>NC_057934.1:22519685-23155191 GCF_018555375.3 Anguilla rostrata
TAGAAACAATTAATTGATGACACAATAATATTTGTTTAGTATTATTATTTGTAGGTAATGGTTTGTACGTGTAGTGATACTGTTTACAAATAGGCAGGTTGATTAACTTTTACTGTATCGGATTTAAAATCACGGCAGAACGTGGTCTTAGCCAATCAGCATCCCGAATTGAAACAACCCATTTTTATACAGTAATAAACATTTAAAGGGGAATTTTCACGATGTCTGCAAGTGTGCACCGGGTGAAATTTTGCACCCCAAATCAGCCTGCAAATTAGCCGGCTCTTCTGTGTATTCCGGCTTAAATCGATAGGGAACAACAATCCCATGATCAAAAACAAAGTTATTATTGTCTGCAGGTACGCCCACATCAGAAGTCACACAATAATATGCATCCTCGAGTTTGACACTAAACTGCCTGGATCTACTTCCTGCATTTGTGAAGGAAAGCAACAAAACAGTGTAAAATATTAACATAATGAAATAACTAATCGAAAAATGAAAGGCGACAAATTCATTAGAAGGACAATATCAGTCATGAGAAGCAGAGACGTATGTTTACAACATGGAGTTTGATGTTGAATGGCCTTCTATTGGATGGGGGGGGGGGGGGTTTTGCTCACATGGGAATCAAAAATCTACAAATATCTAAATATTGAATCAAGCAACCTAAAAATCGCCTGGGAGGCACACAAAACTCCGGGTAGGTGTGAAAATGAGCCCAGAAGTGTTATAAAGTGCAATTCCCCTTTAAGGTTCCCTATCACAGCACCTCACAGTAAAACCTCATCTTTCCCCAAATGACTTTGTTGTGTCACAGTTCTGCAGAACAGGCATTGCTCAGGGAATTCTTACATTCCCAAAAGCTAAGAAACCATTTTCCCTTGAAGGGCTTCCACCCTGCCAGACTCAGTTTGGTACACCCCTTGTCTTCTGTGAAGATCTTTTCATTGTTGTTTAGCAAAAACTGCAGAACCTGCAAATCTTCAAGCCCTTTAGCAGCCTTATCAGCACTTTAGGGCAAATGCATCCATTTTACACAGGAACCCTGAACGGCAAGCTTATGAGAATTTATCACATCGCTGCATTTTCGCAGTCAATCGCTGTTTCTCAGTGCACACTGTTCGCCGTGTGTTAAAATCAGAGAAGGTGCTGCAGTTTCCTGGCAAGCAGAGGAGCACTCTGCCATGCCACACCTGCAGAAAATTAACACAGGGATGACCTGAGGGTATAAGACACACACAGCCAACAAAATAGTCAAGAGACATCTGCCACTATGGATCAGCAGGACATCTATTTATCAGATAATATTCCTGAAGCAAGAAGGAAGAGGACTGTGTCTTATACCAAGCTTTCCAGGACAAAGTCCAGGACAGAGTTGTTGCATCTCAGTTTCAGACCCATATGCCAATAAGCATTTTTAGCCATATTAGTCTGGTTTCTTCCCATCAGAGTTTTAAATGATCTCCTCCTCTCTACTGACACTGGTTCATTGAACACCCGCCTCCTCCTTGACCTCAGTGCTGCACTTGACACCATAAGCCATTACGTTCTTCTCCCGTCTATGCTTCACCATTAGTCTAACATCTTACCTTACAGACAGACAGCACTTCATTACCATAGGAAATCACAAATCCTCCGCATATCCCACCACACAAGCTGTTCCCCAAGGAGCAGTTCTTGGCCCTCTTCTATTCATTAACTACCTGCTTCCCCTAGGTCAAATCATGCACTGCCATGGCCTCAAATTTCACTGTTATGCCAATGATATACATGATGATTTGATGATGCCAATGATTTATGTCAGCACAAAGAACATCACAGCTCTACCATCCCCCTCACTCATAGCCTGCATTCATGACATAAAGCTCTGGATGGCTGCCAATTTCCTGAAATTGAATTGCAACAAATCTGAAACCATTCTAACTGGACCTAATACCATTACCTCACTAACCTGTTCCTTGACACAGATGGCCTCCTAGTCAAACCCTCAACAACTATCTGAAGCCTTGGTGTCATCCCTCACTCCGCATCAAACCCCACATTAACCCTCTCACTAAGAATTTTCCCATCACCATAGCATTTCTGCCACATTCCATTCTACTGCTACTTTACACCAGGCTGGCCAATGGAGGATGGGCTCCCCCTCTATAACTGGGTTCCTCTCGAGATTTCTTCCCATTGGGGAGTTTTTTCTCACCACTGTTTGAGGGTTTTCTGCCCACTGGGAGTTTTTACCTTATGTATTTGCTATTTGGGGATTCAGGTCTGGTGTTTGCTCTGTTTGCTCTTTTTCTCTGTTTCTGTAAAGCGTCTTTGTGACAGTTCTCTCTAAAAAGCACTGTACAAATAAAAATGAATTGAATTGAATTGAATTGAATCTCTTCCCGTCCCTCACCCTGAAAGACATTAAACCTGTGTCCACACATTCATAACCTCCTGCCTTGATTACTGCAATGCCCTTTTCTGCAGAATTCCTTCAACACTCCAAAAATAAAAATGCAATATGTCCAGCACACTAATGGCGCTTTTCCACTACCTTGTCGTGCCGGATTCCGTGCTCCCGCTTTGTTTTGCTTTCTCCACTGTCAACTGACCCGTGCCGGGCCGCAAGTACCCGTGCAGATTTTAGCTACTGCTCTGGGGTAGGTACCAAAGGTACTATCTGTGCTGCAATTCGATACTGCAGACCGTTGATTGATCAATGGAAATCGTCACAAATACGTCATCCCATGTTCATGTTTGGTCACTGGTAGCAATTGCCATTTTTAAATACCACAACAGCAAGAGAGAGTAACGTTAACTTGCAAATTCTACAGTGAATATCTGGGACTAAATATTGAATAAATATACAACCCTACCATTGGTCTTACACGTAGAGATGTCCCTTTTGAGACTGAGTGGTCATATATTGTCTTGGACAATCCGTTTGTGAAATATACGCGCAATTGTGATGCCTGGGTACCTTCCAAAATAGCTGTGCATAACACCACACGTGTTGTTTACGGCGTTGTCGCCCTTTTTACTACAGTCTGGCTTAACTGACAATAAATTTATTCAGTAGGTGAGAGTATAAGCTTTCTAATGATATCTAATTTTGCTTTTGGAATAGCATTTTATAGGTCAGTGTAACCAAATATTTTCTTATCATCGCATTCACTTAGGCATTCACTGTGTGATTAGCAGTAAAAGACGCTGCACCTAAGGAAATGTTGTCAACGATTTTTCATAATTTCTTGGAAAATACTATTATTATTGAGGACTTCTGGGCATAGCTAAGCCATGTGTTTGCTGATAGACCTATCTGACATCGTTTTCTGGAGCAGAATAGAAGTGGATAGAACTGTCATTGATTTACTGTCTCTGTCTCTACCTACTGAACACAGATAAAATGTCATCATTGTTATGTAAGTATTACTGCTCAAATATTTCGGTTATATCCTTTATTTTTGAATTGAGTGTCTTTAAATAGGTTAGTGGTATTATATAATGTGGATATTTCACACTGTAATGTTAGCGTTAGTTAGTAGTGTAATAGTTTTTGTGATCCATGCAACAGTGATGACGAGAGTGTTGGAACATTGCCAAAACGTGGTGGACGGTGAAAATTGTTTTCATATCGTCCCATCCCCATACAAGAAAACATATGAGAGTACAGAGTATAGAAATACATACAAGAGTTAATTATTTCACATTTAGGAGGCTTTACTCCTCTTTACTCCTCCCATGACTGTGTAATGGAGAAGCACAACAGGCAACACAGCACGGGTAGGATACAAATGCTTGCCATCCTGTACCGTGCCGTACTGGTCGATGGAGAAGCGCCATAAGAAATCAGCCCCATTGATGACCCATTTCCTCATGCATACACTACAAAATCCTTCTCACCACTTACAAAGCACTTAATGGTGTAGTATGGCTCCTCTCTACGGTACCTCACCAAACTACTCCCCCCCTACACCCCTGCATGCACCTTCATGGTCCTCTGGCACTTCACATCTGGTGGTCTCCAAAACCAGACATTCAGTGCCACGACCCCAAAACTCTAGAATATACATCCGCAACACCTCCATGACTGTAAAAAATATCTCTACATTTAAATTCTGCTTAAAAACCTACCTCTTCACCTAACACTATTTCCCTCACTCTGTACCCTAGGCTTACTCCTATTTCTCTCTTTTCCAATCCTTGGAAACTCTACAAACAGCAAAACACAAGTCAAAAAATTGTTTCCTGCTCACCAACTGCATTAGACAATGAAGCTTACTGATATTCATTGGTATGAAAATTCAGAGACTGGGGAATTTTGGGAGACCATATTGGATTAAGTTAGCATACTAGGAGCAGCCAAAGTGTGTGGAAAACCACTGCTGTATTCCAATACACATCAAAAAATGCTAGCCCTGGAATTTGTGTTAGGTTTCAGACCTGGGTCAAATATGTAATTGTTTTGGATTCAAATACTTTTCTGTGCTCTGTTGATCTTGCCTGGTGTAATTGAGCCTGACAATATGACCAGAAGGCGGGGTTTGCACTTTTAGAGAGTATTTCATTGGTTCCAATACGCCAGACAAGATCAGTAAAGCGTAGAAAATTATTTGAATCCAAAATAAAATACGTATTTAACCCAGGCCTGTTAGGTTCAGGCATAATGGATTGTTTCAGTGGAAGATGACTAGGCCAAGTGAGACACATGCCCAGGTGAGCCAGGAACACACCCAATTAATGCTCAGGTGTGAGTATATAGAGGTGGGTTATACACAGGTGTGATTATAATGTACGGGAAATGCTGTTCTGTAAGGAACAGTAGGTGCTTACTGCTAGAGCTGGTGATGTCTTTGGGAGATGGAGACATAGGCTGTACGCAGCGCTGACACAGGCAGTCTTTCCCATTAAAGGTGACTCGATCGCCCGCAGGAAACGGCCGTCTGAGAAAGAGAGAAAACCATTACCAACCTCCAAAAATCAATCCAATAGTGAGGTGAACTGCTATAGAATGTAATTACACAAAGCTTTACAAATAACTAAAACGAGTCGTGTTCCAGAGAAATTCAATTCACTTCAATTTGTTCATAAATCTGACTCATGAGTAAATTGAAGTGAAATTAGGTAAGTTTTTTCTTCACAAATGCATATAATCTTACCAAACCATTTGAGAAGAACATACAATTACAATCAAAGTTAAGGACAAATGACTGAATCCAGGCTTGAATGAAGTCATGCAGATTTTTATGCAGATGACACGCAACTCTTCTTTTCTTTCCCCCCCTCGGCCACACAGGTCGATGATAAGATATCTTCCTGCCTGGCTGACAGCTCCACCTGGATGGCCAGCCACCATCTGAAGCTCAACCTCAACAAAACTGAGCTGCTCTTCTTCCCATGCAAGACCTTCTTACTACGTGAGCTCTCAATCACGGTTGATGGCACCACATTGACTGCCTCTCACTCTGCCAAGAGCTTGGGGGTGGTCCTGGATGACCAACTGGACCTCAAGGAGCACATCAAGGCAACATCATGGTCCTGCAGATTCCTTCTGTACAACATCAGAAGGATTCGACCATACCTGACGACGCACTCCACCCAGCTGCTCGTCCAGGCTACGGTGACCTCTCTCCTTGATTACTGTAACTCTCTCCTTGCAAGCCTGCCAGCTTGTGCCTTACAGCCACTACAGATGATTCAGAATGCCGCTGCCCGACTCATCTACAACCTTCCCAATTTCTTCCACGTCACTCCTCTGCTGCGATCACTCCACTGGCTACCGGTTGCTGCCAGGATCCGATTCAAAGCCCTGACCCTTGCCTACACTGCAGCCAACAGGACAGCCCCCATCTACTTGCAGGACATGATTCGATCCTATGTCCCTGCTCGACCACTCCGCTCTGCGGCAGCAGGGTGCCTTGTAACCCTTCCCACCCGACCAAAGGGATCACAGAGCTTCTCCTCTCTAGCTCCCCAGTGGTGGAATGAACTCCCCGTCCCTCTCCAAACCTCCCCCTCACTACCCATCTTCCGCCGTGGCCTGAAGACTCATCTCTTCAGACTATACCTAGACTAACCACCACCGCGCTGTATATAAATCCCCCCCCCCTTTTCATGACACTTGTTACATGTTGCCCCATCCCAGCACTTTTTGGTAATTTGTCCTAATACTGTAGCTTATTCTTCTGCCTAGTTGGCTTTGCAGGGGTTAGGTCTGAATAGTGTTCACTGTGTGAACTAAACTGTGTTCTTGGCTAGAAATAGCTGTACAAAATAAGTATTGTATCTTACTGAACCTGTGTTTAGTAGTTGTCTATGACCATGAAATGCACTTTTTGTACGTCGCTTTGGATAAAAGCGTCTGCCAAATAAATGGAATGTAATGTCATGGAACCCTTAACTGAGTGTCCTACATTTATTGTTAGTAATCCTCAAACTGTAATTGAGGTTTAAGGCCATTTTGTAAGCATTCAATTATAGCAGAAACCAAACTCGATTCCAAGTGACAGATCAGAGTACTGCTTGGTCTCTAAGCCTTAGTTCACAGAGGAAGCACATCACTTTTCACAAAGCGATGTATTCGTGTGAAAACATCAAAATTAGAGTGCAAAGGCCTTGAGAAGTTCTTACTTGCAGAGTGTACAGACAAAGCAGGTGGGATGGTAGGTCTTCCCCAGTGCAGTGACCACCTCCCCTTCCACAAAGTCCCCACAGCCATTACAGCGGGTCCCGTGCATGCGCTGGTAGTCCAGGGTGCACAGGTAGTCTCCGTTCTTCATGAAGAACCCCCCCTGGGCCAGGTCACAGCCACACACTGTAGGAGCAGATAGGCTTCGGTTAGCTTTGCTCATCTGTGTTGATGCAAGTCAAGGGACCCAACACAGACAGTTCAATCCTTCTGTGCCGGTGGAACACCAGTGTGATTCCTTGGTGGAACAGTGCTGCTCTCATAACCTCTTGTGATGTATGCTTACCATAAAAAATGCACCTTTGTAAGTCGCTTCGCCCAATAAAATGTCAGCTAAATGACTAAATTGTATCTCGTACATTGATGAGCACAGTAAAAAATAATGCAGTTCTAATAATGGCTAACACAGAGTGTAAGCTCCAAAAAAAGACAAAATTTTTAGGTGTTCAAAATCAAAAATAATTTATTTAATATGGTTTTCCCACCAAAAAAAGTCCAGTAAAATACTGAAAATGGCTTAGTAGCATCTCTACACCTTTACCCTCACAGAGAATCCCATAATCTATGAACAAGCAAATTGGCAACACTTGCTGCTGTGGTCGCAGGATATATAGAAGGCATGGCATCTGGATTCAAAATTAATTCATGAAACCCATCGACTTCTGCATGAGGTTCTGGAAGCTGTCACCTGTGAAATATGCGCTGCAAACACAGATTCCCTCTATGCTGTCATGTACATCTACATGATTTTTATAAACATGATCTACATGATTTTTATAAAAATTCCATCCATTCTTGTTTTAGAATGGGCTCCTTTGGTAACGAGTGGAACAAAGCCATCCTAAAATGGCTTTAGGATTGCATCCTAAAACTGTGCATCAGTCATGTACAACACACCAACTGTCATAACAATGTCACATAGCAGTCAGCTTTCTCTGCGCTAAGGTTTCAGTTTATCACATCACTCTCATGTAATATGCATATCTTTTCATAGTGGACCATGATAGGTTCAACATATTGATGATGTCGCAAATTGCTCATACATTCACGTTTCCAACAATGATTACAGGGAAGTATGGAGAATGGAACAGTGTAAGAATGTACAGTGGAAAAATGTGAAAAAAGTGCGCTGGTGACAAGTTCTGCACAAAAATCTGTATAGTGAAAGTCATGCCTCCCAGAAGATTTAACCATTTAAAAAAAATTTTTGAGTGGAGGGTCTCTTTAACACCCCTCCGTGTTTCCTCCCTCCCCCGGCCATAAAGGGAACACAGAAACAATCATTTCAGCAATAGCACATCTACAGAGTGGCTTCAAGTTCTGCTGGAATCAATCTGAGTATAAAGCCTCAGTGATAGTGAATAGGTAAAGTACATGTCACAAATTCATCTGTTCCAGACTAAAACCTCAGTATTCACACATTGTTTTCCTTAACGAGAGAAACTACAGTGAACCACACAGTCTGAGCAGCCTTCAGAAAACAGTTGTTCTTTTTTCTTCTGAAATATGGCAGAAATCTCATTCTTGGCCTAAGTTAAGATCTTGGCCTGTTTCTTCTGTAGAGAGGAGACGTGAATAATTTTCTGGGCTTGAGTTTTCTGGAGACAAAAGAGGAATTTGGCTTGTTGGGAGTTTACGGTGATGGCCCTGGGTGTAATTATTCCTGTTGCCACTAAAGAAAAAGAAAAGCTGGCCTCTCAGTGTGCATATTTTAAAAACATGTAATTTTTGTATTAACAAATCCTGCTTGAGGTTAGTTGATGTGTGCTTCCTTGCTTTAGACAACATACCCATGAATGCCCCTACAGCTGCCAATGTAAAATCAGCAGATCATCAGAAACTTCTCTAAGTATCTGAAGTATCCTAAATCACATACAAAATCTGTCTAGACCAATTAAAACCAAACACTAAAACTGAAACTATATTATTTTCAGAACCCCTGAACAATCCTTTCAATCCACTATCACCACCACAATCCCCACTACGACCATCACCACCACAGTCCCCACTACCACCATCACCACCACAATCCCCACTACCACCATTACCACCACAATCCCCACTACCACCATCACCATGACAGTCCCCTTCTGGCTGAAGCTAAGCAGGTATGGGCTTGGTTAGTACTTGGATGGGAGACCACCAGGGAATACTGAGTTGCTGCTGGAAGTGGTGTTGGTGGGCCAGCAGGGGGCAATCTTCCCTCTGGTCAAATAAACCCCAATGCCCCAGTGCACTGATGGGGACACTGTGCTGTAGGAGATGCCGTCTTTCGGATGAGACGTTAAACCGAGGTCCTGACTCACTGTGGTCATTAAAGATCCCATGACACTATTTGCAAAGAGTAGGGGGTTCCCCGGTGTCCTGGCTAAAAATCCCAGATCTGGCTCTCGCAAAAAAAAAAAAAAACTTGCCACCTAATCATCCCCTGATTTAATTGGCTAAAAAATGTTCTCTTTGTCCAGTGGAGTTGCTCAGTGGCCAACAATAGAGGATTGTAGTTGTACTGGGCAGCTCCCAGGTGTGAATGTGTATGAGTGTGAAGCAGGGCGTTCCTGCAAAAGAGCATCCGTGCTCAGTGAACCTACCCTGGGTAAATAAAGGTTAAATAAAATAAATAAAATAAATACTAGCTAGCGAACTTAGTGAGCAAGTGGACCAGAGACATCTTCATTGATTCTTCTCCAAGACTTTTCAAAGTAAAAGTAAGTTTCTGATGTTTAATGCTTTTTCATGGAACCGTAATGTCACTTCATTAGCTACCGAACTGGGTGACTAAACGGAAAGTGTTTTTCTGTGTTATTGGTAAGCTCTGCAACAGCAAAAAAAGATTCTGTTGTTTCACCTGGACTCTTGAAGCTGCCATTTTTAGTGTAGCGTTAGCTACTGTATTCCAGTCTCTAATCCTGTAATCCTGCTTGCCGAGGAGTCGTAGCTAGAAATGCAAGTTCACAAAGAGCTGTGTGGAGAAGGGGGGGCTCTCTTCCTCTGTGGGCAGGGCCAACAGGTTTTTTTGATTTTCACGATGTGTTCACAACATTGTGACTGTTGAGAAGGTTACCAACTGCTTTAATTTCTTATTTTGTCTGTTCTTGTTTGGTGTCTCTGGTGTTTACTGGGTCTGGAGGGAGACTATTGCTCCTTTTCCACCAAGGCATTTCGAAGGCCGGTTCAGAGTTGGTGCCTAATCGCGAGCCAGTTCTTCGCTTTTCGACAGCAAAAGAACCGGCTCTCGGCCAGGAAAACTGGTTCCAAAGCGGCACCAACACTTGGCTGGTCTAGAACCAAGAACTGCTTACGTCAGGGGCTGGGGGCAGGATTATCGTGACCAACCAAGACCAACTAAAACTTAATGACCGCCAGGTAGAGTGAGAGCACCTATTATCGACCACCTTCGTTCGACAGACAGGAAAACGTAAACTGATTTGTAACTATATATGAAATAGGCAAAATATCGGTAACAACCTGTACCTAGTTATGTAGGAAAAAATGTCCTTGTTATCCTCCAGTGGTTATTTTTTAAGTACTTTCGCGATTTTTTTCTGTGCCAGCAAATAAGTCAGAGGTGGTCCAATGCTAGCTTTTGGTTGCTAAGGGGACGTGTATGGACCACCCCATATAAATGGATATGGATGGATATGAATGGAGGTTGACATAAATTTGCTAGCATACTGTTTAAAGGGGAATTGCACTTTATAACACTTCTGGGCTCATTTTCATACCGGAGTTTTGTGTGCATCCCAGATGGTTTTTAGGATGCTTGCTTCAATATTTTGATATTTGTTGATTTTTGATTCCCGTGTGAGCAAACGCCCCCCCCCCCCATCCAATAGAAGCCCATTCAACATCAAACTCCACGTTAGGCTCATTGTAAACACACGTCCCTGCTTCCCATGACTGATATTGTCCTTCCAATGAATTCATGAGTTTGATGTTGAATGGGCTTCTATTGGATGGGGGGGGGGGGGGTTTGCTCACACGGGAATCAAAAATCTACAAATATCTAAATATTGAATCAAGCAACCTAAAAACCGTCTGGGATGCTCACAAAACTCCGGGTAGGTGTGAAAATGAGCCCAGAAGTGTTATAAAGTGCAATTCCCCTTTAAGTGTCCTGTCTTGCGTATTTGAGGTTAATATGAGAAAGGGTGGTCGCTATAAGCACATCTAGGAATTCGTACATATTCACTGTTGTAACCCAAGTCGCAGGACGCAAAATGGCCATTAGGAAAGCAGTTTGAAATTATGAAGCAACGTCTGTTGGGGATACAGTAAAAGCAAACTGGAAAAAATCACCTTCCGCACTTTTTGTCAGGGTAAAATAAGAGGTTAATTTAGTAATCATCCCTTTTGCTTTTTCAAACTGCCATAATTTTACTCTGCGGTTCTTCAATTCCATAAAAAGACCAGGAAGACTATAAACATGGTTCGCATCTGGAGGGCACACTTCAAGTATTTAGCTGCTCCGCTAGCAGTAACTTTGAAGGAATCTAAAAGATGAAAGCAAACGATGGCTGTACCACTGCAATATTAATTAAAATTTTCATGCAAGTCCGAGTTTTCATTCTATTTATTCTTGTCATTTTGCGATTATATGGAAATGACAATGAGAGTCAAATGAATCAATTCAACAGCAAATTGTTTACGACGTGTGCATGTTATCGGCTATAAATGTTATTCCCTGTTATTTGTGGAATGTGAATGCATTCTGTCGCCTCGGATGTCAAGACATGAAAGTGAATGTTCGCATAAAAACATAATGAATGTGTTTGAGAGGATATATAAAACAGTTACAGTTACGCAGAACTACCGCATAGGCTACCACTATGGCGTTTATATAGTGCCAAATCCCACGCACATAAAAACCAGGCGCGAGCGATTGGAAAACAAGCTCGCGAGATCACAGAACAGTATCGGCGAGCGGAAAAAGCATCCTCGAGAGGGAGCATTTGTGCTCTGCGTGCGTGAATACCCGGAGCGCTCGCTCGACCCTCCCTATGCGCTCGAAACTGCTCAACACTCGCTCGTCAAGTTGACTTGGTACTTTGGAGGCAGGGACGGAATAGACAGTGGCTGATGTCTCCGCACCTTTGATTGGTCACTTTCAACACCCACATCCTAATGATTCCTAACCCAGTTTAGCTAAAAACCCCGCCCCCATAGCGTGACGAACTGCCGTGGCCTCCGATGTCGCGCTGTGACTGTGATGCTCTCCACTCTGGTCTCTCTCTCTCTCTCTCTCTCTCTCTCTAGTGTTCGTCAAACTGTTAGCTAGAGGCATGGCTGGATTATGGACCGGGCCAGTGGGGCCAGTGCCCCGGGGCCTGGGACTGCCAGGGGGCCTCCAGGCCTCAGGCTGCGCGCGGTGTGTGGCCCAAGAATTTTGAAGGAAGTTGAATGCCAGGGCCCTCAGTGCACACAGCACAAGCTGACCACTATGCCCCTGGGTGCTTATAACATGAGCTAACCACTAGGGCCCCCCAGACTACTCAGCGCTTACAATGTAAGGGTCCCGGGGCCCCTTGGTGTTTAAAATGTGAGCTCACCACTAGGGCCCCCCAGACCCCTCAGTGCTTACAATGTGAGGGCCCCTAGACCCTTTGGTGTTTAAAACGTGAGCTGACCACTACTGCCCCCCAGACCCCTCGGCTCTTACAATGTGAGGGCCCCCAGACCCCTTGGTGTTTAAAACGTAAGCTGACCACTAGGGCCCCTGGGCCCCTGGGTGCTTACAATGTGAGGGCACCTGGGCCCCTCAGCGCTTACTGTGTAAGGGCCCCTGGGCCCCACAGCACTTACAATGTGAGGCCCCTCGGTGCTTAAAGCGTGAGCTGACCACTAGGGCCCCCGGGCCCCTGGATGCTTACAGTGTGAGTTGACCACTAGGGCCCCCAGGCCCCTCAGTGCATACATCGAGCATAACACCTGGGCCCCTTGGTACATGCAGTGCATGCTTAAAACGAGAGCCTCTTGGAGAGTACAGTGCTGTACAACTGAGCCACTGGTTGGCACGCTACAATATGCTGTGACATGATACAATATTCACCAACAAGTCAGTTAATTCTGCATAACAGGACAGTTTGAAGGGCGTCATATTATGGCAAGCTGTTCGTTATTTGACTTACTGTAACTAGCTATCCCTTTATTTTAGCTAGCTGCCCATATGATTCAGCTTGTTAACAGAAATTAGTTAGCTCATAGGCATAGATATCAGGGGGGACGCAGGGGATACGTCCCCCTCGATATTTAGAACACGTGCATTTGTCCCCCCCAATAAAATGTAAATTAATGATTAATGTAAACATTCCGTATGTTCGGTTGGCTCTAAGCCATCCACCGCGCTGCGTTAGTTTTAATATATGTCATGCACAGAACATACCTTGCATGTGATCTATTTTAATTACTAAACTGGCATAACACGGCATGTTTATCTCTATCAAACACATATAGATAGCTATTCAGTTACCTTGTATCTATTTTCATTAATTTAGTAATTTTGTAATTTTGTAATTTAGTATTAGCTAAATGCTAAACCTCTACAGGCTGCACCTCTCCCCATCCCTCCCTACCTCCCTGTAAATGACTGTAAGCTTAGGGTTGTAACTAGGTAGCTGTTTTGTAGGTGACTTAGTTAATGCACCTGTCTTAACTACTGCTTGTATTTTTGCATAGACTGCGTTGTTGCTGTTCTCGTTTGTGTTAGTGTTAAACAGTTTAACCTTCAGGGTCCAAGTTGAACTATGCGGTTGTTCCCTGCACTTGGACTGGTACTTCTCTCTAGGGTTTTCGTCATACTTGTTCCTGGTTATGGCTATACACTTTGTTGTACGTCGCTCTGGATAAGAGCGTCTGCCAAATGCCTGTAATGTAATGTAATGTAAATGTATATTACGATTTGGTTAAGATAGACTATTATTGTGTAATTTTGATAATTTAGTTATTAATTTAAATTGCCAATTTAAAGTTTGCATACTTAATTTATGAGACGGATTATTGTATGCTGGCACCATCTGTGAGGATATTGATGTATATCTTCTACATGTTGGTGCCCCACTATGAGAAGTAGCGGCATGTTTCCTACAACTGCAACTCCCCTACAAAATGCAAGAGTCCACTATAGGTTTGAATCCTAGGATGGTACAATATATATTAATTTTGGAGAGTGCAGACAAACATGTTCTCTTAACACACTGCAGTCTGCAAGTTGGACTCTCACACAGACATGAGGAGACTTGTGGGACCCAGATTCTCTAGCAGAGGTTGCTTGTGAGCAATGGGACACTGTCATCCTAGGTGACTGAAACCCTCTCATTCCTGCCAGTTACAGTTGGCACAAGCACAATCTAGATTCGATACCAGACCACAAATCTTATCCGTCCACTAAAGCAGTACCTCATTATTTTTGAACAAATAAATCAGTCAACCAATAGGAGTGTGGAATCAATGATGAAGGATCACAGAGATGCTGGTGCTCAGGTTCCAGTCACTAGGAGGTGTTGTGGCTTCTGTAGTATTTTCATAACCCTCTTTAGGCTGGCGGAGAAGTGCAGAAGGGGACACTGAAAATGTCAGCCCAGTTTAGTTGAGATGCCCCATCCTTTTCACACGAATAGCTCCCATACACTCACACGCCAGCATTCAGGAAAGTCATACAAGTGACAAATGTGCCAATTATATTAGCGGGTGAACCAACATTTCCAAACTGAGTTATGAAACCACTCTATTGCACAAACCTCTATGCTCCTGCCTTCACATATGAAGCTACACACGCAGCACATCTGAACTGGGACACTCGCTGGGCCAGATCAGGGCTGTGGAGAACTGAACTGTGCCTGTAACTCCAACGCTGTTGTACCCTGTAACTGTGGCCATGAGCTGAATTGTTGCCACAAGTAATTATGGCTGTAAAGGATCCAAAGATGTTAAATCTGTAGTACTGGGATAAAGGGGTCCAATGATCAGATGGGCAATGATGAGACTTGGAGAGCTGGTCTGCAGTCCTTCAGTTTCTGAAACTTCAAAACCAAAGGGTTTCCTCTCATCCAGAGTTGGGAAACGAGGACTGTATCTGTTTCTGGTTTCAATTGCCAACTTCTGGCCTTAATAATTTAATTAGCCCAAACATTTTTGCCATCTGACATTTTAGCTATATTTCTTGATAAGCGCATGAATGATAGCCGAAGACTGTTCTTGTGTCCCTATATGAAATGTTTTACTGTGAAGTAATGTATAAATTAACCAGTGTTGGTGTATACAGTTAGCTCATTTAGCCTGAGTAACTGGTGGAAATAAAAACCAGTATATACGCTGCCCCGCCAAGACTGGAATTTCCCACCCCTGCTCTTATCACATCAAAACAAACTACAGTCCTCTGTCATATGCACCTAAAGAGAACTACTGTACACATGCCTGTAGGATGATATGGAATATTATCTTCATTGAGCATTCACTGCCAGGAGATGAGAAACCAGAACCTGAAGACTGTGACTGAATTTTAATATTGGATTTGAGAATTAACATCACTTTTATCCATGTCAGGATATGGACGTGTTGCACATTTCAGGTTCCAGCTGAATAAGGCACATTTCATCAAACTAGACATGTGAATGAGTAAACCCAGCATAACTATTCTGTTATTATGTGGATGTGTTTACAGCCCTGTCTATGATGTCATTGAACAGTAAAGTAAAGAAAACCCATTAATTTGTCAGTTTACTAAATTTCTCCCTAGAAAAACAAAAATATAACCATATTCTACATATAGCATCATATCACAGTGTGCATCAAAGGACAAGGGAGAAATAAAAATGTTGTTTCTATCAAAAAATTCTAATGAAATCATACCAAAGCTGTGATTGAACAAAGAACATCATAGTAAATGCACTTCTTTGGTTCAAGTCAGATCAATGATTCGGTTAGTCACTGGAAAACTCACAGAACATCTCATAAAATCGATACGCATTCTATTACTCATGTACTAGTCACGAGTCAAGTCTACTTACCGGAATCTGGAGTCTAACTCAGTAAAGGGGTTTGGAGTAGGAGACCAGAACCTTGCAGAAATGTTTATAACACACGCCACGCTACTCCCTCAGGCTGTCAGTAAGACTGTGTATGTGCTGAGACTGATACTGACTGCCGCAAAGTCACAGAAATGCTGACAGTGGTGCGTTCGCCCACAGATTTCCACAGGCAGTCAGGGCCGTGCCCATTACAGAGCTGCAGTCTGTAGGCCTGGCCAGAGAGCACATTAACCAGCAGCATGCAACCATGCAAAGTAAAATCTGAAGCTGAAGTGGCAAGAATGGGGGGTCAAAGGAGGGTGGGAAGGTTGTGAGGGGGAGCCATGTTCTCTGTATCTGGGTTTCTATCTCAGAGGGACTCTTTAATGACTGTGCAAAAGGAGAAATCCTCAACCCTGGAATGCAGAGAGGAAAGTTCTTTGAGGAGAGTGAGGGAAAAACACCTTGTTCCCATCACTCATATTTAGGGAAATTTCACAAGGGACACTATACAATGAGGTATTGTTCAATAAGAAGGGTCTGTGTCCTCGGCAGTGCCAGTCCCACAGTAGCGGTACAGATGGTAAACAGTTTCTCACCATAGGAACCTCTGTGGTTGCCACGGCAGTGCTGTTCATAAATTAACTGTTTATAGTGAGGTAACATTCAGTCTGTCTGCCGAATGAAGGCTGGGCTCTAGCTATGATATTCCCTTAAATAAGAACCAAAGGGAGAACTCATGCCACTGAAGATGGGGTATTGTATAACTATTTGGTGTAGAGATTTAAGATGGCGGCAGCTGCCAGTTGGCCCTACCTGGCTGTTTCATCATGGAATGCTGAAGTCAGCCAGAAGAACTATATTCATTACTCTTTCCTCTACCAACTCCCAGCCAAAACATGTTTTATGCCCCCACATCCTTCATTTGTATCACCAGCCAACTAGATAACCTCCACCTCCCACAGCATTACCACATTATAAATAAATAGGTGCTAACAAGAACAACTAGACTAGTTCCTAGCTACTATGACACCTAGGATGAACTACACAAAATTATGTGATTTGGAGCATGCAGAAGTGAGCTAGTCCAAAGTAAAATCCACATTGACAGAATATTGCTTTACAGTGAGAGATGGCCCATTATAATACAGGGCATACATTATTAGGGCATCTGATGGAATTAGAGTCTGGACCAAATTGGGCACAAACTATTCACTACAGACTACAGACTAATGATGAGCTACATATGTCATTCTTAACACTATGCTCGGTTCACTTCAGTTTAGTTTAAGGTTGACTTCATGTACAGTAGCTCAAAGCTGCCTGAATCAGCATGGGCAGGATATCCCAACTAAATTACAGTAAATGTTACACAACTAAATTAAAAAGTGGTGTTAAACACCGAGAGATAAGATGTCCTGGGGAGACCAAAAGACCCACAGCACACAGAGTACACATATGACCAGTGTGACAAATTGATGGCAGATCAATTATCCCCACTCTTGGCAGTGTGAAATGCTTTATGTCTCTACTTCTGATGTCACCCTCATTGTACAGCTAAGTCAGCAGGAGCCTCAACATAGTATGAAAGAGAGCTCAGTCAGCTGTTATTCACCATGCAGAGAAAACACTGCCTGTATCTACCTGTTCAATCAACAAAATAATCAGTTTCTGTATCTGGGCGTATATGTTCCTCGAGTACTGTTACTCTATAAGTGTACCTGCTGCCAATGTGCCAGAGAAATGAATTCATTGCGGTTTTTTTTATTGTGCGCAACAAATTACTGTTGTTTTCATTTTTCACTTAGTGCTCAATTTTTTCCACTAGTCTCATATCCCAAATATCATTAGTAAATTTCAGGAAAGGAAAGACATGTGTAGTCCACACATTATCCCTGCATCGCCAAATAGGGTGTTTGGGTTCAGATACACCTCAAATCACAATCATCATCATCTGCAGCAGTAACATCGCCAGTGTAATTATCTCAAGCACAGTCTAGGACGCTGAATCAATGGCACAGCTCTCCTCCTTTGTGCCTACCACTGTGTAACACGTTACCAACAGCCCAACTGGGAAAATGTTCTAGGCTGAGGTCAGCCCATAAAAGACTGTCAGGAACTCTGAAATCTAGGAATATTCCTCTGACGAACAACTTTATATTGTTTATGCAGTAATCTCTTAGGCTCAGTGGGCTGACCTCATAGGAAGTTACCTTGCCTCCATTTCCTGCTGATAAGAAAATTTTTAAAAAACTATGCCTATGTATGTCCCACCATTGTGATGAAATTTCCTTCAATTCAACACTTAGCCTTGTAATGAAGAGATGAAATGAGACGGCTAATCCAAACCTCAACCCACAGAACAATCACAACACCATTCTTCCTTCATCACATGACAATGTTGTAATGGAACACTTTCTTTTTATAACTGACCATTTCAGAAAAAAAGCTATTCTGGGGACATGGTAATAGCCTTGGAAGCCTTTTCAGACAGACAGAAAGTATTGGTAGTCATATGCAAGTACTGCACACATATGCAAGCCTTAGGATGAGACAGAGGGATATGTTTAGTCTGTTCTTTTTATTTTTGCCAGCAGCTTTTCATTTAAGAGCTCATCCAGTATCCCCCTCTTTGACACAGAGAGCTCAGCAGCTAAATCCACAGACTTGGGATAAGGACACTGTACAACTAACCAATGGCTACTGTCACAACTAATGGACTAACATCACCAAGTTTTATATTACAAAGGGGGACCAGGCAAGGATGCCCACTCTCTCCCTCTTTATTTGCCATTTTTATCAAACCCCTTGCTGCTGCAATACGACAAAATAATAATATCCAAGGAATACAAACTCTAAATACACACCACGAAATCAGTTTATATGCTGATGATATTCTAATTTATTTACAGAATCCACAAACTTCACTACAGGAAACAATCAAAGTAATAAATGCATTCTCTAAACTATCAGACTACACTATCAGTTGGTCCAAATCCACAATTCTACCACTTAGCAATGAAAGCTGAAACTTGGCAGCCCAAACACCACCCATCCCCTCAACCACTGACATTTTTAAATATCTAGGTATCAATGTTTCCTCCAAGCTGTCAGACCTGACTCATCTAAATTTCAATCCACTCCTCAAAACAGTAGAAGATGACTTGAATAGATGGACAAATTTACAATTTCACTCATTTGCAGAATAGCAACAATCAAGATGATAATTTTACCAAAAATAAACTACCTATTTTCAATGATCCCTATCCAACTTACAGCTCATTCAATATAAAATAAATCATAGAACGCATATCACAGGCAAAAAAATGTACCAAATGGGCTTCTCACAATCCGATGCATGCCCACTGTGCCCATCAAACACCATTGACGATTATCTCCATGCAACCTGGCACCGCCCACCTGTACAACACTTCTGGCAAGAAATGACCAACAAATTATCCCTCCTTTTGGATTGCCAAGTTCCACCTTCCCCCTCACTGTGCCTACTAGGCGACCTGTCCTCAATCACCATTCCTCACCATTTCACCAGAACCATTCTCATTGCCTTAATCATTGCCAAGAAAACCATCTTGCTAAACTGGAAAAGTAAAAAAAAACAATCACTGCTGCTACCAATAACCAAATGCAACATTTTGAGCAAACATGGCACCCAATCATCAATCTCCTACTTTCTTAATCCTCACCTATGGTACATGTAAGCAAATAACTCTTTCCCATTAACTTCCTTTTCCCCCCGCCCATACGCGCGCGCACACACACACACACACACATCCCGCCAACTTACTCTCACAACCCCAATAAAGCTGGTCATAATCCATTCTCCTCATGCACCTTTCTGTGATATTTTATTACTCCTTTGCTTCACCTTCCATTTTCCTTTTTTTTTTTTTGTCTCCTTCCATATTTTACTACAATTTCAAACATCAGTTTATACTATTTTGCACCTGTCAATTGTCTTGATCCATCACAGTTTGTTTGCTATTTGTTCTTTCATTGTTCCCTTCTCTCTTTAAGGCCATATCTCTCAATTTTGAATTAAAAATAAAGCTGACCTCCCAAGAGGGGGAGTGGGTGGTGGGAATTTAAAAAATACATTTTAAAAAAGAAATAATTTTAAAAGTAATTTCTTCACTCCTGAAAAAAACGCTCACTTCTCATTTACCTTGCTCCTGTTATTTTGACTGAGTCTTTTCTGGCACCTGAGCGCATAGCAAGGCACACATCACCAGATAGCTAAACATTATTGACTGACTTGACTGAAGTAGCACTAGGTAGCTTCAATGATGAAGGAGCATAAAGTAAGTTATCAACATGCACTTGTATGTCCATTTAATGAAGATACAGCACTTCCATGTGGTCCATTTAATGAAGATACAGCACTTTCATGTGGTCAAGTTGTTGTAGTGTGAAACTGTAAATAATACAAAAGTGACTATGAAACAATGTAAATAAATATTATAAAATAAAATGAAATATGCAAAAATAATTTCTAAAAACATAGATGAACTTATCCACTCACAAACAAAGCTTCTCCAAGGATCACACAGGCAGATGGAGCAAGATTAAAATAGGTCTAGAATCATGCTGTTCTCTAGCTTGTTTTACAGGAAAAATGGCTGCTCTGATCAAGTGACTAACAATCCATGTGACTTTAAACAACCGATGAGAATGCAAACATCTAAAATAACAGGAAGAAGCGACATTTACTTAATGGCCTATAGAAGGTGCTAGAAACACTTAAACAGAATGAATGCATGTAACATTACACTGTCTCTCTCCTCTAACACATCAAATCCACAGGGAAAACACAGCTTTGGCTGTTGTGTGAGTATGGACTGCACACAAATCGATTGCATTTCATGCAGCTTTTTTACCCTTATTCTGATTGCGTTTGACAGCCTGGCACTGCGTTTTCTTCCCGGGAGTGATAGGTGTGTGAGGCGATGCTGCGACCATGTGAGGGTGGGGAAGTGTTAACGACCACACGCAACTACAGTGAATTCAAAAGGGGGTTTCTTTAAGTTACCACCAAATTGGAAACCACTAGGTCTCAGTAAGAGACTTAAAAGAGAAAGGGGTAACGAAAAGAAAAGACTCAACTCCTAAGGGAGAATATCCCGACACAAAGTAATAGTCTCAGTGGGAGAACGAACTAAGGCATAAGGAGTGAGTAGAATATTAGTAAGACTGCAGTGCAGTCGGGAGAAAAGCAAAGAAAAGGTGCCTCGTAACGAGGATGGCAAAAACGGCGTTTAAAGGAAAATAAAGAATGCAGCTCAGTGATTAGTAGGACCGAAGTCTTACTACTAATCAAAACAAAAAGCTATATTCAAAAATCCTAAACCTTTTTCCTTACCACACTTTTCTCTAAGACCGTCTCTGTACCGGCTATCGTGTACGTAAGTAGACACTAAAGTGTAGAACAGACCTCACGTGAGCGTATATAAGCTCTCTCAATCAAGTGCAAACAATCAGTAGTAATCACAGGGAATCTCGGAGCACCCTCAGGCGGTTCTGAAGATTACCACACTCAGTTACCTAAATAAGCACTCAGTTTCCTCAACAGGGATACTGAGTAGCCGATTAGCACAAAAAGGCGTCGATTAGTACAAACCACGACGCCCAGTCGCAAACGAAATATGGAACCATGACAGACCATGGCTGCTTTAGCAGCTGCTGCTTCTGTCTTCAACTTCATGCATTTTTCACACTGCTCACATGCCAGGTCCATGATGAAGTCATTCATCAGTAAATCTAGTTTCCTTCGCTTGCATGATTTTACCTTCCTGTAGTTTATTCAGAGTTTATCTGAAGTCACCGTTTCAGGGAAAAATGAAAGTGTATTGAAGGCTTATCACCATGGAGTTAAGCCTTCAATCTAGCCGTCATTTATATGACTACAATGTCCACAATTATTGATCCCCATGCTGAAGTCAATAATCAAAGTAAATCATCATCAACGATTGCAGTGAATTCATTTTGTGTGATTACATGTGCAAAATTAGTCTCCATAGCGCTTAACCCAGCAATTCGTATCAAAGTGTCAATCATTCAGTTGTTGAACAGCATGCAGGAAGAGAGCAACCCATTCACACCTGGGTATCAGCACCTGTTACCTATTGGCTGGCAGGGGAGTTTTGTGAAGAAAATGGCACAAAATGCATCTATTTCTTTAATGAGTCCATTTTTTATAATTCTATCAACGCAGTTATTTTATGCCCAGCTATTCAGGAAAAGTTGTGTAAGGAGGAAGGTATTGCATCTGCAGTGTTGGAGTAATTTGCATTTTAAAGTCCAAACGGCCAATGGCCTTTCTAGCGTTAAGGATTGCAGTCGGCTGGTTATTAAAGATTATTCAGCACTTAACGCCAGGAGGAAAGTGGTACCAGGGCTAACTGGGATGAACATCTTTCATGAATGCAATCAATTACTGACTTCACAGCATTGAATGGAGCGCCTTTCTCAGCAGATTTTTGACCTGTGGGAAGTGGGGTGGAGGCAGGCCATTGAGATATTCTAAGCAAGGACAGCGTAGGTCAAACCTGCCATGTCAAAGTGTGCTCATAAACAGCTCTAACTCTTCCAGCAGAATGCTGAAGAGAGAATAGTGTGGAGTACTTGGTAGTGGTAGAGCCATTAGGTTACCAAGAATGGAATTTACCCCCAGACATTGTAGTAGCAGTTCTGACTAAAGTTAATGATGGGAAGTTGTTGATGCCAGCATTAAATCTTGGGTTCATGGCTGTTTAGCTTCAACCTCACACTAGGCTATCTAAAGTCCAGCGAGTAGAAGTGATTAATGTTGGGTCCTGTGAAAACTTGGAGGAGGAAATCAAATGTGACAGAACTGCGATCATTCTTGGGCTTTGCAAGCTATTACAGGGGCTTTGTTGAAGGTTTTGAAAAAATCACAGCTCCACTCCACTCAACAAGCTAGGTAAGAAGAGACGGCCATGAAAACTCCATTTAAAGAGCAGTGGAATGATCTATGTGAGGCAGCATTTGAGACGTTAAAAGGATAAGCTTGTTACGGCACCAGTGTTGGTATATTCAGATTTTGGGAAATCAATCTTCATTGATGTTGATGCACGTCATTGTGGCCTAGGTGCCATCATGTCTCAGGATAACAAAGATAGAGCTAAACTGGGTGCAGTGGAACAGCATCGGGCCTCCAAATTCGCACTGACATCATTTACCACTCAGGCAGATGGAATGGGAATTCAGAAAGGCTGTCTCAGCAGTACAGCAATCAGGAGGTCAGTTTGGAGAGCAGTCAGGTCATAGGCAATGGCCATTCCTGCAGAGGTGAGAATTAAGTGGGCAGAAGGATCCAGGGCATCCAATGCAGAATATGTTACCACCTCCACTGCTGAAGCCTTTCTAGAGATCTTGAGAAACTGTATGCAGTCATCGCAAGTGGCAGACTGCACCATTGGCTACTCTTGGTGGACTGGAAAAGAGGTGTGAAACCAGACCAATGACAGAAACAGCTTCTGCTGAACTTGGAACTTGGAACTGGTAAGACAGCGGGGAAAAGGTGAAGAGTGGGAGAGACTGGCGTATCGTACAATTTCTGACAGGTAGGGGGAACTATTGAGGCAGCTATTGTTACCATCAACATTGAAGGATACTGTCTGTACTCAGTTGCATGGAGCCTGTGGCTATCAAAGAGTAGACAGGATTTCAAGTTGGTAAGATCAAAATGCTATTGGCCTTACATGCACAAAGACACAGTAAACTACAGAGACTGTAATGCGTGAAAATCCCAGTGGAGCTGTTTCTAAGATGGTGGAACCACTACATTTGGCTCCAATAATCATATGACAATCAAAGTAATTTACATGTGTTGTCCATGGTAATGTTTGGTGAAAAATAAGTAAACCTCTTCACCATGTCTGCATGCTTTATATACTGAGTTGCAGATGCATGATTTGCTGTTTGGAGAAGCAGGCCATTTGTGTTACTGAACAGGTGTACCTAATAAAGTGGTCACTGAGTGTATATGAACATATAAGCCCCTTTTCCACCGCAGGGCCGAATGGTTCTGAGCACGGAGAGGAATGGTTCCAATGGTGTTTCCACCTGGAAACGGTTTGGCGCGGAATGATTACAAACTGTGCCCAGCACGATATTTTTGGCACGGTTAGACAACCATGCTCAGTGCAGCAGAACCGTTCAGGTGGGCAGGCTTAATGACGTATTCACTGATTGGTTTCACATTATGTCAGTTTTGTGAGTCCGCATACGGTCCCTTCACGTCCTCCTCCATAAGCTAGCTCGGTGGAGAAGCTAATATAAATAAAAATGCCAATCAAAAATCGTATTCCGTCATAGCAACAAGATAAACCCGACAATAGCCCTAAGATATTCCAATACAGCAGTGAAAATGCTGCTCACTGAATAACGAAATAAACGAGACAAAGTTTTAAAAAATGATACTATGTCATTCTACAGTCAATATCTGGGACTAAATATTGAATAAATATATAACCTTACCATTGGTTTTACGCATAGAGATGTCCATTTTGAGACTGAGTGGTCATGTATTGTCTTGGACAATCCATTTATGAAATATACGCGCAGTTGAGATGCCTGGGTACCTTCCAAAATAGCTGTGCATAATACCACACGTGTCGTTTACGGCGTTGTCACCCTTTTTAGTACAGTCTGACTTGATTGACAATTCATTCATTCAGTAGGTGAGAGTATAAGCTTTCTAACGATGTATAACATGCTATTGGAATAGCGTTTTATAGGTCACCGTAACCAACAATTTTCTTATCATCGCATTCACTTACGCATTCACTCTGTGGTAGCAGTAAAAGAAACTGCACCTAACGAAACGTTGTTAACGATTTTTCGTAATTCCTTGGAAAATACTATTATTATTGAGGACTTCTGGGCATAGCTAAACCATATATTTGATGATAGACCTATCTGACATTGTTTTCTGGGGCAAAACAGAAGCGGATTGAATTGTATCGTTGATTTACTGTCTCTGCCTCCATCTACTGAACACAGATAAAATATCATCATTGCTATGTAAGTATTACTTCTCAAAATATTTCGGTTATACACGTTATTTTGAGTGTCTTTAAATAGGTTAGTGGTATTATATAATGTGGATATTTCACACTGTAATGTAAGCGTTAGTTAGTAGTGTAATAGTTTTTGTGATGCATGCAACAGTGATGGTCAGTGGAGGATACGCTAAAAAGAAAAACCAAAAACAGACCAAAATACACAGAATCCTCATCCATATCGTCAGCCAACGAAACATAACATAACAAAACAAAACAGAATGGGGAGCGATGACAACAACTGCCGCATATTTATTACACACACAACGGGACGCCGTCGCTGATACACCACTTGCTGTAGTCACTAGTTTCTCTTAGGTACTTCCTAGTCTTGGTTTAAGCAGCCCGACAGATGGAAACAGAAATGGTAACCGTTCCCATGAGTCCTGAGTAGCGTGGAACGGCACAGAGTGGCCCTGATAATGGTTCGGCCCTACGGTGGAAAAGCGCCTACATACACAGTATATATAGTTCACCACGGAAGTAAAACATTTGCATTTTTACCATTTAAAAATGCATAACCAGCCCCAAATTGTTCAGCTTCATCTGAGAACACACATCCTGACAATCACATCAGTGATTCAGGATGCAGTTAAACAGATGATCGGCCTTTAAAAGCAGAATATTTGTGAGCCCTGGAGGAACCAGTCCAGTCCAAAAAGGATGTGATGTCATTCTCCAGTTCAGTGTGATATCACATAACACAGGCCTGAACTTTGACCTTGACCACACTCTGACAGCTCATGTTAGCTTAATTCAGATGCTCAGGGATTGTGATGCACTCCCTCCCACCCCGCCCCCATGGGAGAAGCCTATTTCAGTCTTTACAGCTCATTAACAACAACTGCAGAAAGGGCCGGATAAAATAGCAGGCTGCTACAGAGAAAGTCAGAAAGCTATGGAAACAGAGGGTGGAGAGGGAGAGGAGAGAACAGAGAGAGAGAGAGAGAGAGAGATGAGGTTGCTCCTTTCCCTGCTGTATTCAGTGAATGCAACAGTTGCCATTGCAGCTCCCCAAGCTACAGTATATCTACAGAGGGCTGTAATAACTCTGTAGGGTGTGCGAGCAGTATGCTTCACCTCTCGCTGTCACCAAAGCATAGCTTTCCAGGCACCACATGTTTATCTGCCACAGGTCAGACAGGCCATGACCTCCAGCACCAGGTTAAGGATGATTGGCATGTCCACAGCCAAGACCACACCCACCTCCTGCCCTCACAGCTCCACACTGAGACATCACCCTGGCATGCAGAAGGAATCACTCCCAGCATTCCACCCATTTGGCAGACCTGCTATCAACTTTACCTGCTTGATATCAGGATATGTTGCCTGATGAGGACTGACAAGGTTCTTGTTGTGACACACCTGGACAGTGGCCCACACCCAGACGGAACTATGCTGCTCCAGTTTGGATTTACTAGCATGTCATTTCCACACGCAGTTATCTGTGGAGCCCGAGGACACCTGTTTTCCCAACATTTCAATCATGTTCCTGGAAGAACATTCAATAATGTTCCCGGATTTAGGCCCCTGCAGACCACTGGTACAGACTGGCGGGGTGTAATAATATTAGAGAGGCACACTCCCCCTCTGCAGTGTTCACATCACTGAGAGGTGACTCAGAGATATACAATACTTTTATCATTATCCAATGAAAATCCTTTCACGGACAGCAGTGGGACACAGAAAGCAGAAAGAGGTCTTCACTGCTCGATTAATCAATGGCAGCAAATGCTTCTGACGCGATCACACACTCGTCTGCACTCTCCACAAATAGCATGGATGCAAAGTCTATGAGAACAACTGGAGACTCCAAATTAAACATCAGAAATCTTGTCTGAAAATATATATGGCTGAACCATAACCGTGAAATGTTTTGTGCTATTGCTAAAAAGTTAGGTTGTCCCCTTACACAGAATGTGTGTGATAATATTATTGTCGCAATGTTGGACAATCCCATTTTGTACAGATTGCGTAACAGGTGATTTCTGCATTTACTATATACATTACTACTGTTCCCCACCCTTGCTGAACACACTATTGAAATGTCACTCCTTTTAAGGGTATGTATTAATTGAATAAATGTTTATATAATGCCTGTATTACAACAGCACAATATTTATTTCAATCATTCATAAACAGGTGTATGACAATATTGTTCAGGCGGTTGAGTCAAGTGAGATATTTAATGTGAAATTTGATGTGAGTATAATTTTTATAACATTGTCACTGATCCTTCATAAAGCACTGCATGTGCTTGTTAATGATTAATACCAATTTTATCTGCTTGTGAAGGCGATCAATATGCACGTTCAATATGGCAAAGTTCTTTCCGCACACAGAAAGTATGGTGAAACGAGACGCACATTTCACTAGGCAAAAACTTTTAATCCAAAGCAAAGGTCATTGGGAACAGGATGAGGGTGGCACTTCTGGCCAGGAAATGGCAGACACATTTCAGGTGTGAGGGAGAAATCCAGGGAGCAGCATTGCAGAAACGTGGTGCAAAGCAAATAAGCCCTGACTGGATGACACTACAAGACAAGGAAACTTTATCTGTCCTCAGTTCTTAGAACCCAAGCTAAAGGAGGGCTAGGCAAAGATTAGCTGCAATGTTCAACTGAGGTCACGTTAACAACTGGACAGGGTCAGGTCAGGGTGGAATGCAGGGGCAGCACAGAAGGCCTTAAATGGTTGGTTTCGATCACCCTTTATTGAACCTCTATATCCACAGTTACAAGGTCAAACACAACCTCACTGAAGACAGGTCTGTCTGTCTCTAAAACAGAACTGACATGTAGTAACTCCCAGCAGACAGTCTGAGGGGCCAGATAAATTGATATTCAGGTGAAAAAGACAATTTATTTTAAATTTAATTGAAAAGAGGACATTTCATTTCCCAAGAGGAACAACTGGCAAACAGCACAAGGAGACCAAAGCAGAACATGTCTGGCGTGACCAACACCATGTCTCTTGATCATGAATTAAATATTTGTTTGTGTAAATTACAGTACATTATAGACAGCAAGAGTTGCTGCATTTTGTTTTATCCTGACTTAACTGTAATTCTTATAGTTCAAAAATGATTTTCTACTTCAAACTGTCTACCACTGCGATTTTTTAGCTCCTGAATGCAATACAGAGGACATTAATAGCTACGGTAATTTTTATGTTCTCTATTAATCCAGATACATATATTGATCTGTGCAGATTTCTTATGATATACAAAGCAAGGTCATTGTCCACATTTTTGAATTTTAAAGCTTGTTAAATTGTGGAGTAGGCATTGCAATAATATATGCAAGACAAAGGAACTGACAGCAGACAAAACCATTCATGTTTGTAGGGGAGTATATGGATGCAAAAAAGTTTTCCATAATGGAACCATAACATACGTATACAAAAAGACGTTTACCGTGCTTTATTGTGACAAATTACAGTAATGCACAGCATCATGACAAGCTATTTCTAGCAGTGTGATGCAACATATGACAGTATATATGATAGTATATAGTATGTATACATACATATATAGTATGCTCCTCAGCATAAAGGATATCTACCTCACTTCATTATAACAGTAAAACCTCTTTTATGTGGGGTGGGTAAAACTCCCCAGCAATCTGAACTCGACAGACATACAGGAAAGATCTAAAAAAAGGAATCACAAAAACCTGAAGTTCACAATAAATTTCTACAGTGATATAAAAAAATGAATAAAAAAATGTAATGCTTGGAACAAGACCTTCCGCCCACCTTGGCTCCTCTTCGATAATAATAATAATAATAATAATAATCAAAAGAGTAAACAGCAAAACATTTGAATACTATTAATTTATATAACTTATCTACACTGAAAAGTAAGTGACTACAGCATGGAAAACAAGCTTTCCTCTCTTTCATAACATGTAAATGAAACGCTTTGACAGCAAGCACTGTTCTGAGCTTAATCCATTACAAAGAGCAGCTGGGTCCATATGGCAGGGCCTCCCCACTCAACGCAGGACAATAGCGCTACAGAAATCTGTTCCAGCGAGACAAAAACTGCATAAATGCTAGGCTAACAACCCTGTGGCGGGACATATAGAGGTCCCTGCTGAGGTCGAGCTCCTGAGAGCCCACAGCAGATGGAAACTCTAATCACGTTTTCACCACCACAAACTACTGAGTGACCTCTGACCTGTGACATCACACAACATTTCCCTGACGATGGTACTTTTCTTAGATTTGAGTAAATGACTTCACCCCGTCGCTGAAGCATAGACATAACATGTCATCAAAGACGTTATCCCTGGCTCAATTTGGCAGGCTCCAGTTGCAATGCCTGGCATGTTTACAGAGCTCAAAGGTGGAGTACAGTCTGTAGTAAACAAAGGCATGATAATAAAACTACAAAAGGACGAAGAGCATGTAAAAAACGACAAGAGTTTGTGACCTAAGCCCTTTATATGCCCGTACATAATCCAATAGATCCCCACATGTACCCCTCACACTCCAACCATCAGACATGGCTGAGGCGAGGCAACAGTATCAACTCACCTTTGCAGGTAAAGCACTTGATGTGGAAGTGCCTGGACTGCACACGCAGGACCTCTCCCCTGCATGGCTCACCACACTTACAGCACTGGATCACTGGCTTCTCTGTGGGGGGGTGTGCGTCCTGAGCATGAGCCACTGCAAGAGAACACACACACACACACACATATGAGATCGCACTGCCAGAGGCTGAACACACACGCATACACACGCACACGCGTACGCATGGACACACACAAATTTTATATGATTTCAGCACTAGTGTATATTTTTAATTGTCCCAGTTTAGCATGTGATTGTTATTTTAGGTATGTACAAAACCTTTTTACAATGGTAGTTATAGGGCATTCAGGGGTTTTCGGTCTAAAGCAAAAAAATACGCAATTTACAGTGAGGTAATGCCTCTGGAGTATGTGTATATTTTCTGATTAGCCTGCAGAAAATGACATTCAACCTGTTATTTCCAATGGCGAATGTAACCTGAGACTGCCGCACTCAAAGGAAGACATACTGGCACAATACAGTATAAAAACTGGTATCTGTGTTTATAATTGAGAATAAATGCTGTTAAATTAATTAAACATGTACAACATAACAACACTGTGTAAGTCGCAAAGGTATTACTTGATTTGTATAGGGGTTTTTTTAACAATCCCTTTGAAGTGTAGTTGAGAGATCTTTACTTTCTCTTCATTTTTTATTTTTATACTTATCTTCCCCAGATTTGTCCCCAGATTGTTCTATTTTTACACATACAACAAAAAATATCTGTGTTGAACCGCAGCTTTGAAGCATTTACTTCGTAACATGTAAGCCTATTAATAAATACATTAACTATTTCTAAAGGGCACATAGCATCAGTGTGCCAAACAAAAACAAAGACATGATGTTTGTGTCACAGGACCCTGGTCAGGAATGTTAATCGCTCATGATAGGCTTCACAGGCCTACGAGCCGAGGGATATTTACAGCCCTGCACGCACAGCTCAGGACCAAATGAGATAGCAAAGCGAAATGGAGACTGGGAGATAAAGAGTTATTACTGACATTTTCTCAGGTCTCACATGTCAACAGCATTGCTGCAACACTGATCTTCAAGGAGGAGCAACAGAACAGACAGGTCACACTGTTTTTAAAATGCTCATTCACAGACAGTGAATGTATCAGATAATGGACAAAATTTATCTAGAAATTGCTTTTAATTCTTCTGTATTTTTAAGAAATTGTTTCTTCTGGGGCAGAAATGCTTCTCATTGATAACCGCTTTATATAATTCCAAGACTGTCTGACAGACAGTAGTGGCAGTAAATATATGCAGCAATACAAGGAATTTAACATTGGCACCGATGGAAGATGGGTGGTAGTCACAGTAAAGCCTGCCTCATAGCAAAAAAAGACCCAACTTATTATTTTACAGTGTGTTGCCTTCCTTACTGTTCATGGATGGCTCTAGCCAATCAGCAGAGACATCGAGCTGATTCTGATTAGTTCGTGCCTTGAAATCCTGGCCCAAATAAGCATTTTATCCACTTTCAAGTAATAGATCCAGTCCACTTGTCTTGTAAAAATGTTTAAAAATAGTATACCATGGTCAAGGTGAATAATCGATTCTGATTGGCTGGAAGGTGCGAGTTAAAAATTGATAACCGCACACCTATGGCAAGTAGCTCCAGTCAAATGGCCTGATCGCCTGTACTAAATTCATACACTGGCTACAACAGCTTTCTATATCCCCTAGCATTGATACCAGCTGTCATGCATGACATCATATTGCAGCTCGCTTAAAAAGCTCGATATCAGCTAGCAGATGCTGAAAGTTATGATAAAGAACACTTGTTTTACATCAGATATCGCAGTTACCCCAACACTGAGCTAGCTAAGCAGTTTGGTGTAAATGCGCACAATATTATTCAATTTCAATTCAATCAGGGCCCACAAAGTGTATTGTGCTTGTTATTATGGTAAAATTCTGTCATGTCATTCACATTCGGTCAAGTCTCATTCAGCACTATTCACCCCTGAAAGCTCATTAGATACACTATGGTACTGTACCCTTGAGAATAGAGAGCTCACATCATGTGCACTATGGCCATATACCCCTGAGAATGAAGAGCTTACATCATGTTCACTATGGTCTTATAACTGAAAATCATAAAAGCACCATAGGCTAAATTAGTACAAAAGAAGTGAGTACTAAGGATGAAGATGGGATGGGAACTAAGGAATCTAAGTAGTCTACATTGGAAGATTTCCAATGATTCTGCTGCTCTGACCAATTTATTCCACCATTGTGGGGCCGGTGCAGACAGGTATCATGATCAGGAAACCCGAATATACAGGGAGGGGAAAGCCAGATACTTGGCTGTCTCCTTGAAGTCACAGAATGAAGAAATATGGTCAAGGTCTGGGGGGGATGACTGACTGGAGATATGGTGGAGCTGTTCCGTTCGCTGGCCTGCAGGCTAAGAATACGTTTTTAAACGAGATATGAGCTGTAACAGGTACAGTATATAGTGAAGTGGGATGAGGAGGGGTGTGATATGAGCACGCTTAGGAAGAATGAATACACATTTAATTATAACAGCTAAAATAACCGAAGTCATGAGTCAGGTGTGCATTTGCTTCCTGTAAACATAACTAGTATATTTTACTGATCCTGGACAGACCAACTGTCAGAACTGCCAACAGGGTAGAGCGCGGGATGTGTCCCAACTGCTGTTGACTTTCCAGAGGCGTTTTGGATGTCCCCCTTTTAGTCAGTTCCTACCTCTCCTTCCCCCTGCCTTTGAACGCCTGTTTGTCATGAGTGTGGCATGCTTCTCAAATCTAATCTCAGAGTAGTTTAAAGAGAGAATGTTTCTGCGTTCAGCATATGCCAGTCCTGGCAAACAGGATACGCAATCAGTCCTGGCTCTGATAAGACTGGCAAGAGGGCTACTGACAAAAGACATAACACAGTCTCAATTTCAGGAGGCTTAGGGAAGGCTTCCGGAAGTATTTTGGGCTTCCATGTCCTGAAAACGGAAACTGTGCATTTTCTCAAAAAGCAATTTGACCAAGATAGTGGCTGCCATGGTGATGAGCCTCCCCAGAAAGAGCCAATCAGAGGCACTTTACAAGCAGGGCACATGCCAACAGACTTCAACCTCCTTTCAGCTGTGGAAAGACAAGTAGAGATAGTAGCAGTGCAGGGGAAGTAAATTAAAGTTCTGATCAAAATAGACTTTAAACCACATGGACTCAAAGTTGCTGAGTCAGCAAAATTGCTGAGTGGCTCAGTCAGTGAACTCACTGATGCAATCAATAAATTAAGGCACGGACTGGCTCGGTCAGTAGATTTACTGCGTTTCTCAGTAAATAAATGTTTTGAGTGGATCAGTAAGTGATGCTGCAGAGTACCAGTTTCTGTTGAGAAAAATGTGAGCTCAACTGTAGTACTGTGTGGACTACAGTGCAGAAAACATTTACTGATTCACAATCAGTATATGCTTCTGAAGCAGGGCTTTTTGTTCTAAGGTTATGGGTGGCACAACAGTGACTGGAGAGGCCCAGCTGGTGATCTCAGATAAGTAAGAATTAAGAGGATGTTTTCAGACAGCAGCTAATTACACCCCAATGGCGGGGCAAATGGCCATTCCTCCTCATTGTACAGATGATGACTCAGACGTACGCCACATCCGACAGAAGCAGGGGGTAACAGTAAAATAACCAGCTATCTGGCCATGTCCATGAAAAAATAGCAACTCTTCTCCCCTGTAATAATGAATCCTTTGGTTCTGTTGCTAAGAAACATTAAACAAATACATCTCTTAAAGGAGCCCAAGGATTAGCCGTTGAAAGTACAGTAGAACCAGCCACAAAATGGCAGGAGGTACAAGTTTTTGGCAGTGGAGGGTGTAAGGACTGTTGTTTGCATTAACAAAAAAGTGCATTGTGTGAAAGAATAACTAGTCAAATACCGCTCATCGCACACAGTCGCTATGCCCCAGGCAGAAATCAAACACAACCTTCACCTGTATAATACAGTACAGGTATACTGGCCAACTGTATTGACAAATGACCACAGTAACATCAAAAATCTTGCAATTCCCTATTGGCTACATCACACGTGGGTATACATGCATCTGACGGTGAGCTCTGTGAACATGGCTACATTGTGAAACAGGCAGTGGAAAAGCAGAGGAGGGTGGGAAAGAGGCTGAAATTAGACCTCAGGTCAGACCTACACCAAAGAGCTGTCACATTAAACGACCACACCAGGTGACCACACCAGGTGACATTTACCATTTATCATTTACATATCCATCAATGACAAAGCTGAGCTACTGATCAATCAGGCCACTAACACATTTCTACCAGATATTTCCAGACAGCCCCATTGCTTTCATTGTTCCTAGGGCAAACCCAAACCAGCATTATGGAGCTGCATCAGAAATAGGCAGAACAACTGCTCCAGTTCTGCTTATTATTTTCTATATATTTTTTTAAATTTATTTTGTAAATATTTTATATTGCTGCTACTGTGTTCGTTTGCTTCAGACCACCAATTCTGTAGGACAATGGGACTTCGCTGTTGGAACTGAGGGCTGGGGTATCCATGATCCTGTTTAAATCAGGAGAATACACTTGATTCAAGCCCCACCCACTCTCAGGAGATGCTCTAAATTCCCTCTGCCAAAAATAGACACTGAGCAGAGTGGTGCTTTTAGCGGCTTTTCCTGAGAGCACTTTTTCCTGACACATTAAGAGACTTGTGACTGGGTGTGCGTGAGCATGTGTAAGTTTGTGTGTGAGTGTGTGTGAGCGTGAGCACATAAGTGAGAGAAAGAAAGAAAAAGAGAGGGAGATCTGTACCTGAGTTCACCAAAAAGAGTAGCTGTTTCTTATTCCTTGAGCAATGCATCTCTAACTGCTTCACTCCCTCATGCAGGCTCCCTCCCTCCCTCATAAGAAAATATGCACAAGTGCGGATTTACAGGCACAGAGATCTCAAACATAAAGACTGACAGACTGACAGACACGATTTGCGGCGTCAGATACACAAATTCACAGATGCACAGACTCAAAGACACAGAATCAGTTCCATCCTAATAATACTGAACAACTGTGAGTGAGTCCACATTCACATATGCTTATTTTAAACTGAGGCCAACAGTTATCTTCAAATAAAACTGGAAAATGGAAATAGCTGAACTTTTAATGTCAAATCACCGGTGGTTGTTTCTGGAAACACTGAATGCTTTCCCCACAGAAACAGGCTTAGCATTGGCACCCATATCCAGTTCCAGCTAATGGCTTCAGTGCTTCATCACATGTGTCATTATAAATATATGGTTTCAGTTTCCTGTCATTTGTTCAAACTAAATGCGGGACATGGACTTTACTTCATTCACACATGGCTTTGGGTCTCATAAATGTGTGCACACGTACAGGCTCATAATCCAGCAGATACACAGGTACCTATACTGGCACACACCCAAATATGAATGTGTCTGCACACTTACACAAATACATACATATACATATTGTGATTCCAGTGCTAGTTTGTACTTGGTAGGATTCTTGCTTGCTGAACAAGCTTACTCTGCAGGGTTGGAGTCCTGATCGATGTGGTCACTTCTGGCACTACGATCCTTACTTCACTCTAGTGTGTTTCTTTTGCGCCTCTACATCATGAAACCTATGCACTTGTTGTACGTCGCTCTGGATAAGAGCGTCTGCTAAATGCCTATAATGTAATGTAATGTAATATACACATACACACACATACAGTACACATTCCGTATACATACACATATACATACACCTGCAGATATAGGCACACAAATACATAACGTTCCAGTAAGGCAGTAGCATTGTGACCATGTGTGTGTAGGTCACTGAAGTGATACACGTGTCACTGTGAGGTAACAGTGGAGTAAATACAGCAGGATTCCTCTGCTGCTATGCCACGCAGCACTGCCTGTACATCACTGTGCACTGGGTCTGTAAACATGACTTATCCAAAGGTAACACACAGAATTCAAACAATGCAGTTCCAACAATAGAAGAAGACACACAAACCAAAAAGAGGGTGCTCGCCTTTTTTGTGGTCTAAGAAAAATATGGAAATAAAAATAGACTCCTAAAAATGGAAATGAACGGTGATGAATGGAATCTGAGAGAGAGACAGAGAGAGAGAGGACAGAGAGCATCAGTTGGTCAAAGAGCGTCACTGATAAATACTCTCCAAGGAATGTGATAAGATTATTTACACTTCTGGCCACTTGGCCCTGACAACAAAATGACACACCCACAGAAATATTGTAAAGTAAAACTATGACCATGACACACACCACTGGCTGCAAGGTTATCCCAAAGTTGAAATTTACTAAATAACCCAACCCTGAAGAACTTCAAACCGGCAGATGTAAGTGACAACAGATTTATACGCAAAGCATGCCCCTTTGACTTGTCTCATGGTGTCTGTATGTATGTATTCATACTGTAAAGTTATGAATCCGATAAGAGAGGTTACACTTTTCCAAAGCTAAAGACTCAACTAAGCATGTGGTGTGGAGCTAAGGTTGCAGAATCTGTGCACCATTGCGCATCTGTGAAAGAGATCCATTTTGACTGCATGTTTGGCAGCCCAAGCAGATAATGTGTTCACAAGGAAGGAAGTGCACATGAACACTAGCTTTTGACTTTTTTGTCAATAGATCTGCATCACTCTTACCCATAAAACAAATAATTTCAATATTCATACTGTAGCTTTGAGTTTTTTGGGCAGTATACCAATTTGACTCAGCATAAAAATCAACAAGTATGGCCTTCACAATTTTTGTGGGCAATTAAATTGATTTAACTAATTTTACCACAGAAAATATGATCATTATAAGTTTCCACTGAAAGTTTCTTCAGCCAGGCATGTAAATAATAAATCATGTTTAGTGCTGATTAGTTTGAATGATGAAGACATTGTGAGTTTTCCCATAGACTGCAGAAAAAATATTGACCAACTGACTGTGACATCACCCACTGACTTTTCATAAGCTTGTGAAAAGCGTTTTTGAAACCGTGGATGTGCAGTTTTCTTCCTGCCATGTTGTACAAACTGGAGCCAGAGACTGTGGACTAGGGAAAAGGGGGGGGCCTCATATGGTCACAACATCCGGCTGGTACGATTTGTGAACTGTGAGATACAGTGACGCTGCGCAGAGACGCAAACTGTCCCTGATTTGTCCACAAAATATTAAAGTATTGTCCAAATGACACAATAACCTATCGGCACATGGAGAGACATTAGACGATCAAAAAACACCTACTGTGAATACATGTTCTTGTGGGAAAGAATTATTGACTGTATTTTGACGATATTGCGCCTCATACACCAAAATCTTAAGTTTTTTCTTAAATTTGTTCTTAAGAAAGATCCTAAGAAAAGTCTACGTCAGATTCCCGACGTGTTCTTAAACCGCAGAATGGTTCGCATGTGTTCCTAAAATGATGAATCCCATTGTCCTCGTAAGTGTAAAGCGCGTGCCAGTTGTTCCTAATTAGCATAGGTAAACGCCCCGCCAATCCCCATAAAAGGGCATGGGCCTGCAGGGCCGTGTGCACACACATAAATCAAAAAGGAAAGTTAGGGCGAACGAAGTCAATAATGCCCAAACGAAAATCTAAAGACGGTGGAGCACCGGACTCCAATCGTAAGAAAAACTTAAGTAGTTCTGAAGTGGAGATATTACTGTGGGAAGTGAACAGCATACGATCTGTCTTATTTAGTAGCGTCTGTACACAACACACATACACATGCATACATGCACACACATACACACACATACACACACACGCACATATGCACACACGCACGCACACACGCACATGCACACACGCATATGTACACACATATGCACACACACACGCACATGCACACACACATACACATGCACGCACGCACACATGCACATGCACACACACACATACACGCACACATGCAGACATGCACACACATATTAGACTTTACTGTATGTTAGCCCCTGGAGGCAGGCTCAGACGTAGACGTTGTCATAGATGCAGAGGAAAGGCTTTTGGCCACTAGGTTTTTCCTTGTAGTCTTTCTGTTATGAAGGACAGGTCTGGATGGTAATCCTCCCGTGAGGTGCTGTAAGCCTATTAACCACACACATACGCACACACACATTCATGCATACACACATACACATGCACACGCACGCACACACACACATACACACACACATGCATGCACACACACACACACGCATACATGCACACACATACACACACACACACATACACACATACGCATACTTGCACACACACATACACACACGCACGCACATGCACACACATACACACATATGCATACATGCACACATACACATGCACACGCATGCACACACACACATACACACACATGCATGCACGCACACACACACACATGCACACACACATGCACACACATACACACACACCCACGCACGCACACACGCACATGCACACACACACACATACACACGCACACGCACGCACACAAACACATACACACACACGCACGCATGCACACACACATACACACACACGCATACATGCACACACACATACACACGCACGCACACACACAGATGCACACACACATACGTATGCATACATGCACACACACAGGCACGCACACACACACATACACACACACATGCATGCACACACACATACACACACACGCATACATGCACACACATATACACACACACATACACACACGTACACTTACACACACACATACACACACGCATGCATGCACACACACATACACACACACGCATACATACATGCACACACACATACACACACACGCACGCACACACGCAGATGCACACACACATACACACGCACACACACACACAGATGCACACACACATACACACGCACACACACACACACACACACATGCATACATGCACACACATACACACACATACACACACACGCACGCACACACGCACATGCACACACATATGCACACACGCATATGTACACACATATGCACACACACACGCACATGCACACACACATACACACGCACGCACGCACACATGCACATGCACACACACACATACACGCACACATGCAGACATGCACACACATATTAGACTTTACTGTATGTTAGCCCCTGGAGGCAGGCTCAGACGCAGACGTTGTCATAGATGCAGAGGAAAAGCTTGGCCAGGAAGCTCTCTACTTTGGCCTGCAGCTCAAACTCAGGTTCTAGCTGATGGTGACTGAGTGCTGAGGCAGCACTGAGCTTCAGGATGACATGCATCTGAGTTGGGACAGCTCTCTATAATAAAGCACTAGGGTGGGGGATGAGGAGGGGCAGTGGGACGAGGCAGAGGGGACCCACACTTAGCCTAGTGGAGGACAGCCATACCTCTCTTCTAGTCCGCCTTCCCCAGAGAGCCAAAAAAGTTGGGTGCCCACTAAACACACAGCTGACCCTCAGCCCAGAACAGAACTAAGTCAAAAGCCTGAGAGGCCACCCGTGACCTTGCGCGCTCACTACAGAAAAGACACGTGCCACTCAAATCTAAAACTAGAATCGCTAACAAAGTGCCTACTGTGCAGCAGTGGGGTTTCTGGCAACAATCCAGGAATGTTTTTTATTGTACAAAAGGCATGTTTGTGGTGTGCTCTCTTGATAAGTCTATCAGCACCATGTTAACAACATGGCCAGTTCCAGTTCTTCATTCAGAGGGGACACCTGTGTAATTGAGCGATGAGCACTGACACCAGGTGTTTGTGCAACCTGGAGAATGTCTCAGAGGCTTCTGTGAACATTTCAAGTTGCCTATATCCACCCTGACATCTCTGAACTGGGCATTAAGTGCCCTTGTCCATCTAAAAGGTTCAAGGACGCTTTCTTGGAACTGACAGAAGACTGATGCTTCTTTAGTTTGTCCAGTTCCCCAGGAACACTTCATAGGGGTACAGGATGGGACAAATATTGCACATTCTCTCAGTAAATCCATGTTACTCTAATGACCACCCCCCCACCCCACCCCCCATGGCCCATTCCCTGAGGCTGCTGTCTGCGCCGCCTATTTGGCAGTTATTGCTCAGCTGTTGTTTGCAATTCTCCTCTTCTTTCTTATTCTCTTACTCTCAGTATACCTCTCCCTCTCTTTTCTTCCATTTTTCTCTTCCTATTTAGCATGACGTAACAATGATCTCAAGTCTGCACTCACTATCATACTCTGAACTCACAGTGGGCTCACTGTGATTTTTCACCACAATCTCTTGAATGCTGGGTGCAACAGAGATCAACTTGTTCTTAATCTGTACAAATTCAACAGAAACCTCCAAAGTGTACTTGTGTACATATGAAACCTTTAGATTCACACGTTTCAGAATGCATTACGACAGCGCGTTGCCTCAGAATGTTCCATATTAATGGTGAGTGAAATAAATAAATTGGCTCAGCTATAGCCTATACACAGGGCACAATCTGTGCCACAATGGGATGTTACTTGCATGTTGTTCCTATCATCTTGTACTGAACAGAGTGTAATGATCCTGACACCCCCCCCATTGCAGTGCTCCACAGGGCTGAGTCATAAATCACTCAGAGCTGATAATGCGCATGCCTCAGATGGCTCTTGCTGCAATCTCTTCAGTGCCTCACAGGCAAGTGCCCCTGTCATTAACATAACTGCAGTGTGTGTGCACGTGCGCATGTACATGTTTGCAAGTGTGTGTGGGGCCCCGAACACATGTGTCTGTGAGTTTACCAATATAAAATTCTGACAGGGAGGACTGAATCATGCAAGTTTAATAAGGATGTAAATATACTGTATTAACAATGAGGCAGAGAGAATGAGAAATGGGGGTGAGCAAGAGATAGAGGGAGGGAGGAAGTGGGGGTAGAAGCTTTTAATCACACAAAGGGCTTGTAGTGCTTGTAGTTCTCTGTCTTTCCCATAATGCATTGCTGTTGCCTACACTGGTAAATATAAAGTAGGCATGCTATTGGTTGAAGAAAAACAAAAGAAGTATTTAAATCACATTTTATTTGTAGTGTGATTGTAAAGTCATTGTAAAGTCATTGTAAACTGAGAGGCATTAATTGTAAAGTGCTTTGGATAAAAGTGCTATATAAATGCAGTCCATTTACCATTTAAAGTCAGCATACGGTATATACACTTATCCAGGTTCCCTTGAAATCAGTGGGCCTATTATGGTACTTTTTCTGTCTAGAGACCATATCAGGACAACCACGCCTACAACCGCAAACTCTTTTGTCTCCATGACAAAGCACGGTATATTCACCCTGCTCACATGCAGAGAAAAGCGCGTACTGTAAGCGTCAGAGAAACGGCATTCCAAAAAGTGGTTTAAGCATCGGTTTGCACTGCAACAGGACACAATGGAGTCTACCTTTTTAAGTTGCCATGGTTGCAGAGGCAGGCTTAGTTCATTATTAGAGAACTCTTTCCACCAAATCCCCCCCCCCCGCTCTTCTCTCCCCACTCACTCTGTGCTGTGCAGATCCTAGCATGATTTTGCAGCTCTGATGCAGCAGTTCCTGAATGCATCAAATCAAACAAAACTCTTTCTGGCAAACTCTTTCTTCAGTCCACAGTCCTGATGACTCACCAGTGACTTATTTTTAAGGGACACTGGTGCTAATCTGTCTCATAGCTCTTCAAACAGCAAGAGCCCTTTAACTGTTTGCCTTGATTTATATTTTCCGATTTTCAGAAAGCTAAAAACCAAGCAACTGTGGTGCAATGTGTGTGCACACTTTCAAACCTAACGGAATAGAAGCAACCTCTTACCAGCACATGGAAGAGGACAGAGTAAATGCATGCATATAATTGCACAAAAACACAGATGGCAAAGGGAGGTCGTCTGAGTGCTCTGAGTGGCGTGCGCCACACAGCAGGGGGTAGGACTGTCGTGGATACCCCTGCGGCTCCGGCCAATCAGAGGAGACCTCCATGCCTCAGCCACGCCTGCTGGAGCTCGGAGCTTCCACCTAAGGAAGGTGAACAGCAAATCCCTATCCAACGCAGCTGCTACAGGACCTGTCTGTGTGAACATGCATAGACCCTCCTTCAAAGGAACCACTGTCCCAGACTATTCCTTTGAACAGTCTCTCTCTCTGAAGCTCATGATATCATAAGCTGTGCGGCAGAGCCCTTATATATAGCACATATGTGAGGCCTGTCTACCATCTATAAATGCTGTCATAAGCATTGGTACAGCCGTCTCCTCTCTCTCTACATCAACACCGATCCAAAAATCCAGCTCAGGAGCTTATCTACACTGCATTGTAATATGTACTCTCATATGCGATACAGTGCCACACTTGAACTCTTTAAATGATCCCATAGAGGAACATAGACACGCACACACACATACTGTATATACACATCGGCAAACACACAAATGTATGTGCAGACATACACACATTCACATACTGTACACATGCGCATACACACATACCCACACACACACACACACATATATGTGCACGTATGTACATACACACATTTTTGGTTACCTTTCTCCTTAACCATGACCATTGGTTGCTGTGCTCTGGTTTGCGGCTGAAAAGGCAGTGGCAGGTAAACAATGGGTCCTCTTTTTTATCCTCCTAGTTTATTCCCTCAGACTGATCACGCTCCACAAACACACACCAAGAGAGAGCGAGAAAGAGAGAGACAGAGACAGAATGGGAGAGAGAGAACAAGAGCAAGATAAGTGAGACAGAGAGAGCTTTTTCCCAGACTACCCAGGCAGTTTGGAATGAGCGAGCGGACTGCTAGCTGGTACTCCCCTCCCACCCCTTGTTGGACTCTGATCCCCCGCCCTCCCCCCCCCCCACCCCACCCCCAGCTGCTCCCATGTGACAGACGCAGATTCCACAGCAGTAATCCTACCACCACAGACAAGACCTTCCTCAAAAACACAACAGCTAACGCATCCGACATACACTGCAGGAACCTTCGATCCACTCTCTTTCACTCTGTCTCTCCACCACTCCCTTTGTTTTTCCCTTCCCTTGTATCCCACATTTTGTTTTTTCCCCTTCTCAGACCCCCTCCCTCTCTCTCTTTATCTTTCTCTCTCTTTCTCCCTGTCTCCCTGTCCAACATACTGTGCTGCCAGATCCGAACATTTCCTCCTCTCCCATGTGGAATGGCAGCCTCTCTACCTGTGAGGGTGTTTCACAGTAAGGGCACGTTTCTTTTGATTTTGAATTACAGGGGTCTCTCCTCCGTCTGGTTATCCAGGACTGCCAGTGTCTGGCTGCCTCAATGGCTGCACTGACTTAGCCCATATTTTGTTCACCCCTTCCCTCTCCCTCCCTACCCTCTCCCTCCCCTCTCTCTCTCTCCATTTCTCCCTCCCCTTCCCCCCACCTCTCGGCTCACTCACACACTTTTGTTTGTTGTATTTACTTTAGCAAACAATAAAAGCACTGGAATTAACATAGAGGGCATGGCACCACTACCCCCTCCCCCCCACCAGCTCAATGTTGCTCATAGCTATTCACAAAAGCCAATGGCCATGTTTCCCAATGCATAAATCTCTGACACACAGTAAATATACAGAAAAAAGCTGAACAGCCATGCTCAAATAAAACATTCATTTAGTCAAGCAACCTCAAGTGACCTCTTGTAAGCTCTTGTAGAAAACAGCTATTTTAGAATGCCATTATGCCCCCCTCTTTATATGCAATCTAATGCCAGCAGAGTGACTGACAGGTTCATCCATCAGCATAAAGCATTAGCGCTGCAGATCCAGTCTGTTATGTGTAATGACTAAACAGTGTCTTGACATCAAGCAGAGGAAACGCTGTAAGAATGCTGACAAAACTGTCGAAATCGATTGTCTGTCATTTTAGTTGAGGTCTGACTAGCCTCAACTCACCCTGCCTAATGAAAAATGCACGTTCTGTGCTAAAACAGATTAAGTAGCTCATACATAGTCATTTATTTAACGTTTGTTTTTCACCATAACTGAGTAAATGGTTCTCTCAAGGGTAAATCACTCACGTTGTTAGCATTTTACTGCATATATATGTGTATGACCATTTGGAGGGCAGTAGAACTGAACATTCATAGACAGGGATAATAAGCAGCCCAATGAGAGCCATGTTATTGCAGGAGTCTACAACAGGGAACTATTTTGAACAATGTTACTACAGCTGGCCTCACATTGGTGATTTTAAATATATTTCAAATAAAATATTTCAATAGCAAAAATACCCAACATGTGATCAGTATCTTTATATTGCTGTCATAAAAACAAAAAAATATATAATTGATTCCAAGGGGTGGGCATCTTACAGCCAACAACCACTAGGGGCAGACTCTGTGCTTACATTGTACAAGTAAATTGATAGATGTCTGCCTTTTTAATGCCAACTATCTTTAAAAAACTGGGAGGCTGTGTGCAATTAATGATACACATCAATGGCATCTACCCAATCAAAACACATTTCTCCTCAGTGAGTCACTATGATTGGTTGATATGAGTGAGTCACTGACAGCATATTGTGTCCATCCTCTCCCATCTCTGAAGACAAGAACCACAGTGGGGGAGCATCCTGCTGAGTGGGTCAGAGGAAAACAGCATGGCTTCCAAGAGTATTGCCATTGCCCGGGCCTTGGGAGAATGAGCAGTCATTGCTTCATAATCTCCTATCTGGCTAAAATCTCTGTGTGGGAAATTATTTTATTTAAAAAATCTGAAATGAACAGATGCCAGGAGTAAAAGCGTATGTAAACACATTATATTGGAAGGAAACACATCTTGAAGTGTGACACTAGACATCTGGCACAGAAATTTAAAGCTACTGTATATATTGTGTATTAATCTTTTATTTATCAGTGAATAAATATAACTACTGGCACTACAGCACAGAGAGTGTCATGGGCACCTGTAGAAATTCTCTCTTAATGTTTAAAATAGCACTTCTGCATCTAGTTGTGTTTGTGCCTATTCTGTCAGAGCACACAAACAGATAATAATCATAATCAGTTGCAGTTTAACAATAAGAAGCACTTTCACCCATAACCCACCATTCATAACCCATAGTGGAAGGCATCCCGAATGGCCAAGTAAAAAGGGAATTGTCTGTCCGAACTTAGGGACGTTATACTTTTATTACTTTTCTTTGTATGTCTTTGGGGTTTGAATGCCACAGGGAAGAATGACCTTAGGAGTCAGAAGGCAAGGTAAAAGGTCCATTCATTATCGCGGGTTGAACTGCAGAGGTCAGTGGATCTTTAAATACCACACAAAGAAAACAAGATCTGAAAGCAATCCATTAACCTCCCAATAATCCCTGTGCGACCGGCTATCTGCTCACTGCGGAATGGGGTTCTCAGGACTGCCGGGGACCTCAACAGCATGTGTGCAAGGGCCACACCTCAGTTGACGAGGGTGGGGCTGATAAGTTAAAGAGCACTGGGTGAATGGGGTTAGCAGTCAGAGCCTGTACTGCTCCCTCTCTCCCACTTGCTGCGGCAACCTTAAATATAACTTCCAATCACCTCGTTCATAGAAGGACATGGGCTTAGCTTGACCACAAATACAATGAAAGCCCCATATCACACAGCACATTAATGAAGTTAGGAGTCAGAGAGAGAACCCTACACAAACATGGGGGCAACAAATACACCCACAGTTATGATCATCAATAAAAATATAACCCCCTGTGTCTTAAGAGTATTTAGAAAGTTAGAGAATTTATTGACATACTTAGATACACTGTTTCCTGTTGTGAAGCATTTAAAAAAAATTTTAAATTTATTTCCACTTAATTTAAACAGGAAGTCCCACTGAGATACAAGATCCCTTTTACAAGGCAGACCTGGCCAAGACAACAGCAGCAATAAAACATACATTACATCACACATAAAACATAAAAGAACATACAGTATATGATAAACAAGTACTTGAATGAAACTAGTACAGCATATTTTTAATGGGGACCCAGCCTATAGAAAACAACACTCTTCCTGCAGAGTTCTTTTACACAGATTTAAATTCCTCAAGCGAAACCAAAGTACCTAAACAGATAAGGTCTTTTACCCCATTCCACGCCAGAGGTACAGTGTGAAAAGGCAGTCCTTTCCTAATGCACTGGGTACTTTCAGAAGTAGCCACCTAGTGGACCAGGTTTGGTAGGTACTACAGAAAAATATGCTGCAGAGGGGAAGCTTTCCAAGGATGGTATATATATATATATGTATATATATATATAGTACTGTGCAAAAGTCTTAGGCACTCTAGATTTTTAAATATAATATATAGTATATATTTGGTCTTATTTGGTTTATTTTTTGTTTTCTGCATTAGTGTGTCAGTAGAAAAGTGCAAATTTGAGATTTCCAAACATGAATTTTCCAAAAAATGAAACAATTTTACAGATACATTTTTGTATTTTGTTAAATAAATTAATATTTTAAGTAATAGACTACTTTTCAGATAAAAACATGACCAAGGGTCTCTGGGATTACCTGGAGAGCCAGAAGCAAGCGAAACAGCCAAAATCTGCAGAAGAACTGTGGCAAGTTCTCCAAAATGCTTAGAACACCCTAACGGCCGATTTTCTTATAAAACTGCCGGACAGTGTACCTAAGAGAATTGATGTAGTTTTAAAGGTGAAGGGTGGTCACAGCAAACATTGATTTTATTTAGTTTTTAACTATTTACTGCTCTTTATATTATTGTTTTTATATTTATAACCTTTCATTTCATTATTTTTGAAAGCATCTTAGCTGTACAGCATTTTTTTATATATATACACACACAGTACCAGTCAAAAGTTTGGACACACCTGCTTAAACCAGTTTTTTCATGATTAAAAATGCTTTAAACCGTATAAACTTGTCTATAAACACTTAATATTTCATTATATGATATCTGTACTTATATAAGCAGATAATCATAAGTGAATTGCATTCAAAAGTTTAATTTTTAAATGAAAATAGAAATCTTGTAAGCTCATTGGGGGGGGGGTGCATTATTTTTATTATCTTTGTACGTACTGGTGTTCATGATGACGTCTATCTTAACAGGTGCTCCAGGACCTGTAGAATTTTTCATATGTAAAAAAAAATAAAGACCACCCGCTATATTTCAAAATTCATGGGATTTATTCCTACATCAGTTTCACCCTTCTACCCTCCATTGGAAATATATGGCACTGCATGTGGTGAAAATGGAGTAGGAATATATATATATATATATATATATATATATATGTGTGTGTGTGTGTGTAGCATTTGTCTGCTAATAGAATTATGAGCAAGTCTTTTGGTCTTTTGATTGAAGTTTTACTTCAGCCATGCTAAAAACTCTGAGCTCCCATACTCCACAATTAAAATTACAGCATTTATAAATAGAGTTGATATGTTAATATATTTATTTCAGAAGTGTATCATATAAAATACAATATATACACAGTGTGGAGACAGACAAATGAGATAGGTAAGGTGGGTATTAAATAAAATACAATATATTAAGAGGAACATAGAGGTTGCAGATTCAATGCCCAGGTTAATAACAAGCTTTATAATCGCCACAGATGGGACCCTAATGACAGGCATTACAAATAAGCAATGGTTGGTCAGAAAGTTGCTAAGAGATGTCTGCTCTGTAAATTATGGATTAACGGTGGTTAAAAATGGCCAGCTTTGGTAACGCAGACAGACCACTATCCGTTAGCACTTCAGTCTTAGGTTCAGACAGGCAGTACATGCCTCCATGACAGCCAAAAATAAACAGATCAGATCTTGGAACATTGTGTAGGTTTTATTCCAAAAATCTGAAAGTTTTCAAAGACCTTAAAAAAATGACACAAATGAAACCATCTATTATAAGAAACATAGTTCTAATTAAAATACATGCAATGTGTAAGATAAATGAATAAAGCTAAAAATAAAGCAAAAAAACTTAATTAAATAAAAAAGAAATTAGTTTCACATCCGCTTGTGCGGATTGACAATCCTTGTTAATATCATGGTGCCAAATAAAGAGAGAACAGATTCTCATTACATCACATTTCCTGACAGTGCAGAACTAATCTGTTTGAGATATACTCATAATTAAACCCTTTATTTTGCAGACGCAGTTTGAACCACATCACAGTTTTTCTTTTGCTGCTAACCCCAGGTAAATGACTGACAGGTTGGACAGATAGTTGATTCAATGCTCCATACAGCAACTGGGGAAGTGAGATGGGTTCGTCCTCATGTCAAATATTAACTGCTCTTAATCAGGTGTGTCCGTGAAAAGCCTGAAACGCTGCTCTTCTGCCATGTAAATGTAAGCTCTGCGAAGGACATAACCACAAACAAGCTGTAGTGAAGACGGAAATATTAGGGTTTAGAGATGTCAGAGTCGTAATGAAACTAGATTAGGACGCATATGAGCACAGGAACATGGTGCTGAGGCAGAGCAGTCTTGTACCCCTCACTCACTCACATGGGCATGGGAAAGGGGTCTTATGTAACAACCAATCTGCTTAACTCTATTCCTGTGTCTGCAGAAAGCTGTGCGAGGCAATTATGCTGAAACATAAGAGAGGGGTTAGAGGGCAAAGGTCATCTGTCTGTCTGACTCAGCCCCATCTTCCAACACGCGCATACACACACACACACACGCACGTAAACACAAAATACTCACATGCATAACCATATATACATGTGAGCACATGCACATGCAATTGCAACATATTTACAAGCCCAATACCAAGATGTTTGCACACACACACCCAAACACACACACACACCAGAAATGTGTAGTAAATGAAAAAAGTTCAGACACAAAACCAGGCAGCCTCAGATGAACCATGTTACAGTTTCTCTGGTTGCGAGCACCAGTATGTAAACATCATGAACATATCCCAAATACTGCTGGATTCTGGTAATTAGCCTGCTCAAAATAAATGATCACATAAACAACCCAGACTCTGGACAATATAGTCACTTTGTTATCAAACATCCTGCAGTCAAGGTGAACACGTATAGACACTGATGCACCTCGCAGCAACATAATAAAGTCTATTTAATGAAACTCTGTGTAACAGTTGATGGAAATAATTGCAATTTTGTGGAAGCGATTTAAATGTATTTTCTTTGTTCCTTCGTTTTTCTCTCCTGCATAGTCTCTTCACGGGAAAAAAGTCTGGCCAAACGAGCGTAAGTATTTGCGGGCAGGGGCTCTGCCTGGCTGTGAGGGATGGCCCGGGGCTTTAGGACACGTTAAAGAGGTTTATTTAAGAACTGATTCGGAATGAGATTTATGTTTCCCCGCAGACTGTACCAAGCTTGCCCCCTCTGACCTCATTATACATGTACACAGCTGAGCAAAACGTCCTCTCAATGTCACGGCAACGTCAGTGGAGAGGGCAGGTTGGCACCTGACTTTCTGGTTAAAATAATCACTTTAATTGGATGGCTCAATCCCCCACCCCCCTTCCTGTCTGTTTCTCTCCAATCATTCTTTCCACTAATAACTTGTTTCTAATATTAACTCTAAAGCAACTTCTAAAAAAGCAAAAGATTACTCATAAAGATACTGCCCCCGTGTGGTTGAAGCTGTAGCATCATTTAAGCACTGCTCCCACAGTATGTTTCCAGTTGCTATATAAAAGTAGCCTCTGAAATGAAAGTAAAATACAGTCAAATCGGTCAAAGAGTGGTCCTGAGTTAAAGGGAAAAAAAAGCACAGCCAGAAAACAAAAATTTCAGTTCACTGCATATATGAATAAACAATTCTGATTATATAAATATGTGAGTATGTTTGAGTGTTAAAGTATTTAAAACCCCTGTCTGTGTTCTGACTGCAGAGAATATTAATCTTAATACTGTTGCTTGGGCAGGAGCATTAACTTCTCCCATTGGACAGTGGAGAGAGTGGCCATTACATAAGCAAGAGAAAAGTACCATTAATTCTTTCAGGGATGTTTTAGAGTCGATCTGAAGATACTACATCAGAGTCGCCCAAAACATCATGCATAACATCACGGTTAAACCTCGATCAACTGAAAAGATGAAGAATCTCCAAAAACCCATTAAAGGGGAATTGCACTTTCAAACACATATGGGCTTATTTTGTTTATATTGTCCTTCTAATGAATGTGTCGACCTTCATTTTTCAATTAGTTATTTCGTTTAAAATGTCTAACGTTAGAAACAAGGACCAATTTTTTTTTTCTTTTAGCGCAAGTCCAAGTAGTACGGTTTCCGGTTTTTTCTTCTTCTTTGAAGAAAAGCATAGCGTTGAAGTCGTGCAATGATATGCTGCCTAGGTCTACTTCCTGAATTTGTAAAGGTAAGCAACAAAACATTGTAAAATATTAACAAAATGAAATAACTAATCGAAAAATGAAGGTTGACACATTCATTAGAAGAAAATTAGAAATAAAATAAGCCCATATGTGTGTTAAAGTGTAATTCCCCTTTAAGAAAGAAAATACATGACTAATACAGATTGGACAAATACAGCTAATGCAAAGCAGTCCATATCAATAGCTGTAACAACAACATATTATTATTATTATTATTATTATTATTATTATTATTATTGGCTGGACCGCAACAGCGTGGCCAGCCCTATAAACGTGAATGTCTGTGACTGAGTGACTGAGTGATGAAGTTACACCATTGGTCGGCCGGTCCAGCCATATACTAGGTTTTGACCTGGTCTTGTTATTGATAAATCTTTAGGCAGTTTATTACAGACAACCCTTATTTTGGCACTTAAAAAAATATATATGGTGGTAGCCAACTGTAGCTGAAAGCCTTTTCTACATGTGCCTTAAGACTTAGGGTAGTTTAAAATGTGTCTTGGAGATTTTGGAGTATTTTTTAACATCCACGCAGAAGTATATTCAAATGCCAAAGTGGAGCCATGCTATTCCTGTGACTCAGGCAGAGATTACGCATTGATCCTAGACAGCAGTGCAGAGCATGGCAGCAACAACAGTAAATCTGATAGCCCTCTTGGTCTAATATCTTTATCTCCTGGGGAATTAGTGTCCAATGCTTTCCACAGAGACCTTTGGCAAGGTGATCAAAGGGAGCAGGTTAGCTCTCTGACCAACTGCAGACAAACCCACATGGGGAACCTGCTACAGAGAAGGAAAATGTGTTCCTATAATGTTGTGAGAATGTTGTATGACCATATGGAAATTTCCAGAGGGACGGACAGCAAGGCTGCCATATGACAGCACTATATCCACATGTATCACGTTCCATCAGCCCGTTTCTGATATTCACTACCCTGTCTAATACCATTCAAGAAGCTCTCTTACAAAGTAGAGACATTCTTGTCTTGAAATCACTCAAAAGTTAATCATTGGCCCTGCTTGTGTTGAATGTTCACTCCAGGTGCTATATTACTTTGTAAGTCACTCTGGATAAGAATGCCTACTAAATACAAAATTGTCAATTGTATATAAACTTGTCTCATTTATTCAAGGTCTCGTATAGAGTAAAGAACACCACAAGAATTCCTTCAAAATGTTTTATAATGCACAATATATTACAATATGTACAATATATTAACCTGTTTCACTCACTCAAGAAGGTTGCTTATAAAAAGCATCATATCAAACTGGCTCACTCAAACTCCCTTATAGAGTAAAGAGCATAATGTTCACATGTCTTACAAAGATCACTTGCAGTGTAAAGTTCAAATTCTAATATATGAAATGCATCAAATGTGTTAAAGTAAAACAAGTTCACTGCCAAAGATTAGAGTTCATATTTTCATCCTACCCACAGTAAATGGTGTGTGATATTATAGAAAAGGCAGTTGAACAAATGCAAAAATAATTCTGATTGCAATATAACAGCTTGCCAAAGCAATGTATTATGGAAAGGCGTTATGGAGTTTTTATTTTTGAATTCAACAATCCTTAAACCTTTTTTGAAAGATTTCCATCGAGAAGTCTGTTATCCATTCCCATGGTGACGGTAAAATAAGTGGACACAGACAATAATGTGATATTCGCTACACCACACTGCTTTACCGCCAACAGTGAGGAGCAGGGCCCAGATGAGCTGGTAACCAGAAGGCTCCCCCTGGGCCTAATGTTGTGATGTCCCTGAGGATTGCACATAGCTAAAGCTGCTTCAGCAAATAGCAGCTTAAATGCACAGGCTTCTGAGGAGGACACAAACCATCCAGTGAAGAGCTTCCCTTCATTAACATTCCAGGTGTTTGCACACAAATGCAGAACATGACAGAGGGAGCACCCCTGTTGTGCGCCACATCCATACACTAAAAAAAGTGACCGTGTTGGCACCAATTGATTTTCCCCGGGTTTTCGAACAGCATGCAGAAGTGCGGTTTTTGTGCTGCCATGTTGTACAAATTGGAGCCAGAGACTGCGCTGCAGGGTAAGAGGGGGCCCATATATGGTCATGAAGTCCAGGCCAGGTCTGGGTCATTCACAAAGTGCGTGAGATACCACTTCCTCTGAGTGATGCTCAATGTCTAGGCAGTGACACAAACTGTCCCTGGTCGGTGTACGAAATATTAAATTGTCCAAATGACACAATAAAATACAAAAAACACTTATTGCAACGACATGTTTTCAAAATTTTAACCACATTGGTACCACTGATATACCCTGAAATAGGTGCCTGGAAGACCAATAGTGGAGCCAACCATGCTGGTTTTGGAAAGCAACATCTCTCAGTAAGACCAGGAAGTGAGTTTGACTTTGACTGTGCCTCGCCTCTGACCGAAAACACCGAGCCATGCAACCCCAGCTCCACCACTGATCCAAAAAAAAAAAACAGTCAGACCTCACCACAGACATGCGGGGAAAACCAAATGGCTGCGACTGTTACAAAACAAAACTCTGAGTGACAGCTGTCTGTTGCCCCTGAACTTCTTACCAATGGGACTGCAAATAAATAAAGTGCATGAGCAGACATTCTAAGCACCGTAAACCGACCAAGTTCTGCTCCTGCCATGAGACCTTAAAAACTAAACTCTGCCCCCGGCTGGAGCGGACCAGCTGCTCCAACGTGCCCAGATACGGCCAGCCTCACCTTGGCCCAAGTCAGTGGGTATGCCTACTAGCCGCTCACACAGGTAGTAGTCCTCCGGGTTGAGGAAGGGCAGCTGCTGCATTATCGACTGCTTGGGGATCAGGTACAGAACCTCAGCAACGTGGCCGTCTTCGATGATGGACATGCGTCTCACTGAGTTCTTCCGTTTGACCCGGTCCAGCACCATTTCCTCGCTCCGGATCGAGCCGCACAGCTTCCCCAGAGCATTGAGGTGCGGCACAGAGGGCATGGCGAAGCCGCGAACTCGTGGCCACGAACTCTACTGCCAAAGAGCCAAGAGACTGTCAAGCCGTGTGCATCCCCAAGCTCCTTCTGCAGCCACATAAGAAGATTAAAACCTGTGTATTTTTAGTGATTATCTCTTGGGAGACGTGACCAGGGCATTAAATTGTCACGATTGATGGACTGCCATACCTGGACAGTCCCATGGGACAGAGATATTAAAAGGAACCACACCAACATTTAATCCCACCCCACCAATAGGATTCTTTAAGAAGATTACATTTTTTCACATTCATTTATTTCAGTTTAAATATGCAATCGCTTCATGGCTTGGTAAGCTTGCCCACATCTGTGTAATTAAAAGCACTCCCTCCATTGTTGGATTGTTGCACCAAAGATTGTTTGGATTTGATTGGGTTAGGGAAGTACAGCCTTCTCTTCTTTGGATGAGCCTGAAGATTTAGATTATCTAACCTAGTATTTTCAGTAAAATTATAATACCATGGAGGGAATTGAATTTAAATGTCTGTTGAGCACAGAGATTAAATAATATTTTTGATTAAAGATGTTGAAAGACAGTCAATGTCACAACGAAGCAATGTACTCTCATTCATACCATCAAGCTTTACATGACATTACATTTATTTAGCAACCATTCTTATCCAGAATGACTCACAATATAGGAGAATCAAAGTGCATTCATCTGATTAAAATGAGCAATACAGTCACACTTGGATAAAACATTCCCAGACCAGCAAGTAAAGCACCATACCAGAAAAGCACCAATGCTAGTTAACTAAGCTAACCAAGCAAGTTATATACAGGTATAAAAATCTAAACCATAAAAATACCATAACCTTATTTACTGAAATGTTTGCGTTACTTGCTTGCGGACACTATTCTGGTCACAAGCCCAGTTTCAGTTCCTACAAGCACCAATCCCCCCATCCACCCTCCCCCCCCCTCCACATTTCTCTATTACCGCTTCATCAATTATAGATGACTCTTCCATACCAGTCACATTCCATTTTTAGAAAAGCCTCGCAATTCAGAGGCCATTCGAGGGTGCGTCTGCCTCTGGTCCCAGTTCCCGGTTAAATCACCTTAAAAAAAACAGAGATAACTACACCCAGAGACAGAGAGATGGGAGAGTGACATAAATGACTTGAACTAAGGATTAAATTACTAGACTAAGAGTCCAGTAAGGCTTTATATATAGTTGTGATGGAAGGGATTACAAAGTAATGCTCAGTCCGCCATTTTGTCTTCACTGACAGGAAACCAATCTGGAATCCAGCTACTAACAATCAAACAATATCCTGATGATGCCGTTATAGTAAAATTTGTCCTTCAGCCTCTTGGTGACAAGGGTGTTAAAGGACATACTGTCCTTCATCTTTCTGGTAAATGTCCTCTTTCCGTGCAGCAGTCTTATGAGTAGTTGCACCTTTAAGAACCATTTTCAGAGTTCACAGATTGTCACGCTCCTAAACCCTACAACACGTCTATAATGTGTACCACACCCCTACTTAGAAGAATAGAGGAGCCCACATTTTAAAGCACTAGATTTAGTCAGTTGCACCAGTTGTGATATTTCATTATTTACAAGGTTAAACATGAGTATGTTTATTAGTAACTTATTCTTTCATCTACAAATATACTACAATATGTGTTGTACATGTGGTGTGTGTATATGTATTCGTTGTAGATGTGGTGAAATGTGGCATGTGTATATAAAGACAGAAATGACTGCAGGCAGCTTGGATATTGTATAAACATATATGTGTTTAATTATGTGTCCTGGTGTTCTCATAGTTTAAAGATGGCTAGCATTTGCGGATATGGTATTGGTAACAGAGAGCCTCTCTATGACAATACTGTCCAGGAGTTTATTTCTAGTAACAATAACAACAAAACAAACTGCAAACGTGTAGCTAATAACGTCATTTCAGCATATTAAAAACAGGCGTACATAAATAATCATACAAAAGGAAAGCCTCATCATATTCTCTCTAGTCATGTCAGCATTCCACCAGTGAAATCCCAGGAGCAGAGCAACAACTCTGCTTCCTTTATTACCCTCTGGAAATCTCCACTCACGCGAAAAAACTGCAGCAGAGCACACCTCCATGCACAAGCCACTCTCCCTCAGTATCTCTCTCTACTTCCCTTCTCCCTCATTCTTTCCTTATCTCTTTCTTCCTCTCTCCTGTAATCCCTCTCTTCATCTTACCTCTCAATCTGTCATTTCACCTCCTTGAAGCCTGCAGCATGCTACGCGACCATGCAGAAATGCGCGTACACACACACACACACACACACTCACGAGCACACACACACATACACTCACACGCACTCACTTTCACGCACAAACCCGAGAACAGCACCTCTCCCCTGAAGTGTCCTCACACTGTAGGCCCCCTGCTTACCGTCCAGTCCGAAGCAGGATGTGATTTTCTGGGCATACTGGCATATCCCCTCGTAAGGAGGCTGCTGTTCCTGTCGCTCCCCCATCCCTTCCCACCCCAGACTTGCTCTGTTGGGCTGGGCTGCAGAGAGCTGGACTCCTGCACCATCAATAATGCACGCAGCCAATGAGCAGGGAACAGAGCTGCCCCCCCCCCCCCCAAACACACACACACTCACACACACTCACTGCTCTGGCAGATCATGCCGCAGTGCAACAGGGTCTCAGATGGGTGTGGCTGTTTATTCTACTTTAGCCCCCCCACACCCACACACACAGACAAATACAGAAACATGCTCTAACAAGCATACACAGATAAATGCACACAGATACACACAATCTGCCACATATACACATACACATATACTGATTCACATATTCATAAACACACTCACTAACAGTCACACACAAATGCACACACATGCCATATATACACACACAAGCACAAAAGTGCACACGCATGCACATACACAGTAACAAAATGGTTATTGATTAGCAGAGTAAAGGCATTAAAAGCACTGAGATTTGAGCTCAGCTCTTTGATGATGAGCAGAAGATAGCAGTTTCTTCAGGCTAAAACGGGAATGCTTCAGCGCTGATCACATTAGTGGACAGGAGCCCCTGTTTCAAGGCTCTCTGCTGCAGTGCTGTCTCTGTCTGAGTGCTTCAGAAAGGATCGATTTCCCAGCAGAAAAACTACTGTATTGCAGAGTTCTGTGAAGCCCTGGAGCTTGAATAAGGCCTGTTATTGGATCAAAGGTAACCCAATCACCTCCACTACAGCATCTCTCCCATGGGTCTCACTAGAGGGGAAGTGCAGCATGCAAAATGTATCAATTCGTTTGATTTTTTCACAGACAATTTTGCTGCAGGCCCCGTTAGCCTTGTACCAAAATCACAGGCACGGTCCTGTCTGCCGCAAATCAGTAAGCACACAGGCGCATGGTAGAATGTGGCACTGCCAGGGGTCCTGCGACCCACCGCGGCATTAAAGTCCGATCTGGCAACCATGGCCAAGTGCCCTGAGTGACGGCATCACCCAGTCACAAGACCTGCCTCCTGACCACCACTGGCACTATGACAATATGTGTGTGTGCGTGGGTGTGTCCGTGTGTGCATGTGTGTGTGTGTGTGTCTGTGTGTGTGTGTGTGTGTGTGCATGTGTCCGTGTGTGTGTGTTCGTTAAAGTTCAGATTCTCAGCTTTTATTAAAGAGTATTTTTATATATTTTGGCTTCACCATGCAGAAATTTCAACATTTTTATTAAATTTCAGCACTTTTTATACATAGCCCCTCCATTTCAGGGCATCATAATGTTTGGGACACATGGCTTCACAGTTGTTCCTGATTAGCAAGGTATGTTCAATTGCTTCCTAAGTGCAGCTTTCAGTATCTAGTCTTGATTCTAGGCTTTTGCCTTTGGAGTCTGTTATTGGTGTTTGTCAATATGAGGATCAGACTTCTGCTAATGAAAGCCAAGGAAGCCATTATGAGGCTGAAAAATAAGAAAAAGAGACATTGGTCAAACATTAGACTTACCAAAATCAACTGTTTGGAAAGTCATCAAGAAGAAAAAAAGCACTGGTGAGCTCAGTACTCACAAAGGGCCTTGAAGGCCAAGGACGACCTCTACAGTTGATGACCGAAGACATCAACCACATTGAAGAAAAACCCCAAACACCCGTCAGACACATCAGAAACACTTCAGGTGGCAGCCATGCATGTGTCAGTGTGCAGCAGACTTCACAAACTGTGGCTACACTGCAAAATGCAAACCACAAGTTAGCTGCAAAAACAAAGCAGCCCGGTTACACTTCGCTAAGTAGTACCAAAAAGAGCCTACTGGAAAAAAGACATCTGGACAGATGAGACCAGGATTTACTTGTATCAGAGTGTTAGCAAGAGCAGAGTGTGGAGGCCAAAAGAAACTGCCAAAGATCCAAATCACCCTCCTTCATCTGTAAAACATGGTGGTGGGGAAGTTATGTTTGGGCATGTACGGTTGCCACAGGTACTTGCTCACTTGTCTTCAGAGATGTCACTGCCGATAGCACCAGCAGAATGAATTCTGAAGTGTACTGATGCATCTTACAGTATCTGTTCAAGTTCAAGCAAATGCCTCAAAACTCATTGAACAATCACGGCACTTCATCCTAAAGCAAGACAATAATCCCAAACATATTGCTAAAGCAATAAAGGAGTTTTTACAAGCCAAAAACAGGAAAATCCTTGACAGGCAAATTCACTACCTCGATCTGAGTCCAATTGAATATGTGCATCGTGCACTATCCGAACACGGCGAGAGCTGGTCCCTGGTCATCAGGCATGCGTTAGGTCGAACCGTAACGTCGTCGATGCGCTATCCTCTGTTAGTCTGAGGAGGGTGTAGACTACCACATGCCTCCTCCGATACATGTGGAGTTGCCAGCCACTTCTTTTCATCTGACAGCGAGGAGTTTCACTGGGAGATGTGTGGTTCATGCTATCTCCCTCAGATCCCCTCCCAGTAGGAGTCACTAATGCAACGATCAGGACTCATACCCTCACCGGTTTCCCACTCGCGAACACTGCCAATTGTGTTCGTTGGAACGTCTGACCAAGCCGGAAGTACCACTGCCGGGGATTGAACCTGGGTCTCTGCAGTGGTAGGTGAGTGCTTATACCTCTGCCCTACCCAGACGGCCCTGATGTAGGATTCTTTTAATGGTGGATGTAGATACTTTGGTACCTGATGCCAACTCCTTCACCAGTTCCTTTGTTGTTGTCTTGGGTTCAGTTGAACCTGTCGAACCAAAGTTCGTTCAGACCTGGGAGTTAATTTGTGCCTCCTTCTAGAACGATGCAGTGTCTGTGTGGTCCCAAGATTTTTATATTTGCATACAAATGTTTGTGGTACCATCAGTTGTTTGGAAATTGCTCCTAAAGAGGAACCTGACTTGTGGAGGTCCAAAAAACATTTTCTAAGGTCTTCATGGATTTTCATGGTATTAAGGACAAAAAGGCAGTAGCTCTAAAGGTAGGCCCTTAAATACAGCCAAAGGTGCCAATTAACTCCGAATTAACTCTTAATTATGACAATTGGCCAATCAGAAGCTTCTAAAATGTCATTACAACAATTTCTGAAATCTTCCAGACTGTTTAAAGAGACAGTCAACTTGGTGTATGTAAACTTTCAGCCCCCTGGAATTCTGATCTAGTGAATTAAAACTGATATAAATCTGTCTCTAATCGATTGTCTTAAAATTACCTCTAATGTGAACAAAGTAGATGCCCTAACTGACTTGCCAAAAGAAATGTATGGTAACATGAAATGTGCGGAGTTCTGAAAAACTAAGTTTGAATATCTTTTAGCCTAGGTGTATGTAAACTTTTGCCCTCAACTGTATTACTTCACACCCTATAGTATATCCAAGGTTTTAATCGAGTGACTCACTGAGGCCATGACGGGCATAAATTACTCGCAATTCACACCAAGGGAGTACTAGAACCAAGGCAGATCCACAGCCAACAGCTGTGAGCTTCTCATACTGGACAGTGCTAAAAATCATGGAATGCTACATTAATATTTTTCTGTGAAGCACTGGCAGTAGCACACTGTGGACTGGCTGTCCTTAGCACACCCATATTTCGTTGTTACACACAAAATTTGAAGCTACTGCTGCGGAGGTTAGAAATGAAGAAACTTTACATGAAAAACTATGTGACCTCCCTGGAGGTCAGACATGACGGCGTGAACATTTCTTGCCGGAAGTTGAATTTTGCACACCTACAAAAGGTATTCTACATTTATATTAACACCTAGGTTCAGGGCTCTTAACTCCTTGGTCTACTGTGAGTCCTTTCATGGCATTAAAAATAAATTATAAAAATGGATGTCCGTATGGCTATAGGATATAAGTGTACTCCTCTTAGATGCATTGCAGAGTGCCTTGCATTATTTATTTCCTTACAAAATGTCCTTATACAGGAACAAATGTGATCCATTTTCACTGGTTGGGTTTCCTGGTACTGGAGCCATTGAGTTTGGGAATTGTATCGAGTACCACTTGTTGTTTCGACACTGCTAGAAAGCAGATGTTTTATGAGCTAAAAGTAAAACATACTCTGCTTGGAGCTCTTTTTGAAGTTTTTATTTTGCACATTTGTTTTTTTACATTTTAGCACATTTTTGAAAACTCAACATTTTTTGCAATACAACAAACAATACTGGCTTTGTTAAATCCAGATCTCAAAAGTCATTTAAACTAAACATCAAATTCTTATTTCTCTAATAAATAATCCATTTCATTACTGATAATTGCTTTTTTGTGTGAACATCAATGCATCATGCAACACACTTTGATAGTCATCTTGGCATTGAACAAAATGCTGTTTGTTCCGTTTTGCTGATTAAAGGGAACTGCTACTAGAAAACACTTGAAATAAATGGCAGAGAATGATAACTTATAAAAATATCACATTAGGAGTCCTGTTTGCTCGTTTAGAATGCCCTCCCCCAAACACACACACATAATTATCTAATTACCTTTTAATTGACAGTAAACTCACATGGGTGACCTGGCTCGACAACATATCTGTTTTTCTAAATGGGGATAAGGCATGCAGGAATACAGAACGATCACGCAGTGAGTAATGCCCCCACCCACTCAGTGCACAGTCTGCCTTTTTCAATGAGAACTCAAGCTATGCTTGATTGAAAGGCCAAATACATGTTCTCTTTCCTTCTTGCATTGGAAATAAAAAAAGAGCTGTGATTTATTTAAGAGCCTGATGATGAAGTGGAAGAGAAAACATGAGAGCACATATACAGTAAACTGATATTTGAATATTAACTGCAATGACTCTCCTCAACTAAATAAGTTACAGGCACTGATTACTGCAGCTACTGTCTCTAAAACTAATCAGTGCAGGTCAGTGCAGGGACAGTGTCATGCCCTTAAATTTATTTCTAGCCCGTAGTGTGAATAGAGGAAAATATCACTGTGTGCAATTTTAAGTTTTAACAGAGTATGCTTAACATTTATATCCAATGGCTCCACCTGATGCGATCACAAAGAAACATTTTCATATTTTAACTATAATCATTCATACACATAGCAGCTACATGCCTCAGTGTCAATGCTTGTTATTGACACATTGTAAAGTGCTTAAAGATTTTATGCATGCCAACAGCTACATTGTATGTCTTCAGTTTGTTTTATTTAATTTTTTCATTCTAACAAAGTGAAGTATGGAATAAATGAGAAGCGGCATGTACAAGAATCCAGCTTGGCTGCCTTTCACTGCAAAAGTACTGACACGCAGGCCATCGTCCCTGAAACCAATTCAGCCATAATTTTGGCTAAGCTGTTTGTACAATTTAACCAGAAAAGATGCAAAGGGAAAAGAAAGCTTTTACAAGGTATCTATTTCCATTTTTACCCACTGGAGATATATAAACAGTTGAAGACGATGCAACAAACTGTAACGACTGGTGGAAGCACTAGCAAGAGGACTCAAACGCACGACTCAGAGACAAGAATTCTTGATTAAAACAGTCTTTACTTGCAAAAGGTTCAGTACATGGGAAGTCAGGCAGAAGATCAGGCAAACAAATCCGACAGGGAGAAGACAAAGGCGAGGTCCAGGAAAACAAAGCAGAGATCATGAGAAGAGTGCACATAGACGCCGCATTGGCCTTTGGATCGTATGTCAACGTCGCTGCCATATTGGAGCGGGCAAGACTGGCCTGTAAACAAATACAAGCAAATGGGGGAGCTGCGGTTTTTCTGGATAAAAAGCACTATAACGTTTACATTTCTCAACCGATTTCAATGAGTCGTTTTTATATTCAAGGGTTTGTGGGTTTGTGGTTTGTGTGCTCTCGCCTGGCGAAGATAAAATAAAAAAAAACACCAAGAGATTTAATGGCACTGAGAGAGGGGAACACCCAAACTAAATACACTAGGAGATAACACACAAACTAAATACACTAGGAGATAATGAGGGACAGGTGAAACTAATCAGGGCGAGGCAGGCAATCACACAGGCGGGAAACACACAAGGGTAGGAAGTGAAGTTTCTGAAATGAGATGAGGTGAGTATTTAAAAATAAAAGCAGAAAAAAATGTCAAGAAACAGAGAGGTGAAAATTTCAAATAAAAGACATAACCTAGGGAACAGGGCAGGATGTCACACAAACATAAAACTCAACACTGGTTGCATTACCTTGGCATGTCACAATGCAAGTGGTTCAAAATTCAGATTGTCTGGCTGGCTCTAACGTCCAAATTCTCGGTGAGTCCCAGAGTTACGTGCAAATTACATCAGTTTCCATTGACTGTTTCCACACTAAGCAGGCAAATTGAAAACATAGCGAGTAAATTTAGTTAAGCTAGCAGTGTACAAGCTCACAGAAAGAATACAATATAATAGCACTGATTGATGAACAATCTATACTGACAAAGCCTCTGTGGAAGGGACTAGAAGCTGCTAGGGATCATTCTGGTCACCTGAAGAGTTTCAGAGAAAAGCTGTCACTGTAGTAAAGGCCTTTAGTCCAGCAGTGATTGGCTTATGGCTTTATAAACACGGCACAATTCGTGATAAAATACAGCTTGCGAATCTGGCACAGCTTGTGAATTCCAGTCTGTGAACACAGCTCCGTTTTAACCCAAACTGTTTTGAATATGGTAGATAAAAAGGTAGTTTGAGAACAGAAGAGGAAGATTATGACAGATTTGCCTCAGGAAATAACTATTATGTAATAAATAATAATATATAACAGTGCTAATACACATTATTTGTGATACAAATTCTGTAACATATTTTTTAAAATATTTTTTAATAATCAACATAAATGCAAGAAAATGTTTAATATGTCTACATTACCTTTTCCATGGTATTTGCAATGTGTGCCTTCTGGTACTGTATAGACTTTTTCCACGACCACGTCATTACATAGACTATGCCACTGCACAGACCATGACAGTGCATACACTATGTAACTACAGACCACTTCACTACATAGACTATGCCACTGCACAGACCATGACAGTGCATGACTATGTAACTACAGACCACCTCACTAAATAGACTATGTCAATTCAAAGACTATGACGGTACATAGACTATGCCACTGCACAGACCATGAGGGCACACAGACTGTATCACAGACCAGGAGGGTGCATAGACTGTGTCACAGACCATGTAGACTGTCACAGACCATGTCACTGCTTGGCTTAGTTGAGCAGCTGAGCAGGCATGTTCCTCCCATTTGAGCAAACTGAAAAGGACTTTGTTATTTTGCTATGTTCAAACAGCTTCTGATCCTACGCTGCCGATCAAAACTAGAGATATGGAACTCATTACATGTGTGAGGTAAATTCATCAGTCAAGTGCTATTATTTTCACAGGATGAAAGTGAATTTAATTAGGGAAAATCTCCCGGTGCAAAATGCGTCATGCGTGCAAGGCCTCAGCACGGCAAAATGGAACCATCATGCCACAAGTGCAGAAACTGCGCTGCGCTCTGAAATCCCCACCTCCTAATAACCCCCCCCCCCTCCCCCGCCCCCCATCGGAACAACTCTCTTGCTTCAGCTCAATCTAGGTCCCCATTAGACTGCATAACTCTCCCTTTCCCCCGGCAGTGTAATATAGAGGTAGTACAGGCAGTAGTGCACAGTCTTTCTCAACTCAAGAGTGAATCATTTAATAAAGAAATGCCTACAATCTAGGCAGGCATCAAAGCATAGTTACCATAGTTCCCCACTGTTACACAACAATGTACATCGTATAGATTGTACAGAAAAGACATCACCACTGATTCCAGCAGAAGCATTCGGTGAAGGGTGGCTTAACATGAAAACTGTGCATCGCACACACTCTGAAATGACCAGCTCTCACAGAAACGTCTTATCCATGGCCTGAACTTGCACACTGGATTTATTAACAAAAAAAGGCTTATTAAATGAAGCAGTTGACATGAAATATCTTATCTGAAGATTAAGTGTTTCATCCAAAACTAACCCTTTATTCATGGGGTTGGTATCTTTTCCTGGACTAATTTATTAATGAAAAAATAAACATATTGATTCCTTCAAATGGGCGGCACGGTGGTGCAGTGGGTAGCACTGTCGCATCACAGCAAGAAGGTTGGTTTCAAATCTTGGCTTGGGGCCTTTCTGTGTGGAGTTTGCACGTTCTCCCCATGTCCGCGTGGGTTTCCTCAGGGTACACCGGTTTCCTCCCACAGTCCAAAGATATGCAGGTAGGCCACCTGGAGACCCTAAATTGCCCATAGGTATGAGTGTGTGAGTGAACGGTGTGTGTGCCCTGCGATAGATTGGCGGCCTGTCCAGGGTGTATTCCTGTCCAATGCACGCTGGAATAGACTCCAGCACCCCCCGTGACCCTGCTCAGGATAAGCGGGTATAGATAATGGATGGATGGATTACTTCAAATGACTAAAAATGAAATATCCTCTACAGTTCGACTGTAACAAGTTTAATAAAAATCCAGATCAGGATCATTTTAATTTGAACCAAAAACTCTTTTTATCTCTAGGGTCTTAATTCATTGTTCATTCTTTGTTCATGCCCCTTAATTAGGGATAATTATACCTGAGCAATACTGGAGCCAGAAACGTTTGACAAGATTCATTGCTAGTCTATTGTTTCAGTGCTGTCACAATGTTAGTATGACATTTGCTCAGTCCTGCCAGAATGTTAGTATGATTACTTTTATCAATGCTGCGACAATGTTTGTGCAAGGTTTCTCACCACTGTTTTCCTTCTATTTACTCTTATCTGCATCAAAAGGCTGCATTTTAATTCCATTACTGTGGACATATACATGTATCACATATATGCCTTGTATCATCTATACATACTGTATCCCAATACATTGCTCCAAGTTTGGATAATGCCTATAATGAATAAACTCCACCAGACAAGATTAAACTACATTTGAGGCCAAAAGTTTACATACACCTAGGGTAAATACATTCAAACTCAATTTTTCACAACTCCACACATTTCATGTTACCATAAATTTCCTGGGCTAAGTTAATTAGGGTATTCCCATAAGAGGTCTTTTCAAAATAATAGCTAAGAGGCAGATTTATTTCAGCTTGTATGTACTATATCAGATTTTCAGTGGGTCAAAAGTTTGCATACACTTTGTTAGTATTTGGTGGCCTTGCCTTTTAATTGCTTAACTTGAATCAAACGCTGGGGGTAGCCCTCCACAAGCTTCTCACAATACTTTGCCAGAATTTTTGCCCATTCCTCCTGACAGAACTGGTGTAACTCAGTCACGTTTGTATGCCTCCTTGCTCGGACACGATTTTTCAGTTCAGTCCACAAATTTTGTATGGGATTCAGGTCAGGGCTTTGTGATGGCCACTCCAATACTTTCACTTTGTTGTCTTTAAGCCATTTTGTTACAACTTTGGAGGTATGCTTAGGATCATTGTCCAGCTGATGTTGCTTCAGTATTTCTTGATAATCCTCCTTCCTCATGATGCCATAGATCTATTTTCTGAAGTGCACTAGCCCTTTTCCAGCAAAACACCCCCAAAACATGATACTGCCTCATGCTTCAGAGTTGGGATGGTGTTCTTTGGATTAAAATCCTCATCCTTTTTCCTCCATACATAGTCCTGATCATTATGGTCAAACAGTTCAATTTTTGTTTCATCTGACCAGAGAACACTTCTCCAAAAGGCTAGGTCTTCATCATGGTGATCACCTGCAAACTTCATTCTGGCTTTTTTATGCCGGTCTTGGAGTAGGGATTTCTTCCTTGCGTGACAGCCTTTCAGGTCATGGCGATGTTGGATTCTGATCTCTTAATGGGGGTGTAGATATTTTGGTACCTAATTCCCCCAACTCCTTCACCAGTTCCTTTGTTGTTGTCTTGGGGTTCAGTTGAAAATTTCAAGCCAAAGTTCATTCAGCCCTGGGAGTTATTTTTGTGCCTCCTTCCTGAACGATGCAGTGTTGGTCCCAAGATTTTTAGATTTGAATACAATTGTTCATACAGATGCTCGTGGTACCATCAGTTGTTTGGAAATTGCTCCTAAAGAGGAACCGGATTTGTGGAGATCCAAAAAATATTTTCTGAGGTCTTGCCTGAGTTGCTTGGATTTTCCCATGGTATCAAGGGCAAAAAGGAAGTGGCTCTAAAGGTAGGCCCTTAAATACAGCCACGGGTGCCAATTAACTCCCAATTAACTCCTAATAGCAGTTAGGAGTTAATTAGGAGTAGGTTAATAGTTGGTCTGGTGTTGGTTAGTAGTTGATCTGGTGAGAACTGTTTGTGCTCACCCTTCCTGTGCCTTCCATTTCCTGTGCTACTATTTCCTGTTACCTTTGCCCATAAAATACAACCCTGTGAACCTAATCACCGCCACCAAGTGTCCAAAAATAATACTGCTAAATATATCTAAACAAAATAATATGCCAACAATAAACATAAATGGCTCCTACACCAACAATAAACATAAATCGCTCCTATAGTCATCATTATAATGACCTCTCTTCTGCGATTAACATTCTTCATCCCATTGGTCATTTCTCTAAATGCTTATCATTTGACTATTACTGGTCACGACCTCTTACACCCGCAGTGTCAGTCTGTCTCAGGAAATGCATTCAGATTCCTCCCCCTGGTGCTAGTCTTGCTTAACTGCAGGATGAACACAGGCAAGAACGCACATGCACAAGCACACTCTTCCTTCCTCTGGGTTCTGGGAGCTCAAACTGATCTACTTTATTCAATTATAAATTTCATAAGAAGCAGTGGGAAATTATTGGAATAACATAAACAACTGTAGCAACAGTAACTTTAAGTTTCTATTCCTTTAAAGTTTGTTTTGGTACAAGATGTTGTACATTGGGAGGTCTGAGTCTTTGATGAGTGCCTGTTGTCATTGATGTTACTGAAATTGGGACGGAGCGCTGGGCATCAACACTGACAGGGGCTGTCATGCATGTGATTGCAACAACTGGCAAGAATGAGAATCTTGATCCCAACCCCCTATCCCCCTATACACCCTTATTCTTCCCCTAGAGTGTCCCAGTGGGCACAATACCTTTACATTTCCACTTCTGCACTGACAGTAGCCAAGCAGTTTTCGGCAAAGGGAAGAACAAATACCCCAAAAATGGCATAATGTTCAATTTAGCATGCTAATGAGTTCACAGTTCTCCAATCCTGTCACTGTGTCACTGTGTGATACCCCACAGAGGAGCTTTGGGCTGATAAGCTTGGTTTTGGGTGAGTCATGGAGGGTGACCTGTTCTTTTGCAGTTCCTACTTTTGAGTCATTTACGCCTTTTCCACCAAGGCATTCCGAGGGTCGGTTCGGAGCCGGTGCCTAATCGCAAACCAGTTCTTCGCTTTTTGACAGCAAAATAACTGGCTCTCTGCCAGGAAAACTGGTTCCAAAGCGGAACCAACACTTGGCTGGTCTAGAACAACCGCTTACGTCAGGGCCTGGGGTGGGTTATCGTGACTAAAACCTTGTGACTGCCAGGTAGAGTGAGAGCACCTATTGTCGACCACCTTCGTTCGACAGACAGGAAAACGTAAACTGAGTTGCAACTATATATGAAATAGGTGAAATATCGGTAACAACCTGTACCTAGTTATGTAGGAAAAAATTTCCTTGTTATCCTCCAGTGGTTATTTTTTCAGTACTTTCACAATTTTTTTCTGTGCCGGCAAATAAGTCAGAGGTGGTCCAGCGCTAGGTTTTGGTTGTTAAGGGGACGTGTATCGACCACCCCATATAAATGAATGGACCTTGAAATAAATTTGCTAGCATACTGTTTAAGTGTCCTGTCTTGTGTATTTGAGGTTAATATGAGAAAGGGTGGTTGCTATCAGCACGTCTAGGAATCCGTACATATTCACTGTTGTAACCCACGTCGCAGGATGCAAAATAGCCGCTAGGAAAGCAGTTTGAAATTATGAAGCAAAGTCTGCGCCACTGGATTTAATGGGCCGCGATGAGATCATTCCGAGCGTGTTGCTTGTCTCAAAGTTGATATAGTAAATAAGGCAGTAATAATATAACTAAATGTATATGTATGAAGTTGGTTTTTTTACATTTAGACAGTTCATTATCTGTATTTTTACAGGACATACATTTTAATAGGTAACGATGTTGCTGGGAAAGCGGAGACGTATACAGACGTATACAGTGACGTAATGACGTGGCTCTCTAGCCCATGGAAAAGCAAACCGGTTCTTAGAAGGTTCGCAAGTTGAACCAACTGCGAACCGGCACTAGCACCAGTCCAGAACAAGAACTAGGTTCGCATTGGTGGAAAAGGGGTCATTGTTGACAGGCAGTTACACCCTCTTGGCTAGAGAAACGGATCCTGAACAAAACAATATAATGACCTCAGAGGTATGGGATACACACTGATTTACAGGGATGTAAACTGACTTACATTAATACACGATGGTTTGCATATAATCACAAGCACATGGAGTGAGACATGGCAGTCACATGACAGTGTTCAATTTGGGAATCTGTGCTTGTGAATCCAATAGTCTTAGTTCTCAGATACAAAAACAGAAGAAATAGTAACAGTAAACAGTTCAAATATCTTCATGTTCATCGTCACAGATAGGTCTTACATGCAAAAAAGTTTCTTGGGGTTAAGGGAGAATATAGACAACTCCACAGCTCCACTGCAATCATGATGATGCCTGAAATATCTACTAAAATGTATGCACCAAACATCTACTCAGAACAACAGGATAAAAATACACCCAGTTCCACACACTAAGTGACAAAATAACCATCAAAACCACACACACACAATATCTATCTAAAAAACAAATAAACACCTACACAGAAACACACACTAAACACAGACCAAAGAGAGCAGTTATGTATTGTAACTAATTCCAGTAATCTGGAAATATGTTCACCATCTCACCAAACTCAGTTGCCAACTGGCACAGCCTCAATGAGTCTATATGTCTGCCAAGTTCAACTCAACTTCAATAAACATAAATTTTACAACACTGTAAGTGTCAGTAAGCCAAGACAGCCAGAGCAAAAGACCAATACAATAGAACGCTTAGGAAACCCACCATCACAACTGTGCTTAGGGCTCCAAGTAAAATCTGAGTCATTCAGTGAATGCTGAGGACAAAAATGGGCTGAAAACAGTTCTCATCCTGCATAGCAGTTTTCATCATGCATAGTCTACATTCAGCACAGTTTTCATCCTGCACAAGCTCCATTCAGCGCCGTTTTCATCCTGCACAAGCTCCATTCAGCGCCGTTTTCATCCTGCATAGTCTCCTTTCAGCTCAGTCTTGTACCAGGCATTCATCCTGCAGTCCTCTTCCTGTACAGGTCTTCATACTGCACAGTGTCACACAGCACTGAGAGCCACTGCAGTATCTGACACAGCTGCACACGTGCGTTTTACTTGACACAATCATTTCTCTATCTGTCTAAAACATGATATATTAGCTCATTTTTTTAGAAAGGTGATCTTTCCATACATTCATTAATCACAGTCATACTTTGAAAAACAAATTGTGCTAGATGTATTTAGGAGTAAGATGGTTTCTGCTGAATCGTACAATTCTCCTGTGTATCTGCAATACCTTCATGAAACACTGTGGTGCTCAACAGTCCCTTTCACCCACTGCTAACGATTTCTGTCTTTAGCATTTTTGTGTCCATCAGCACAGATGTGCGTAATCCGGGCGAGCCCTGAGGGAGAACGCCTCGCTCAGGCATTAGCCAGCTGCGTTGCTAACGCATGTAGTAATCCAGTGGGGAGGGCGTTCCCCCGCAGGGAATTTCTCCACAGCACAGACGCACAGGGCTCAGCTCTCAGCCTCTCTCAGATGCTTGCTAGTTCACTGGTTGAAAGAACAGCCCCGTCCTGCCAGCCCTCTCTCTACTGCTCCTGGAAAACTGCGTCTTGACTGAAGCGTAGGGAAATATAAACTTAAATATAAATACTGTGCATTCTTTGCTAACAGCATAATCCTTCCCCTCAACATACCCCACTCCATATGGTTTCAATCACCAACCCCCCCCCCATCCAACATACACACCGTCATAATTTTAGGGTCTTGTCAGCTTTGAAATCCACCAAATCAGAAGTGGTTATGGGGTTGCACACTGTTTATTTGTTTAGATGAAAAACACTCAAAATGAAACAGAGACAAAGAGAGTGAGTCCGCGGGGGGAGGGGCAGGGGGTGGTTTCTGGGGCAGGGGCATAGACTGTGACGGCGGAGGAGATAAAATAAAGAGGTCCCCAGAGATGCAGAGACACAGCAGGCCACTCCCCTGCAGCTGCACATCTACATTAAAACAGTGATATATGACCACGCCTGTGTCTGCACATTAACCCGAATGCACACTGCTCAGAAATGGGGGTATGCTCCGTTACAAATTGCAAATCCTACTGCAGTCTGAGGCAATTGTTTACAGGAAAGAAATGGCTATATCTGAAGACTAGCAGTCCTGAATGACATGACAATATCCAATAAAAACTAAACTATATATAGTGAGCTCCATAATGTCTGGGACAAAGACATATTTTCTCTGCTTTTATTAAAGAGTATTTGTATGCATTTTGGCTTCACCAAGTAGAAATGACAGCATTCTTTATACACAGCCACCTATTTCAGGGTACCATAATGTTTGAGACATATTATTGTTATGTAAATGAAAGTAGTCATGTTTAGTACTGTGGCATATCCTTTGTATGCAATGACTGCTTGAAGTCTGTGACATCACCAGGGGCTGAGTATCTTCTGCACTGCAGCCATCTTAAGCTCCTGCTTGTTTAAGGGTCTAGTTTCATCAGTATATGAAACGTGTGTTCAATTGGATTCAGATAAGGCAAATTATTTCTGATCTGAATCATTTTTTGCCTTTAAAAAACTCCTTTGTTGCTTCAGCAGTATGTTTGGGATCATTGTCTTGCTGTAGAATGAAGCGCTGTTCAATGAGTTTGGAGGCCTTTGCTTGAACTTGAGCAGAGAAGATGCTTCTGTACATTTCAGAATTCATTCCCCAACTGCTATCAGCAGTTACATCATTAATGAAGACAAGTGAGCCAGTACCTATGGGAGCCACAGATGCCCAAATCATAACACCTCCATCACCAAGTTTCACAGATGTGAAAGATACTTTGGATCCTTTTGGTCCACAAGACCTTTTTCCAAAACACCAGAAACTTTTTTCAGGCTCTTTTATGTATTTCTTAGCAATCTGTAACCTGACTATCCTGTTTTTGTGGCTAACTAGTGATTTGCATCTTGCAGTATAGCATCTGTAGTTCTGTTTGTGACATCTTCTGCAGGCAATAGCCACTGACACATACAACATGGCCTCCTGATGAGCATTTCTGAGCTGTTAGACAGGTATTTGGGGGTTTTCTCCATTGTGTTGAGAATTCAACAGTAGAGATCTTCCTTGGTCTACTGCGATTACTGAGCTCAGTAGTGCTCTCTTTCTTCTTCATGTTCCATGTTTATTTTGAAGCCTAATGTTTGCCTGTTTCTGACTATTTATTTTGAGGCCTCATAACGGCTTCCTTGGCTTTCATTGGTGTAACTCTGGTCCTCATATTGACAAACTCCTATCAGAGACTCCAAAGGCAATTAAAAGCCTATAATTGTCCACTCTCATACCTGCACTAAGGAAGTAACTGAACACACCTGACTAATCAGAAACACCTTTGAAGACATTTGTTCCAAACATCCTTTATGAATTTCATTCACCATAAAAGTCAAGTGCAGCTTAAATACAGCTGAGAGACCAACCCTTTGGTTCGTATCATGGCCCATCCAATAAGAAACCAGGAAAAAGAATCACAAACTCTTATTCAGTCTGACTGCCATAATGAGAATATAAAATCAGACCGCACTCACACTGCAGTTGCGTGTGCGTGTGTGTGTGTAAGCGCAGAAGCATGGGTGTGTGTGCATGTGTATGTGTGTATAAGTGTAGAAGCATGGGTGTGTGTGCATGTGTGTGTGTATGTGCTTGCGTGTGTGTTTCTATACATGAATGTGTGAGAAGGAAAGTTCCTGTCTTTTGTAGTCATTTTGCTGTTGAAAGTATAGTCAGTTTTGGTGGCAGAGGGACATCTTTAGTAAAGGAGCCACATAAAGTATCATTCATTGTCCTCAGGGCAAAGCTCCTGATTCTCCCTAGCAAAGAGATTCTCCATGATTACATCACACTGCCTCTCTTACTTTGCCATCTCTTATGTAATTTGCCATGTAATTATGAAGAACTCGTTACAGAGTGCATTGCTGGCTACATCTACGACAAAACAACAACAGGCCTTAATCAGCTCTAGAGGCAGACGTGTCATGCTGGCAAGTGGCCCTGAAATGCGACGTGCTGCTGGTGAGTGGCAGTGGTGTATGATATCAGCATGTGATATTACCATTCTCTGCTGGTGTGTGGCCAGTGCTGTATGACATCAGCATGTGATATTACCATGCTCAGCAAGTGTGTGGCAGAGGTGTATGATATCAGCATGTGATATTACCATGTGCTGCTAGTGTGTGTCAGTGGTGTATGACATCAGCATGAGATATTACCATGTTCTGCTAGTGTGTGGCAGTGGTGTATGACATCAGCATGTGACATTACCATGTGCTACTAGTGTTTGTCAGTGGTGTTATGACATTGGCATGTGACATTACACTGAGAAGTATTGCAGCCTGTTGTGATTTTGAAAAGTGATTCTGTGCTTGTTTGAAAAGTGGGTGCTAGAGTTTCTAGGCTGAAGCTTGTCTGACAATAATTTAAAGCCAGTTGTAAAGAAGAGGGAGATCAACACCTTTTCTCAGTTCTCACACAGCTTCATTGTTTAGCTGATCAATTTTCCACTCTTTTCAACACACACACCTTCCGGGCAGAGCCAGAAGGATCATTCTCATCTCATTGGTCAAACAGAAACAAAATATTGACTGTAACATTAATACATAAAGGGACTTATTCATCTTTACAGTCATGACTTACGGTGACATTTTCCTGTGAACACACAGAAGCCTCTTGATTTCACGAGTGTTTAACTTAATAGTTTTTCATAATTAAATTCTAATCTGTGTTTAGAGGAGTCAGAGATATAAAAAATGCAGTGCAAGCAGAATTCAACTGCCAGTATTAACCTGAGCAGTTTTACATTTTCCAGTGTATGCAAAGAAGCACCTCCCAACACCAGAGATAAGGTGTACAAGGTGCATCTGAATGCCTGCTAAGAACCCAGGCAAGTTTGCCAAAAACTCTTAAGCATCTGCATTAATCTGCCATGTCTGAAACACTTGAGCATAGCTCAGCAAAACATGATTGGACATATTCACTCTTACATCAGAGCTGCTTGGGTTAGCAAGCCAGCCAGACCAACTGCAGGACTCTCTGAACTGCAGTGTGGGCTCTCATTAAGGCTTAGCATGTCTGGGTTTGATGTTGGGGATGCTACGCCGCTAACAGCTCTCCGCTTTGACATGAAAGTGGCCCTCCCTTTGTGGTGGGAAGGCGTGTTTTGTTTGCTAAATAACCCAAGCATGCAGCAAGCCCTTCGGTCATGGCTGGTCCTCCTGGGCCGACACAGTTCTGTCCGCTCGCATTAGAGACCGGCGTGACTGCGCTGCGTTCCCGGGATGCAATTAACGTAATTGCACTCGCGTTCGGTGACAAGCAGGCCTGGGAACCGCAATTAAGCGCCCTCTCCGAGCCAGCCTCTGAAGGAAGCAGCCAAATGTCACGGCTCATCTTCCCCTCGAAAAACCTAGCTGGCCTCCCACTCCTTCTCCGTTACCTCGCCCTCCCTCTTCCCGAAAACCTGACAATTCTGAACAATCTCTTCAATGCACTCTTTCTCTGGCTTTGCCGCAGTGCCGGGAGAAGGCTGCGATTCTACCTACTTCCTCTATGTTGTTCTGACCTTTGTATTTTTACATACTGTGAACTTTATTGCTCTGCCGCATGGAGGCTTTAAAAGAACACGCGTGTATCCTTCAGCCATGTGCATTACGATGGAGCTGCTTGGCTACACGGAACTGCCTCGCATGAATAGGTTCGTCTGTAAAGCTTGCTGTTAACGGAGGCTGCATGCATGGCTGAAGACGCAGAAGAAGCACTCAGCCGGACAAAAGAGGAAAAAGGTTTCAGTGGTACTGAGACAGCAGTGCAGTACAGTGCAGGGACTACGTATAAAAAGGGCTGCAATTCCTACATGGTCCAACCAATATAGATGTAAAAAGCAATTAAAGCTGGCGGTCTGCACTATAACCTCATTTTCATTGCTTCTTTTCAAATCCAATGTGCTGGAGGACAGAGCCAAAACAACAAAAGTTGTGTCGCTGTATAGGCTATATGTATATATACCCATGTGTGTGTGTGTGTGTGTGTGTGTGTGTGTTTGTTTTTTTTACACTGAAAAGGATATAATTCAACAGATCAACCTCTGATGCACCACTACCACAGTTTCCTCTCACACATTAATCTGAAGGCTGTTTTTAAATTTAGTACTTGGTCTTTTTCAGGTGGCTTCTTATAAATATCACACATATTCCCACTGGAGAGCTGATTTGTTCTTTCCGGGGAAGATTATGGAGAGACGAGGGGGATGGGGAGCAGGTAAGGGTGCATGGTAATGCAGATATACCTGTGTATCATACATGATAAGGATATTTTTGGACAGTGCATCTGCCCCTGTTCCCTCAGGTGCAGTGGCGCGTGGCTGTCTGTGATGAATAGGCTGCTGCAGAGTATTGTTTCTCTCTCCAGGCTCAGATCATTCAGTCCCCCTCTACACAACAGTACTGCAACCCCACACCACACCACTCCCCTGACCACTACACTACACTATTCTAACAAATACACCACACTACTCTGACCTCTACACCACACTACTCTGACCACTACACCACACTGCTCTGACCACTATACCACACTGCTCTCACAAATACACTACACTACTCTAACAAATACACCACACTACTCTGACCTCTATACCACACTACTCTGACCACTACACTACACTACTCTACTGTACTCTAACAAATACACTACACTACACTGACCTCTACACCACACTACTCTGACCACTACACCACTCTGCTCTGACCACATCACACTACACACCACACTACACTGACCGCTACACCACTCTGCTCTGACCACATCACACTACACACCCCACTACTCTGACCACTGCACCACTCTGCTCTGACCACATCACACTACACACCCTACTCCTCTGACCACTGCACCACTCTGCTCTGACCACATCACACTACACTGCTTTGACCACTACACCAACTATTCCAACCACACCCCTACATTGCTGCTCTTACCACTACACCACACAACCCCCCACTTAGTACCATGCTGATTCACCACTGATTCAGGAAGACTATGGCAGTGCGATCTGTACATGCAACAGAGCCCATAATACAGACATTTACATTTGAGCTATTTAGCATACAATTCATTTACACGGCTTGTTAGTTTCTGAGGAAAGGCCATCCAAGTTACGGGCTACTAGGTGGAGCTCTCGGTCTTCACACAGACCTTAGTACAGCCTTTAATAAAGGTGCTCAGTGAGGTGAAATGTGTGTTCATGGGGAGCCCAGTGTAACACAGTAAGGAAACAGGGCTGTAATTATCCCACTCAGAGGTCCTTCACTGCAGTTTAAATAGAATTATGATGGAAAATACGCTGTGGAAACTTTCACAATAACACAGAAGGGAATCAAAACACACACACTGGCCCACAGCCAGAGACAGGCAGCTCCATACATAAACAAGCACATTTCAGTCCATGTACAGCCCAGTTCACCACCAGGGTGGGGTCCATAGTGTCTTAAACAAACACTAAGGAGCTGACAGCCAGAAACCCTCTCTTCCTCCCTCTTCTTTCACATTCTTCCTCCTCTTTCCCTCCTGATTACCTGTCATTATGTGATTTCTCTGATTTGGGAATGAGATCAGCTATGATATTTGTGAAAGATACAAAATAGAGCATCTTCCCCCACCAAAATCAAAGAAAACTCCAAGGCACTCTCTTTTTTAACAATTAAAATGCCTTTATTGTTGTGGCATGGTCATATTAAACCTTGCGTTTCAGCATCAAGCTTTCGTCAGGGAGTCAAAACAGTTGTCATGGAAAAAAATGGCCCTTTTCTAGTGGTATTCCACCAATAGGAATCTTCCACATGGACATAGTGTTGTAGCCTGCCCACATTGGAGGACCAGCCATTATTAAGTGGCTGGAGCCTGGGTAAGTTGACTAAGCTGAGAGTGTGAAATATGGGAGTGGATACGTCAGTGAGCGAGTGAGTGAGTGAGTCACACTGTGATAATTAGGATTAAGTTCCATCCATGTCATCATAAAGGGTAAAATACTAAGCAAGATTTTGTATGCCGTTCACAGTGCTTCATGTAGAAAAGGGAAGCTCACTTCAAGAACATTTTCTATCTATCAGCTGAGGTCGAGAGACGGGAAATTGTAAGGCCACGTAAACTAGGGGAAGATTAGGCACCCAGATTGAGAAGGCCAGTTGAGGGACTGGCCAAAAAACCTTGTTGCAATAAGTGCCATGAGATCTTTAGAGCTACAACGCTGCAAACACAAAAACTTCTCACTATGTTACTGAAATGTTTTTTCAATGCCATAACATTGCCACAAGTTAGCAACAACATTGAGAATGTTTTCCCTTAGCTGGGAAGGTGTCAGGACGACACTGTGGAAGATCACGCATTAATGGCGCACCAAAACCTCTTCCAACATGTTTGTTTTTCCAACAGGTCTCCCATCTAAGTACTAATCGAGCCAGCTCTGCTTAACTTCAGCCATCAGCTCAGGAGGAAATCACAGGGTGGTATGGCTGCTGGCCAAGCAGTACAGATTCAGAAGCTCCCTCAATGATGCCTGCAATATAATTCTGTCATGCGGCTCCTAATTTACAGATGCTACAAGAAACCTTCATGAAAGGTGCTCCACGCACAATGAGAGCTTCAGAAAAGTTAAAGCCAAAGGAATCCGTCCACAAAATATACAAGCTTCTGTCCATTGCACATGCAAATATGGCTCTTTAAACTATATAATGGAAAATATAAGAATGTTCACATCTTTGGAGAAGATGTAATTAACTGTGTCTGTGTGTTGGTGGATTTTGTTTTAGATGTTACTCTAATTTTCAAAAACAGATGTTCTTCAGGTAAGGCAATATTGGTTAGGACAGCGCTATCCTGACTGGGTAGAGAGCTCCACCTCTGTGTTAGAGCAGACATTGTGATTGGATGGTGAGCCGTGTGACGCTTCAGAGGGAGCATCCCTGCACCATAAGGCTCCGCCCCTCTGCAGGGAAAGTGGTGCGTGGTGAGTCACCAAAGTGACATGCCGGTGACAGGAATGCCGGGGCATTGTGCGGCTAAGCCGTGCTCAGGGGGAGAGGGTCATTAGCAGAGAGAAAGCGGCTTCCTGGTGTAATGAGGGTCGATTAGCCCCTAAGACAACAGCTAAAGCCCTGCACATTCAACCGGCTCAATCCCCCCATTCACCAGCAGTGCACCTCTTCCTCATTCCACTCCGCACACCGTTTCTAGGACACTGATAAAAAAAACCAATGAGCAAGCAGAAGAGCATTGAGGGGATTGGCTGGTGAAAAAATCAGAAACTAGAGAGCTGCAAAGGATTGAGCACACAGGTTTTTCTTCTCACTGAGAGAGGGGGAGACAGAGAAAGAGGAAAAGAGACAGAGTGAAAGATAGTGAGAGAGGGGGAAGGGTTAATGGAGTAGCATCTGGAGAGCAGGAAAGATCTTGACAATGCTGCAGCAACGCAACGGCAACATTGAGGAAACATTCCCCATGCAGCTCTCTGCCATCACACATCACACGCTCACAGTTTCCAAAATAACCCTATGTTCCTGAACAGCACAAGCGTGACAGCGACACACCCACACTCCTCCAATACGTTTTATAGCCATACACTAAAATGCACCCCTGTACACCAAAATAGAGGGTCACAACACACCCCCATACAGCAGACAGGAGGTTATCACGCACTCCATAAACCACACAGAGAGGGCCAGTTTAGTTCAAACCAGACCAACTGCTTTGCATGCTAATGAAAAATCACTGCCATTTTAATTTACAATGTGCCAGCTTGTTATTTGATTACCATAATTTTCATTTCTAAGACAAATATAATTTTATTGGTTACTTAAAAAGTAGCCTAATCTAGTTGTGACATTTTAGCTAGCAATCATCTGAAATGGACAATTAATTAGAGGCATCTTTATAACATTGTGCGTGTGAGCAGGATGCATCCTTGTGGGATTGTGGGCAAAATGAAATTTTGTGGGAGCAATTTAAAGAAAAATCCTGTGTAAAAGACTGTTCAGTTCATATGGCAACATAAACAGAAACAGTTGCACCAACATTAAGGAAAACCCATCAGCATACCCTATTCTGAAATGCATCACATATATTCTGAAATACATCAAATACAAGCAGAAAGCATCTATGTTTGAGTTTTAAGAGTGTTCTGTTGTTCTGTGCCTGCATGTCTTACTTGAGTATCTTCCCAATGGCAGCTGATGGTAGAGGCTTTCAGATCAGTAGCAGTTCCATTTTTAGCATAATAAAATATAGGCTACTACACGTATCATATCATATGTTAGCATGCGCCAACTCTTCAACCAGACTGGGGTTTATAAACAAACAGATACACACCTACACACACACATGGCATGTAGGGGGAAGGGGACACAAAATTCAAGTATTACAGAAACTCAATTTATGATAATGCAAATGTATACTGTTTAAAACTACAACCAGATGACAATCAAGTAGGCCAAAAGTTCGTGAATAAATCTGCAATTAAACAATGGGTGTGGGAATATTCTTTCCCTCCACTTTTGCATGTAACTGGATTGTTCCACCTTCCCTTGTCTCACCCACATAATGAAGATGTGAAAAGGGCAAAACATAAGACACAGGGTCTCCAGCCCTAAAACTCTTTATTCATACGACAATTTCACTGTAACGTACCACTACCTTTCATTAGATTCAATGACGTGATGATGAAAAAAATGCCATTTAATTAAAGCTGTATGACTGTGGTGTGGAAAAGGACCACATTTCCTGGAGAAAATAGCACATCCAAGAGCCAGGATGAGAAAACACCATTAAGCAGCTCTGTAGAACTGAGCTCTGAGCAGGTCTACAGACTATAGCTGTACAGTGTGTACAGTCACATTATAACAAGCAGGACTATAAAAGTTCAGACACAAAATGTTACAGGTCTTGTTACAAGATCACCAAGATGCTCAGTGTATACACCCCGCACAGTTTACTCACACTGTCTTAACAGCATGTTTCTGAGAGGGAGAACAGTGTGTAACACCACCAAATCCATATGCCAAAAAACAGTTCATTCAGAGAAGCTTTAACATCCGCTTTTTACTCCAACCCAGCTCAGGCTTGTTTGCACATGCTTTGGCAGGTGTATGGGCCCTGTCGTCTGGCAGTGCAGAGTCCTGCAAGAGGCCCTGTATTCACTGAAAACGAAAGAAAAAAGAACTGCACTGAACAAGCAGTATTAAAAGAAATACTGGATCATGACTGAGTTTGTTACTGTTCTGTAAGACGCTCCATCCTTCTGTTCAGAGAAACAGGGGTTCGGCACTACAGAACACACACGGCAAACAACCGGTGAGATAACTTTCTGAGAGGAAGGAAGAGCCGGCCAGGCTGCACTGAGCAATGCTAAGAAAAAGATTACAGACTCTGTGTTGAGTCAGGCCTACTGCACCCCATCCCTTTCAGGCCAGCCAAAGTTGAATGCCTAGTAAACCCAGCAGCCCCATTTCCATTTTCTCTCTCCCTTCCTCCTTCAGTCTCACCCCAGTTCAGGCACAGTATGCTCCTACTTCACAGAGGATGGCAACCACTTGATGACAACAGTAATATGGGAAGGGTACCTCACTGATGTGAAGGAGAGGGGTATTTACACTGGTGTGAAAGATGGGGTAATTACACTGCAATGCAAAGGAAAAAGAGGGGTAATTACACTGATTTGAAGGGAAGAGTGGGGCAATTACACTGCAATGCAAATGGAAAAGAGGGGCAATTACAATGGTGCAACGGGGAGAGAGGGGTAATTACACTGATGTGAAGGGGAGAGAGGGGTAATTACACTGGTGTGAAGGGGAGAGTGGGGTAATTACATTGGTGTGAAGGGAAGACAGGGGTAATTACACTGATTTGAAGGGGAGAGTGGGGCAATTACACTGGTGTGAAGGGGAGAGAGGGGTAATTACACTGGTGTGAAGGGGAGAGAGGGGCAATTACACTGGTGTGAAGGAGAGAGGGGTAATTACACTGCTGTGAAGAGGAGAGAGGGGCAATTACACAGGTGTGAAGGGGAGAGAGGGGTAATTACACTGGTGTGAAGGGAAGAGAGGGGTAATTACACGGGTGTGAAGGGGAGAGAGGGGCAATTACACTGGTGTGAAGGAGAGCGGGGTAATTACACTGGTGTGAAGGGAAGAGAGGGGTAATTACACTGGTGTGAAGGGGAGAGAGGGGTAATTACACTGGTGTGAAGGAGAGCGGGGTAATTACACTGGTGTGAAGGGGGGAGAGGGGTAATTACACTGGTGTGAAGGGGAGAGAGGGGCAATTACACTGGTGTGAAGAGGAGAGAGGGGCAATTACACTGGTGTGAAGGGGAGAGAGGGGTAATTACACTGGTGTGCAGGGGAGAGAGGGGCAATTACACTGGTGTGAAGGAGAGAGGGGTAATTACACTGGTGTGAAGGAGAGAGGGGTAATTACACTGGTGTGAAGGGGAGAGTGGGGTAATTACAGAGAGAGAGATGGGTGGGGAGTTCCACACTGTGCAATTGATTCTTTTTTTTTAAAAATTCTAACTGTTTGGGTGTTCGATTCATTAACCTCAGGGTGTTCCCTGCATTGTAAAATCGTGGACAGGTCGATTAAAGGCAATTTTGAGCCGCCTAAAGAAAAGCTCAAAAATGTCTTTTAAATCTGCTCAAACATTTAAATAAAAGCTATTTCAGATGGGCACAAGAATGGATTCTGGTCATAGCCACGGACCCCAAACCCATTATTGTGACACATTTGGTAGGTGAAGCACACTGACATATACAAATATACACTAATTTCTGATTTATTTCAGTCATCAAAGAAACAACGTATGGTGATTGACAGCAAAAAGCAAAGGTAATGTTGTAACTTATGAGGCAGAACAACCACCACATAAGAAAACAAATGATATACATGAGGAGAAAATCTACTTTAAAGACTGGATTAAAAAGTTTGGGAACCTTCTACGATGCACTGATAATTTGGGCACTGCATACAGTATTGTAAAAATGTTTGTTAAATAAAACATTCTTACTTTTATCTCAGAGGGGGAAAAAAACAGAAATTGCATATGTCATTTGGGCTGCTATGTGCTCCTAAATCTTCCATATCAGGCGCACCACGCTCCATGGCAAAATGCTGCTGGCTGAGCATTACTGGGATCAAACCTCTGTGTCACCCTAACACATAATGTGAGCTGATTCATCTAAGCTGACCAGGAGCACAAAAAGTGATATAGTCCACAGAGAGAGAGAGAGAGAAAGGGAGGGAGAGAGAGAAATCTATACTATACACATATTTGTTTAGATCATGATAAATGTTCTTCACACCTTAAATAATGTTAATTATTTGTTTGTTTTTTTACATTATGTGAACATTTTTTTTACTATTATTATTATTGTTGTTGTTGTTGTTATCATTATTATTGTTGTTATTACTGTTATTATTATTATTGTTGCTATTATTATTATAGTGTTGTCGATCATACTTGTTGCAGGTCGTATGCCAATAAAGCAAACAGAAAGTGAAATTGAAATTGAATTGAGAGAGAGAGAGAGAGAGAGAGAGAGAGAGAGAGAGAAAGACAGAATATAGAACAAAGGAGGACAAGAGATATGCAAACAGGAATAAGAGTAATACTCTTACCATAAGAAGATAGTGGACATAAACATTTGAACAAATGAACATACCTAAAAAAATAAAATAACTATTGAGAACACTAGACAATAAAATCAGTTACAAGATTAGAAAAACTGTTCAAAACAGCCAGAATGTACCCTCTTCTACATCTATAAAAAGCTAATTCTATCGGGACACTTGGTGATTATACCCAGAAGACCAGAACAGGGTCTGTCATGAAACCACAGTAAAATGATCAAGGCTACACCTGCTGTTTACTGTATAGCCCATGACCAGACTGACAACCCCCAAATCGGAAGAACCCCAAACCTCCCAGAGTTCTCCCAGCAATAAAAAACATGCCTTCAAATGTCCACAAAGTGTATGAGCCAGGGACTCTCGCTCCCCACAAAAGAATAGTATGTGCCAGACATCTGTTAATGGCAATGACTCAATGAATAATCCGCCACAGGAAGTCCCCTGACTGTGCTGAGGGAAATTCTTCAATCGCCAATGCACATTATTAAGATACTCTTCTTGCCACAAGTCTCCCGTTCAGTATACATGTTGAATCTTTGCAGCCCCTCCAAAACTGGAGAACTCTCATCCTTACACTTCCTCAGTGCTGCTAAGGTGTACATGGGTGGGAACTGTTTGAGTGTAAATAGCCTGATTATTGTTTGAATACGTACAGGTGTACGTACCGGGCGACATAGCTCAGGAGGTAAGAGCGTTTGTCTGGCAGTCGGAGGGGCGTGTAGAAGTGTCCCTGAGCAAGACACCTAACCCCTAATTGCTCCCAACGAGCTGATTGGTACCTTGGAGCTGATTGGTACCTTGCATGGCAGCCTTTCACTGTTGGTGTGTGAGTGTGTGTGTGAATGGGAGAATGAGAGGCATCAATTGTAAAGCGCTTTGGATATAAGCGCTATATAAATGCAGTCCATTTACCATTTACCAGGTGAAAACGAAGGTGAAAAACCACAAGTTTCCATTTGAGGTGGAAGTCACAAGGTTCTGTAGGGTAAGTATAAGCAGCATAGCTTTGTATGGGTGAGTGCAGCAGCCATAAACCCAAATCCAAGCACAAAGACCCCTGCATGGCTGACCAGTTCAAGGTGCTTGCCCTCCCTTCAGATAAAGCATTTTCAAACAGAGAGAGCTACCTGAATTTGGAATGGAGAGAGCCAACTCACTAGGCCACACTTGTTAATTATTACAGCAGGCTAACTTGCAAATAAATAACTGATTTTTATTTTATAGGCTATATGGACCATATCACAATCATTTAACAGTCTTATAAAAAGTAAGAGAACATAAGTGCATTTGTCTGATTTGATACGTGACCAATAGTGTCAGATCTGGCTAGGAACAGTCGCAGACCAGCGAGTAAAGATGTACCATCACTAAAGCACCAGGACAAGTTAACCCTGATAACCAAGCACTGAAGTACAAATTCCATACTGAATAAATCCATAACAAGCCCATTGAGAAAAACATACAACAATAAAACCAAACCTAAAACCATAAAAATGTCACTGCTTTAATTAGTACAAAAGGTGGGAGAGCTAGGAGGTGGGGATTGGAACCAGGATACATCATGAAGAGGCATGTCTTCAGTATCCATTGGACAACAGTCAGCGATTCTCCCACCCTGAACACCGAGGGAAGTTCGTTCCACCACTAGGGGCACGGTACAGCCAAGTACAGTGACTGGGACTAGCGTTTAACTATGTTTCCATGTTCAGGTAAAACATATATTGAAGCTCTCAGAGGTGAAAAAAAACTGATATGGGTCTATTCTACTCAATCTAAAAGATTCTGGTACACTAACCAAAGTATGTTAGATAAAAGGTCCCCTCATTGTAAAATGTAGCTACCTTTTAAGCCTGGTTAATAATCCAGTGATCAACTATTGCCTAAAGATCAGTATCAGCTAGCCCACTGTCTCCTTGGTTAAGTCTTTAATCAGAGCCACCTTGTAACAGTTTGAGGGCAAAGCTTTAGATATTTGGCACTTCAGTATGACAGAGAATGCATTTGATATCAACACCCAAAAAGGCTATGAAAGCATAATCGTTCTGCACATAAGGACTATCAGTGTCTCCAACACATTCAACAGAAAACCAGTACAGTCTCCAAAGCCAAATCCTGCATTTCTGACCATTAACCAAACAGACAATATCTATGTAAATGCTGAGCATTCATTTGCATACAAACTTGCAGCACACAAAACCTGTAATTCAACATTGTGGAGTGCAATGTGTGTTGAAATTGGCCACGTCTGTTTCATAGACTACGTTGGTAGTAAAACAGCAGCTCAGTGAGTTCTGGCCCAGATGTGTGCCAGACTATATTTAACCTGATTCCATGACTCCTAACATTAATGTTTCCCCAACCAACTCCTCCTGCATTTTCCTTCTCTTCTCCTTCATGGGAAAAGCAGGCCTGCTAGGGTCCCTCCCTCCTTCCCTTAAAACCGTTCCAATGCCCTGAGATCCGCCATAAAGCCTACCACATTAACATTAGGCTAATCATGAACCTACTCACCACCTACAATCTGTTCTTATGTTTCCATGACAGTAAACCACGGCCATTTACTGTGATGTCATCCAGCTGGTTAAACCGACCACTTCCTCTTTAACCCCACATCAGCCAAAACAGCCCTGGATCTCACATTGGAATTGATAACATGGGATTATAACTCAGAAATATACAGCATGTGGGAATAAGATCATAATCAACCAGGCAGAATCCCTACAGTGAATTCCCTTTCGGTAGACTCAAAGTTGTCAGAGAGAACTTTATTCTGAGTATTTTCATATGTAATAATGTTACCATTTTTAAATAAGTGCTGTAAAGTAAACCAAAGGGGGTGTAATGACGCCAAACCATTTCCGCAATTATTATTATTTAAACTAATAATTGCATGTAGAAAAAAACACTGACTGACGTAGTTGAGAATTAGAGTCTAGAAAGATTGTCAGTGATGTCAAGCGTGATGGTCAGCCTTTACAGTGAGATAATATGAGAAGAGATCACTGAGGATGTCCACAATTCTCAACTACATGAATGGGTCTTCCAGCTCTAGTCAGATATGTAGCACCAATAGCGTCTTTCAAATTGCTCATGAAATTCCACGTCAGTATCCGAGTTGAACAGGCAACGATAACAACAAGCACAGTAACACGTGTTAGTTATGATTAACATAGTCTCCTCCTCCTAATAATAATAATAATAATAATAATAATAATAATAATAATAAAGTATATGGCCTTGGTTATATGTTAACTTTACTATGGAGCTGTAATGTTAAATATTTTCTCATATTTTCTTTTTGTTGGAATGACGAGCAAGTCGATTATGGTACGGCACAGGACCACAGTGGAAAAAGCTCGCCGAAGTCTAGGCTACATCTAACTGCCTTGGGACACGGTAACGACGTGCGATAGCATCTTATAACACGGAAAATGAACATCATCGTGCATACTAAAGAGCTGACCAATTAAAATATGTATGGACAAAATTTGAACTATTGCTGAGGCAAAAATATTTTATGTGCACTGACCACGTTCCGTTGCGGATCCAGCCTATTCATTTCAGACGGATATGAACTAGCAGGTTATCTGCGCAAGAAACGTATTATCTTTTCATGCATTTATCGTAACACAGAAACCAATGTAATAATAGACACTAGTTTATTGAATTCTGTGGAAAGCCACTTTAACCGATAAAAATTACTTCACATTAAAAACGAGGGTCCCTGATAATATATTGAAAGCATCGGCCAAGCATATTATGTAGTGTTTCAAAAGGGTAGCCTACGTACGCACGCGAATAAAATAAAATACACACACATGGACTTGATATCAGAATCGTGGCAGATGGCGTGGCAGAACCAACAAATAAGATTACGGTTAGACAGGTATGCCGACGCCATCATTTAAGAGGATCAGATCCCCACTTAAGCTTTGTAATGTTATTGATACTTCGAACCATCTGAGTCGATGTAAATGAATCCCTCTTGTAGTGGGCTACAATAGCCTACCCAAGTGCAAGCAAACCAGCCTTTCTTTTCACGGCTAGACGTACCGCAGCATATGAGAAGCCCCGCCACTCACCTCTTGTAGACATGTCTTGCAGAAAGGCAGTGAAAATTTTCCTCCCTGGTTGTCAAAGGGTGAAAAATAAATAGAGAAAAATATTTTCCGAATTCAGTTAGGTTTTCCGCTACTTCCAGAAGTAACCGTTAATTGCCTGTTCTGTCTGCCCTAGTGAATGGCAGCGATGGAACAGCGGGTTCAATAATAACTGTAAGCGGCGGAATAAGAAAGGGCAAACGCGAGCCAATACAGAAATAGACTGCACAGCTGGGCGTGTCCTGCACAGAAATACGCATGCCAGCTTTGCACGAAATCAAATTGAATAGTAAGAATGAAACATTAATGACAGTTATTAATATTTTACTCAACGCAGTCTTTCCATGGAACGATTTTTCAATAGCCATGTTTTCCCTGTCTTCTATCACGAGTAGGCTGTATGTTATAATTTCAGGGGCACACAGCTTGGGGAAACGGCGTGATTTAAACATAATAAAAAATCGAATAGGCTACCTTCGGACTTCAGAGACGATACGCGCTTGAATTGACTGATCGCTTTTAAATATAGGCCCAAGCGAGGGCTATATTTTTAAAAATTCAAGGTTACTTGAACATTAACCAGATTCTAGTTTTTTACACTTGCTACTGAAACCGATTTGGTCTAACCAGTCAGTTGCCTGTTTCCAGTAGTTGAATATTAGTTCCTGTGAGTCTCCTAAACGTCAAACATTATCTTATGGTAGTATTTCAAATATTAGCTGTAAATAGATTGTCTCGGAAAACGGTTCATTCCATTTTCTAATTTCTCTGTGTTTGCGTTGTTTGCAGAGTAAGGCCAAGTCATCTGCTGTTGTGTATGATGATCAGCCGTACGAGTGCCCATCACACACAGGGGAAATACAGAATCTGCGTGCAGCAACCAGCAGATGAAATTGTCGTAGCCTGAAGCGCAATTTATAGACGGGTGTGGTGAACAGCCACACATAGTAATGTAATGTGTGGCTGTTAGAACTGCAGGATTTTGGCGGACTATCGTAAAGAAGACAGGAAATAAAATTTTATTTATTTATTTATTTATTTATTTATCCCGGCTACCTTAAGTGCACAAACTTATAGGCCTAGATTATTTTCTATTATTTCACTTACAGAAGAGCAACAGAAATAGTCTGGATAGATAGTAAATTAATTACATCTGTCACAGACTGGTGTAAATTTCTTAAAGACTGCATGTCACTTCAGATACTGACTTGCGACTCGGTCTGAATCCAAACACTAAAGGTGTGCCAAATAATTACATTTTGTAAGCTTGTCGGAATTTTTTTTGTCACACCAAGTAATCTGTTTTAAAACTAGCCAAGTATTTTCTTGGCAGTATGCCAGAGAAGAGGGGGAAATTAGGTTACCTGGTGGATATATGACAGATGGTAAACTGTAAGTTTGCTCTGGCACAGGTAAACTGTTTATCTTTATCAACCACCTTCTAGATCCTTTGTTCAGATTTCCAACAGTTTGAAAGCTTTTTTTGTGTGTGAGAATGATGTTAAATTTGAGAACATTTGACACCAGACAGCATTCGTTAAATGTGATTATGTTCTCTAATATCACATTATGAACAAAAATACAGTCACTGTGGGTGGCAATATCATGATGTGCAGTTGTATGCAATAGTTTGGGCACCTGTGGTTAGATTGAATGTTTTGTTTGTTCTTTAAGTGAAAAGAAGTCAACACAACTTCTGCACACAGCGTGCAATTATTGCAAAATCTAAATGCTTCCAGCTTGGAATTTTCACTGTCAAGAAGCATCATTAAGAAGTGGAAGATAAGGCAAACTATTGAAGTCTAGGCAAGAAGAACAAGAAAAATCTATGATAGAACTGCTCATAATCTGGTCAACAAACCCAAATATCACTGCCAAGGATCTGCAGGAAGATTTGGCTGACACCGGAGCTGGGGCGGTTTTAGTGATTTGGAGGCCCCAGGCAAAGACCAATGTGAGGCCCTTCTCCATTTTGCTTAATGCAACCATAGCTAGTGAACAAAAACTATTTGGAGGGAGCGCTTTTCAGTTAACAAAGCCACAGAACTAAAGGACCGACCAAATTAGAATTCTAACTGAAGAACTTCAAATGACCTTCAGTCAGTTAGAAGACAATATGGCAAGAAAAAGACTGTAAGTATATAATCTTTAATTCTTCCAAGACAAAAGTATAGTACATGCTTTTTGATAAAGCATTTGAACATCCACTATACTCTAGGGGTAAAAGTCCAGGTCCGAGCGGGTGTCTGGTTTGTGGTGGGCTGCTGCTGTCTGTCTGTGTCGCCTCTGACACTTTCCTCCCACACTGTAGCTGGTTCACCGCAACCAGCAGACACAGCGCTAGAAGTTGTAGTAGGTGTGGTGGGTGGACAACAGGCTGAGGCAGCAATAAGGCTGCTAACGTTAGCTAGCTCAGCTTCTTCAACTAACGTTAACCTGTTGTAACGTCAGCGAGAGTGAGAGCACCTATTATCAACCAACTTTGTTCGACAGACAGGAAAACGTAAACTGATTTGCAAATATATATGAAAAAATATGCGAAATATCGGTAACAACCTGTACCTAGGTATGTAAGAAAAAGGTCCTCGTTATCCTCCAGTGGTTTTTTTTTTTTAAAGTACTTTCGCGATTTTTTTATGTGCCGGCAAAAATAACTCAGAGGTGGTCCAGCGCTAGCTTTTGGTTGCTAAGGGGACGTGTATCGACCACCCCATATAAACGAATGGAATTTACATTTGCTAGCATACTGTATAATTATCCTGTCTTGCGTATTTGAGGTTAATATGAGAAAGGGTGGTCGCTATCAGCATGTCTAGGAATCCGTACATATTCACTGTTGTAACTCAAGTCGCAGGATGCAAAATAGCCGTTAGGAAAGCAGTTTGAAAATATGAAGCAACGTCTGTGCCATTGGATTTAATGATTCGCGATGAGATCATTCCGAGCGTGTTGCTTGTCTTAAAGTTGATATAGTAAATAAGGCTGTATTAATGTTACTAAATGTATGAAATTGTTTTGTTTTTTTTAACATTTAGACAATTTATTATGTGTAGCCTATTTTTTACAGGACTTACATTTAAATAGGTAGGCTAACAATGTCCAGTTCAAGACCGGGACTGGTTGTCACATGGGTTGGTTGTCACACTTCTTATATCTTCCCCACCAGAGGGCACTGTCTAAAAAAAAACATGTCACCAAAGTGTCCTTTGTGGTTAAAGGTCAGCCACATGGTCATTTGGTCACCTGCAAGCCACTACACATTGAGGTGAGAGGAATTTTATAAAAAATCATGGCAAAAAAGTAATTTTTTAATTTGTTTTTAATTTTATTCTAACATTTTTAAATAGAAATTTAGCTAAAAACTAAAACTATCAGTGAAAAGAAGAGGGTGAGAGCTACATTTACAATAATATTTTTTCTACCTAGTTTAAACCATGTGGTCAATAGCCTCCCATGTAGCAAAACTGTGTTAATGGGGTTGGTCGTCACATTTTGTCAGGGGCTGGTTGTCACATGTGACAACATGTAAAACTACATTTTCATGTTTTATGTCCGTTTGAGTCTTACTGTAATGGTTAAAGTTTTACATAGCTTTTATGAATTTTATGAATGTTTCATGAAATCATACATTTTTATAAATTTTATTCAATTGATTCAAATGAAATCAGATGTTTTATATTGATTGAAATGTTTTATATTGTTTGAAATGAAATCAGATGTTTTTATATTGATTGAAATGTTTTCTATTGTTTGAAATGAAAGCAGATGTTTTATATTGATTTAAATGTTTAATTAATTGCAATGTTTTACATGTGAAATGAAATCAGACGTTTTTATATTGAGTGAAATGTTTTATATTGATTGAAATGTTTTACAGTATATTGATTGAAATATTTGTCTGTTTTGACGAGTAAAAATATTTTGGAATGCAGTAAGTTGATGATTACACTGAATTAATATTTTTTCTATATATTTTTCCTGTTGTTCCTATTTTCCTGTTAAGACATGTTTATTCATCTTTTTAAAAGAACAGATAATATTGAGACAACCAACCCCATACTGACACCTGCACAAGTTGTGTTTGATAATCAATAACTTTTTATCAGAATAAGATAAATAAGCAAACATAAGTAAATATAGATATAAATAGATATAAATATAGATGGCAAATATAGATATTTAATTGGATAAGCCCATATTTACATGTAGATAGATTTATTTTTATCTATTACACATTATCATTCGTTTGGAGTGACAAGAAAGGAAAAATGTTTTATAAATTTAAAAAAAAAAAAAAGGAAACAAATTCATGAGGCCCCTTTCGCGGACGAGGCCCCAAGCAATTGCCTACATATGACCAATGGTAAAGACCAATAGTAAAACCGCCTATGCACCGGAGTAATGGTGCACTGGTACATTGGGCAGTGTTGCTTGCACAGATATCCTCTGCATGGAAGAGTTGTTAGAAGGAAACATATCCTGCAATCTCTCAAAAACACTTAGATAAGCCAGAGACTTTCTGTAATTAAGTTTTGTGGACGGAGGAAAGAAAAATTCAGCTTTTCGGCCAAACCACCAAAGATACATTTGGAGAAAAATACACCTTGACAACCGAGAAACATGGGGTTGGGTCTGTTATGCTTGTATGGCAGCCAGTGGCACAGGAAATATAATATATGCTGCAACAAATCCTAGAAGTTAATGTCCCAGAGTCCGTGAAGAAATTGAATCTGAAAACAACGATCCAAATGTGACTCAAAATGAACCGTAAACTATTTAAAGGAACAAAATATATAGGTTTTGGAATGGTCTTCGCAGTTACCAACATTTGGAAGCTGTGATTTCTGCCAAAAAAGGTGTTACAAAGTACTGAGTGATAGGGTGCCCAAACCTTTGCATGTGTCATATTTGCCATTATTTTTTTTATTGCTAAATTTAGCAAATAAAAAGTAATTGTGCATTAAAATTTACAGAAATATGTCAAATTTTATTCCCTGCAGAATTATGTTCACTTCTTTTCACTTGGAGAATCAACAAAATATGCAATTTGACCAGAGGTGCCCAAAATTTTTCATACCACTATACAATCATACACTGGATTCATGTCCTTACAATGAGGACTGGTAGAGGGGGTCACTTCAACCTACCTTACCATCATCTGGGAGAATGTGAGCTTCCATTATGCATGTGAAAATGGTTTGAGGCAAGCCATGCATGGCAATGGTGTTCATCATAAACCCCACTGAGGATTCTGTTGCTTTGCTTGTTGATGGAAGGTTCATGACAGTCATCCCAATTTGTCATTTCCTTCAGGCCGTGGGTGTGGTATGCAACAGTATCATTGCTGAGGTCTGCCAGGCATTTATATGGAATGCAATATATTATTTTCAATGCTGGCTGGTATTTTCCATGCTGGCTGAACAGGGGAAGTATATATATATATATATGTGTGTGTATATATGGCCAAAAGTATGTGGACACCTGACATCTAACATCTCATCCAAAATTATTGGCATTAATATGGAGTTGGTCCATCCTTTACTTAGATAACAACCTACACTCTTCTGGGAAGGCTTTATGATAGATGTTCGAGCTTTGCTGCAGGGATTTGCATCCATTCAGCCAGAAGAATATTTGTGAGGTTGAGCACCGATTGGGTGACTAGGCCTGGCTAGCAGTTGGCTTTCCAATTAATCACAAAGGTGTTGGATGGAATTGTGGTCAGGGCTGTGTGCCAGCCAGTCATGCTCTTCTACTTCGTTCTTGACAAAGAAACTGGGGGCACTGTCATGCTGAAACAGGAAAGGGCCTTCCCCAAACTGTTGGGGAAGCATATAATCGTCCAGAATGTAATTGTGTGCTGTAGCATTATGATTTGCCTACGCTGGAACTAAGGGGCCTAGCCCAACTAAAAAAAACAACCAAAGACCAATGGGTATACAGACACCTTTGGTCATTAGGGGAAATGTATATACAGTGCCTTCAGAAAGTATTGAGGCCACTTCACTTTTTCCACATTTTGTTACGTTACAGCCTTATTCTAAAATTGATTAAATTCATTCTTATTCTCATCAACACACAATAGCCCATAATGGCAAAGTGAAACAGGTTTTTAGAAATTTGTGCAAATTTATTAAAAATAAAAAACAGAAATATCACATTTGCATAAGTATTTAGACTCTTTACTCTTTACTCTTTACTGAACTTTGTTGAGGCACCTTTCACAGCAATTACAGCCTCAAGTCTTCTTGAGTATGAAGCTCCTTCATTTGCTTTAGTAGTATGTTTGGGATCATTGTATTGCTGTTGGAGGAAGCACCATCCAATGAGTTTGGAGGCATTTGCTTGAGCAGAGAAGATGCTTGAACTGGAGCAGATAATATTCTACTGTACACATCATTCATTCATTCAATTAATTCTGATGCTGCTATAAGCAGTTACATCATCAATGAAGATGAGTGGGCCAGTATCTGAAGCACCAATACATGCCTAAACCATAATACCCCCACCACCATATTTCCACAATAGGGAGGTGTGGTGTGGGGATGGCTGGTTTAAGCAGCCACACCTGCCCTGGGTCAAGCTAATTAGACCTGGCCAATTGGATAATTGGTTAAGAATTAGATAATTGGCCATGCTAATTGGACCCAGGAACAGGAGTGGCTGCACCTGTGCGTAGTGAGGTAATCACTGCGCACAGGTTAAATCTGCCATCCCCACCCACACCAGAGAGCTCTCTGTCATGACAGGGTTTAAGATCTGCTCATTTGGCTGTACCACCTTGCCAAACCCTCGTAAAATAAATCTGGACTGTTGGAACATCATCTCCCTGTGTCTCTGTGCTGGAGGGCCCCAAGGAAAGCCACTTCGGTGGCCTGTGGCAGGCGTGTTTGCCACAGGAGGTGATCTGGATCTTGGGCAGTTCCTTTTGGCCTCTACACTTTGCTCTGTTGGTGAAATCTTCTGCAAACAGTTCTCTGTTCTTCACTTCACTATTCGCCTGCCTCCTGTGTTTCTGATCTGTTGCACAGGTGTTCAGTGGTTTTACTTTATTATGGTGAGAATTTTTCGGTCATCAAATGTAGAGGTCTTCCTTGGCCTTAGCCTACCAGGCGTTTGCAGTTACTGAGCTCACCAGTGGTCTATTTCTTCTTAATGATGTTCCAAACAGTTGATTTTGGTAAGGCTAAGGTTTGGCATATGTGTCTGACTGTTTTTCTTCTCTCTTATTTCTCAGCATCATAAAGGCTTCCTTGACTTTCATTGGCACAATTCTGGTCCTCCTGTTGATCAACACCAAGTATAGACTCCAAAAGCAATTAAAAGCCTAAAATCAAGACTACTGTAGATACTGAAAACTCTTATATCTGCAATGAAGGAGGTACTGATTACACCTGTCTAATCAGAAACACTTATGAAGCCATTTGTTCCAAGCATTATAGTGCCCTGAACTGGAGGGAGAAAGTGCTGTAATTTCTACAAGGTGAAACCTTTATTACAAATCTAAAATTGTGGAGTACAGAGCCAAATGAAGAACAAATATGTCTTTGTCCCAAGCTGTCAGGGTTTGGGGGGTTAGGACCCAGGCGCAGAGAAAAAACACTGGAGAATGAACAGGTAAATTTAAATTAAAACTTTACTTTCAAAAAGTAAACAGAACAACCAAAAGGCCACAAGGGGCAATTTTTTAAAAAGAACTAAAAATTCAAAGAACAGAAAACACAACGAGGAACTCAAAACTGTGACAGTACGGGGGGCGGGACCCAGGCGCAGAGTGGGAAAAAACACAGAACTCAAAAAGTTTATACAACAAGACTTTACTAAAAATAAAAAGCAAAACAACCAAAGAGCCACGAGGGGCATAAAACGAAAACTAAAAAAAAACAAGAACAGAACTACACTAGTACGGAAAACAAACGGCAGAAACGCACAGAAACACACAAGCGGAAACAAAGTAAGAAACACAAACCGGTCAAAAACATAGGCGGGAACAAAACAGATCTCAGGAACAAACACAGGAACAAGAAAATGAAAAAATCCAAAAACACCAGAACACCAGGGCATAGGCACGAACACATGGATTACGAACAAACAATCAGAACGAACCACAAACAGGTAAAAAACGCAGGCAGGTACAAAGGGTCTGAAACATACGCAAGTCGGGAACAAACACAAGCAGGGCAGAACACGGGAAGGCAGAGCACAAGGGAAGGTCAAACAAAACACAGTCAGGAACAAAATACAGGCAGGTACATACGGTCTGAAACATCGGAAACAAACACAAGGAACCAGCACCCGAGTCAAGGGGACAAAGAACTTAAATAGACAAGGGGTAACAAGACATTACATTACATTACATTACAGGCATTTAGCAGACGCTCTTATCCAGAGCGACGTACACAACTTTTTACATAGCACTTTACATTGTATCCATTTATACAGCTGGATATATACTGAAGCAATGCAGGTTAAGTACCTTGCTCAAGGGTACAACGGCAGTGTCCTTACCCGGGAATCGAACCTGCGACCTTTCGGTTACAAGCGCAGTTCCTTACCCACTGTGCCACACTCCGACACAGGTGAACTCAAAAAACAATCAAACCAGAAGGAGGGGATAAGACACAGGTGGGAACAATGATGGGATAACGAGACAATTGAAAACAATCATACAATTAACGGGGGGAGCAGGACACAAAACAGAAGTGCCGCCATCTGGCGGCCCAACAAGGGAAACACAGACAGGAAAACAGGACCATGACACAAAACGCTAGAAGTAAAACAAGAAACAAGAAAACAAGCAGGGGAACTCGAAAACTCAAAACATTTAGTGAGGGCAGAAAACAGTCAGGGCAGAACACAGGCAGATACACAAGGCAGGCAGAACACAAGAACACAAGTCAGGCAGAATACAGGCAAGGCAGAACACAAGTCAGGCAGAATACAGGCAGGGCACAACACAAGCAGAACACACAAGGAACTAGCACCCGAGTCAGGGAAACAAAGAACTTAAATAAACCAGACAATAACCAGACACAGGTGAACTCAATACATAATCAGACCAGAGAGGGAAGGGATAATGAGACAACCAAAAAACAATAATTGAATAATTGAAAACAATAATACAATTAAACACAGGGAAAAGCAATGAGGGAACAAAAGAACAAAACTGCAAAACTGAAGTGCCACCATCTGGCGGCCCAAAAAAGAAAAAGCAGAAACAGAAACACAGAACCATGACACAGACATTATAAATAAATATATATATATACACACACACACACACACACACACATATGTACATTGTATATTAAAGCTTGTGGACACATAAAAATGACCAAAATGCATTTGTGTTTAAATTCATTGCCATGTTTAAATGCGGATGAACAAATGCATGCATTTGATTTGACACAGTTAGTTGAAAGAAAAATATTTTTTTCTCTTCCACACAATGGAGAAAATCAAAGCAGGAAACTTTTGTCATTAGATTGACTTTAAATGCTTGGCTGCAGCGCCCCCTGGTGTTACATTTAATAAATAATTTACAGTCACTCCAGCGAAGGAAAACTCATGAAGGACATTTGCTTTTACCAGTCTATATTACTGGAATGAAGATTCACAGAGGCCCACTTTTTGTAGCAGAATCCCAAAATATCTTCATATACCTGTCCAAGGCTCACGAATATACAGGAACACACATATAGTGAGGAAGGTGCAGAACCACTTTTCAACCCAAAATCATAAATCTTTGATTTTTGATGGTAAACAACTCTCCTATTCAAAAAAGGATCAATCTCTAGAAGCATTTAATTATTTACAAATACAATTGCTTTGCAGTAGAAATAAAGCAGTGAGTACAGTTATTGCTCACTTTCAATTATAGCAAATATCATTGGTGTCAAGTTGTACAATAAAATTTGTAAAGTTTATGCTCAAATACAGGAGTCCCTAGGTGTCTAATTACTCCTAGTTTTCACTGCACACTGTCCTGTGATATATGAGTGTCATTTACAGACAATAATTGTATTTTTAAGGCCACCAATTTATTTCTATGACGTCACCCACAATGATTTAAATTTGTACTTCAATTGCTATCCTCTGGGAGTCTCTGTAGAGTGATTAATAATGCAATTATGTGGTTAATTGTGATGCTTATTAAAGCAATTAGTTAACCTTCAGTTTTTTACAATTACTTTAACTCATTTCTCTCAATGGTATCAGTTTTTAGAAATTCTTTATGTAAAATGCTACACTTCACATTTTGGGCACAAATTCACATACTGAATACAGAAGATATATGTCAGTGAACATTTAACATAGCACCAAAACATAAGATATTTTCAGAATTTTAATTGAATTGCTGCATTTTAAAAGAAAATGTTTATTCACAAATAATGATGTCTCTCACAAAATAATTCTTATCACAGGATATTTCCAAGGACTGGGAGTCATTTGCTCAAGGATTATCAAAATTGCAACAAGCAAAAGGTTTTCAACATGTATTGTAGTATATGTATGTAGAAATATGTTCAGTGAGAACTCTGTGTGATATTTTCCATTATTTGTCAAATATTTTTTTCAAAAATCTAAAACCTGTATACTGTACAAGGCAAAATGAACTCTGATGCATCATTCATGATACAAGAGGCACAAAAGGCAATACCATAATATTTACAAAACTGAAAAATCTATATAAAATGATATCTAACACATTCATTGAGTGTACATCAATGTCCCGCTAAACTCCAGGAAGTATAAAATCATGCTGGGCAATTACACATTTTTCACACAAAAAACAAAACTGAAATGTCACTGGGTGAATTCAGGGACATGGCTGATGAAGGAAATATTTCCAAATCATACTCAAATGACAAAAGGAAACTTGTACTTGTACGTTGTAAGCAATTCTGTTAATGCAGAAAGATGCATCTGTGCATCTGAACATGTTTTCGCCTAGCATAGTCAATAAATGACAGAACAGACTGCTACACAACTGACCACAACTAAATCTGATCAGTTTAGAACCATGAATTTCCATTTGAACTGTGTACATGACATTCACATTTTATGTGTACATAGAATTTCTTATTTTTAACATACCTCTGCTAGAAACCATCTTATCATTATTAATACTGTTTATTTATTGAATGATTTCTGTCCAAGGGAAACGTTATATAATAACTATCCCTGTACAAGTTCACTGAAATAGTTTAAAACTATCTTCTCTACTGAAACTTCCCAAATTAGGCACTATGGGAACTCTCCCCTGTGTGACTTCCCTGGTGTCTCTACAGGTCACCTTCCCACACCGGGCACTGTGGGTCTCTTCCCCTTTGTGAGTTTGCTGGTGTAGTCTGGAATGTTCCTTGCTACTGAAACTCTTCCCACAATGTGCACAGTGGTATGGTCTGCCTCCCTGTGTGAGTTGGCTGATATCTCTTTAGGTCACATGAATGACTGAAACTCCAAATCTGGAAGCATGTGTGCGCTCTCACGCTGCCAGTATCTAACTTTTGGGGTGAGGAGTTGAACTGTTATCTGGGACACTATGAAAGTGCGCACAGTGCTTGCAGGAGTTGCCAGAAGTCTGGAGACTCTGATGTGACCGATCCTGCTGAGCAGTCTCACATATACCTCAAAAAAGCTGTTATCTGGGACACTATGAAAGTGTGCACAGTGCTTGCAGGAGTTGCCAGAAGTCTGGAGACTCTGATGTGACGGATCCTGCTCTGAGCAGTCTCACATATACCTCAGGGTGAGATTTTTTGATGTGTTTGTGCAGGTAGAGCTCTGCAGTGTAGGAGAGCAAGTACTGAGTACAGGAAAAGAACTAAGACGATGCAACCTTGCCCCCTGGTGGAGGAAAGAAAATTATGTCAGATAGAGCAGTACAAAGAGCAGGACAGAAAATGGACCCATTATGACCAATGTACGATATATATTGTGGCACCCCAGGAAGGAAATTGTGATGCTGTCCACCAGTGGGTGGAACCAGAGAGAAACCAGTTTCCCTGACTATAGGCAGCTACAATCTGCTTGCTAAAAGGATGTGTATCTGCAAAAAAGCTTTTTCCCAATCTTTCTTGGTCCAGTGTTCATGGTGCTTGGCCCACTGGAGTCTTTTTTTCGTGTTAGCAGCATGTAGCAAGGGCTTTTTCACAGATACACATCCTTTTGGATCCAAAGTCGCCGTTTCACTGTAGTCAGGGAAACTGTTTTTTCTCTAGTTGAATTAAGTTCTTACTGAAGGTGTGGTGAAGTTTTACAATGGTTTCTTTTGCTAGACAACACAAGATATTTGTCTTCTGCGTCTGATGTTATCCTTCTTCTTCCTAGTCTTCTCTGCTAACATTAGTGCTCAAACAGCTCGACCCTTCAGAGTGTGTACTGTACACTGCACCTGGAATCTTGAGTTTCTTTGCAGTTTCTCAATGGGAATAATCTTTTTGCCACAAAATATGTTTACGTGGGCCAGCACATCTAAGCCGAACTCCGTCTTATTTGCCATATTTCTTGCCACTTTAATGCCTTATTATATCTTTTGACACACTACAGGCTAAATGTATTAGGCTACCTGTGGTTTTAAAAAATGTAGGGTAGATAAGATTTCAGTCAATTTAACTGGTTCTTAAAATTTCAGAAATACTTTTTAATATCAATATAATGAAATATGGCTACAATTCAGTGACATGTCAAATACACCTATGATCACAGCTTAGTGAACTACAACTCACTCTGTGACCCACCTCACCCTCAGTAATTTTGGGGAGTAATAAAGGGAAATTCTTATTTCATGCGGTTAAAAAAAAATACATTACCGACGTTGTCGGGCAATAGGCCTACTAATCCCGTCCGGACAGGGTTATATATTCATCTTTTGTTAGGTGTTTCCATTATTATGTAACTCCTGTACATATGTTTGAAGGTAAGTGGCAAATCTGAATGGGCTGAATGGTTGTTCTTGTCATTATGTATTCTTAAGTTAAGTAGCACTGACCCAGTCCATATCCTAGCAGGGAAAACCACTGCTCTTTCAAGTGCCGATCCGCTTGAATTTTTTCAATGCTGCAAATATTGAATGATCAGCTTTCATCAACTTTCATATTTCACCTGTGTATATTTTTTTTAAACACAATTTTTCATTCTATTTAAACTGCATATTTAATTGGTAATTGTTCAGGCATTACTGTTTCCCCAATCCTGGTACCTGTAGAATGTTCTTGTTTTTGTGTTTGCTTTTACTTAATTTAAAATTAAAACAGTTAATTGTACTGTGAACTCACCCCACCTGTATTATTGGGTCTGAACTGGTTGTGGATTGCAATTATTGCGGTAGTGAACACCTGTACATACCCTGGGAGCCACTAGGACCAGCTATGGCGAGCCCTGCTGAGGAAGTTTCAGTACTGCCAAGACTTTTTCGGTGTAAATCTGACTTGTGGGGTTGAAAAATAATAATAATAATTTTGGTTTTTACATGTTAGTAACATGGATTTCCCATATTCCCAGTGATGGTTGTCCGTTATGACTAGTTTGTTGTATGAAATTCATAAACCAGTATTGTCATTTTGGATTTGACATTAACGCCGGGCACCCACCGCACGCGTAGCGTAAGCGGCGCGTAAAACCGGACACCCCCAGCACGCGTAGCGACCGCGAGCGCACTACGCGCGTAACTGAAGCGTAGTTGAAGTACTGTTATTCATTCAGGTTGTTGAGGAGGAGATTCAGGAGAATAATGATGAGATTGACAGTGTTACATCGGATGTTGAGAGCCAGTCAGCAGCCGGAGAGTCCAGAGCAGCTAGGTTCAGGTTTGTGCAGGGCAGCACAAGGTTGATGATACTGGCTATACAGGCAGCTAATTGTGATTAACTAAAATTAGGCTATTAGCGAGCTAAAATCAGATTTGGAAGTGTAACGTCAGCAAAATGATTATTCGTGATGTCAGCTCAGTAACGTTAGTTCGGCTAACGTTAGTTAACAACGTTAGCTAGCTAGCAACGTAACTGGCTGGCTAAGCCAGCTAACGTTGTTAGCTATGTGTTCTTTTTAGCTTGCATGCCCAGTACCTTGCCAGTTTACATGCTAGTATGAAAGATTTTTTTTTTAAAAGCCATTACATATCATCACTCATAGCTGCATAGGATAAGCAGCTAGGTAGTTAGCTAGCTATTTATGGGTAGTATTTTGTTTATTCATTTAGTGACAGTATATCTTATACATATTCTGGTAACTAAGTGTGTTTGTATAGCCAGTTATATTGAACCACGTAGCTATTTACTCTGTTAGTCTGTTTCTCTACTGTAACATAACCAGTTACATTAATTATCTATGTCTTCATTCTGCTTTGCAATATAGCCACATACATACATATCACATTCATTCAACATTATATCCCTATACTAGCCAGTTTAGTATAGCACTGTCACTATTATTTTTTGTAATCTACAGTAATGTTTGTGTAATAATATAATAACTGAGCCCCAAAAAAATTTGCGCGCGCCCAACTAAGACTCCCCTTGGGGCTTATAGCCACTGATGTCTTTGAATCCTAGAAACGCCCCTGGTTCAGACGGCGGTAGAGTTGTGTTTCTCCGGTGCTCCCGTAGATGGCGGTGAACCCGTCTTTCTCCGCACTCTGATGTGGAAGTGCCACGGTGTCTTGTCATGGAGCTAGCTAGCCAATGCTAACGTTAGCCGTCTTTCCTCTGAATGTTTACTGTACAGCAGCTGTGCGAACGTCGGGTCGCTTGTCTATTTACCGTTTTGTATAAATCGCATTTTATTTTTCTCTTGAGTGTGTAGGGTCACCTTATGAAACCACCAATCTGGATCGCGGCGGTAGTAATAGAAAGAAGATAGAGGAATTCTCTAGGTCTTCTCGGGAGAAACTTCTTCAGTCCAAAAACAAGATGTTTTCCAAATTCACCTCCATCCTCCAGCACGCTGTGGAGGCGGTAAGTGGATTTTGTTTTTAGCTGGCATGGGATACAAGGCACAGAGTAGTGGTGCCAAGAAACCTGGAGGATAGAAATGGGCCTAAAGCTAGCTGACCTTAGCTGGCTTTCTATCTTTCAAGAATATAGAGATCTGCTTGTAAATCGAAGCAGGACAAATGTGGTGTTCTGGGACGGTGCAACGTTTTAATGTAGCGACAACATCTGTATGTAAAAACACTTTAAATCGTTGGTTGGATATTTCCTTCTGGCTATGTAGCGTTAGCTTAGCTAGCTAGAGTAGCTCAGTAACCAAATGAATAGGCCCGTTGCTAGCATTGGAAAATATGGTTGTATAAATTATCCCTTTAGGTTATCACAAAAATAATACAGTAGGGAATATTTAATTATTTAGTTGACGAACACACTTTCAGTCTCTTATTGGCGCTTACGTTTAGTTGTGTTCGTTAATCATCGAATAAACCTAGCTATTAGATAATGTTAGACATTTGGTTTTGTAAACAATTATAGCTAACATTAGCTAACAAGCCTATTTGGCCAAGATTTGTCGCGTCAAGAATCGTGCTTGTCAACATACACTATGCGAAAACATAATAGTCTAATTTAGAAATTCTTTGGCCGAAATAGTTAGTGGCTATTAACTTAATTGCTCTCGAATTAAATGTGCGTAACGTTATAGCTATTTAAAACGGTGTTAGCTAACGACAGTCTATCATGTTACCTAACCTTACTGACTTGCTGTTAACAGCACGTTACTTCGTTTGGAAATTGTGTACAACCTAACCGGGCTGCTAAAATGTTTATGTACTGTAATGTTTATATATTTGTAGATGTAGCGGCATACCTGCAAAAATAATTAAAAATTTTTTTTTTTGAACTACCACCGTGATTGTGGTACTGTAGGTGGTGAAGCCGAATTGTACTACTTAGATTTGCAGTCCTGTCAGTGTAGTCTTGCGGGACTAGATTGCTCTGAGAGGCACAAAGGATAGGCATGGATTTTGTTATCTGAGAACTCTGATGGGAGAATTTGCAGAGGCCGTGGTTTACATGCTCCAGACACTTAGACTGTGCTCTGACCAGATTCTGGTTCGTGTTTTAATCATTTGTTTATTTTTTTGCAGCTGGCGCCTTCTCTTCCTCTCCAAGAAGACTTTGTCTACCACTGGAAAGCTATCACACATTACTACATAGAGACGTCAGGTAATACTGCCTTCACACATTACTACACACAGACAGGTAATGCTGCCATCTCATCTTACTCCATACAGACATCGGGCAATGTGGCTGTTGCATGCTAATATAAAGCAACATTCTGCTAGAATCATATATTGAAGGACATCATTGTGCATGCCACCTGGTTGACACCCGCTTTTTAAAATGCAGATGACAAGGCCCCAGTGACTGACACCAACATCCCATCTCACCTGGAACAAATGCTGGACATTCTGACCCAGGAAGAGGGCGAGCGGGAGTCTGGCGAGACCGGGCCCTGCATGGAGTACCTTCTGCACCACAAAATCCTGGAGACCCTCTACACCCTGGGAAAGGCAGATGTAAGCATAAGCCAGTTTTGTAAGGAGCCAACAAATGGCTTCTCTCTTCTCTGTTCTCTAGCAGAGGACCAGTCAGTGGTAATTTCTTATCTTTAGGACAATGACAGGGTGTTTAGTAAGAAAAAATCTGTGGATATGAATATGCTTCATAATAATACGCCATGTGTATTACGTCCTCTTTATTTTTCTTTATAACACATACAACCTGCAGTGCCCCCCTGGGATGAAACAACAGGTGTTGGGTTTCTACACCAAGCTTCTGGGTAGAATCCGGCAGCCTCTCCTGCCACACATTAACGTCCACAGGCCTGTACAGGTGAGACCACCAAGTGCATTTGTGTTTGTGTGTGTACAGGTATGACATCTGTCATTGTAAGTGCATTGGTGTATTTGCGTATGTGTACTGGTGAGACCTATGTCACTACAAGTGCATTGGTGTTTTTGTATGTGTGTAATAATAATAATAATAATAATAATAATAATTAAAGCCGCAAGCGGCGTTGGGAGGGGTCCAAGCATTGGCACCATCGCGCCCCCTATGGAGCGATTTCAAAATGGCTTTGTCCTCATGATCATATACCTTCACCCAACATATCTACTGAATATCATGATGACTGTATAAAATATTGATGACTTATGGCCAATTTTGTGCTAAGAGATGCTGTCAGATGACTTAGTTGCGTCGCCATGGATGTGTCCAAGGGTTGACCTCATTTTCAAATTTATGGTTTATTAAAAACCTGGTTTATTAACAACCTTTAAGTTGAAGCCTGTTCAACATATCAATAAGCATAGGCCTATAGTGTTACAACACTAAACCATAGAAAACTATATAAAATATATTAAAAAAATTAAACAATTGTAAAGTAAATTATCTTTAAACAGGTCTTTCACTTTAAAATAGATCTAAAAACAGCATATTTCAATAACAATACAGTGTCTTCCTATAATAAAATATTTACAAATTAGAACAGCTATTGCTACTGGAGTGAACTGAGTCTAAGCTTGCGCTGTATCAACGACGGGGAATGCACAAGCGCACGTCACCTCACTTGCCAACCTTGGTTGCTACTGCCATCTAGCGAAGATTCTGACAAATTACACTTTTCATCCTCTCAATCAGTAATGCCGGAGACACATGTCCCTAGCTTTTACATTTGACGCAAACCTACCGAAGGTCGGAAAATTCTAATACGAACCGTTTCTTCTTTTTTTTTTTTTAAGTACCGAAAAGGTGCTGAAGTTTCTGTATACCGTGCAACATTACGTCAGACACATACCTATTCCAATCCATTGCTCAGCTTAGCAGAGAATGCACATTTCAGAGCACCTCAGAGACAGATAGAATAATAATACATAAATACACATTTCAAATAATAAATACAACATTGAGAAAAAACGAAACAAAAGACGAAATATCAACTTGCGACCTGCGTGCTGCGCGCAGAACAGCCTACCGTTTTATTTATTTAGACATTGGCAGATGAGAATTTTCGGTTACGCTGACCTATGAAACGCTATTCCAAATACAAAATCAGACATGTTATACATCATTAGAAAGCTTATACTCTCACCTACTGAATAAATGAATTGTCAATCAAGCCAAATTGTACTAAAAAGGGCGACAACGCCGTAAGCAACAGGTGTGGTATTACGCACAGCTATTTTTGAAGGTAGCCGACCCAGGAATCACAAATGCGCGTATATTTCCCAAACGGGTTGTCCAAGACAATATATGCTCACTCAGTCGCAAAAAGGACATCTCTACGCATAAAACCAATGGTAAGATTGTATATTTATTCAATGTTTAGTCCCATATATTGACTGTAGAATGACATGGTATAATTTTTAAAAACTTCTCGTTTATTTCGTTATTCAATGAGCAGCGTTTTCACTGCTGTATTGGCATATGTTAGGGCTAATGTCGGGTTTATCTTGTTGCTATGGAATATTACATTACATTACAAGTATTTGGCAGACGCTCCTATCCAGAGGGACGTACAACAAAGTGTATAATCATAATCAGGAACAAGTGTGTCGAAAACCCTAGAGAGAAGTACCGTTCCAAGTGCAGGGAACAACCGCATAGTTCAACTTGGACCCTGTAGGTTAAACTGATTAACACTAACACAAACAAGAACAGCAACAACGCAGTCTATGCAAAAATACAAGCAATAGTTAAGACGAGTTAAGACTAAGTCACCTACGAAACAGCTACCTAGTTACAACCCTAAGCTTACAGTCAATTTAGAGATTAAGTTGAGAATACGATTTCTCTCAGCATAATGACGGATTTAAAGACTAAACGAACTCACCCGATGTTGTCTTCAAATGGACCGTATTATTTATTTAGCCATTGGCAGACTACAGCATAAATTGCGTCTTTTGGTTATATTCAATATTAGTAATTGCAGCGAGAAACTGCAGCTGTAGGTCGTTATGTTATGGTAGCAACGGAACGAAGCGGACTATAGACGGTTTCAACGGTAACAACATAAACAAACGTTACTGCGCATGTGCGTTGTTCTGGCCCTAACTTGACTTCCGGCAGACTTCCGCAAACAATCAATAACAACAGAGTCCCTCTAGACTATTTCTGATAACAAGCAAAGTAAATAACAAGTAAATTACGTTAACTAGCTAGTTAAAACTATGTCTAGCCCGTATTATTTGGGGTTACCAGTCGAAGAAAAGAACCGTTACTTGGCCAAACTGAAATGCGATAATGTTACATTACCAGAAAATCAAGCGACAGATAACTGTTCACAGTATTGCACCTTGCTGAGCATCATACATTCCTTACATAATCCATAACTGTTCTGGGTTACATGCACATTCATTCCTGTATAAAAAGTGCACTCTTTCTATGATGTTGCTTAAAAACGATGATTAGAAGCACAAACTGGGGCTAGTGGGCAGCATGTGTAGCCAATGCAATTACTGTAGGTTATTTATTTAACCTAGATGTTTTATGGGAAAACATCGTAGCTCTTATAGTTTGGGTCATCTTGCTAGGTTACCACAACAAAAATGATCAGGCAATGTAACGCTGTCAAGTCATTGGAAACAGGTATCATAACGTTAGTAAAAAACGTAGCTAAAGCGTATGAACTACTAGCATTGAGCTAACGTTACTGTGCATAATTTATAAAATGGTAGCTACGTTTAGCTAGCTAGCTAGTTGGCTAGCTAACTAGAATGAATTAATTAAGCTACAATCAATTTAGTTAGCTAATTCATAACTATTTCAGGCGTGTTACTGGTCAGCTTAGTTATCGCTTATTATGAGTTTGTTACCTGAAACAAAGTGCTAGAGTGAGAGCACCTATTCGACCACCTTCGTTCGACAGACAGGAAAGCGTAAACTGATTCGCAACTATATATGAAATAGGCGAAATATCGGTAACAACCTGTACCTAGTTATGTAGGAAAAATATCCTTGTTATCCTCCTGTGGTTATTTTTTCAGTACTTTCACGTTTTTTGTGTGCCAGCAAATAAGTCAGACGTGGTCCAGCGCTAGCATTTGGTTGCTAAGGGGACGTGTATCGACCACCCCATATAAATGAATGGAAATTTGCTAGTATCCTGTCTTGCATATTGGAGGTTAATATGAGAAAGGGTGGTCTCTCATCAGCACGTCTAGGAATCCGTACATATTCACTGTTGTAACCTAAGTCGCAGGACGCAAAATAGCCGTTAGGAAAGCAGTTTGAAATTATGAAGCAAAGTCTGCGCCATTGACTTTAATGGGTCGCGATGACATAATTCATTGTCTTAAGTTGATATAGTAAATAAGGCTGTATTAGTATTACTAAATGTGTATGTATGAAGTTGATTTTTTAAAATACAGTTTATTATGTGTATTTTTACAGGACTTACATTTTAATAGGTAACGATGTCCAGTTATTTCTCAAAAATACGAAGTAACAACGGGCAAGCACCAGCTATGATAATCGCAGGGATTCATCAATTCATTTCACGATTTCCTAGTGAGGTTACAAAGTTAAATTATGTATTTTTACTAATTTTCGAAATATAGTTTGTTCCTGAGGTCAGGTTGCACCCCACAGCACAACAACCTGAGCCCAACATCAGTCTGTTCATCAGTTTAACTTTCACTCCATTTTTAATCGGTGCCATATTAGCCAGTAAACACAAACCCAATAATAAACAAACACAGACCGGAAGTTAACTTAGGGCCAAGCGCACAACCTTGGCAACGCGCGTGCCACTGATGAAACCGTCTATATATGTATTGGGCTACCGTCATAGTTTCATTATACCAGTGTGTTTTCGCGCGTTTGCACAGAAACTCAGAACCTACCAATGAAATGGTTCAGCTGTATCTCAGCATAATGACAGATTCAAAGACTAAACGAACTCACCCGATACTGTCTTCAAATGGATCCAGGCTCAAGAAAAGTAATTATTCATCCTCTCAAAAAGATTTAACTAAAAAACTTTTGGAAGCCTAGCATGCACTCCGACTGGCACTGTCTTCAATTGCTTCCCCGACGTTCAGACCCTCCCCTCACTGATAAAAACTAGACCCTACGGTGTCGGATTACTTGCGTCGCCATGGATGTGGCTTGCCGTAAAGAAGTTTACTAGATGTCGTAACACTTAGATTTGGAGCTCCAGCTCTTCCGCACCCCACCTAATAATAAAGTCCAAATGGCGGGAAAACAATATGGCGGACACACGTGGTCCTAATGGCAAAGTTGTAGAGCACATTTACATGCATCGGTCGATGAAGTTTTGTGTTGATTTGACTTACGATGTGGGAGTTATGACCTTTTGAAGTATAACCCTTTGTTATAGCGCCACCATCTGGCCGACAGGTGATATTTAGTGCCTGAGTAGTGGGGGGCCATAGGAACCCACCTACCAAATTTGGTTGGGCTACAACTTATGGTTGCTGAGCCTCAGACATTTAAGTGGAGAAAGCTTCCACTCCCCAACGAAAATGTCAAAATGGCGGGTAAACAATATGGCGGACATAGGTGGTGCCAATGGCGAAGTTGTAGAGCATGTTCAGATGCATAGGTCCATGAAGTTTTGGGTTGATGTACCCTATGGTGTGGGAGTTATGGGCTTTTACGCATGACCCTTTGTTATAGCGCCACCATCTGGCCGACATAGGCGATTTTTAATTCCTGAGTAGTGGGGGGCCATAGGAACCCACCTGCCAAATGTGGTTGCTCTAGGACTTATGGTTGCTGAGCCTCAGACACTTTAAGCAGAGAAAAATAATAAGAATAATAATAATCCTAACAAATACAATAGGGTTCCACCAGCTTCGCTGCTTGGACCCCTAATAATCCTAACAAAAACAATAGGGTTCCACCAGCTTCACTGCTTGGACCCCTAATAATAATAATAATCCTAACAGATACAATAGGGTTCCACCAGCATCGCTGCTTGGACCCCTAATAATAATAATCCTAACAAATACAATAGGGTTCCACCAGCTTCGCTGCTTGGACCCCTAAGTATAGCTGCAAGCAGCGATTATGGGGGCCAAGCAGCAAGTTCAACACGCCATTGCAACATTTGAGCTACCATGTGGTCACTCAGAGTGACCTTGGAGTGACCTTCAATCGTTATGCAAAGTTTTGCGACACCAGAACGGGCGGTTACGTAGTGTTATCAAATCATACAGGATTAGTAGCATTTGAAGAATTTTTTTAAAAAAGTCTAATTTGCGGAAGATCTAATGAACGGAGCTTATGGGAAACGTGTTGTGCTTGACGAGTTGCTCATATGTCCAAAATTTCATGACTGTAGCTTAAATGGGGCAGGAGATATGCTTGTTCACATTGTCCAAAACCCACACCTATTAGCTCATGATAGTGCCACCTTATTGTTAATCGGCTTCGTATTTGCTCCCTGTCCATTTGGAGTGCCCCCATACCAATGTGCCAAATTTCGGAAAAATCGGCATAGTAGTTATGCCTAAACCGGAAGTGAGCTCTCTAGCGCCGCCATTTTGTTTGATCGGGCCAACAATACAGGGTTAGCCTCCACTTATGTGTGCTGATATGCCTACAGAGTTTTGTGGTGTTAGGTCAAGCCGTTCAGAAGTTATACACCTTTATGTGAAAAGCCACACCCTCCGCAATATTCATTGGCTTATAGTGGCATTGTTTTTCAAAAATCCGATATGTTTATTAGTAGACATTGCTCCATAGATTATGTATACCAGGTTTCACTCATACCTCACAAATAGGTCAGAATTCGTATCTAGAGCCCGACTGATATATCGGCCATTATTTGACTTTTTTGACGACATCGGGATCGGCAGTTATGCCGCCGATGTGTCCCGATATTTTAATAAGTATAATAAACAAAAAAACAATGATTATTTATCTGTACTTGTCTGTTCGAACGTTGTAGTTGCTATTTACTAGAATTATCCAGTAGAGGGAGCTCTAATACAAGTGTGAACTGCAGCAGCTGACGCGCTACTTCTCTAATAAGACGTTTGTCACTCGTGCCTCATCCAATATTCTCCACTGCAAGACTTGTCTGCACAGATTCGATTGCCGCAATAAAGGTATGTATATTTAGTGAAAGTTTTTTAATTAAATGCGTTTATACGACCACTATGTTTATTAATCCTCATTATCAAGCGAGTGAGCTAGCTAACATATTTGGTTCACTTTAGCAAGCTAGCTGGCTAGCAAGCCTTTATGAAGTGGCAGTGAGCACATAAGCAGCATAGGATCTACATTTCCAGAGGACATCGCTGAATTCTCAAATAAATAACCAGCCAAAATAAAAAGGTGATTGAATGCATCACACATTTGTTTTTTATCTGAGATAATGATATTAGCTACTATATGATGCTGTGTCAATAGCCAACGCGTTATTGCAAGCGAGTGTGTCATCTAGTCACGTGTCATCGTAGCAAGCGAACCAGACAGTAAAAACACCGATAAAACACTTCTAACGTTTAAGCCATGTTATCTTGCTTTGTCGTGATAACATGAGAGAAGGATTGCTATTGGAGAAGTGAATCAACCAACAGTTAGCGCGGGTAACCTGCACGAAAGCGCATTGTAGTTTTTTTCACGTATTTCATCCAGTCAATTTAATTTCATCTAACGTTACACTTGATTCACTATTTGGCTCCGCTGGATAATGTCTTACTCTTTGGGATCATGTAGCAGAAATAAAATAAGAAAATATAATTAATTTAACTTACTGAGAATATATAATAAGAAATAATGAGGCTGTGTCAATAGCTAATGCGTTATTGCGAGCGAATGTGTCATCTAGTCACGCGTCAGAGCGCATTGTAGTTATTTTCACCACCGAATTCTTACGGACAGGGAAGCTCGCTAGATAGTCTTACTCTTTGAGATCACGTAGTAGGAATAAAATAAGAAAATATAATTAATGTACTGAGAATAGATACTAAGAAATAATAAATTAATAACACCAACAACAATAATAATAATATTAATAAAAATACATGTTTGAAACTGGAAAACTTTTTAAAATTCATTTCTTATAGATGGCTGGAAAAGAAAGGAGTAAAAGCAAAGTGTGGAGGTATTTTGATTTCACACACTTAAAGATGGTGTTAATATATATATTTAATTTAATATCATCTTTTACTTTTTTTAATCTAAAAAGTTCTTTGTGTGTTTGTTTCTATTTTTATTTGTTTGCTTATAAGTTAAATGTTCTTAAATATAGAAACTTTAATAAAATATAAGTTTTTCAAATTGATTTGAAAATGTTGCACTTTTTGACAAAATATCGGTCAAAACATCGGTGGGCTAGGACTCTCCAAAATCGGGATCGGCATCGGACCCAAAAATCTGGCATCAGTCGGGCTCTATTCATATCTATCCATGGTCTCACCTCAGATCTTGCCACTGTCACACAGGGTGTCCCACAAGGTTCTGTTCTTGGTCCCCTCCTCTTCATCATCTATATGCTTCCCCTTGACCCCATCCTCCGCAGCTTTGGTCTCAATTTCCACTTCTATGCAGATGACACTCAAATCTATATCAGCTCTGCATCCACAAATCAGCCACCCACTGCCCTCATTGAAAACTGTCCGACACACGTCAAATCCTGGATGCAACACAATTTTCTTAAACTCAACTGTGAAAAAACTGAAATCATTCTCATCGGACCAAAACCCCAGCTCACAAAACTACACGACTTTTCCCTCACCATCGACGGTACCCCTGTCTCCACCTTCCCCCTGGTCCGCAACCTCTGTGTCATACTCGATCCGTCCCTCTCCTTTGAAAAGCACATCAATAACACTGTCAAGGTTTCATTTTTCCATCTACGCAATATCTCCAGACTCAGACCCTCTCTCACCCATCCCGATGCAGAAAAACTCATCCACGCATTCATTTCCAGCAGACTGGACTACTGCAACGCACTCCTCACTGCTCTTCCCTCCCGCCTCCTACACAAACTGCAATTAGTTCAGAATTCGGCTGCAAGAATACTGTCCCGCACATCCTCCCGGTCTCACATCACCCCTGTCTTGAAAGATTTACACTGGCTCCCAATCACATCATGCATCACATTCAAACTCCTCCTAGTTTATAAATCCCTAAATGGCCTCGCACCCACTTACGTCTCTGACCTCCTGCTCCCCTACCAGCCACCCCAGACAATTACGTTCATCTACTGCCGGCATCCTCACCACCATCCCCTCTCAGCGCCGTTCTTTTGGCAACCGCGCCTTCTCAGTTGCCGCCCCCTAACTCTGGAAGGCCCTCCCCCCGGACATCCGTACCTCAGACTCACTCACCTCCTTCAAATCTCGTCTTAAAACCCACGTCTTTTCCCTAGCCTTCCCTTGATGTTTGTCTTCCCCCTCTCACACCCCCTCCTACCACCGCTGCACCACTAGTCCCACTGCATTTTCTTTTTTTTCTGAATTGTATGATTCATTGTATGTCTGTATGTAAGTATCATGTATTGTAAAGCGTCTTTGAGACCATGAAAAGCGCTGTATAAAATAAATGTATTATTATTAAGTCTCGTGCAGATCGGTGAAAAATCCTAGGAGGAGTTCGATCGTTTATAGTTTTGCATAAAATTCAAAATGGCGGAAAATCTGAGCAACCGGAAGCGATTGGTCCTTGAGGCAAATTTGTTCCTCATGAGGAGTGGCATATGTGTGCAAAATTTCATGATTCTAGGTCAAACGTTTGCAATTTCAATCGCTTGCCTTCGGTGCTCGGCCCCTAATAAACTTTATTTGTATAGCACTTTTCAAAAACAAAGTTACAAAGTGCTTTACACACATAAAAAGAAATAAAATAATACAAGATGTAGACAACAGCTTAAGAGACGCATTAAAACAAAGTATATGAATAAATTAACATGAAAATAGGAGCAGCATGAAAGAGGGCCAAACAGAGGAACAGATACAGATACATGGTTAATAGAATATAGTAAATAACAGGATGTTAAAAAGTAAAAAATGAGAGTAGTAGAGGTATTAAGAGGCTAAAACATTAAAAGCAACTTTGTAAAAATGTGTTTTAAGAAGGGATTTAAAACAAGGCACCGACTCAGCGAGCCTGAGCCTTGTACAGATGAGACCTCTGTCACTGCAGGTGCATTGGTGTTTTTGCATGTGTGTACCGGTGGCATCTCTGTGACTGTAAGTGCAGTAGTGTTTTTGCGTGTGTGTATTGGTGAGACCTCTCTCACTGCAAGTGCGTTAATGTTTTTACATGTGTGTTCAGGTGAGACCTCTGTCATTGCAAGTGCATTTGTGCACATGGCAGAATGAACAAGGGTCTTACATGTGTGAACCCTTGCCATGTGTATCCCTTCTACCAATTACTGGGACAACATGCACTCACTAGCTTCAAAATTCATATGGTGTGGGAAGCAAACCCGGGTTAAAATGTCTACCTTGGTGCTTTTGGTGAATTGTGCTATGTCCACTTTCAACTTGCTTTAACTGCTGTAAAATACGCTATACAAATAAAATTTGATTGATTGATTGATTGAACCCATATGCATCAGTGGTCTGGAAGCCTATAGAGGAAAGGGTAGACTTTCCCCGTTGATAGATTTGTTTCACTCTACTGTACCACTTAATCACTCCAAGCTATGCCTAGGGCCTGTTATTTCCTTCCTTCTCGCTGTGTGGCGTACTGTGGAGAAAGGGTCTAACACAGTTCAAAGGTGGCATTTAGACAATCCCAATATTTCACCAACTACTCAATTCTCACTGGAAATGTCCAGTCTAGAGTGGTAGAATTACCATGTCTTTAGGCCTATTCGCACGGGACTAGTATTACCTGGGGACCTCATGTGATTTAGAAATTACCCCCACATCTGTGTTTTGTGCGGCGCATTCTCACGGGATAAGCGAAGTCTGTTTTACTCAAATTTACTCATAGACGCCGCATTGACTGCTTCGGCCCGTTGCTGTGATACGTCAACGTCGCCGTCATATTGGACCAGGCAAGATTGGGATGAAAACAAATAGAAGTAAACGGGGGAGCTGCGGTTTTTCGGGATAAAATGCACTATAACGTTTGCATTTCTAAACTGATTTCAATGAGTCGTTGTTATATTCAAGCGTTTATGATCTATGTGGAGTACAAAAAAAGTTTTGTCTCCAGTTACTTAGACTCTCGATAGTTAGGCTATAATCGCTGCTAGACGCTCAAGAGAGGAGTGTGTAGGTAGGTAACAAGCAAAGCTAACCTTACAATCAAGGTTATTTGATGCTTACAATCCTACTCAAGTTAGCTAGCAATGCATTTATTACTTTCTAGCCAGTTTGCCAGGTTAAAATTAACTGTGGCAATTCCTTATGACAATGAATTATTTTCCACCACGTAAGTAATTCAGTTCATGTAAACCTAACGCTCTCTTGAGCGTGTAGCAGCGATTATAGCCTAACTATCGAGATTCTAAGTAACTGGAGATAAAACTTTTTTTTGTACTCCACGTAGATCAAAAACCATTGAATATAAAAACGACTCATTGAAATCGGTTGAGAAATGTAAACGTTATAGTGCTTTTTATCCAGAAAAACCGCAGCTCCCCTGTTTACTTGTAGGCTATTTGTTTTCAGGCCAGTCTTGCCTGGTCCAATATGGCGGCGACGTTGACGTACGATCCAAAGGTCAATGCGGTGTCTATGTTATATGTCTATGAATTTACTGACATTATCCCCCCGGATATGATTGAAAATGTCAAGGCTCTGCTCTGCGTAACAGTAAAATACGACCCCAAATCACCGAGATGCTGATTCGCACGGGACTAATATTATCACATGACCTCTGTGTTTGGCGAAATATGGTAGGTCATTTGCGGTGGAATTTTTACTTTACAAATTACGGACATGGCAGATTCGCACGGGATTAAGATCACAGACAACCTTCGCAATTATTACAAGTTACTAGAGGTCCCCAGGTAATACTAGTCCCGTGCGATTAGGGCGTTAGAAGATATTTGTGATTGTAATGGTCTCCATACTTTTTATGATCCGTGCACAGCATATAAACTACTTGAGTGTTCATTCTTTTGGTATCTCCTATTAAGGTCCTCTATGAAAGTATATCATGTCCTTTGGAATACATCACTCCTTCCTCACGCTTTGCACTATATTCTGAATAAGAAGAATCAAACCAAGAGTCTGGTGTTAGCACTATACTCATTGTTTTGTAGCTCTCCCTGCAAACCATTATACATTCAACAAGTATGAACTTGGGATCATGGTCTTTCTGATGTTGCCGAGTCTTTTGATTGGTGGAGAGTGTGGACTAGTGTAATTGAAAGTTCTAAGAACCCCCGACATCAGCTAACTGAACCTACCTCAATCAATGGAAACCATGAAAATTATTCCCCCTCCATTTTGTGACCTCTGCCCAGGTGGACATGTAGGCTTCTACATGCACGTTTTGCAAGTGCAGTCATGACAAGAGTCTGGTTTCCTCTTCTCTGTGAGATTAGTGGGGAGTGGTAGTACCATGTTCATCCACAGTCATGCTCCTAAATGATATTTAGCCATCATATTCAGGGAAAGAGGATTTGTTGGAAGGCCTGACTGCAACCAAGCAGATGCTGCCTTTTCACTAGCAACCTCCTCACACTCTCGCATACATACACTGACAATGGCTTAACACTTTCCTTGATGTGACCAATGTGGACCTCTGAGTAGCAAGAATGCATGGCGCTAGTGAGAGAACTATGACAGTGGGCTAAAATCAGATTAAGAAAAATGAAATTGCCCGTATATCTTGTCTAGAGTTTGTGTTTGACACTTTTATTGCAATGCTGTATAATTTCATTTGGTAAAATGTGGGAGGTGGGGACGGGTGAGGGGAATGGAGAGGATGGGTAGGTTAACTGTTGTGTGTATGTTTTGCTGTAGATTTCCACGTTGAACCTTCCTTTAAAATGAAATGTAAAAAAATTGATTAAAAAAAAGAAAGTCCCATGTCACTGCAGGTGCGTATTAGGGATGTGACAGTATGATAATCGTACTACTCAATATCACGATTTTCGGTATATAACGGTATCAGGTTTTAAGCTAAAAAATTTTTTTAAATCACGCAAAGTTTACAACTCGATTTGTTTATTTATGGATCTGCAGATTTTTAAAACCATTTTAATTGAAAAATAAAACAAAAAATGCAACTTAATAGTTCACTCCTTGTAATTGTATATTTAAAATAATAATAATCCTACATATACATAATTCATCATTACGGTCGGTATCAGAATCAGCGTCAGACATCGCAAGTGTTGTAAGGGACTGCAAGCGGAGATGCCGTGTAGCTGTATAACAGCTAGCTAGCCAGCCAGCGTTGCCAGGTGGGAAATATTAAACTATCGTACCGGAGGCTTAAAATTATCAGATTTTAAAGAAAATTATGGTACACAACCAAAAAAGAAAAATCATTGGTGTAAAAGTGTAATTTCACAAAAATAGCATATTTATTGTAAGCAACAACCTTGTTTGACACACCTACTCACATACTTCAGCCATTGAGTGCAATACCAACAGCCACAAAGGGGAGAAAAACATTTGCGCACCACATACGGTGGAAGCAGGCAACTTCCTTGACCCTACTCAAATGAATGAGACTCAGACTAAAAAAGCCTGGTCTACGGATAATGTCAAATAGCCTACAATTAAATCGCAATTGCTCAAACATGTAGGCCTAATTGTTATAATTGAGAGCTGTAACGTTACAATTCATCAGCATGGAAACATAGAATTATAACGTTATGCTGTGTCAGTGTATTTAATATGCTGTATCAATATTTTTTTGATCTTGTGAAAGCATGTCTCTTTTCAAAACGTCCAAAAAGTCTCTCAGTGCATAACTGGCCCTACCTAGTCTGTGAGTTAAACTTCAACCTCAGTTCTTCCGACGACTTTCTCTTTGCCTTTCCCCTGCTTTCGCCTGACTCCTCGGCACTCATTTAGCTAGTTTTTTTACTCGTTTTTTGCATGGATGAAAAAAAATAACTGGTAATTTGTAGGTAGCAGCAAGCTAGCTTACATTTTACATCAGAAAGAACGACCGGGAGAACGGCAGCCGTGCAGCTGCTCACTCCTGTGGGGGCATGCACATCATGCATCAAGCATAATGATTTGAAAAGACGCGACCTATGTTTTTAAATGACTTTGCCTCTAAATACAGATCTAGGATCAGATTTCATTATCTCAATTCAGGTCCAGTATATTATTTAATATGGGTTATTTAGATATTTTATTAGGGTAATGGTTGGAAAAAAATTCCCCGCATGAAAATAGCTTTTGTCACGTGATTTGCTATCACGGTATTACGTTACGTTTATGATGTACTATTTCATAATTGAATTTTACGGTATACCGTCATACCGGTATACCGTCACATCCCTAGTGCGTATTTGTGTGTTTACTTGCAAAAGTCCGTCACCACAGGTGTATCCATGTGCTTTGCCAGCAAGATGTATGTATCCATGCTTGATCTCTGATTGCTATTAGCAAGTGCCGAGAAAAGCCTCATTCTTCGTCTCTCCCGTCTCAGAAACTGGTGCGTCTGTGCGGGGAGGTCCTGGCTGCTCCCACTGAGAACGAAGAGATCCAGTTCCTCTGCATCGTGTGTTCCAAACTCAAACAGGACCCGTACCTCGTCAACTTCTTCTTGGAGGTACGAGCATCACCCGCAATAAGCTGGCACCAGCCACCAGTGCACAGATCTGGAGGCGAATGCTGTAGGCCAGGGATACTCAAATCTAGCCATTGAGTCCAACAGTACTGCTGATTTTCATTCTCCCTCTCTAATCAGGACTGATTTCAATCTGGGTCACCACATGAGTTAAAGATAAAGGTAAAGTAAGTTAGACAACCAGGTAGAAAAGAAAACCAGCAGTTACTACTGACTTGGACAGCCAAATTTGAGTACAATTTGAGTTACTGCAGTAAGCTATATGCAACGTTTCCGCTGGTAAGGTTTTGCCATGGCGCCACGGCAAAATCCTTGCCGCCACATCGTAATAAAAATGGAAAAGTTTAAATGAATATATATATATATATATATATATATATATATATATATACTGTATATAGCCTATATGTTACATTCATAAATTAAAAATGTTAAACTTTCAAAATATTTCTGCCTAAATGCGCTTTCAAATCCATACTGTCGCGTCCACATATTTATTTTCAAAAAGAGCCTAGGCCGCGCGCTCCGTGCTTGCTCCTTTCTGAGGCGGTGCAGCGCGCGAATGTCGCACGGTCTGTCAAAGCGTCACTTTTTTTTTTTCTTCAGCCAAGACAAGGAAAAGGTAGGTAGCGACGCTTCAAATATTACAAAAATACCATAGTGTTAACCAGTGTTTTAATTGGACCAAATAAGTGCCGGTACCTACTCCTCAAAATACATACTGTTTAAAATAAATTAATGTTGGTAATCAAAAGAAGAGTCGGTACTCATATACAAGTCCCGACAGCTCCTGCCCATCTGAAGCACTGGCGTTAACTATCATTCGGTGATGACAACTGGCGGATCCTAACTCTGTTCGGGCAAGTGGAATGCCTCATGCAGTTGTCTGATCGGACAAGTAAAAAATAAATATGATAAATATGTAACGTTATCTGAAAATAAACAGTGTTTGTTTGAGCCGAAGCGGAACCTGTTCCAGTTGAGCTACGTAGGCTACGTGCCTACCTTTTTTTTTTTAAATCTAGAGCTACTGTTATAATGGTACAATACATCTGATTAAAATGGTGACCTGGAGAAGCCCGTCAGATGTCGCGGCCGTAAATTGTTGGCAAATCGCGCGAATTAAAAAATAAACATTTTTTAAAAAAAATTATATATATATATATATATTAGGGCATTTAAAATGTTTGAGTGATTCAACTACTTCCATTTCCACACTACAACATGGTGATTTTTCCCATTAAAACGAAAGGGAAAGTGTTTATTTTTAAGGTTTTGTGAATGTAGTGAGCTAGCAAAACTGTGCCGGGCACCCACCGCACGCGTCGCGTAAAGCCGGGCACCCACCGCACGCGTATCGACCGCGAGCGCACTACGCGCGTAACTGAAGCGTAGTTGAAGTACTGTTATTACAACGGCAGCGGGCGACGTCGTCTCCACCAGATGCGAACGCGTCGCGAACCAGCTGCGAAGCTCGCGCGACACAAGCGAACTGAAGCGTAGTTTTTCGCTTCTGTTCTATTTTTTCGGCTTGCCGCGCGTCACGATGGCCTGTTTATACACAGAAATATGCTCTAAAATGCTAGGTATACATGCTCTGATTTATATTTCATCCTTATATTACTGGGGGTGTGTCCCTAGTTACCTATAGGGGCGACATAGCTCAGGAGGTAAGACCGATTGTCTGGCAGTCGGAGGGTTGCCGGTTCAAACCCCGCCCTGGGCATGTCGAAGTGTCCTTGAGCAAGACACCTAACCCCTAACCCCTAACTGCTCTGGCGAATGAGAGGCATCAATTGTAAAGCGCTTTGGATAAAAGCGCTATATAAATGCAGTCCATTTACCATATAAATGCAGTCCATTACCTAGATATTTTATGAGCAGCTAAAAAAATACAAGCCTTTTCGTTTTTGTATTGTCCTTGCAGAAAAAAAAAAACTGGAACCTGGGGAAAAGGCAAACTTAGTTTCGCTATCTTATTTTGCGGAGGGGGTGGGGTAAATTTGAAAGTACACCACAGAAAGAAGTAGCCTATTGAATGACGTAGAAGTGAATGCACCGAGCAGCGGTTTGTTATCTCGAGTGTTGGAAGGTAGTTTTTAACCAACCATTGCTCAGCCTATTTGACTTCTCCGATGTCTTCGTTCGCCGTGCTTTCAAAAAGGGCTTGTTAATAAAAATCAGATAATCCACAGAGCTTTAAAAAAATCAGATTATTTAGTGGTCTTGCCGATGAAAATGCACCTATTTTATAAATGAAGTTGTAAGCAAGCCTTTATTGCACTTGTACTTCAAAGCTTCCGGTGTTCATGGCGTTGTGGTGTTCATATCCCTTCAAGATTAAACTGTTACGCTATCTTTTTGATGATTAGCTGATTTTACTAAATCTGATCCTATAAATGTTTTGACGTGAATGACAAGACAACACGGGGATTCCCAATGGTTGATTACGGATTATTTATTATTATTATGTTCATTACATATTCTTCATGAAATTGGCACGCTTGTTAACCAAGCAAATAAATTAATACAATTTTAGATTGATTGTTATGCAGGCTACGTTGCGATTTAAGTTTATGGTAATTCTTGAAAGCGTTTACTTTCTCACGTATTTACGAGTTAACAAAATATTACCAAATTAACAAACTGAAAAAGGTCTCTCACCAAAGTATTCACTTAACCCATAATCAACAGTCTTGAACAAACATGAAATACACGATGTAATCCCACTGCAGACTGCGAGAGCTACTAGGAATATAGAGCTTTAAGCAAGCCTTTGCGCGACACAAACGGAACCAGTGGAGACACGCTACGCGCCGCGTCGTGCTGCTTCGCCGTGCTGCTTACGCGACGCGTGCGGTGGGTGCCCGGCGTAAGCAAGCCTTTGCGCGACACAAACGGAACCAGTGGAGACACGCTACGCGCCGCGTCGTGCTGCTTCGCCGTGCTGCTTACGCGACGCTTACGTGACGCGTGCGGTGGATGCCCGGCGTAACAGTACTTCAACTACGCTTCAGTTACGCACGCGGTCGATACGCGTGCGGTGGGTGCCCGGCTTTAGGCTACAGTTGCTACAGCTGACAAAGAGGGCTGCGTAGTTGTGTAGGTCACTTTGGATAAGTGCCAGTAATAATGACGATTATGATTATAACGAGAGGAGCAGTCTCACAAGCTGTTGCAGTGTCCAGAAATGAATACAGATAAAACTAGCTAATAAAAAAGACATTAATCAAGCATCTAAGTTAGTTAGGAAATTTTGTATCATGCTTCTCAGTAGAATTTTGAATGTAACAGAACAGAATCTTTAAAGCCATTTTTCTCACTTTTTCTTTTTTTTTTGCATGGACAATGCATGTAAACTCTGTCATTGAGTGTGAGATAGACAGAGAGAGAGGGCTTTGAATGTGGACCCAGCTCAAATTATATTGTTAAATAAAAAGATAAAACATTCTAAGTACTATTTTGTCATGGTAATTGAGTTAATTTAGCAGAAGTGCCCCTTTTAAAGTGCAATATGTAACTTTTCTTGAGTATAAATTTTGGTTATATAGTGCTCTATTCTTGAAGATAGAACTTCTAGATGGACAATGTGCTCTTTTAATTGTTCTCAGGCCACCATAACTCAAAATACAGGCCTATTTTGCTTCAATATTTACAAACAATACAAAGGTTAACAAAGCTTTTATGGTTTTAAAGTACATCTAAAACTACCTTTTAGCTCTTGCAAACTGTTATTCCCTGTATCAAGAGCTTGTCAGAGCTATAAGATAGATTTAGATATTAAAAAAAGAAAAACCTTTAAGAAGTCTCAAGAGGTTATGTTTTCACAGTCTTAAACTTTTTTGGCTTTGCTACACCCCCCCCCCTTTCGGACACCCACCACCACACCAAGAGATCAATTCCACAGGAAACACTGATATGAATATATACAGAGGTCAATACTGTTGGTCCAACAGTTAGATAAAGAAGTGTATGCTGTAGATGGCAATGCGCAGTTTCCCCAGGAGAAAACGTACGTACGATTTTTGGTCCACAGAACCGAGCCAAGGCCGGAGCTTCAGCTGTTACCGGGTCGGAGGGTGTCGCAGGCGACGCGGCAGAACCAGGCAAAGCCTCGTCTCCGGACACAGGCCAGCTGGAGGGAGCGAGAGATGCGAGGGCGGAGCCTCAGAACACCACCCCGTCCAACCACAATCACAGCTACAACCTGGTCAACTCCCTGCTCAATCTCACCAAGAGCCCGGTGAGTATGCCCAGTCACCCTTCTTCAAAGTAGGAGCAGCAGTGTAGTGTAATGGGTAAGGAGGACCTTTGTAAAAGGTCACAGTTTCGATTCCCAGGTCGGACACTGTCGTTGTACCCTTGAGCAATGTACTTAACCTGAATTGCTTCAGTTTATCCAGTTGTATAAATGGTTGCAATGTAAATGCTGTGTAAAAAGTTGTGTAGGTCACTCTGGATAAGTGCCTGTAATAATAATGGAACAGTACTGCACCGAGGGTCAGTCGTACTGGCATAGGTACCGCACGTTCTGATCTTCTGTGCTACATGTACCTGTATATACAGTGGCCCCAAAAAGTATTTGGACACTGAAGCCATGCTTAGAAATTAATGAATTTTATTGAATTACATAACAAAATGTCAAACCAAATAACATTTATGTTAAAGATAGATGCCTTAAGCACACTTTTCAAGCAAAACATTTCACAAAAATATGTTGGTTGGCTTTTAAACAATAAAACAATAGATATACTACTGAAAATGAAGACAAAAAAGTATTTGGACACTCAATAATGCCTTCAATAAAGATCACAGTTTTTTAGTATTTAGTTTGCCACCCTTTACTTCGCAAAACTTCTTGACAACGTCTGGGCATGGAATCAATTAGTTTCATGAACAGCTGTGGTGAAAGTTTCCTCCACGTTTCAGCCAGCAAAGCTTTCAATTCATCCACACGAGTGCATCGATGGCCTGACATTTTCTTCTCCATTGCATCCCATAGATGCTCTATAGGGTTTAGGTCAGGGCTCTGGGACGGCCATTCTAAGACTGAAATTTTCTTTTTGGCAAAGTATTCTTTCAACAGGCGGCTGGTATGTTTTGGATCGTTATCCTGCTGAAAGAGCCACTTCTGTCATTTGAATAATTTCTTTGCTGATTTCTGTAAGTTTGCATCCAAAATGCATCTGTATACTTCAGAGTTCATGATTCCATCAATGCACACAAGCTCACCAACACCACTGTAAGAAAAACAGCCCCAGCCTTTCACATTTCCACCTCCATGCTTTACAGTACCTTTAGTGCAGTCCGGTTGGAATTCTTCTCCTGGCTTTCTCCACACAAATGCTCTGCCATGGAGGTTAAATTTGGACTCAGAAAATAAGACAGTTCTCCAAAAGCTGCCGTCTTTGTGCGCATGTTCTTTTGCAAATTTTACCCTGGCTTTCCTATTCTTTAGGCTAATGAATGGTTTTCACCGCATTACTCGCCCTCTGTACCCATGCTCATTGATCCTGTTTCGAATAGTCTGTGAACTGAGTTGTATCTGGTAATTCTTGTTGATGTCTGAGGCAATCCTTGCTGCTGTTTCTCGCCTGTTTTTCTTGATGCTACCAACAATTATCCTGTCCAATTAGCTGGTGGTCTTTCTGGGTCTGCCTCTGCGCTTTCTGTTCTCATTCACAAGTCCTTCATCTTTGAATTTTTTTACAATATACCCAACTGTGGAAGATGGGAGATTAAGTTTTTTGCTGATCTGTCGAATAGAGTTGCCTTCTTTGTGCCAACAAATGATGCTAGACCTTTTCTCAGAACTTACTTCACTTTTCTTAGCCATTTTTGCAATTACTTTCAAACAACTGCTCCAAGATCATTTATAGTGGGTAAATGAGTCAATTATCCTTAATTTCACACAGGTGCTCCAACCACAGGTGTAGTTCATCATCAAATTAACCATGGACATGTTCCACTAAGTTTCACAATCAGTATAGGTTTGAGTGTCCAAATACTTTTTTGTCCTAATTTGGAACAGTATATCTATTGTTTTATCATTTAAAACCTAACAAACATCTTTTTCTGAAACGTTTTGCTTGAAAGGTGTGCTTAAGGTATCTGTCTTTAACATAAATGCCACTTGGTTTAAAATTTTGTTTTTTAATTCAATGAAATCCATACATTTTTAAGCGTGGCTTAAGTGTCCAAATACTTTTTGGGGCCACTGTAAGAGAGCAAAGCCAGCACAAGGATTTTGGTGCCCTAAGCAAGAAGTAATTGGGGGCAACCGACCACAGACCGTGGTGGAGGGGAGCGGGCAAGCAATTGTGAACTGTGTGGGTGGGGGGATTTTTCGGCGATCGCGAACCAGGAAACCGGCACAAGAACAATAGCATCCAAAAAGCTAGTTGCAGTCTCTGAATACTGCACAATTAAAAAGTCTTTTAAAAAAACGAAAGAAACATTTATGACCTGAGGTCTGTGGCCCCATCCATGGTTGTGGCCTGTATAGGCCATTTATGCCAGCAATCAGCTACAGTGGTCACTGATTTCAGATGACACTTCTGCCGCGAGAGATCTTCCCGGCAGCGGCAGATTTGCATATATTTTCTTTGTATTTCTACAGGAACTACTTTTGTTTGCAAAACCACCACCAGGTAGCAAATGCGAGCACTCAAAACCATATCTGACAGTTAACACTTCAGCTGTGGCACTCATGAGCAGAACCGTGTTATCTCCGCTCTTATTTTAACTGGAAAGGAGAGGAAAATCCATTTTGAAGATAAGCTGAAAATAGGGACATGGTTGTTACCCGTAACATTTTTATGTGTATTTGAGTGACATTTACATCTATAAATGGTTATTCAACAAACTTTGTGGTCTGACTGTGAAACTTAATAATAGTCAGATAATTTTGAGCAATAATAGTCAGATAATTTTGAGCACGGTCTAAAGTCATCCATGTTAGTTTCACTTAGGATTTAGGGTAGAGTTTGTAAATGTAACGCATCATAAATGTAACACAGTAAATAACTTTTTGTTCACTGCTGTTGTCATTTGAGAATTTTATATGCACAATTCAGTCCTGTACCAAATGATTAATGGAAATTTATTATAAGCACACACCAGATTGGTCTGCATTGGCTATTTGGTTTTGTGTGAATTGTTTTAAATTAGAATGTATTCAAGGCAAATTTCCCATAGTCGTTGTTTTTTTTTTTTTTTGAGGCATTTTTGAGAGAGACCAGCAAAGATGTGTGCAGACCATCATGCCTACATAAGAACTGGAGATGGTAGGAGGGGCCAGGCGGTGAAGCCTAGGAAGTAATGGGGAAACCATCTCTACTGCGCATACTTCAGAGGAAAAGCACTTGCTGCTCATTGAAGTTAATGTAGAAATCCAAGGTGATTTAACAACCAAGGAAAACCTCATCTGTCCATTTTTTATGATTATAAATTTCATTATGTGCAGCAGTTTCTGAAACAATGGTTGTTGTGGTCCAGAAGTCTTGGGAAAATGTACTGTCAATTTATCCTCGGTAACACTGTATCCTACAGTAGCTTACAGTGTGAATATAGTTTATTCCACTGATAATTTTTTATGTTGGATCGTTCAGACACAGATACATTGCAACAGATACATTGATCATCTGAACAAACTGTTGTGCCGAGTTGTGGAATTGCGAGGTGGACCAACTGAAATGTAGCCTTTAGCCGCTTTTCCACCAAAAGTACCCGGAACTTTTAGTCCCAGGAACTACTTTTCAAGGAACTAAAAGGTTCCTTCAGCCCATTGTTGTCTGCATTTCCACTGCGGTCTAAAGTCCCGCGAAGATTAGGCAAATTAGCCCACTGAAGTGTGAAAAAGCAACGTTGCCGTCGGTCCATCTGTCCTATGATTTCTTCTGTAACCCCATACTACCACCGAAGTAGCCTACATTATTTTCTATATAATGGACAACCCGGAGGGGTTTATTCCACTTATATACAACGGATTGCCAACAATGACTATATATGGAACTTGGACCGTTGTTATGCAATAAATAGGATATAACAGGCCAATAGTCAGATTGTAACTGTTTTATATATCCTCTCAAACACATTCATTATGTTTTTATGCGAACATTCGCTTTCATGTCTTGACATCCGAGGCGACAGAATGCATCCACATTCCACAAATAACTGGCAACAACAGCAGAAAACATGCACACGTTATAAACAATTTGCTGTTGAATTGATTACTTTCTCATCGTCAATTCCATATAGGCTAATCGCAAAATGACAAGAATAGAACGAAAACTCGGACTTGCGTGAAAATTTAAATTAGCAGTGGTACAGCCACCATTTGCTTTCCTTCAAAGTCACTGCTAGCCGAGCAGCGAAGTGTGCCCTCCAGATGCGAACCATGCACCATAAATTAGTCCATAGTCTTCCTGGTCTTTTTGTAGAATTGAAGAATGGCAGAGTAAAATTACGGCAGTCTGAAAAAGCAAAAGGGACGATTACTAGAATTAACCTGTTATTGTACCCTGACAAAAAGTGCGGAAGGTGATTTCCAGTTTGCTTTTACTGTATCACCAATGTAAATTATGCAGAACTACCGCATAGCTCACATAACTGTATCAAACGTTTTGAAGTGCGGAAGGTGATTTCCAGTTTGCTTTTATTTCGTAATTTCTTGGAAAATACTATTATTATTGAGGACTTCTGAACATAGCTAAGCCATATGTTTGCTGATAGACCTAGCTGACATCGTTTTCTGGAGCAAAACAGAAGCGAATAGAACAATATCATTGATACTGTCTCTGTCTCTATCTACTGAACATAGAGGAGATTTCATCATTGCTATGTAAGTATTACCGTTCATAATATTTCGGTTATATATGTTATTTTTGAAATTGAGTATCTTTAAATAGGTTAGTGGTGTTATATAATGTAAATATTTCACACTGTAATGTAAGCGTTAGACGGAAGTGTAATAGTTTTTGTGAAGCGTGCAACAGTGATGACGTCAGAGCTGGAACATTGCCAAAACGTGGTGGACGGGTGAAAATTGTTTTCATGTTGTCTCTTTGTTTTGAGTCAATTACAACGGGCTAACAAAGAAAATCCGGAAGAAAATATTCAGCAACCGAATTAAACCGTTTGAATGTTTTGGTACGTAATATGCTGTCCTAGCACGAATGCTTAGCATTTTATAAAACAAATACTAAAGCAAGAAAAGAACAGAAGAGCACACGTTATAATTCCAAGACGTTGGCAGGCTATAACCAAAACTAGGCTACTGCGCCGCATAACATACAAGTTTGATTTTAAGTTATTATGAAAATTAATCGGTTTGCGGCTGCAGATTTTTTAAAATGGCGGTTGAAATTAAACACTGCAAGTAGTCGACCAATCAGAAATTTTCAGCGATTGCGCCCCACCCCAAAGGTTCCAGTACTTTTGGAAAGTACTACCCCCTGAGCAGGAACTTTTTTGGGGGTAAAATAAAGTCTCGGAACTTAATTTAGACCCTAGTTCCTGCGGTCGAAACGCACTGAGTTCCTCAAAAGGTTCCTAGTTCCGGGGTAAAGTTCCTGCGGTGGAAACGCGGCATTTGTAATTTCATCCCACTATCTGTGGTCTGGTGTTGCTGTTTCAATATCGTTAAAACCCTTTTTCCTTAAATATATTGGCTTATGCAAATTTATCATCAATTTATCCTCGGTAGCATCCTACAGTAGCCTACAGTGTGAATATAGTTTATTCCACTGATAATGTTTTATGTTTGATCGTTCAGTCGCTTAAATAGCCTGCCAGAGGAGAGACAGACACATTCGCACATCCGCATTCCGCATCTACAACTGGCTATTGTCAGGCAGTGGGGGTGTGAAGACAAGCCAAACTCCAGTAAACTGCCCTCAAATTTAAAGTCATCCTGTCAGACTTGGCCTATATTATGGAGTTTGTTTGTTTAACACCCAACTCCTAAAAAAATGAAAACGTTTTAATTAATAGGCTAGCTGGCAAGTATTAACTGTCACAAACTTGCTACGCGACTGCTGTGGTCATAGCTTTTGAGTTAGATTTCTGTAACATAGTGTGATGTGCCAATACGCGCCTGTCCTAATATCCAAGCTCTGCCACTGGGCAGTGGTTAAAGAAAACATGTTTTCGCGTGTGTAGTGATTTTAACCTCTTAGCACACAGCCCCTAATGGTGGACACGCCCGCGTGCCTAGATTACTAAAGTCAAACATTCGGTGCTACTGCAACCAACGTGTGAGATGAAAACAGAAACGCGTTGTTTCAGTTTCATTAGTAGACGATACATGACAACTATGCCGAAAACGGAGTTTCGCAGCCCCACCATTGTCGCTCCGGTCGTTCATTTAACACGCACCCCCTCCCTGCAGTCTCATCTAAAAAACACCCCCCACCCTTGACATAATGGACAATATTGTCTATCCTGGCATTAATAAAAATATTCTTTCACCACTAAAAAATCGTATTCCGTCATAGCAACAAGATAAACCCGACAATAGCCCTAAGATATGCCTATACAGCAGTGAAAACGCTGCTCACTGAATAACGAAATAAACGAGAAAGTTTTTAAAAATGATACCATGTCATTCTACAGTCAATATCTGGGACTAAATATTGAATAAATAGAAAAGCTTACTGTTGGTTTTACGTGTAGAGATGTCCCTTTTGAGACTGCGTGGTCATATATTGTCTTGGACAATCCGTTTGGGAAATATAGGCGCATCTGTGACGCCTGGGTATCTTCCAAAATAGCTGTGCGTAACACCACACCTGTTGTTTACGGCATCGTCGCCCTTTTTAGTACAGTCTGACTTGATTGACAATTCATTTATTCAGTAGGCGAGAGTATAAGCTTTCTAACGATGTATAACATGTCTAATTCTGCTTTTGGAATAGCGTTTTATAGGTCAGCGTAACAGAAAATATTCTTAGCATCATATTCACTTACGCATTCACCCTGTTAGCAGACAAATACGATGCACCTAACGAAGCGCGTTCAAGGATATTTCGTAATTTCTTGGAAAATACTATTATTATTGAGGACTTCTGAACATAGCTAAGCCATATGTTTGCTGATAGACCTAGCTGACATCGTTTTCTGGAGCAAAACAGAAGCGAATAGAACAATATCATTGATACTGTCTCTGTCTCTATCTACTGAACATAGAGGGGATTTCATCATTGCTATGTAAGTATTACCGTTCATAATATTTCGGTTATATATGTTATTTTTGAAATTGAGTATCTTTAACCTCTTAGCGCATTGCCCCTAGTGGTGGGCACGCCCGCGTGCCTAAATTACTAAACTCAAACATTCGGTGCTACTGCAACCAAAGTGTGAGATGAAAACAGAAACGCGTTGTTTCAGTTTCATTAGTAGACGATACATGACAACTATGCCGAAAACGGAGTTTCGCAGCCCCACCATTGTCGCTCCCGTCGTTCATTTAACACACACCCCCTCCCTGCAGTCTCATCTAAAAAACACCCCCCACCCTTGACATAATGGACAATATTGTCTATCTTGGCATTCATAAAAAATATTCTTTCACCACTAAAAAATCGTATTCCGTCATAGCAACAAGATAAACCCGACAATAGCCCTAAGATATGCCTATACAGCAGTGAAAACGCTGCTCACTGAATAACGAAATAAACGAGAAAAGTTTTTAAAAATGATACCATGTCATTCTACAGTCAATATCTGGGACTAAATATTGAATAAATATAAAACCTTACTGTTGGTTTTACGTGTAGAGATGTCCCTTTTGAGACTGCGTGGTCATATATTGTCTTGGACAATCCGTTTGGGAAATATAGGCGCATCTGTGACGCCTGGGTATCTTCCAAAATAGCTGTGCGTAACACCACACCTGTTGTTTACGGCGTCGTCGCCCTTTTTGGTACAGTCTGACTAGATTTACAATTCATTTATTCGGTAGGCGAGAGTATAAGCTTTCTAACGATGTATAACATGTCTAATTCTGCTTTTGGAATAGCGTTTTATAGGTCAGCGTAACAGAAAATATTCTTAGCATCATATTCACTTACGCATTCACCCTGTTAGCAGACAAATACGATGCACCTAACGAAGCGCGTTCAAGGATATTTCGTAATTTCTTGGAAAATACTATTATTATTGAGGACTTCTGAACATAGCTAAGCCATATGTTTGCTGATAGACCTAGCTGACATCGTTTTCTGGAGCAAAACAGAAGCGAATAGAACAATATAATTGATACTGTCTCTCTGTCTCTATCTACTGAACATAGAGGAGATTTCACTATTGCTATGTAAGTATTATCGTTCAAAATATTTCGGTTATATACGTTCTTTTTGAAATTGAGTATTTTAAAATAGGTTAGTGGTGTTATATAATGTAAATATTTCACACTGTAATGTAAGCGTTAGACGGAAGTGTAATAGTTTTTGTGAAGCATGAAACAGTGATGACGTCAGAGCCGGAACATTGCCAAAACGTGGTGGACGGGTGAAAATTGTTTTCATGTTGTCTCATCCCCATACAATAAAACATACGAGAGTACAGAGTATAGAAATACACACGAGTTAATTATTACACATTTAGGTACTGTACCGCATTGAGTGACAATGTTTTTGCATTATTTTTTTAATCTGATAGCAATGTTTCATCTTAAACCCTCATAAGGGGCTCATTTATATGCTTTATAATGGACAAAAAACATTTTATTCAATTTTGGAGAGATTTTGGATATGTTTCTGGACACCTAGCTATATTAGACCACTGTACTGACTGAAAGCTTATAATTCCCATTTGAAAATTATGCAACAGTGATTTTCTTGAGTCAAAACAGTTGATTTGTAGTGAAATACATGGATATGTTATGATTTACAGCAATGCATAATTTAGACATTTTGGATAGATTTGGAGATGCTGGGTACACTGCTTAGTTTTTGCTTCATACATCTATAGTAGTTCTACATATCCACCCTTAGATTTTATGAACTTGTGGTCAAGAAGTTTTTGACCTAGCACATGTATAGTTTAACCTCCTGCATATATTCAATCTCGCAGTATTTCATTGCGAACTTAAAAAGTGCAAATTTATTTTGGATTTTTTGTCAAAACAATTGCATGTGTGGCACTTTATTTCTTCCAAAATTATGAATATAAACTAATCTGTGTTAGTATTGTAAATTGTACAAATGTCTTGCTTCATTTAAGCCATTTTTCAAGTCTCTGTGGTGTTCACGTCTGGAGTTATAAAGCTTTAAATAGGGTACCCCCTAAATGGGCAAGGATTGGCAAAATTTGGCTTGTGCCTTAAGAGGTTAAAAGGGTAATACCTCCCTTATTGCCTATATAACAAAAACGCTATATTTCAGAAATACAACTATTGGAATTGATCCAGCTGTGTACTTTAATTCAAGAAAATGGTTTTGCAATGAATATGCATGAACGTGTTGTGGGAAGTAACAGAAGTAATAAAAACACAGCCTTTTAAATGTTTAACGACCACATATTTGTGTAAATTTTTAATGTTCTATTTGCTCGAAGATTTGTAAGAAAGCAAGTGAAATCTCCGTTCACCCAGCAGGTTCCTTCTGTTTCGCAAATGAGTAATTAGAGGCGTAAATTGGACAGTCTGTCATCAAAGAAATTGATGAAGAGTGTTACATTAGGCCATCTATCGGTCATGGTCATTACATAGGCTTAAGATCATGTCTGCAGTGTGGTATAAAGCATTTTAGTTTTACAAATGGGTGTTTTTTATTTTTATTTTTAAATTATGGTGAAAAGGAGATGCGTTTTTTCGATTCCCAATTCCCAACTTGCTGCCAGTGTGAGATGATGCATACCCCGAGGAAGGTCAGACCGATTTTTCAGAAAACAGAGTTTGACAGTTTATTTTTAATCCATAATAGCATAAATGCTACAGTATAATCAAATAATAATATATATAAATCGCTGACTTTCCAGAACATAAGAAAATTGTTGTTTCCTTTAATACAATGTTAAAAAAATGAGCTGCTTCCCTCGGCTAGTAATAACTATCATTGGGGAGAAAGGATCTAGTTTTTGGCCAATCGTTTTCCGTTTCAGGAAACTGAAAACTGAACTAGCTCTCGATTTTAAAGTTTATGGTATTATGTTCGGTTTTTATTATAACAAAAAGGTTAGATTTTTTTATAATTACCCAATTGACTTTGGTTCGTATTAAATCCTATTAAAGAAAATAGCTGTTATTTTCTGATAAGTTAGGTAATAAATTTTGTATTCAATTCTCTACCACTGTAATGTATTATAACGTGCAAATTGCGAACTACTTTTAAACACATCACTAAAAAATGACATTTTATTTAGGCCTTTTCAACCAGAGGAGGCTGGTCCATAGAGGCAGAGGAGATTGTCCAAATTCCCTTTTTTCATATTTACGTTTCCCCATTTTTTATCGAGCAGTAGCTAGCTACTTGCGTTAGCCAACGCAACAGTTAGCTTGTTGTAGCAGCCCTGAAGGACTCTAACGGCGAGAATGGATTTGGAGGAGAGTGGTGCTGCTATTGCTAACATGGCAATTAATGGCAGCATGAGTGAGGGGGTCACAGAGGGGCAGACGCAGAGAGTGGGATGGGGAAGAACATTGTGGATTTTTTGTTGTCACAGCCATTCCACAGTTTGGATTACGCAGCAAAAGTAAGGATCAAGACTGCTGGACGACCAACTCCACAGATAACCATGATCAAAAATGCTAGACCAGGTCACCAGAAAGATTCAAAGCTGAATAAGGTCTGGTATGAGAGGGTGTTGCGTAAAATTCCCTCTGTAACGTACAGGGTGCTGCGTCACCCCTCGTTGGACTGACAGGCTTCTAGTGACACATTACACACACACAAGATTCATTCCCATCCATGTGCATCCTTTGTGTTGTAATATGATATATGATAATATGATATTTGTTCCTTATAGGAGATGGGGATAAACTTCAGGTGTAGGCTATTACCTTACCTTAGTTGTATAGTAAGTTTGCATTAGGTTGCTAGTTGGACTATCGCTACATTTGAACATAAGAACATAACATAACTTGAACATAAGAAAGTAGAGATAAGTAGCCAACTAGTGTAAAATAACATGACGCCGTGGGTTGGTTTTCCTCCTGTCCTCCCCAGTTTTTTAAGCCACCAGCCGCCACTGCTACACACTATGTACATAGTAGTGCTGTGTGTCATGGTTACGTATACTTGTAGTACTGACACTCCTTATGCGTACCCCTGCAGTTCTGACCCTTTGTGCTGTATTTCAGGAATCTCAAGAAAGTGAACTATCGCTTTGTAAAGTTATCGTAATGTTGACTAATAGTTATATGGTAGTTATGGTCATGCGAAACAATCACATATAGTACATTTATTAAAAGAAGATATCTACTGTCTCCGTGTGTCCCAACAACATAGGTTACCTCAGAAAATTTCTTAAGAATCCTTTTAATAATGCTCTTTTATTGAGTGCACGTTCAAGATTCTATTCAAATTTAAAACCTTGGACTTGACAACCCAACACAAAACTTGGCAACACAGCTGAAATTTTGGCGCGTCAGTTATATCATATTAGAGCCCCAGAAAAAAGTACTGTCATTTAATGTGAGGGTTGTGTGCGTATTGACTAGCAGCTGTTCCCGATTTTTGGAGTGGTAGTGAATCGCTGTTGTTTAACGGTATGGGGAACACTACTCTGTGCTGTGTGGGTTACATGACCCTGCAATACTAGGACCTTCTGCATTGCACAACCAGCAAAATACCAGTGCAGTGCTGACCCTTTGTGTTTGAGTGTCAGTGTTATATACCCCTGCAGTACTGACCTTCTGTGTTTGTTTGTCATGGTTATATTCCCCTTCTGTACTGACCCTTTGTGTTAGGGTTATGTACCCCTGCAGTACTGACCTTCTGTGTTTGTTTGTCATGGTTATATCCCCCTTCAATACTGACCGTTCGTGTTAGGGTTATATATCCCTGCAGTACTGACCTTATATGTTTGTTTGTCATAGTTATATCCCTCTTCAGTGCTGACCCTCTGTATTTGTGTTTCATGATTATATACCCCATGCTGTACTAACCCTGTGTGTTTGTGTGTCAGAGTTATATACCCCTTCAATACTAACCCTCTGTATTTGTGTTTTCAGGGTTGTATATCCCTGCAGTACTGGCACTGTGTGCAGTATTGACTCTCAGTTTGTGTCAGGGTAATATATCCCTGCAGTACTGACACTGTATGTTGTTTGTCAGTTAGGGTTATATATCCCTGCAATACTGACCCTGTATGTTGTTTGTCAGTAAACCTGCGTTCACACAGCAAGCAGCTCAGTTGATGGGTTGCTCAAGTTTATTAGGCTGAGGGTGGGGCAGGAGCTTCCCATTGTATCCTTTTAGTGGTCTCGTGCAACTATATATTACTGAAGAGAAATAATGGTGTCATCAAAGATGTACAGTATATTTGGCATATAGCCACATATAATTTCATTTTGTTTCTATAGTTATGTAAGGACACTGGTAAATATTTGTTATTGCTATCTTGTTGGCCATATATGTCTTTGTATCTCTCTCACTAGTTAGCCACCTGGCTAGCAACCTCTCATTAGCTGGCTAGTTATCTCTCCATATCTCTCTCACTAGTGTGCTGCCTAGCTAGCAATCTGTCTATCTCCCTCACTCACTAGCTAGCAAGCAAGTTGAAACTGCCGTCCAAGTGTCATTTTCAGACGCTTATCCCTGTACTCTTTTTTTTTAAAACATTCTATAACACCGGGCACAATTGTACCATAATGATAAGTTGTTCATCCATTTTTCCTCACTGAGTGAAACGTTGACTACGTTTACATGCACACTAATTTTCCACTATTATTCCGAATATGACAATATTCCGAATTTGATACGTGTCATGTAAACAGCATATTCCGTTTGGATATTCCGAATTAGGCCTTATTCCGAATGTAGCATTTTCCGATTAAGACATGTGGGATACGCTGATATTATTTGGGTTTTAGGAGCATTCTTTGGACATGTATACAGCGCATTTAGAATATGCGTCTCAATTGGGGTTTTTACCGCAGTTTGCGATACACAGCCTCTTGCCTGTTTACGGTCAGCTCTGTGCGTTGTAAACAAACCAACCAGCCAACAGTTTGCAAGGCTGGGGTAGAGATGCATGCACTAAAGAAAAGCCCATATTTCTGGTCAGAAGGAGAAACACACCTACTTTTTAAACATTATGAAAGACTTGGATATCAACAAGTTTTTGGATATGTGCAAATATCGCAACGCCGACCTTTTCAAGAAGGTGGTTGAACGAATGGAAGGGGGGCTGTAGCCGTAGGACGTACATCATTATGTTAATCGGAGTATGGCTGCATGTAAACGGGAATATTAATGGAATATTCATTTTCATTAGCCATGTAAATAGCTTAGTAGGAATATTGTCTTTTTCGGAATAAGGGCAAAAACCGGAATATTTTGGCATACACATAGTCAATAATTCGCGAAATTGGTATCATATTGGTTGGAGAAATAGGAAGCCCGAAACTCAGATTGGCAGTTGACGGGTGATGCCCGCGAAAAGTTAAACTGTGGGCTACATTTTTCGGGCAACTTTGGTTGCTCAGTTGCCCTGTTGCTCGTGTGGCTGGGTGTTGCTTAGCTACATAGAGAATGAATGGGCTTTCGGAAACTCAGTTAACGAGTCTCGCTGTGTAAACGCACTGTTAGGGTTATATATTCCTGCAGTACTGACCCCCTTGTGGTTTGTTCCAGGATGGGCGGATTGTTGTGAAGGCGTGTGAGGGCCTCATGCTGCTGGTCAGCCTGCCGGAACCTGCCGCAGCCAAGTGCTTGACAGAAAACACAGCACTGTGCCAGCTCCTGACTGACCGACTGACCACCTTCTACCAGGCCCTGCCACTGGCCATGGATCCTCTGGACATCGAGACTGTGGAGTCAGTCAACTGGGGGTGAGCGTCTCTGCGCTGGGCTGTGGGAGTGATCTCTGTGCTTCTGTGCTGGGCTGTGGGAGTCATCTCTGTGCTCCTGTGCTGGGCTGTGAGAGTGATCTTTGTGCTCCTGTGCTGGGCTGTGGGAGGGATCTCTGTGCCGTGCCGGGCTGTGGGAGTGATCTCTGTGCTCCTGTGCTGGGCTGTGGGAGGGATCTCTGTCGCTGTGCTGGCGCTGTGGGAGGATTCTGGTCTGTGCTGGGCTGTGAGAGTGATCTTTGTGCTCCTGTGCTGGGCTGTGGGAGGGATCTCTGTGCCGTGCCGGGCTGTGGGAGTGATCTCTGTGCTCCTGTGCTGGGCTGTGGGAGGGATCTCTGTGCTGTGCTGGGCTGTGGGAGGGATCTCTGGTTTGTGCTGGGCTGTGGGAGTGATCTCTGTGCTCCTGTGCTGGGCTGTGGGAGGGATCTCTGTACTGTGCTGGGCTGTGGGAGGGATCTCTGTGCTGCTGTGCTGGGCTGTGGGAGTGATCTCTGTGCTCCTGTGCTGGGCTGTGGGAGTGTTCTCTGTGCTGGGCTGGGCTGTGGGAGTGTTCTCTGTGCTCCTGTGCTGGGCTGTGGGAGGGATCTCTGTGCTGTGCTGGGCTGTGGGTGTTATCTCTGTGCTGTGCTGTGAGAGTCATCTCTGTGCTGCTGTGCTGGGCTGTGGGAGTGATCTCTGTGCTCCTGTGCTGGGCTGTGGGAGGGATCTCTGTGCTCCTGTGCTGGGCTGTGGGAGGGATCTATGTGATGTGCTGGGCTGTGGGAGTGTTCTGTGTGCTGTGCTGGGCTGTGGGAGGGATCTCTGTGCTGGGCTGTGGGAGGGATCTCTGTGCTGTGCTGGGCTGTGGGAGGGATCTCTGTGCTGCTGTTCTGTTGTGGGCTGTGAAGTGATGCATGTCTTATTCTCCAGTATGAATATGTGCGTGTTTTATGTGCTTGTGTGTTCGACAGGTTGGATGCATATAATCTAAAGGAGGATGCAGCCGCTTTCGTGGGGAAGCGAACGCTCATCTCCTTCCTCTCCTGGCTGGACTACTGTGATCAGCTGATCAAAGAGGCACAAAAGGTACCTGCTGCGCCCCCTTCTGGCCTCTGGGTACCACTGACATCATCATTTGGTAGGCTCTCCTAGGCCTGTGTGTACTTTAGGCACTTTGATGGGAGGCTTCTTTAACTTCAAAATGGGTAGGGAATGTGCTCTCAACCACTCATAGCTTCAGCTACATATATTAGGGCTGGGCGACATACCACAGTGATTTGACAATGCAATAACGGTCATCAACACCTTGAGGTAAATTGCCGTCCTTATTGTAGGGATTGGCTGTTTTATTAACACAAAATAGATAAGTGATGTCGTTTTTCCCTGAATGCATTTCCTAAGGCCTCTGAAGTTCAGACATTCAATACCGCCTCAGTTAAAAGAAAGGCAATACACCACATGGTAGTGATGACCGTAAGTAATTGCATCTGGTAATTATAGTGTCGGTATATCGCCCTGCCCTTGCACATATTAGGGGCACGCGGTAGTATTAGGGCTGTATTGGTAGCGGCTAATAATTGCTCAAAATGAACTTGGTAGTATTGGACTGATGCTAATACGCAACATACATGCACCAGAGGGGATATGCATTTAATATGCTGATACTGTAAATTAAGTGAAAATATTCTTCGATTACAGTGACGCACACATGCATATCTGCTCCCTCACATACGCACACGCAATCTCGGTTATTTGTATTACATTCCCACCAGCAGCCAAAAGAGGGTGGTGCAGGTGCAGTGTCTCAGGCTTACGCCGGGCACCCACCGCACGCGTCGCGTAAGCAGCACGGTGAAGCAGCACGGTGCGACGCGTAGCGTGTCTCCACTGGTTCCGTTTGTGTCGCGCAAAGGCTTGCTTAAAGCTCTATATTCCTAGTAGCTCTCGCAGTCTGCAGTGGGCTTACATCGTGTATTTCACGTTTGTTCAGGACTTTTGATTATGGGTAAGTGAATACTTGGTGAGAGACCTTTTTCAGTCTGTTAATATGGTAATATTTTTTAACACATGTAAATACGTGAGAAAGTAAACGCTTTAAAGAATTACCATAAGCTTAAATCGCAACGTAGCCTACATAATAATCAATCTCAAACTGTATTAATTTATTTGCTTGGTTAACAAGCGTGCCAACTTTATGAAGAAGATGTAATGATAATAATAATAATAATCATCATAATAATAATAATAAATAATCCATAATCAACCATTGGGAATTCCCGTGTCGTCTTGTTATTCACGTCAAAACATTTATATGATCATATTTAGTAAAATCAATTAATCGTCAAAAAGATAGCGTAACAGTTTAAAGGGATATGAACACCACAACGTCATGAACACCGGAAGCTTTGAAGTACAAGTGCAATAAAGGCTTGCTTACAACTTCATTTATAAAATAGGTGCATTTTCATCGGCAAGACCACTAAATCTGATTTTTTAAAGCACTGTGGATTATCTGATTTTATTAACAAGCCCTTTTTGAAAGCACGGCGAACGAAGACATCGGAAAAGTCAAATAGGCTGTGCAATGGTTGGTTAAAAACTACCTTCCAACACTCGAGCTAACAAACCGCTGCTCGGTGCATTCACTTCTACATCATTCAATAGGCTACGTCTTTCTGTGGTGTATTTTCAAATTTACCCCGCCCCCTCCGCAAAATAAGATAGCGAAACTAAGTTTGCCTTTTTCCCAGGTTCCAGTTTTAATTTTTTTTTTCCTGCCAGGACAATAGAAAAATGAAAAGGCTTGTATTTTTTAGCTGCTTATAAAATATCTGGTGTTTATCTGGTTTTATCTTTCTCCACTACTGCAAGAGGGAACTAGGGACACACCCCCAGTAATATAAGGATGAAATATAAATCAGAGCATGTATACCTAGCATTTTAGAGCATATTTCTGTGTATAAACAGGCCATCGTGACGCGCGACAAGCCGAAAAAATAGAACAGAAGCGAAAAACTACGCTTCAGTTCGCTTGTGTCGCGCGAGCTTCGCAGCCGGTTCGCGACGCGTTCGCATCTGGTGGAGACGACGTCGCCCGCTGCCGTTGTAATAACAGTACTTCAACTACGCTTCAGTTACGCGCATAGTGCGCTCGCGGTCGATACGCGTGCGGTGGGTGCCCGGCTTTAGGAAGTGAATCCGTGTCATTTCCTGTAGCTTAGATGTGCTGTAGTAATACTTTGATGGCCTAATTTCACTTAGCGTTATTTCTCTGCAGTCAGCAGGGGCGGTGCTAGCTCGAGCAGTGCGGGACAGGTTCTTTGTGTCAGTTCTGGAGCCCCAGCTGATGCAGGCGTAAGTCACCTGTTTTGGGTTGGTGTTGTTAACAAAGACTGCTTATACTAGCTCTGACTCTGTTACTCCTGCTGATACTCTGTCTCTTTTACTCATGCTGATACTCAGACTGTTATTCCTGCTGATACTCAGACTCTGTTATTCCTGCTGATACTCTGACTCTGTTACTCATGCTGATACTCTGACTCAGTTACTCCTGCTAATACTCTGACTTTGTTACTCAGGCTGATACTCTGACTCTGTTACTCATGCTGATACTCTGACTCAGTTACTCCTGCTAATACTCTGACTTTGTTACTCAGGCTGATACTCTGACTCTGTTACTCCTGCTAATACTCTGTCTCTTGTGCTGTGCCTTCAGCTCAGAGTTGGGTATCCTGACATCAACGGCACTGCTGAATCGGATCATTCGGCAGGTGACTTCTGAGTCGCTCCTGCTGGAGACCGTGTACTTCATCTTAGGGGAGGAACGGGCGGCGGAGTCTCTGGCCACCATTAACCGCATCCCCCTTAGACACAAGCTCATCGAGCACTGTGACCACCTGTCAGATGAGGTGGGTGAAACCAAAGAATGAATACAGCTGTGCAAATACAGGAAGTTTGGGTTCACCATCTAAGCCCTTATTCCTTCATTGTAACTTCCAGTAACAATTTATCATTAGCTTTTTAATAAGTGTTTGAAGTGTAGAGGTAAGCCCTCAAGACCACAGATTAAAAGATATGGCTTATGCCTTTATTTAGTGATGTTTAATAAGGGATGCCTTTGATATTGGAATGCTGGCTCAGTTTTCGGCTGGACCGTGACTGACTGAGTGAGTGATGAAGTCACACCATTGGTCGGCCGGTCCAGCCATATACTAGGTTTTGACCTGGTCTTGTTTCTCTCTCTCTCGCCCTCTGCTGGACAGATCAGCATCATGACGCTGCGCTTGTTTGAGCAGCTTCTGCAGAAGCCGTGTGAGCATGTGGTGCACAACCTGGTGCTGCGCAGCCTGGAGGAGAGGAGCTACGCCGAGAACAAGGGCCCTGAGGAGCGCGAGGCGGTGGAGAACGGCACGCTGCCTGAGGCTGTGTAAGAGACGCACACACACACACATGCGCGCACACACACACGCAGGTGTACACGCGCCCACACACATACACACACGCACCCACATGAACACACGCATACATGCGCACACACACACACACGCAGGTGTACACGTGCCCGCACACATACACACATGCATACATGCGCACACACACACACGCAGGTGTACACGCGCTCACGCACATACACACACACGCACACATGCACCCACATGCACACACACGCACCCACACGCACACACACTCGCACCCACATGCACACACACACACATACACATGTGCACGTACACACACACACACACAGGTGTACACGCGCCCACACGCATACACACACGCGCTCACACACATGCACCCACATGCGCACACACACACGCCAACATGTGTACACACACACACACACACGCAAGTGCATGCGCTCACATGCATACACATGTGCATACACACATAAACATGCGCAGACACACAAGCATATACATACTCTCAAATGCACACCCACAGACACACGCACACACACAGACACAACAGTACACACGCGCACTTGCACACACAGACACATGCACATGTACATCGCATTCACTTTGCCGGTCAGCACTGGCACAGTTCAGATTGGATACCTGCCTGCGGGGGCCACCAACGCTCTAGAATAGTGACTTAATCGAACTTTCAGATTTTTTCCAAAATCCATGTCTGTATCCTTCGTTGTGATCCTTAGTTTTAAATATTGTTTGTGTTTGTGTGTGTGTGTGTGTGTGTGTGTTTGTTCGCGTGTGTGTTTTGTTCACAGAGACCTGGAGGAAGACCCTTTGTTCACAGACCTCTCCCCAGACAACAGGCTTTCCAGTCCTGATTGGCTGAGCGCCTCACCATCTCAGAGTCCAGACCATACAAAGACTGATGGGAAGACGGAAGTGCATAAAATTGTGAACAGGTATGTAACATAAAAATGTGTTTAATGTAATTACTGCTGTGCATATTATATTATGAAACCCAATATTGTGTGCTAGTTCGGTGATGAACTGTGTCAGAATCGTATATAAATGAAATTCCGTGGGCAGAGATTTCTGCTGTAATCACGACATGCTTTTGAAGTGACCTCAGTACAGTATTAAGGAATGACCCTTTTTTCTCTCGGTAGTTTCCTGTGTCTGGTCCCAGACGAGGCGAAGTCCTCCTACCAGGTAGAGGGTACAGGGTATGACACCTACCTGAGAGATGCCCACAGACAGGTGAGACTCCTCCCCCATGTGCTGAGTAACCACACTCCTCCTCAGCTGTTCTGTAACCACATCCTATAACACAACCTCTCCTCAGCTGTACTGTAACCACACCCTATAACACAACCTCTCCTCAGCTGTACTGTAACCACACCCTATAACACAACCTCTCCTCAGCTGTACTGTAACCACACCCTATAACACAACCTCTCCTCGGCTGTACTGTAACCACACCCTATAACACAACCTCTCCTCGGCTGTACTGTAACCACCCTATAACACAACCTCTCCTCAGCTGTACTGTAACCACACCCTATAACACAACCTCTCCTCAGCTGTACTGTAACCACACCCTATAACACAACCTCCTCCTACGTAACACACCTTAACAACCTCCTCGGCTACTGAACCACACCCTATAACACAACCTCTCCTCGGCTGTACTGTAACCACACCCTATAACACAACCTCTCCTCGGCTGTACTGTAACCACACCCTATAACACAACCTCTCCTCGGCTGTACTGTAACCATGCCCTATAACACAACCTCTCCTCAGCTGTACTGTAACCACACCCTATAACACAACCTCTCCTCAGCTGTACTGTAACCACACCCTATAACACAACCTCTCCTCAGCTGTACTGTAACCACACCCTATAACACAACCTCTCCTCAGCTGTACTGTAACCACACCCTATAACACAACCTCTCCTCAGCTGTACGCTAACCACACCCTATAACACAACCTCTCCTCAGCTGTACACTAACCACACCCCATAACACAACCGTGTGTGTTTACCATAACCCTGCCTCAGCCCCACTATAAACACATCACAGACACAGAACTTGGTCACACACCAAAACCCCTCCTCTCTTTCCACCACATTATAGTACTTTCACTCTAGCGTGTATACTTCTGTTTAGATCAAACCGATCAGTCAGTTGAGTCATTCATGGATTTATTGACTCATTGCTTGGTGCAATTATGGATCAGTCGACTCATTAATTGACCAGTTTAGAAGTATGGATCAATTGACTCATTGTTTTACTGATTCATGGATGAACTGAATCATTAGTTGGTGGGGTTTACCACCATTTTGTCTCTCCCCCAGTTTCGGGAATACTGTGCTGTCTGTCTGCGGTGGGAGTGGCGGGGAACACCTAAACCTTTTGAGAAGTGTGACCTACAGACCCCGTTTTTTGAGGGGCACTTCCTCAAGGTCCTGTTCGACAGGATGGGTCGGATCCTGGATCAGGTGGGCGGAGGGGGGGAGGGGGGGTGGGGGATGGAGCGGGAGAGCTTTCCGTTTACTAAATGTGGTTATAAAAAGGCATCATCAATGAGATACTGTCCTGTTCTTTTTGATTTGACCAAGTAGGCTGTGTATACAGCTACTGAAATGCAACAACATCAAACAGTGGAACATTTACCTAATATTATGTATGTGTGTCAGAATGTGTATCTGAATGTATAATGAGTACCAATGTGTGTAACAAATGTGTTGGAACTGGTTTGTGTAATAAGTGTGTGTCTGAGCTGAAATTTGTAATCAGTGTGTGTCCAAGCTGATATGTGTAACGAGTGCGTCAGAGCGGATGTTTGTAGTGAGTGTGTCATAGATGATGTGTGTAATGGGTGTGTCAGAGCTGATGTTTATAATGAGTGCATCAGAGCTGATGTTTGTAGTGAGGGTGTCAGAGCTGATGTTTGTAATGAGTGCGTGTCGGAGCTGATGTTTGTAATGAGTGTGTCGGAGCTGATGTGTGTAGTGAGTGCGCCAGAGCTTATGTTTGTAATGAGTGCGTCAGAGCTGATATTTATAATGAGTGCATCAGAGCTGATGTCTATAGTGAGTGTGTCAGAGCTTATGTTTGTAATGAGTGTGTCAGAGCTTATGTTTGTAATGAGTGCGTCAGAGCTGATATTTATAATGAGTGCATCAGAGCTGATGTCTATAGTGAGTGTGTCAGAGCTGATGTTTGTAATGAGTGCGTCAGAGCTGATGTTTCTGCCGTCTGCTCTGTTTTCAGCCCTACGATGTAAATCTGCAAGTGACATCGGTGCTGTCCAAACTGGCACTTTTTCCCCACCCCCACCTGCATGAATACCTCCTGGACCCCTACACCAACCTGGCCCCCAGCTGCCGGTCCCTCTTCTCCGTCATCGTCAGGGTCCGTTTGTCTGCCTGTCTCTGTGTCTGTCCTTTCACATTTGGGCCCAACTGCAGTGTGAAATGTAGTACTATTATCATTTTTATTATGGGGCTCTTACCCAAACCTCCTGGACTGTCAAGTCATAAAACATAAGTGCATATTATAATGACTGCAACAACAAGTGCATTATGGGTGCACATTTGTAAGTAAAACAAATGGTGAAACTCCAGACTGCATCTGGCTCCCCTGTCCTGAACTCGCTCTGTGAACTCTTTTCTATATCTTCACACTTCCTTAAGTTCTGCACATGCTGATTCTGGGTATGTTGAGTATGTTTGTCAGGATTGTTGTCAGTTTATGTTACTGTCTCTACATTGACTGGCACTTTCTGGTGCCTGCAGTGTTTGTCTCTGCCGTCTTGTCTTTATCTGGAACTTGATCTGGACGATGCTGGTCTTCCTCAGGTGGTCGGGGACCTCATGTTGAGGATTCATCGCATTCCCGATTTCACCCCCAAACTTCTGCTGGTGAGAAAGAGACTGCTGGGACTGGAGCCTGAGGGGCCAGGGTAAGCTTATGGAATGCGTGTGTGCGTGTGGGTGTGTGTGCATGTGTGCATGCGTGCGTGCGTGTGTGTGTGTGTGTGTGTGTGTGTGTGTGTGTGCAGGCACGTGCATGTGCTGTGTGTTGTGTGTGTGTATGTATGTACATGTGTGCGTTCGCGCACGTGTTGTGTGTGTGTGTGTGTGTGTGTGTGTGTGTGTGTGTGCTCGTGTGTGCACACGTACACGTGTATGTGTGTGTGCACACGTACGCATGTATGTGTGTGTGCTTGTGCAGGTGCCAGACATTGCTCTGTTTTAGCCATAGTGGGGCAGCCTTTCAGTCTGGACAAGGTGCTTCTTTTTATATTCCTGAATAATTAGTTTGAGGATGCATATATATTGCCTTTGAGCAGGTCTGAGGTCTGAAAGTTTTGGGCCATTTTTTGAGTTTAAAATGTGCTTGTGCATGTGCAGACTTTGTTTTGTATGGTCATTCACTTGTTTTTGTTTGCTTATTTATTTGAATTGTTTTGTTCCAGCATCGACCACTTGACCCTGCTGGAAGGCGTGATCGTCCTGGAGGAGTTCTGCAAGGAGCTGGCGGCCGTCGCCTTCGTCAAATTCCACGCCGCCTCCTCCCCCTAGCAACGGGGTTCCACGCTCATCAGCTCTCAGATCTCCAGCCCAGCGGACAGGAGGACAGTTTCGGGGGAGTGAGATGGGGGGGTGTGAAATGACATGAACCCGAAACCCATATACTTTCAGGGAAGGATAAGTGGAGGATGTCTGACATCTGGACTCCTTGTGAGTGAATGGGCAAAATGGGTGAATACAGGATGTCTACTTTCTTTTTTTTCCTTTTACTTGTCTGGACTGGGATTGGGTTGGAAAAGGAATAGTCTCTCACAGCTGAGTCTCTCTCTCTCTAAATGCTTTTCGGTCCTGTCCAGCCCCGCTTTCTGCCTTCATATGCAATATTACTGCCTTCTCACATCCAAACCGGGAAATTGTCCTCAAGGGGGAGCTCTTACCTTCAAATGCGATTTTATTTGGAAGACTTCCAAAACAGATTTTTTTTTTATATTTCTTATGTTTCCAATGTTTAACGATATGTAAAAAATAATTTTAAGAACTCAAAGATCTGTTAAAAGAGTAAAAGTTAAAACGGAAAGGCCAAACCAATGCCTACAAGATCACCTGAGGGTAAAAAAAGGAATTCCACTGCCATGGTTTTGGAGGCCTGCTTCTGCAGCAGAGCTGTGTCAATGTAAAGCTGATGATCATGCACTGAGCTGTGGAACCGTTGCAGCAAAACCCCGGTTTTGAAACAGACCAAAGCGGTGCCGAAGTTTGGCTGAGGATTGGTGCAGGGTGGCTCTTGGGCCGCAAGATCATACTCCTGACTCGGCCTGTCAGTGCGAGTATCCTCCTGCCTGAAGTGTGGAATCTGCTGAGGGTTTTGAGTTAAATTGACAGTGCGCTTGGCCCCTCATACAGTACCGTGGAAAACTGTTTTAAATGTTAACATTTTAAAAAATAATATTTTTTTTGTCCATTTGACTCCTCTCCTCACTGTACACTTGTGTTGTCTGTGCCTTTGAAGTGGTTATGATGTAAGTACAGTATTACATTTTTCAAAATTGTATTTCTGGGTATTGTCCTAAACATGTTATTTATAAGGGAAAAAATTATTGGTTTGTGAGGGTCGTGAAGTGATTTGTAGGGGTTTAATATGGATTTTGTTTACAGCTCTAACAGGTGACCACTAGCTGTACTGCTCTGTATTGATTAAACTGAATCTGAAGACAAAGGTTTGAGATTCAGGTGAATAGATTCTACAACAACTGGGGTCAGTGGCTTTCCACCAGAACAGCAGTCCACACCGGATCGCCCCATGTTTGGAACGCAGTGAAATCGGAGTCCATCCTTTCAGGACACCAGCGAGAATCCCTGGGAGATCTCAGCTGGTCTTCGAACCCCCAACCTTCCGGGGCCAGCTCAGAACTGGCAGGGACCACACGGCCAGCAATCGTTCTGTAACCGTACGGCTGTGGCTAACGCACCAGAAAGCTCTTCTGGGCAGTGTCTGAGCAGAGGTCGAATCGGATTAGCGGTCAGCCAGGATCGTTTTTCAATTTCCCGTACAAAACACCCGTTCTCCGCCCTCCCTGTTTTTATAGCGTCTGTGCAAGGATTGCAGCCTTTTAAGTGTTAAATAATAATTGCACATAGATTTCATCATTTTTAAATTCTGACCAGCTTCTCATACCCTTGACAGGTTGGCCATTATCTGTGTTTTTGTACTGTGCAATTTTTTCATGAACCAAAAAAAAAAAACTTAAGAGACAAGTTTCAGGAGTGGTTGTGCCAGAAAGGGGGGAGGAAAAGAAAAGGCATATTTGTGATCATATTTTTATCCATGCACATTTTATACCAATAGTCACTGTAAAGCTTTGACAGACTTGTAAATAGGTAAATGTAAAATTGTGGGAGTTGCGATGACTCGACTAGTCAACTGGTAATGCATGCATGTACATATTGTAGATTTCTCAAGGCTTTGTCATGATGAATGCATTGTTCTCATGCAGTTTCTTACACAGCATCAGTGTAGTAATACTGCTGCTGTGTAGTGGAAACGGCGTATAGTTTTTGCTGTCCATACCGTGTTTTCACTGCAGCACTTCTTCCTGACATTGGGGTGCAGTTGCCTTACTTAAGTGTTACTCCACACTCGCAGCTTTGTTTCCACGGTGAAGGTTTTCATGGTTTCCATGTCATAGCATAACAATGTTCTAAGAAGACTTGCTTTGTTTAATTTCTTTTGACAGTCGGTGCGAAAAGTGACCCACCGCAATTTCTGTTGCGCCTTGAGGTGACAAGGTGTGACTCCTGTATTTTTTCTGTGTACAGTTTGGATGTAGACCAACCACTGTTAAAATCGGCGAACTTTTACTTCTGTTGATTTGCTGTACACGGCTTGTGGAGTTTGGGTCGGAAGAGGAAGCCGGATCTGATGGCCCACTGTCTGTTTCTGCACACAACCTGCCTCCTAGCATTTCAGTATTAAGTGTTTTATTATTAATAGCGTGCTACATTTTATTCATTTTAGAGGGGGATAAAACGACATATCAAATTAACCGGTGTTATGCTCCCAGCACCCTCTGCAGTTGGCTAGCCAATCCTGAGCTGGGCCAACCACATCTGATCACTCCTGCACTTTATACTTTTTCATCTCTCTCCATCTGTCTCTCTCTCTTTCACTCTCATTCTCTCACATGCTACCTGTGTACAGTGCTTTTCAGAGCCACAACATGTGCTGGTTGCTTTGCATTATTGCTATTGTAAGTTACTTTAACAGTCTCTGAGTCATTAAAGTTCTTGAAGGCACTTCTTGGTGTGAGTTGTGTTATTTCTACAGAATGAACGTGGGTTCCCTAGGTGTGATGTCTTTTGGAAGGACCAGTCTGGAGAAAGTGAATGGTGTAAGAGGAGTATTGGTGATACAAAAAACACCCTGAGAAACCCTGATCTTGCTGAAAAAATCTCACCAACACTGGGATCTTTTCAGTGGCTAGACTATGCCTGTATTTAATGGTATAATTAATAAAATTAAACCGAAAAGAATCCCTGATATTACAAATCACCAGAAAACTGGAGTCAGTACTTCTAGTTTGCAGACACACACATACTAACCGGGTCACTGCATAATCTGACCTTGAGGAATCCTCTCAATAGGTGCAACATTTTTCAACCCAACTCCAACTTCTTTCCCCAAACCCTAAAGCATAGCTCTTCAACCTGTGACCAACTCTAATCCCTGACTGCCAAACCAAACATCTGTCCCTATTGCTTCCATCGTAATCCCGAACTCCCTAACCCCAAAGCCCAACCCTACTCTAATCAAATTCATTGCCCGTTTAGAGGCACTTAATTATGTATTTAGAAACGTTCCATTGGCCAATGGGTTGGAAACATCAAGTGAGGTCATGTAATTTATGCAACACTTGTATTTATCTCTTAAACCACTAGGGAAGTTTTGTTCTTTTTATAATTTTGTTTAATGTCCATTATGGCAGCTGACAAGTTGTCAAGCAAGTGCACTAGCACTTGCTGCCCCTCTTAGGACAATGCTTTCTCCCACTAGGGAATTACTGTACCTCAATTCCTGGTCTTTGCACTAGTGTTTGTTCCTCATATCTGATAGTGTGAGGTTTGGCAACTGAGTAATGCTGCTTCACTGATGAAAGATACAACCCAGAAATGTTTCAATGCCTCACATATATTGAAAAAAGTTTTACAGCTTATTCTTTATTATTGTATTACTTAAATTCAGAGATATGATTATTATTAAGCTAATGTTTTGATGAAAATGAATGAATTTATTTGTATTTGAAGTCTAATAAAGACCCGGACGCAGGCTGAGCGATATTTCTCATTTTGTAATTGAACTACATTTCCCCGCAGGAGGTTAATGGTACAGGTATCCAACTGTGTTGTAGCCTGTGAGACCAGTCTGGATGTTGCAAAATGCTTATGTGGACATGGAACTATTGAATATAAAGTACAGAAATAAAACAGCAGATTTAGTTCAGGAATATTACATGCATAGGGACAGGAATTACAATGACTATTTACAGATTTTTACAGATGGGTCAAAGGATCCAATAACAGAGGTGACAGGGGCTGCAGTGGTGATTCCCAGTCACCAGACTGGAATCAGTAAAAGAACGTCAGATTATTTGAGCATTTATGCTGTTGAGCTAATTGCAGTTCTGTTAGGATTAGAGTGGGTGGAAGGAGTGACGGCAAATAATATACTCATCTGTAGTGACTGTATCAGCATTGTCAAGCATTAAAACAGGATCAGGAAGTAATCACCAAGACATATTATATGAACTGTTGTTTAATAATTCAAGGATAACTAATCAAGGGAAAAACATAAAGTTCATGTGGGTACCAGCACATTCAGGAATCCAGGGAAATGAAAAAGCAGATAAGTTGGCAAAGGAGGCGGTCAGGAGAGAGTATGTGGACCTTAAGGTCAAACTTTCAAAATCAGAGGGGAAAAACATCATTTGGAGGGGAGTAATCAAACAATGGCAACAACATTGGGATAGTGAAACAAAAGGAAGACATTTATATAAAATACAAAATAAAGTAGGAACGGTAAGAAACAGTGGAACCGATAGAAGAGAGCAAGTAATCATAAGTAGATTAAGAATTGGTCACAGCAACTTGAATAGCACACTATTTATTATAGGAAAACATCCAACTGGCTATTGCGATCAGTGCCAGGAATCAGAAACAGTAGAGCATGTCCTGATTGAATGCAGGAAGTATGAGCAAGAAAGAAGGGTAATGTTTACAGGATTACAGAGACTAGGAGTGGAGGCAAGGCTTACAGATCTGCTTGAGTGTGGGGGCACGGTGGAGGGAAAGAAGGTGATATTTCGTTTTTTGAGGGCAACTGGAATAAGTAACTGGATATAATAGATCCAGACAGCAGTACATGGTTAGATCCAGAAGGAGGCGGTAATGCAACTGAAAACACCAAAGAAGAAGAAGAAGATGGTACAGGTTTTATGTCGTCATCAACTTACGCCACGAAAAAAACGCATGGCTGGTGCACAAATGGCTTCAAAGTCTAAACTGAATTCTTTACACGGTCTTTTCGCGATTTATAAAAAACAAGGACCTACATCGGCTGATGTGTTAAACATATTAAAATCAAAGCTATTACAAGGTATTTGGAATTTCATAATCTGTAAATGGACAGTTGAAAAATAATGTGAAATGAACTTGTCACCTTGCTAGCTAGCTAGCCTGTTTGAATACTATGAATCTTGATTATGAATGCATTGATTTAAAGTGCACGACAATCAGAGCAACGACCAAGCGTACTAAATTAATATTTAAAACAAGTTGAATTTGTTGATGTCGATATTATCATTGCTATGATAGCTTGCCTGTCATTTCAGTATGCCGATGGCGGCTAGCCGAGTCTGTTCAACAATACTAAAAGAAACTCTTTCAAAACAGAGGCCGGTCTTAAACAAGATAACCCACGGAAGAGAAAAAAACAAGCGCTGAAACTCGGCCACGGTGGGACGTTGGACAGTGCTGCTTCTGGTGTGCTAGGTAAGCGCACTGATTATCCTACTGTTAACAAAAACAAAAACAGACACAATATACTAACTGCTGTAGTCTGGACTTCTTTTTCAATCCGAGCTGGTACAAGTATAATTGTGTCCTTCGTTAACCTATGCCAGAGGTCTGCAACCCTGGTTCTGGACAGCCATAAGCTCTGCTGGTTTATTGTTTTCACCTAAAATCGGCACCCAGTTCAGACCCAAGTGACCAGGTGGAGTTAACTGTGCTATCGGCTGCTCTAATTGATTAAAGTGCAGGGTAACAACGAAAACCAGCAGAACCTGTGGCTCTCCGGGACCAGGTATGCATATCTGCGGCACTAGCCTTCAACCCGGTAACATGTTATGCCCTGCTTTGTGACTTCTCATAATGGTCTGACTGTCCTGCTCTTTTCTGAACTTCCCAGACACTGACTTTACTGTTTGGACACTGTCCCGTTTTTTCTGTTTGATTCCTAGCTTGTTTGATTTCCATGTTCATCATGAAAAGCCACGCGTAATAGCATACCACCTTTTACAACAGATATCCTTTGAAACCACATTGGATACCTTTAAAAAGGGAGACTTGAGCCAAACTGCCAGAAATCCCATTGTGCGTTGCTCCAATTGTGTTAGGAAACAAAGACTTGTGCTGTTTAAAAATGTGCATAACCAAAAAAAAAAAAAGTCATTTTGAAATAGTAACCAATTTAGAGATAAGCTTAAGAATACTGCTGTGCAATCGAGTAGAATATCACATGCTTCTGCATTGTTGACAATAACACATTTAATAATCTGTTATCCAGTGAGTAAAAATATTTTATGTTCAGAACAAGAATAATGTAGTTGTCAAAATTCTTCATATGACATGAATTTGTTACATTTTATACACTCTTTATTCATACCTTTATCAGTCTTCAATACCGTTCAGAAATCTGTTGATATCACTCTTGAATTACATCACTCTTCTCAAAGGTACTATGGTTCCACCTACTTCTGAAAATCATCTGACTGTAGAAGCCATATCATTCTTGGCACTCTTGTTGGCAGTAACCTGGTACAGTTGCAATCAAAATTATTTTCAGAAATTATTCCACCCCTGTGGAAACTGTAAATATTTTTAAATGTATGCTTTTTGGGAGACTTGAAACTAAAAAAACAACATGTATGTCACTTGTGTGTTCTGTTAAAATTCAAAATAAAAATCTATTTTTTAAGATTTCCGAGTAGCATGTAAATTTTGTATTTCAGCCATGTCATAAATATTCAACCCCCATTCAATATCACCATTTTTAAAATATTTGCGAGTCTGTAAAGTGACTAAATTTTGTGGAAACACACTTAAGCCCTTAGGAAATCCATAACGATACTGTTTGCTTCACCTGTGATAAACATATAAATCCCACCGATGCACTTCGTCACATCAATTTGAAGCTGACTAGCAAACATGCCAAAGACAAAGGAGCTCTCTCAAAAGTTAAGAGAAGAAATTATTTCATTGCATAAAAAAGGCAATGGATAAAAAAAAGATCTCCCAAGATATTGAAAGTTCAAAGAGACATAATTGGCAGCATCATAAGGAAGTTTAAAAGTCATGAAATAGCAGTAAACCTACCTTGACGTGGAAGGAAGAGTAAAGTTACATCAACTGGTATCAGGCACATCGTAAGAACTGCTGAGAAAACCCCTCATTTTACTGCCAAAGGCTTACAGGATGACCTTTTGAAAGCTGGAACAAAAGTATCAGTACAGATGATAAGAAGGATATTGAACAAGCAAGGCCTTCATGGCCGGACACCTAACCAGTAAGCAGTAAGCATATGAAAAATCGACTTGAATATGCAAGACGTCATTTGGATAAGTCTGTGGAGTTTTGGGAGAATATTTTATGGATTGACGAGACAAAACTGGAATTGTTTAGACCCATGGATAAGTGGTATGTCTGGCGCAAGAAAGGTGCAGCTTATGACAAGAAGAACACCATCCCCACAGTCAAGTATGGAGGTGGGTCAGTCCTTCTGTGGGGGTGTTTTGCTGCTTCTGGTACTGGCAATCTTCAGCGTGTGACTGGCACCATGGATTCCTTGAAATACCAGGCCATTCTGGAGAAGAATGTGATGCCCTCAGTGCATAAGCTGAATCTTGGTGATCATTGGACTTTCCAGCAAGACAATGGGCCTCATTCACCAATATCTTCCTAAGTTTTTTCTTAAATTTGTTATTAAGAAAAATCCGAAGAAAAGTCTACGTCAGATTCACGATGTGTTCTTAAACCGCAGAATTGTTTGCACATGTGTTCTTAAAATTATGAATCTCATTGTCCTCTTAAATGGAAAGTGCGTGCCAGTTGTTCCTAATTAGCATAGGTAAACGCCCCGCCAATCCCCATACAGGGGCATGAGACTGAAGGGCCGTGTGCACACACAGAAATCGAAAAGAAAAGTTGAAAGCAAAGTCAGTAATGCCCAAACGAATATCTAAAGACGGTGGAGCACCAGACTCCAAACGTAAGAAAAACTTCAGTAGTTCTGAAGTGGAGATATTGCTGTGGGAAGTGAACAGCAAACGACCTGTCATATTTAGTAGCGTCAGTAGTGGATATAAAATAACACAAAAAAAGATGCATGGGATGCTATTATTCATTCAGTGAACGCTGTATCCGGAGAAGGGCGCACAACTGATAAAGTAAAAAAAGGTTTGATGTCAAATCTGAGACAAAAATAAAAAATTTTTTTAAAATGCTGGTGGGCGTGGGCACAAGGAAATGTGTGTTATGCATTCAAACGTCAAAGCGCTTCTCGTCATATTAATACCGCTAATTAAATCAACCGGCAGTAAACTGCATCGGAGTAAACCCGTCGCTGCACAAAACACTGCACAAAAAATGTATTGCCAGTCATTTTGTGTCACCCCCTTAGTGACAACCCTGAATAAGTGTTCTCTTCTTCAACATGTCCATGTGTTTAAAAAGTGTTACCTAAGTGCTTAGTTTCTATTCAAAATGTAAACATTTGCTTTTGTAGTATAGACCAAATATTGCATAATTGAAACCCCCAAAAATAAAAGGTCACTACAGTGGTTTGATTTTTATAATTTATTTACAGATGAACTCCCACTGAGGCAACCACCTTCTGAGGCGGAACCTGGCACCTTAATGTTTTGTAAATAATGAAAATAATTATTTAAAAATATTATAAATTATAAAAAATATTATTGTAATTTAAATCATATAATATTATACAACTGTAGAATTGAAGAAAATGCAATAACGAATTATTTTGCACAAACATGTCAGCACTCAAATGTGCGTAAGTGTGCTCTTCAGTGTGCGTAGATTCTGTTCTTACCTAAGAACAAATCCCAAATAAGAAAACATTGGTGAATGTCAGAGTCTTCGTGAAAACTGTGTAAGTGGGTTTTAAGAAGAAAATTCTTCTTAAGAACAGTTGGTGAATGAGGCCCAATGATCCCAAGCATACATCCAAGTCAACCAAAGCTTGGTTCAGGGAACGATCTTGGAATGTCCTTGACTGGCCTTCTCAGTCCCCAGATTTAAATCCCTTTGAAAATCTTTGGTGGGATTTGAAGAAAGCAGTGGCATCACGAAAACCAAAGAATATTGGTGAACATGAAGCATTTGCACAGGAAGAATGGGCCAAGATTCTAAAAGAGAGGTGTCAGAGGCTTGTGAGCACTTATAGGAAGCGTTTATTGGAAGCTATAAAAGCTAAAGGATGTTCCACAAAGTACTGCTTTTGGGGGTTGAATAATTTGGTCATTGGTTTTTTTGAGAGAATTTCATTTTTTTCCTTATAAAATAGTAAATAAAAATAGTAAACTCAGCTGTATGTTTTCAAAATCACTTGATAATAAACATGTATTTCTGTTTACAAAGGCCTTAGTTGATACATTGTCATGAAATTTTATTCACATCACAAAGACATCTTATGGGTTAGAGGGGTTGAATAATTTTGATTGCAACTGTATATAAAAATAATGGAGGATATGACAACAACAAAAAACTGATTATGTCTTGATGCAAGACAATTGAGAACAGTTTCCCAAAGTTGCAATCAGATTTAACACAATCATGTTAAGCAAAATGTACAAAACTAACTTATGAGTAAATTGTTTTATCTTATCAAAGTTATCTCTTTCAGTGGTTGGAATTGGAAATGGTACCAAGATGCTCAGCTCTATGCTCAAGGGGTCAAAGGTGAGTGCATTTCGAACAACCACAGGAAAGGTGAATGCACAGGATCAGTGACCAAACCAGCCTGATAGGGCATTTCATTATGAGTGAAGGGTATTATGTTATTTGTAATTTTGAGTTTCAAAGGCTAGACACCAGATGCTGTGGAAGTCTTACATGTGTGACACTATAGGATCCATCTCCTGGTGCATATTTTTCCTCTTGTTCCACTTGAGCTCCAGTAGAGAATTTTAGTGGAATGACCCCATCTTCACTGTCACCAGCGAATGTCCTTTGAAGGTACATGAAAGTTTTTCCAATATAAAACCCAGCAGATGTTGACAGACAAATAGTGATTCTGGAAATTAGGCAGCACCCCCCTCTCCAACTCACCTGGGTCTCTGTAGGAAAGCTTTGCATTTATGGGGGCATTTCCCATTCCATATGCTGAGATAATAGTGCTGTAATTACTTTTCTATGAAAATTGGGATATATTGAGAAATGTAGAGGAATTTAGTTATCATATTCATTTTACTAGAATTGATGTACCCAACCGAGGCAGGTTTGGGCATCTTGTTAGATCCTTTTTGACATCATCTAATGGCGCTTCTCCATTGACCAGCACGGCATGGTACCGGATGACAAGCATTTGTATCCTACCCATGCCATGTTGCCTGTTGCACTTCTCCATTACACAACATACCCGTGAAGGTAGGAGGAGTCATGGGAGGAGTAAAGAGGAGTAAAGCGTTTAACTCTTGTATGTATTTCTATGTACTCTCGTATGTTTTGGGGATGGGACGATATGAAAACAATTTTCACCGTCCACCACGTTTTGGCAATGTTCCAACATTCGCGTCATCACTGTTACATGTATCACAAAAACTATTACACTACTAACTAACGCTAACATTACAGTGTGAAATATCCACATATATAATACCAATAACCTATTTAAAAACGCTCAATTTCAAAAATAACGTATATAACCGAAATATTTGAGCAGTAATACTTACATAGCAATGATGACATTTTATCTGTGTTCAGTAGATAGAGACAGAGACAGTAAATCAATGACAGTTCTATCCACTTCTGTTTTGCTCCAGAAAATGGTGTCAGATAGGTCTGTCAGCAAACATATGGCTTAGCTATGCCCAGAAGTCCTCAATAATAACGATACGAAAAATCGTTGGCAACGTTTTGTTAGGTGCAGCGTCATTTACTGCTATCACAGAGTGAATGCATAAGTGAATGCGAGGATAAGAAAATTTTTGGTTACACTGACCTATAAAACGCTATACCAAAAGCAAAATTAGATATGTTATACATCGTTAGAAAGCTTATACTCTCACCTACTGAATAAATAAAAAGGGCGACAACGCCGTAAACAACACGTGTGGTATAACGCACAGCTATTTTGGAAGGTACTCAGGCATCACAAATGCGCATATATTTCACAAACGGATTGTCCAAGACAATATATGACCACTCCGTCTCAAAAGGGACATTTCTATGCGTAAAACCAATGGTAAGGTTGTTTATTTATTCAATATTTAATCCCAGATATTGACTGTAGAATTCACTAGTTAACGTTACTCTCTCTTGCTGTTGTGGTATTTAAAAATGGCGGTTGCTGCCGGTGAACAAACATGAACATGGGATGACGTGTTTGTGACGATTTCACAAATCGTGCCAAATTGTGTGATTTGGCACGGCAAGGTAGTGGAAAAGCGCCATAAGAGTGTAGAGAAACTATGTAGGAAAAGGTCAGTATATACCAGTTAGTTATACTAGTTATTGGTATTCCATGGTATGTGCATCCCTATGTGCATTGGAAAATGTATTGCATCGGGACCCTCAGCACATTTTGGAATATGCATTGTATCGAGAGGCACCTAACAATAGTCAGCCCTAGTACACAGGTAAGGTGTTTCTTAGCAGTGCAAATAGCAATGATGACAAGGGGCAACCCAGTCTTGTTCTTAAATGTATTAATAAGTTAAGTGTACGTATCCTTTGTTAGCACCGAGCCAGTAAGAGATGAATGAAATGGCTAAATCCACGAAATAGAAATTTGGCCATACCCAAATTTTCTAAGTGCATATAATATACTGTGCAGTCCGTAAGTATTTGTTTTGGCTCTGTACTCCAGAACACTGAATTTGAAATGAAACAGTGAGGTTAAATACAAGGTTAAATGCTGATGATAACTAGCCTTTTGGCTAACTCGGGTACATTTACATTTGTTTAAATGTTGATTAATGTACATTGTCCCTTTTCAAAATAAATAAATAAAAAAGTGCAGACTGTTAGTTTTTATTTAAGGGTGTTTTACATCCATATTTGGTCATCCGTGTAGGAATTACAGACTCTTTTTGTACATAGTCACTGCCCAAATCCTTATGGACTGCACTGTATTTTCCCATTCCACCAGAGGCTTCTTCTAAAGAGCTGACTCTCAGTAGAATGTATGGCGTCAATTTAGTGCTAAAAGTATTGTCCGCGTAGGGAAAAAAAATCACACACGTAAAACACACACTGTTTTTCTCCGTTTGGGGTTTTGGCATGATTTTGACATGGAGGGAAGTTAACTAAATAGTTAACTTTAGTAACATAACCAGCAATCCATCACTTGGTACTTCATTATCCACAATAACAAGTGTAATAGCTAGCTAATAATAATATTAGAGCCCGACCAATACCAGATTTTTGGGTCCGATGCGGATCCCGATTTTGGAGAGTCTTAGCCCACCGATTACCGATGTTTTGACCGAAGAAGTTGGTCAAAAAGTGCAACATTTTCAAATCAATTTGAAAAACTTTTTTTAATTAATTTTATTAAAGTTTCTATATTTAAGAACATTTAACTTATAAGCAAACAAATAAAAATAAAAATAAACACACAAAGAACTTTTTAGATAAAAAAATGTAAAAGATGATATTAAATTAAATATATATTAACACCATCTTTAAGTGTGTGAAATCAAAATAACTCCACACCTTGATTTTACTCCTTTCTTTTCCAGCCATCTATAAAAAATTAATTTATAAAAATCAGTTTTCCAGTTTCAAACATGTATTTTTATAAATATTATTATTATTGTTGTTGTTATTAATTTATTATTATTTCTTAGTATCTATTCTCAGTAAATTAATTATATTTTTTTATTTTATTCCTACTACATGATCTCAAAGAGTAAGACTTTATCTAGCGAGCTTCCCTGTCCATAAGAATTTGGTGGTGAAAATAACTACAATGTGCTCTGACGCGTGACTAGATGACACACTTGCTCGCAATAACGCATTAGCTATTGACACAGCCTCATTATTTCTTATTATATATTCTCAGTAAGTTAAATTAATTATATTTTCTTATTTTATTTCTGCTACATGATCTCAAAGAGTTCATGTCTGCTAGACATTATCTAGCGGAGCTAATGAGTGAATCAAGTGTAACGTTAGATGAAATTAAATTGACTGGATGAAATACGTGAAAAAAAACTACAGTGCGCTTTCGTGCAGGTTACCCGCGCTAACTGTTGGTTGATTCACTTCTCCAACAGCAATTCTTCTCTCATGTTATCACAACAAAGCTAGATAACATGACTTAAAATGATTCATGTTAGAAGTGTTTTATCAGCGTTTTTACTGTCTGGTTAGTTTGCTACGATGACGCGTGACTAGATGACACACTCGCTTGCAATAACGCGTTGGCTATCGACACAGCTTCATATAGTAGCTAATATCATCTCAGATAATAAAACAAATGTGTGATGCATTCAATCACCATTTTATTTTGGCTGGTTATTTATTTGAGAATACAGCGATGTCCTCTGGAAATGTAGATCCTACGCTGCTTATGTGCTCACTGCCACTTCATAAAGGCTTGCTAGCCAGCTAGCTTGCTAAAGTGAACCAAATATGTTAGCTAGCTCGCTCGCTTGATAATGAGGATTGATAAACATAGTGGTCGTATGAACGCATTTAATTAAACACTTTCACTAAATATACATACTTTTATTGTGGCAATCGAATCTGTGCAGACAAGTCTTGCAGTGGAGAATATTGGATGAGGCACGAGTGACAAACGTCTTATTACAGAAGTAGCGCGTCAGCTGCTGCAGTTCACACTTGTATTAGAGCTCCCTTTACTGGATAACTCTAGTAAATAGCAATTACAACGTTCGAACAGACAAGTACAGATAAATAATCAATGTTTTTTTTGTTTATTATACTTATTTAAAAATCGGGACACATCGGCTGCATAACTGCCGATCCCGATGTCGTCAAAAAAGTCAAATAATGGCCGATATATCGGCCATACCGATATATCGGCCGGGCTCTAGTAAGTGCAGTCGGATTCTCTTAGCACCGCGGTTGTCTTTTCCTAAGTCCTTATGAATTCTTGTTCACATCTTTCCTTGACCTCATGACGTTTTCCATCGAGGTCAAGGAAAAGTGGTTAGGAAAAGACATTTTATTTTTTTTTACCTATATTGAAATGTATGAAAAGATCTTTACAAATATAAATGGCATGGTACAATATTAAACACTTCTTTTTCAGACAACAGACAAGCATCATATAACAATCACATATAAAACAAGTAAAAAAAAAGTAAATACAATAGAATAAAATTAAAAAATTAAAAAAGGGAGAGTAGTCCTAGGTTCTCTGCAAGTTTAAGTTCCTCTATTAAGTTAGAGTTTCAAAGCATTCTTCTTCCCCATAAGTTTCAGTGATAAAAAGTAATGACACAGCTCCTTGTGAAATATGTAGAAATTCGGTTGTGTTTTCAGGAATCTATTCTTATGTAAAAAGAATTTTCCAAGAATAATAATTATGTTAATCGCTAAGTCATGTGTTCCATCTTTCATAAATATACCAAAAATCACATTTTCTTTTGTTAATTCAGAGAAATTGTCAAATTTAGGAAATAACCAGTAATGCAAATCTTCCCAGAAGGCACTAGCAAATTTACATTCATAAGATAAATGTACTGTTGTTTCAATGTGTTCATCACATAATGAGCAATTGTTATGATCTAGACCAAATCGACGTCTTAAAAGTTCCTCGGAAGGATATATTCCATTAAGAATTTTAAGCGACTTCCTTCGCTTTTGGTGCAATTAGAAACAAAAATTTTGTTCTTAATTTCTCAGCTTCATCTTCGGAAAAATATTGCAAGATTGAGTTTCTGTTTGATGAAAAAGGATATAATTCCTTGACAAGGGCTTTCCGGATTGTGGTGTTCGGCAATTTTAGATTAGTGAGAGCATGTCCATTCACCAAAAGTTTAGGAAGATGTGGATTTACATTACTTTGATATAAGTTATAAGCCATCACAATTATAGATTGTGGGATTGCTTTGATGACATTATCATACTTTTGATAATTAATTTTGAACAAAAAATCTCATAAGGTATAATGTTTCCGGTATTTTCCAATAAGTGCATTACAGACCATATTCCTTTCTCTAGCCAATTTTTGTAGAATAAAGATTTATTCCTAAGTACCACATACCTGCAATTCCACAATGGGGTGTTATGGGGACTATGTTTGTTATGTTTGTAGATCATTTTCCAATATAGTAATACCTGTTGATGAAACGCGGATAATTTAACAGGGAGCTTTTTTAAGTCATAATCACATCGAAGGAGGAGGTTGATGCCTCCTAGTTTCATAAAAATTTTGCTTGGGATATGGAACCAAAAGCTGTTTTCATTTTTCAAAAAGGATCTTAGCCACTTTTTTTTAATAGTACCATTAATACCCTCAATATCAATGGCTTTTAGCCCTCCTTCCTCATACTCTTTAACCATAATTCCTTTCCTAATATAATGTGTTTTTCTTTTCCAAATATAATTAAAGTTAGCCTGGTTTATAGCTTTTAATGCATTTTTGGGAAGTGACATTAAGTAAGCTGGGTAAATGAATCTGGAGATGCACTCCAGATTCATTCAACCACGAATTCAGATAAGATTTACATTTATCTAAAATATTCCAAATGTTGAGATTATCTAGTGTATTATTATCCTTTGTAATGTGTATGCCTAGGTATTTAATGGTTGATTTAACAGGGATATTATGAAATGTCGCCAGAGGGGAGTTCTGAATTGGTAGTAATTCACATTTCTTAAGGTTTAATTTTAAGCCAGATGCCCGAGAAAAAAGATCAATTGTTTTGAGGATTTTTGGAATTTGGTTACTATTTTTCATGAATATGGTTGTGTCATCTGCCAGTTGGCTGATTGCCAGCTGTTTGCCTAACACTGTCAATTTTTCAAAATCAGAGTTTTTTATAAGAATGGAGAGCATTTCCGCTGCTGCAATAAAAAGCAAGGGAGAAATGGGACAACCTTGTTTAATTCCTTTATCAAATGAGAATCTTGGAGACGTACCTTGTGATAATAAGACTGTGCTATTAGTATCCTTATAAAGTAACTAAATTTATAAAGTTTTCTCCTAATCCAAACAATTCTAGAGTACGGAACATAAACTTGTGTTCAATCGTGTCAAAGGCTTTAAAAAAATCTAAAAATAAAATAAAACCTTCATCATCAATTAAATAATTGTAATCCAGTAAGTCAAGCACAAGTCGTATATTGTTATGAATTGATCATCCTTTTATAAAACCTGACTTTGTATCTGAGATAATTTGTGTGATACCGGTTTTCAATCTGTTGGCGTAAATATGAGTTAAAATTTTATAGTCATTATTAAGCAAGGTTATAGGTCTAAGATTGTCAATTAATTTTGGATCTTTACCAGGTTTGGGGATGAGAGTGATGATCCCTTGCTTCATAGTAGTTGGAAGTTGTGGGTTTCAGATATTTCTTTTAACATGGAAAATAAGGTCTTTAAGATATTCCCAAAAATGCCTATAGAAATTACTTGTTAGACCATCCGAACCCGGAGATTTGTCTAAAGATAAGCATTTCATGGCTTTTTCCACTTCATCCATACTGATGTCTGCATCACATACACTTTTGAAACTCTCATCCACTTTAGGGATCCATTCCTTAATGTGCTCAAAGAAAGCGTCAGCATCTATGCATGAATAAGAGGAAGAGTAGTTTACTGTAGAATTGGAAGATTTCCTTAGAAATCTTATCAGGGTTCATACATTCTTAATCATCGATTAGCAGTGCCTTTACAGCATTCCGCTCTGGTCTCTTTTTTTCCAATCTACAAAAATATGCTGAGCTCCTTTCACCCTCCTCTATCCACTTCGCCCTTTATCTTATATATGCTCCTTTGGCTTTAGTAATGTAAATGTTGTCTAGCGAGGATTGCAGGAGAATACGTTTTTGTTTGTTATTCTCACTTAATGAAGATTTATTACAGATACAGTTTATTTCTTTAATGATTTCCATTTCTTTTTTTTTACTAGCCCTGCTTAATAATTTGCTATTTGATATGGAAATCTGACGTACCTTATATTTTAAATACTCCCACGTATCTCTATAAGTTGTAAAATTTGAATCTTCGATTATATCATTGATCGTTGCTATAATTTCTTGACAAAAGGTTTCATTTTTTAGAAGGTTTGAGTTAAATTTCCAGTATCCTTTTTTCCTTAGACACGTGTTTATGGGTTTAAGAATAAGTTTAACCATACAGTGATCTGTTAGAGGTGCTACAGAAATTGTAGAGTTTGACTCCAGTCTAGGCCTATTTTCTGACACTAACCAAAAATCTATTCTGGATTTGATTGAACCATCAGGTTTAAACCATGTGAAAATTTGGGTACCAGGATTTTCAGTGTGCCATGCATCTTTCACATTAAACACACTACAAAAATCAAGCAATACAGGATTGTATTGCTTGCTCTATCAAGCCATTCATCCATCACCATATTAAAATCACCTCCAAATATAAAATCTTCAGTAGGATACCTTTGACATAGATCCTTTACAGCCTTTCAGTAAATATCAGTAATCATAGTTTTGTTTTGGTTATGGTTGTTATATCCATATATATTTCCTAGGATCAGAAAGTTATCATTTACTTCAAAGACACAAATTATCCAGTGACCAAAAGTATCCCTGTTAGTGGTTAAAATCTTCCCAGGGAAATTGTTTAAAAGTATAGCAACGCCTGCTGACCTATTTGTACCGTGACAAAAAAGTATTTTGTCTCCCCACTGGTTTGACCAGAATTTTTCATCCATGTCATTAGAATGAGTTTCTTGAAGAAGAAAACATTGTGCTTTTTCATTTTTACAAAACAGGAAGGTTGATTTTCTTTTTATAGAATCTCTTAGACCCCTAGTATTAAGTGAAATATAAGAGAAAGTAGGATTATCTTGTTTGACTGATAAAATTTGAAGTTTTCATGTAAATTTCGGGGCAGTTCAGCGAGAGCTTAGAAGCCGCAGCTTGCCCGGTCCGCCATATCGCCGGAAGTGGTTAGGAAAAGACATAGGACGTAATTTTTTTGACTATTCGGATGCAGCCATAATGTCGTTACTCCGCCATGTTCCCAAGTAAATGATGATGTGCATGCCTTCAGTCAGGGGAGATAACCACGGCGCATTCCAATGACGCATTTGTCCGAGTGACCAATAAAGTCGCTCCCTTCCCTTCACTCCGCCTCCATGTCAAAATCATGCCAAAACCCCAAGCGCGAGAAAAACAGAATCGTAATCGTAAAAAATTAAACCGTACCCGTAAAAAATTAAATCGTAAACGAGCGAGAAAAAACAATTGCAATTTTATTTTTTACATTTGTGAACTTTTTCTTTACAATTCAGAAAAATGTGTTTGATTTTATTTTTTTTGATCGCAAGAAACATTTCCACATCTACGCCTGTGATTTTTTTTTTTTTACGCGTGCAATTTTTTTTTCCTACGCGGACAATACTTTTGGCACTAAATTGATTCCATAGGAATGGGATTAAAGGATGGATAATCATAGTATTTAACCTTCTCTTTATGTTGTTAAAGTAATGGTACTTTTAATATATCTGGTTTGATCAGCTGAAATAATAGTGAATAAAATAGTACTACTATGTGCCAGTACCTTTGCCAGAATCTTTACATATGAGTTAAGCTGACGATATGAGATGCTTAACATTGGTCATTATCTTTTTCAATTAGAAGATAATTCATGATAGTATGTGGGGGGACATTATTACATCTTTAGTGATTCATAGGTCCGTGATTTGTAACTTATGTCTGTCCATCTTTCCTCAGAAATACACAGCCATTGGGGAGCTAGGAAAAGCCACAGATACTCTGGATGCTACAGGGAGTGTCACACAAGAGAAAGCATTTGGTATGATCACATGCTCTCTCCCTAAATATGACCATACAGTGCAATGATGTGCTGTATCCAAACACAACATCCCAAATAAATATATTGCATTTTATTTATATTGCACCTAGTTATCCAACTCAAAGTAGTTAGTGGTACAGCATTAAAAGTAAAAAGGGGTCTTACAACAAAAGAGATTCAAGTCAGTCAACAGTGAAATTAGAACAGTTAACAATCAGACAAAACCAATAAAGCACTGAAAATGCAATTAAAGTAGGAACATTTGGCCTCATTCACCAACTGTTCTTAAGAAGAATTTTCTTCTTAAACCCGACTTACGCAGTTTTCATGAAGATTCTGACATTCACCAATGTTTTCTTATTTGGGATTTGTTCTTAGGTAAGAACAGAATCTACGCACACTGAAAAGCACACTTACGCACATTTGAGTGCTGTAAGTTTGTGCAAAATAATAGGTTATTGCGTTTTCTTCAATTCTACAGTTGTATAATATTATAGGATTTAAATTACAATAATATTTTAATAATTAATAATATTTTTAAATAATTATTTTCATTATTTTACAAAGCATTAAGGTGGCAGGTTCCGCCTCAGAGGGTGGTTGCCTCAGCGGGAGTTCATCTGTAAATAAATGATAAAAATCAAACCATTGTAGTGACTGTAAACTCCTCACAGCTAGACCAATGAGGGTTTGTAGCTGGAGGGGAAGGCACCGCGTGTTTTCCTTTGGCTGGTGTGAGTCAAAACGGAGATGTTAGTTATTTTTCCTCTGTTCGTAAGAACAGGGCACAACTATAATTAAGAATGCACTGGTTCCGTTGCCACGGGTTAGATATGAAGGCGTTGCTTCATATCCCGCTTAAAACTGGCCTGAAACGGATCAGTAGGTCCTAGTCATAATTGTCCCCCTGAGTATTTAAGCGGAATTTTGGCTGAAAAGAAGATAAAATGGATTAGAGTCATGAAGACCACGCAAGTTAAAAATAAGAAGAATTTATTGAACAGGCAGGTAGGTCATTAACTTCAAATTCACAATCAATTATACGGTTTAAATATAGATATACATTAAAAAAAACATAAATATAGAGTAAAAAGTTCTTACCCAGCCTGTTTAGCTACACACGAAATCAGAGTCTGCGCAGTGTGGGAAGTCGATTGCGATCTTCCTTGTCTATCTACACACAGAGCACAGAGCATGTGCAACGTGGGGAAGTCGTTTACGATCTTCCTTGTCCAGCTACACACACAACACAGAGTCTGTGTAGTGTGGGAAGTCGATTACGATCTTCCTCGATTGCTTTGTCTCCCTTCCTTTTAAGCCAAATCCCGCGTTTGGTCTAGGCGGCATTACCATAAATTACCATAAATACCATAAATCATAAATCTCGAATTTCGGCCCCCACCATTTGGAGGCTGCTGTTAGAACAATTAGTGGGGAAATGGGGAAAAGGAGATGATTACCAGAGAGGACATTCCATTGTGTTAGTTTTTTCCTGAGTTTCTGTAACTATGTTTTATTAAATTCTATTTGGTATGAAACATATTTCATTCAATTGCTTGAATTTCCCTGAATACTTCCGTACCAAACATGTCAAGTGGATGTAATATTATGGTGCAGTTGTCATGAAAATACCCTTTTGTTTAACCATTTTACATGCAATCCATGTTATTATTACATAAGGCATAATACAATAATACAATGAAAACATGTGCATGGTTTGTACGGTTTTCCGGGGTTTGTAAATAGGATAAACAGATGGTTTAAAGTCCAGATCCAGGAAATAAATAAAAAGTGTAATGGCAGAGGGGCCCACATAAGGACACTGTGGTACTGTCCCGTGCAGTTGCCCCACCATTTGGCCAGACATTTCACCCTTTATGACCCCAAAACACACACACCCACATCCACAGACAAAGAGACTAGTTCCCCTTATCTTAGTTGTGTCCAGATGGTAACATTCCAGAGAGCCAACGGCTTGCTCACACAACCATAAACAACCAGTCCAGTTCCCCTTATCTCAGTCTTGTCCAGAGGGTAACAGTCCAGAGAGCCAAATGGCCTGCTCATCCAGAGGAAGTCCGAGTAACTTATTGTTTTACCACAGGGCTCTCGGGTCCTTTGAAGTACAGGACGAGTTCCAGCGTGCCGGCTCGTTCAAATGCCAGCCTTTTCTGGGTCCCAGTTTGACTTCCCTCTTACATGACCTTTTATTTTGGGGGGTTCCAATTATGCAATATTTGGTCTATACTGCAAAAGCAAATGTTTAAATTTTGAATACAAACTAAGCACTTCAGTAACATTTTTTAAACACATGGACATGTTGAAGAAGAGAACACTTATTCAGAGGCGTCACTAGGGGGGTGCGGACCGCACCGGGTGACACCATCAGAGGGGGGTGACACCAAAATGAACTGGCAATAAATTTTTTGTGCAGCGACGGGTTTACTGCCAGTTGATCTAATTAGCGGTATTAATGTGACGAGAAGCGCTTTGACGTTTGAATGCATAACACACATTTCCTTGTGCCCACGCCCACCAGCATTTTTTTTTTTGCCTCATATTTGACATTAAACCTTTTTTTTTTACTTCATCAGTTGTGCGCCCTTCTCCGGATACGGTGTTCACTGAACGAGTAATAGCATCCCATGCATCTTTTTTGTGTTATTTCATATCCACTACTGACTACTAAATATGACATGTCGTGCTGTTCACTTCCTGAAGCAATACCTCCACTTCAGAACTACTGAAGATTTTCTTACGTTTGGAGTCCGGTGCTCCATCGTCTTTAGATATTCGTTTGGGCATTATTGACTTCGCTCTCAACTTTTCTTTTCGATTTCTGTGTGTGCACACGGCCCTTCAGTCTCATGCCCGTTTATGGGGATTGGCGGGGCGTTTACCTATGCTAATTAGGAACAACTGGCACGCACTTTCCATTTACGAGGACAATGGGATTCATCATTTTAAGAACACGTGCGAACAATTCTGTGGTTTAAGAACGCGTCGTGAATCTGACGTAGACTTTTCTTAGGAATTTTCTCGAACAAATTTAAGAAAAAACTTATTGGTGAATGAGGCCCATTGTCCTAAAAGGAAGCTGCTCTAGGGATCAAATTCCAATTTAAATGTTTAAAATACGTTAAGCCTTGCATTTTAATAACAATAATGAAAGTCTAATAACATTTTAATATGGGCTTCAGAATATAGAGTTCCAATAACAATCCAAGGTTTGTTGGTGAGGAGGGTTGACAGGAAGTGCAGTCTTAACCCAAGCAAACATTGACCTGAGTGAGATTGGACTTTCTAATTAAATTGGCCTCTCAGTAGTAGTGCAACCACAGTTCAGAGGATGGTCTCCATTTCTTATTGTACTTTTTTGATGCAAAACACCCACAGTGCCATAGATCATTGACATATCGTGGGAGAGATGCCCGAACACACTGAAGTACAGGATTTTCTCTGCCATATCTAATAGGACACACCTGCAGTATGTCTCACCCTCAAGGAAAAATTTATGGATATATTTATGTCAAAATCAGAAGATTTTCTTGAAAAATGCATGGAAGGTTTGTCAGGGTTCCTGTGGGGTCTTAAAAAGTCTTAAATGTAATAATCAGAATTTTAGGCCTTAAAAAGGTCTTAAATGTGATTTTGATAGGCCTTAAAAATGTATTGGATTAGGAAGTTACTTATATGTTGCGATAACTTCTCTGTATCGCGTTAAATTTGTTTGGGGGAAATGTCCGGGCAGCAAAGTAAGAAGTACGGTAATAGCCTATCAGTTCCCCCCCAACAATTCGTATGGAAATAAATCAACATGGAACCAATAATCACTACCTTTGCAGCCCCCGGTGAGAACTTAACGGAGAACACCCAGCTAGCCACTGCGCCTAACAACCAAGCTTGAGCTAGCATCAGTCAGAGCCTGAGGTAGAGAAATTCTGCTAGCGTGTCGCAATCATACGTCTTAAAATCTTTACTTTGGTAACTTTATGGGGAACTATGGGGAAGTGTAAGTTTAACAATATGTGGTAGGAGAAAAGCACGTTTAGTGCTTGGTTGAAACCAGTGGAGACAAATGTTTTTGAAGCCCGCTGCACCCGGCCTATGCAAGAAAACAGTTAAACCAGGAACATTGGGGGTAAAGGCTTTAGAATCGCATGGTCAGTCAGAGAAACACAAGACCCAAGTGAAAAACCAACAACAAACGCCTGCCATCTCTTCCGTGTTTGCCCGGCTTCAGGAGCATCAAGTGTGTCCAATGCAGAGGTCCAATGTAACGTTGTCATAAACTTTTTCCCAACCGTGAAGAATGCCTTACTTGTTTACATTTTGAACAGATGTGGCTCCTGGGTAAATCTATCGTTGCTTTCATCGCAGCACTTTCGACACAAGCAATCTCAGAAGTGCTATCCTAAAATTTCTACTTACCGTGAAAAGTGCCTGACCCTCAATCGTAAAAATGTGTTAACACGGCAACACAATTACATTGAGAAATACTATTTTCGGAAAAAAGCACTATGTTCTGTAACTGAATTTAGATCAAACCCACCATGCACAAAAATATAAAAACGCTTGTCAATCTGTGTATAATGTCATCATAGCGCAGAGTGTTTAAAACCATAAAACCACCCCCTTAATAAAATAAAATAAAAACTGTAGGCTACTCGTTAACTTTAAATATAGGCCAACTAGTCTGATTTTGACAACTTTGTGATTTATCTGGTTCACGTTTTAGTTTATAAAACTCAGAAGTAACTTGAACATCCACTGAGCGCTAGTGTCTTACTACTAGTTAAGCATTTAAGTATAAATTCTGCAGCCTGCTTGAGAATACCTGGTACTATATGTTGCAAAGAAGTATAATCTTAAGTGTATTTTTCTGATGTGTAGGCCTATACTTGTTCAAAAGTGAACGAAGTAGGCTTTCTTATTTTAAGAAAGAATGCTATATTAGTGTGCTTATAAAACTTTATGGGGTCCCTACTTGTCAAAGTTTCTTTATTCAAGTAGTAGGATGATAGGACAGCACCTTATTCCCAAATTCCCCTCCTCAGTTGGTAAGAATTCTTTTAAGAGCTCCAGTCCTATAGGAAAATTCCACAATGCATTATGCTACATCCAGTATGGCCGTGAAATAGGTAAATGCTATTCAAAGTGGTCTTAAAAAGGTCTTAAAAAGTCTTAAATTAAACTTGTTGAAACCTGCAGGAACCCTGGTCTGTGAACTCGCATCAGTTGCAAAAACTGCAGCAGTAAAGCTGCCTGCACCTGTTTTGGAAGAGTTGTATATTAGTGTCCCTCTCCCTTCCAACTTGAGAGAAGGATGTTTACATTAGCATTCTATATTGGGGAGAAAATTGGGAGGGGAATTTGAATTTGAAAGACTCTGGTAAATATTCATCTTTTATTGGGCAACTATGAGTAACAGGAACATTTCTGTTAATTTTGTTTCCTTTTTTGTTATACTAAGTTCTTGTTTGACTGGAAAAAAAGTGCTGTTAAAATGAATACTTGGCAAGGCCCAGCTCCCCTTTCCAACTTCCTCAGCCTTTGCGTCATAGTGACCTTTGACCTCGCGCTTCTGCAGATCACATTACCCGGGAGGAGTTTGAGGAGAAGCTGAAGAAGTTTACAGGTGAAATCATGCAGGTGCCTCCACTGTGAGTTCCACAACTTGCTTTTTTGCCCTCAAGTAATAAAAAACGAAAGCTTGCATTACAAAAACAGTCTCAACAGTTTGCCTCTATTCACTAATGCCCATGGGGTAGTACAGAGGAAATGCCTCTGTCCGTTCTCCTCCACTAGTCCAAGGTATATGTTATAACTGGCTTTCAGACTTAGCATGCTGGATTGTGCCATAACTCAGATTTGTGTTAGAGTGCAGCACATCAGCCAACTAGTACAGATTCTTTTTGGGTCCTGTCACAGAAAGGGACTTATGACTTCATTTAGCCACCGAAGGGGCATACTTTGGCACTATTCAAATACAAAAATATAATTGAGCAAACAAGGCTGGACAGCTGTTTAGAAAGGCTGGTTGATGATGGAAAAAATGATGAATGTTCTAATGCCAGTAGCTGCTGGTTTATTATCAGTTAATTAAACTAGATTAAACTTTTGAAGGTTAATAGCTTCAAATGAGAATTTTGACCATTTAAAAAATACCCTCACCCACGTGCCATATGACCTGATGTATGCCGAACAATCTGAATGTCTGAAGCAGGGTGGTGATGTGTATGTTGAAGTCTGTGTGACCTTTGACCCGGCAGCTATTCAGCTCTGAAGCAGGACGGCCAGCGGCTCTCTGTCCTGCTGAAAAAGGGCCAGAGGGTGGAGGCCAAGCCTGCACGCCCCGTCACTGTGTACAGCCTGTCCCTCCAGGACTTCACCCCCCCACTGTTCACTCTCCGTGAGTTCCGCTTACCGCACATTCTGTTTCATGCACACACCATCATCATCATTGGCGATCACTCGGGGTTCGAGTATGACTGTCCTTCTTCAGGGTCCTTGTCCTGTCATAGTGCGCAGCTTCTTTACAGACTATATTTCTCCAGGTCTCCCTGTTGGTTGCTGTGTCCTCCCAGGGGTTAAGGTCTATGTGGCACTTTTTGATGTTTGCTTTGATGTTATCTTTGTACCTTTTCTTCTGACCTCCTGGGGCACATCATCCTACAAGGAGCTGGGAGTATAGGACTTGTTTTGGCAGGCACGAGGCATACGGATAACATGGCCAGTCCATCTGAGCTGGTGTTGGGCAATGGTGGCAGTGATGGTGGGGATGTTGGCCTCCTCCAGGACGCTGGTGTTGGTGCGTCTGTCCTCCCAGCTGATCTTAAGGATTTAAACACACACACACACTCACGCACACACACAATATGCACTTGTACGTACACATACACACCCTCGTAATAACATAGATATGTTCTCGCACACACACACAAATATACACAAGTACGTACGCATACACACCCTTGTAATAACATAGACATGTACACACACCCACGCTTATGATAACATACATACACTCGTGCACATAGATGAAAAATATACACGTGAATACCCACACACACATCCACATTCACATTCACAATAACATTAGCCTGTGTGCAAATGCTCTCTCTAATAATAATAACCACATGTTCACACACATACACACACACACACACAAACACTCTCTCTAAATTACATACACATGTGCAAACACACAGACTGACACACACTCATAACATATACACACACACACTCATGTACACACTCAAAATAGTGTACAGATGTTCACACACACACACATCCCTATTCACTTGTACAGACAGGGCCATACTGTATGTTGAACGGGCACCCCTATCTCTCTCTTTCTCTTTCTCTCCCTCTGTTTCTCTCTCCCTCCTCCCTCCCTCCCTTTTTTTTCTTGTTCAGCCTGTAACAGCCAGACAGGTACCAGGGCTATTAATATCCTCTTCCACCCTTCTCCACTGTCTGTCTGTAGGAACATTGTTAGTATGACATCTTTATTATTTCTTTAAGGTGTTAATGTAGGTTCTCCTCATCCGAAGAAAGGGCATGAAACATAAATTTGAAAAAGAAGATCAAAATGAATTTAGCCAGAAATCACATGTGCCTCATCCTTATTATGTTTTAAAAAAAGGGTCATTGAAACATCTTATGCAGTTTCTGCACACACAGCTCAAAGACTTTCTTGGACTGATAATCGGAGAGAATGGGTGTAATTGTCTGATGATCTGAGTGAATATGAATCAGTCCCTTGGTATCTGTTCTCTCTCACACAGATGCGTAGATACACTCATTCTTGGGGAACCTAATTTGAATGAGCATCTTTCTGTGTCCAACATGCCCCACCTCTAATCTAACAGACCCCACAGCAGGGACCCTTCCTCTTGTGGAATCACTGAGAATTGACAAACATGCAGAAGGGAAACTGGGCCCATTTGTGGTTGTTTAGGACATGAATTTATACATGTAAAATACACCACTTTGTATAAGGTATACGGGGTGGCAGAGTTCCGTCTACAGGCTGATTTCCGTCAAATGAATTATTTGTTCCGTCAAATTAATTATTTTAATTACTTTTTCCGTTTATTTTATTTATTTTTTTTTTTTACCGCTAATAGATCCTCGTATCCTCATTATGCGCGTAGCTACGTGCAGTTCACTGGAGAGAGTTGACTTGACTCAAGCTGCAGCCATTGGCCAGCAGTTAATTTAAGCAAAATAACTGCACACGCTGTTCACGTGCAAAGAAATACACAGCAGCTTCCCAGATACGTAGTTCATTCCAGCTTGCGGTAATTGTACTACTTGACTAGGTGAGAAATGTCATAAAAGTAGTAAATTAATGTGAAAAATACATGGAAATGTGAATGATCAATTCGTAGATGCTCAGGGTACTGTGGGTTCAAGGCTTTCTGTTAACATTGTCCAATTACTGCCGTTAACTCAAGTTTTCTCGCATGCATAATAATGTTAGTTAGTTAGCAGTAGCTAGTAGATTCCGTATTCCAGTAAAACAACATTTTCATGTTTTGTCCAGTTTGGCTTTATTTTTATTTTTGTATTATCTTTGTCCATTTTGGAGAAGCTGGCTAAATGCTGTGAAATAACCGCGCGTAACGTTAAAGGATACCCAACGAGCACTAGCCGGGATTTCAAGGTTTTCTTCTCCGCTCTTGGTAAAATTAAGCGGGTGTCAAGAGAGGAACGGCAGCAAATTTTAGAAGATTAACGTTAGCTAACAAAAAACAAGAAAACAACACGACGCAGATGGAAATTTACCAATCTAGCTAGCTAGTTTTAGTGAAATAAACTACGGTGTTGCATGAAACTTGATTATTTTTGAATTGCTTCGTGTAACTGTCCAGTTGCATGGAAATTATGTTGCAGGCAACTTGCAACCTGCAACTAGTTGCATGAAGTTGCACCGTGTAAAGCCAGCCTTTGAAGTTGCACCGTGTAAAGCCAGCCTTAGTCACTTAGGCAAGGAGACAACCTAAGTGGCTTTATGCAACGCTCCTAAATGAACCCCTTAGCGTAGGGAAATATTTTGCATAAGGGACAAACTTAAGTTTGAAACTTCAGGTAGTTTATGCAGCCGGGCACTGGCATTTCCCCGTCCGTCCCTCTCCCATTATTGTGTCCGTTAATATTATGAATGCACTGTCGTGTCTAGGAACCGACATACTTCAACGGCAATCGCCAATCTGTAGAAAACAATTTCACGAGGGAAAAGACACAACAGCAGCAAGCTCTTCAGAAAGTTTAGACTTTATTGCACAGGTGCACAAAGCCGGAACAATTCAGCCGAATTGAACCTCGATTGTCAGTTTTGCACACATTTTATACACAAATTGTGCCCCACAACCCCCCTTTAACACATTTCTAAAAATACCAGCCATCTGGTCTTTTTCGGCACAGTAAGGATCTTTTTTGGCCGCGTAAGGATTTTCAGTTTCCTGCTCGTGGGTCAACCTGACTTTCTTGGCACCACAATGATTTTCGGTTCTATGGTGATTTTATCGTATCAATGGTTTTCGGTTCTATGGTAATCTTATCGTAGTGGAAAGTTACCCCAATTTTCCCTTACTCTGTACTTTTCCACTATGCATACACGTCATCGCTTTCTGTATTTTTTCATTACGCATACAAGTTTACAGAGGTATAGCCTCCTGTACTTTTCTACTGTATTCAGGTTACACAGGGGTCACTGTAAAGTATTAGTTTTCTAGCATTTCTATTTGGCACTAATTTTCTGCTGAGTAAGTATGGTTTTTTTAAGCCTTCTGCGTTTGCCTTTTTTCTACAGTGTACACTGTGGTTTCTTGCGTTTCCATAAGCTTAGCTGCAACTACTGATATAGGTTTATTGGATTACATATTGATTATATCAGTATATAGTTATACATGTGATATATTTTTATCATGCAGCATCGAGAGTTTGGAGGAAACAGTCTGATCAAAATTATCCTACAGCACATCTGCATAGTAACAGGTTGGCCATCGTTCACTTTATTGTCTAATCAAAATTATTGTTTCACAAGATATGACAGCCCATCGACATAGCCAGATAAATTTAGCCAATCAGCGTCCTCGAATCTGAGGACGCCAGGTCAGTCATTTTTTACAAAGACTGTTTTGAATTGCACGCTGCCTTCATTGTTTTAAAAAGTCGCAGGAAAATTGCCAGTCGAGGAGTGCACACACTCGTCTGTGCATTGCAAGCAGGTACGCTAGTATCAGTGATTGACTCATTCATTAACGATAATACCTTATTAAAGCCCCCATCTGACTCTTGTAGAAGGTAGTGATTTAATCTGTACTATCATTTAGTGGTACACATATAAATCAAGATAACGAGAGCGTCTATCTGTCTATAATATGAAACCCGTTCGAAACGGCCTTGCTTAGGATTGTTTTGACGTTTAGCTTAGTAGCTAAAGATAAATGATGACTGAATGTAACATGATGCTTAATATCCTGTATGAAACGTCATCTTCGTGAATAACTACTCTGGTTAGATCGCTGTCAGGTTTTCTAACTTTGCTGCACGTTATTACAAGAGTACCAGGCGGTACGATAACGACGCTAACCAGCGAACTAACATTTAGTCAAATGGGGCTCACTGCATTTTCGCAAGCAAATAAACGTGAATAAACGTCATGGATCAAGGTTGAATCACTGTTGAATTTTGTTTTGAATTTGAAAGGATAAGCATTAAACTGTTTATATTGGGTAGGCTATATTAAATTCCTGGATTATTTGATATTCGTTTCCAGTGTTTCCCTTTTTTGTTCCAACCTCTGAGCCGGGTTGTAACAGGTATGAAGTGCTGCTTCAAAACTGCGCCCCCCACCAGAAAAAAAAAAAAGTTCAGTCAAAAATTTTTTTCTCACCAGCACCCATGAGTATAATTTCACATATTTCATATTTTCACACAAAATGTTTTCACATGTAAAAGTTCTTTTGATCGCACTGTTCATATTTGTTTGGGTGTTGGGAATCTTCTCTCGTGTGGAACGAAGTTGAGAAGGGTGAAGTAACACACTGAGGACCACTTTCCAATGAAAAGATTTTAATACGATCCACAAAGGGAGACTCGCCACGGTGCCACAACAAGCGTTCCGTAGGAATCTCGAGACAGTCACAAGTGAGGGTTTAAGTATACTGTTGAGAGGTGTGGTTATTACCATGCGTAAACGTCCCCAGGAAGGAATACACATTCCAACAGACTTCCCCGGGACACCCAAAGGGTCTACTGCCGGGGACACATCTTTGATCTGTGGCTATTGTATATCCTTACAAACAGTGATTGAACTCTATTTGTAGCCATTTACCTCTAACAATGGGTAGCAGTTACAGAGTGTGTGTCTGGGAAGTCACTGTGTGTGAGTGTGGGAATGTGTGTTCAGATGAGGTTAAGACGCAGGAAGGAACTTAATTGTTCGAACCTGTCATGGGTAAGTATGAGTGTAGAAGCATTGTGCGTATGTACATGTAATCTTTATTTGACTTACATATGATTGTGCTGTCTGGGCAGGAATAGTCCTAAGTGTTTAATTTGAAAGCAAAGGAAGGACTGCTACACATTGCTGTAGGATTGATATGTCAGAAGGGGCATGTTTTAACATGCTTGATTTTAACATGAGCTCAGATGGAGAGGTTGAGTGGCCATTTAACGTGAGTTGATGTCATTCAGATGTGTTTTGTTGGATGCCTTGATGTAATCTGTGATGTAATCTCTCTTTTGTCCCAGATATTGAGTGTGGAGGAGGGTTTTATGTCCGGAGTCTGGTAGATGACCTTGGCAGAGGTAGGCTGAAAGTCTTTATTAATTGTGATGCTGTAATTCTACTGTTGAACTCGCGATGCCACTGGCTATACTCCTTCATGTCTATAGTCTGGGAAGCCAAATAGAACATTATGTGATGCACTGTTTAATGATCAGAACATTGGGCTCTCTGGGTTTGTGCCAGGAGCTTATTAATAGCAGAGCTAGTTTTCTCAGTGATTTATTGCAGTGTAGGAAAATAACCTGAAAATGTGCTCTTGGTATTAAAGACTTGCAGTCCTTGGGGTTGTGATAACAGCTTACTGTTCGCATCTCATGGCAGACTGAGTTTGATTCTTAAGCGTAGGACCTCTTCTTGATGTTTGTAGTCTGCAGGCAGGCCTAGGCTATGTTCCAAACTGTATTCTTGTGTTCTATCTAGAGCGGTCTGATTTGGTCTATTGCGCTCTAGATAGAACACAAGTATACAGTTTTGAACATAGCCCAAGTGTGTAGTTTTTCCCAGCCTCCACCACCACGCTCACTGCTCATGGCCGACTATAAAGGGCAGGACGGGTCTTGCTAGGCTCTCCACCCTAAGCAGTTGGGACTACTAGCCCTGTCTATTTTCAATCTGCAGGATGCTATTTGAGCTGCATTCAAACAAAAAACAGAAAAAAAAACTTGTGATGAACCAGAGGGTCCTGCTGTGAAGTGGGGGAAACCCTTCTGGTGACACGTGACATTTTGGCTGATTGTGCTCTACACTGCTGGACTTCCAGCCACAGCCGGCATTGGCATGGTCAGGATTTGATTACTACGGACCCTGGGGTAAAATAATCTCCATATTAATGGAGGCACAGTGTTTGTAAAATAAGACGGCAGAGTTTAACTAAGCAGCATTCCCTGGGACAACAACCGTGTTACAGTGGACGCAAAGGGGTTTTTCTCTTTTATGCAGTTGCCAAGGTACATCTACATTAATTCACTCTAGGGGGCTGAGTTGTTGGCTCCTGGCTGATTAAAGAGACGGTTGTTAAAAGACATCACATCTGTCTGTTCAAATGTCCTGTTTCTTTTACATACAAAAATTACTTTTGCACAGACTCAGTACACGTATTAAGGTGAAGGGAATGGTTATGTGGTTGAGTTTAAAGGATTAACATGGTGGTGAATGTCACACTTGCCAGTTGTCTTCAGGCAACAACAAAACAAATGTGCATAATTCTTTTATTATTCAGTCATTTAAATGTATTTTAAAACTTATTTTTCTAAGCCTAAATTTCCCACTATAAAAGTTCACCCAAACTGTCTGGGCGTGGTAATGAGAACTGTCAGTTAGCTATGATTGACAGACCGTGCCCCGTTACCATAGCTACCTCCATGATACGCGCTCATTTTGAGAGACTGAATTTTCACAAGCTACCTAACTTAGTATATCAAGTATCAATAGATAGCTAAGGTAAGGACGTTGACTTATATCCAATAATAATTTTTGCTAGCTAGCTAGCCAAGTTAAGATAAAAGCACAACTATAACGTCCTTATGAAAGCAAACTAGCTAGCTAACGTTATCGATAACATTACCTTATGAAAGCAAACTATCTAGCTAGCTAACGTTAGCTAGCTAGCTAAATGAATATAACCAGAAATAGTCTAATAGTCCTTAAAAGGCACTCTAATTTAAGTGAACCTAACTTAGTCAAATATTTGCATTGTCTTGCCTGTAGCCAGCGGCGCAAACTATGGGTCACGAGTTAACCATGGGTCCCCAAATATTATTTATAATTAGCTATCACAGCAATCTGACTGACAGAATTAAAAACTCACCTCAAATTTGCAAACATGCCATTGTTTTCATAAGAGGGTCTTCAACGTGCAAATCGACAGTAAACATCATTATTATTATTAGGCAATCAGGAATTAAAGAATTACTACTTTGAATGACACTGTGTATCAGAGGCGAGGCCACGGGTGGGCCTGGGTTGGCCTTGGCCCTCCCATTTAGAAGGCTGGCCCACCCAATCAAAACGTATGATTTTGCATAATTTGAAACGTGTGTAATAAATAATAAATAAATAATTATTTTATAAATGTACCCTATATAAATAATTTAATACTACCAGCAAATTTCCGATAAGTCTAATCTCTTTCTTTCGTTAAAATTATTTTATCGTCTCATCTAGCCTAATATAAATCATCACTTTAAATTCAGGTCGGCATTCTTTTCCTCTATGCCATTGGTGCGTGACATACTAAGGCCCACCCACATATCAACACTTTGCTACTGATGCGAACACTGATAACGTTAACCCTCTGGGGTCTAAGGGTAAAATGAGGCACACTGGTGATTGTGCCATGCTCTGACATTTGTGTAAATTTCATCAACTTTATATGCAGTGATTCCAAAGTGTTTCATATCTCTGTTTTCAGCACAAACTACAATAATATGGCAGCAGTAAGTAGGTCATAATCATATGTGGATTGCAAATTGCTCTAAAAACACACAAACTGTAAACAGTAGTTTTGAACATGCACAGGAATGTTGTAATAAAACACACTAAACAATTGTGATTGTTTGGTCACTGAAATGTGTTCATCAAGGTCTTGGGTATCAAAAGATGACAAAATATTTTAGCAAATCCAATGAGAAATATAAAATAAATTGCTAAAGGTTAGTGTTGTGACTACTATTTTTCAACACCAGGTGAGAATGGGAGGGCAAATGGCCTTTCTGTAATGAATATGCATTGGGTAGGACGACCTGCCAGCTAAGTAGGCTATTCACACCTGGCCGCATGCCTCCCCACCACTAAGACAAAGACTCAGTGAGCCATTTAGAAGACAGAAACAAAGACATCTTTTGATTTTCAGAACATTTATTGAAGCAAACTTTACGCATGGAAGATGAGATGAGACTGGTGTACTCTTGCAACGCTTGGGTGGCCTCTTAGCTAGTGATGAACTAGGCCGTGTTTCCTGATCAGCATCTCTGTAAATATGATAAAAAGAAAATTGTTAGGAAATGTGACATCAAATCAAACTTTATTTATATAGCACATTTCCTTCAACAGGTGAAAATTAAATGTGCTTTACAAAAAAGGGGCAAACCACTAACTAATGAAAACAAAACTTAGGAAATGTGACATGGTTACATCATATACAAACAAAGAACCAAACAAACACAACCAGACGCAGAGAGGTAGCCTATAATTTTGAGAAGCAATGGTTAGAATCGTTCGTATTGTGGGAATTTACAAGCGCGCATATTAGTGAATATTCCTACAAACAATATTCCTACAGAGAATGTAATACAGCACACATTTACAAATAATGCAAGCTATCAACGAAACAACATTAGCTAAACTAAATAAACATTGATATTCCAGCTCAACTACACACAACTCATCAATAATAATGCCTCAATCTGAAGTAGGCTAGGTCTGTTTAGCTAAGTGTTTATTATATTGCTATTTCCAGAATTTACTTACAGTATGCTAATATCGATTGTGCGAGGACATCAGTTTTAGAATCCTAGCCACGCCACGGGCTATTTATTACCAATATGATCGAAAAAAAATACAGTCTACCTGCTACTTCTAACACACAACCAGACGCAGAGAGCCTAGCCTATAATTCTTAGATGCAATAGTTTGAATCGTTCGTAGTGTGGGAATTTACAAACGCGCATATTGCTGGATATTCGTACAAACACAGAGATTGCAATCCAGTACACATATTTACCAATATGATCATAAGAAATATATTACTCATGAAGTTGATCCTCAGCTGGATCAGTTCGCTGTTCGAAATGACACCGCTCTTCATCAATGTCGGCTTCCGGACGGACCATTTTCCAAAATTAAACGAAATGTTTACCTCAAAAGAAGTGAATTAGGCTACACTTTGACATTCTATCCTGCTTTCGCAGGCTTGTCATTTCTCACATGGATCTTGCATCGCCTCTCCCCTACTCTCCTTCTATGGAGAGTAGTTATAATGTTGTTAACATGTGAATGCGATTTGGGCAGACTTCCTGATGAGCGAAATTCACATAGTAATGACTAAGGATTAACGAAGCATACATGGTTTAATTAATCAAATTTAGAACTTTTAAAACAATTCATATCATTTGTCAATGGGCGCATTGGAAAGTCGTGATTCTAAGGTTTCTGTCAATGTTTTTGTTGCGTCTGTATGATAACAACTTGTGAAGTTAATCATCCAAATAGAAACGAAAGTTCATTTAATCTTGCCGAGCTCCGCCGGCGGAGCTCTCGACCCCAGAGGGTTATGGATACGCGAATGCTTTAATGTTAGCTAAACATGATGAAACAAAGCTCAATAAACCAGTACTTTAAAAAGGCCAGATTGGAGGAAGAGAGTACACCTCTCCAGGCTGCCGCAGAACAGCCAACGGTAGCCTGTCAGGATGACGGTGACCACTCTAACGAGACCACTAACATCGTACCGATAACGTACCCGACTGCCGTGGACCCAGCGTCAACTTCAGGGGACGCGGGAGAAGTCCTCCTGTCATCAGTGGAAGAGCCACCAATGCAACCAAAACTGCAAAAGTTTCCAGTGACTACCATAGCCGGAAAACCACGCTCCTTTTCTTCTGGCTGGTACGAGAAATTTCACTGGTTGGAGTACTGTACAGCAAGACATTCTGCCTTCTGTAAACCATGCAGATATTTCCCGGAGATGTTAAACGAGCAAAAATTTACGAAGGATGTATTTAGAAACTGGAAACATCTGAGGCTAGTAAAGGCCATCAAAATGCACAAACCAGACTGATTGCATACAGACAGAGCCATCAAATTGAGGGCTGAGGGACAATTGTGAATCAATTAAACAGAGACAAGGTGAATGCATCATTTGTTGAAAGAAATCGCGAGCACATTAAAGTGGTGCTTGATGTGGTGATGTTTTGTGCAAAGCAGGATATTCCATTGCGCAGGCACACCGACACTGATGCAAATAAAGGCAATTTCTTAGAACTTTTTCATATGCTATCAAAGTACAATCCAGAGATTGAAAGTCGCCTTGATCAGCTGCCTAAAAATGCCAATGTTAAGCTCAGACATACAAACCAAACTACTCAAATCAGCTGCTTCCCTTCTTCTACAGAAGATAAAAAAGGATTTGCATGCTACACCCAACACCTATTACGCCATCATGGCAGATGAGTGTAAAGATCTGTCGAATAAGGAACTTGTTGCTGTGTGCCTTCGGTATGTGCAAAGTGGACAAATCAAGGAACGGGCGGTTGGATTTTTGGATACGAGCGACATGGCCGCCAATGGAAAGTGTTAGCACCATTCGACTTGGATCCCTCATTGTGCATAGGATTTGGTTTTGACGGTGCCTCTGTGATGTCGGGGAGCCAAGGAGGAGTGCAAGTGATCCTTAGACGCGTGGTTTTCACAATGCAGTGTATGTGCACTGCAATGCACAGTCTGAATCTAGTTCTTTGCATTGTTGCAAAAGTATACGGACATGTGAATACATTTTTTGAGACACTGAACAGTATACACAGATTTATGACTGGGAGCAACCGCCATGCACGGTTTATGGAGATTCAGAAGGAGCTACATCCAGATCGGCAGGGCTTGGAGCTGGAGCTGTCAGTAGACACAAGGTGGGGCTCCAAGTCGGGGTCAGTTAGTAAGGTCTTAGCACTGCTTGATGCGATTTTAGAGACACTCGCTGAATGTTCTGATAGCAACAGTGGGCCGACTAAACTACACGCAGAATCTCTTCAGGAACAGATTCAGACAAAAAAGTTTCTGTTTCTATTGGTGACATTTGGAATGCTTTTTGATGTGAGTGATTTTGCAACAAAAGGACTGCAGTCATCTACTCTATCTGTCACAGACTGAATTCATTTGATTGAGGGCTTTAAATCAAATTTCAAGCAGTTTAGGGACAATACACAACATGACTTCGATAAAGTACTCAGATTAACTGAGGACTCAATGGAGAAACATGATATCAGCAAGTGGGATGTCACTGCCAGCCGAAAGAGGAAGCTGCCTGCGTCTGTGGTCACAAGCTCATTGGGGAAATCTGTCGGAATTAAAACCAATGAAGATTTGAGGCATCTGTGGAATGAGGTGTTGGATCGTCAAATCGTGGAGCTGAACAGCCGTTTTCAAGAGGACACTTATGGTGCTTCTCCACTACCGTGCCGTGTCGAGCCGCAATCCGTGCTCCCGCTTTGTTTTGCTTTCTCCACTGCTAACTGACCCGTGCCGATCGCAAGTACCCGTGGAGATTTTAGCTCCTGCTCTGGTGTAGGTACCAAAGGTATTATCCATGCTGCAGTTCGATACTGCAGACCGTTGATTGGTCAATGGAAATAGTCACAAATACGACATCCCATGTTCATGTTTGTTCACTGGCAGCAACCGCCATTTTTAAATACCACAACAGCAAATACCACAACAGCAAGAGAGAGTAACGTTAACTAGCGAATTCTACAGTCAATATCTGGGACTAAATAAATATACAACCTTACCATTGGTTTTGCGCCTAGAGATGTCCCTTTTGAGAGTGGTCATATATTGTCTTGGACAATCATTACATTACATTACAGGCATTTGGCAGACGCTCTTATCCAGAGTGACGTACAACAAGGTGTATAACCATAACCAGGAACAAGTATGACGAAACCCCTAGAGAGAAGTACCGGTCCAAGTGCAGGGAACAACCGCATAGTTCAACTTGGACCCTGAAGGTTAAACTGATTAACACTAACAACGAGAACGGCAACAACGCAGTCTATGGAAAAAATACAAGCAGTAGTTAAGACAGTTAATGTACCTAAGTCACCTACGAAACAGCTGCCTAGTTACAACCCTAAGCTTACAGTCATTTACAGGGGGGTAGGGAGGGATGGGGAGAGGTGCAGCCTGAAGAGGTGAGTCTTCAGTCGTCGTTTGAAATGGGTCAGTGTCTCAGCTGTTCTGACCTCCACAGGGAGGTCATTCCACCATCGTGGGGCCAGAACAGACAGGAGACGTGTTCTGGAAGTGCAGGTGCAAAGAGGGGGAGGTGCTAGGCGTCCTGAGGTAGCAGAACGGAGGGATCTGGCTGGCATGTAGGGTTTGAATATCTTGTGGAGGTATGCTGGGGCTGATCCCTTGACTGCCTGGTATGCTAGGACCAATGTTTTAAATTTGATGCAAGCTATAACAGGCAGCCAGTGGAGGGTAGTGAGCAGGGGAGTGACGTGGGAGTGTCTGGGGAGGTTGAAGACCAGATGAGCCGCGGCATTCTGAATGAGTTTCAGGGGTCTGGTGGCAGATGCCGGTAGTCCAGCCAGAAGAGAGTTGCAGTAGTCCAGGCGGGATAGAACCATTGCTTGGACCAGGAGCTGGGTTGAGTAGGTGGTGAGAAAGGGGCGGATACTGCGGATGTTATACAGGAAAAATCTGCATGCCTGCCTTACTGCTGCGATGTTCTTGGAGAGGGACAGCCTGTTGTCCATCACCACTCTGAGATTCTTGGCACAGGGTGATGATGTCACTAAGGTGTCCCCTAGGGAAATGGAAAAGTCGAGGAGGGGAGAGGATAGAGCAGGAATAAAGATTAGCTCCGTCTTTCCCGGGTTGAGCTTCAGGTGGTGATTGTCCATCCAGCTCTGTATGTCCCTCAGGCAAGCGGAGATGCGGGCAGGGACCTGTGTGTCCGATGGGGAGAAGGAGAGAAAGAGTTGAGTGTCGTCGGCATAGGAGTGATAGGACAAGCCATGGGTAGAGATTACAGGGCCAAGGGATCTGGTGTACAAGGAGAAGAGAAGGGGACCGAGGACTGAGCCCTGAGGAACTCCAGTGGCGAGGGGACGGGGTGGTGATACCTTACCCACCCAGGCAACCTGGAAGGAACGGTCAGAGAGTTAGGACTCAATCCAGTCAAGGACTGTGCCGCAGATCCCTTTGCTGCCAGGGAGGACAGGAGGAATAGAGTGCTCCACAGTGTCAAATGCAGCGGAGAGGTCTAGAAGAATCAGGACAGAGGAGAGGGAGGCTGCTCGTGCGGCATGGAGTGACTTACTGACCGAGAGGAGTGCAGTCTCGGTCGAGTGGCCAGGCCTGAAGCCAGACTGGTGGGGATCAAGCAGGTTGTTCTATCGGTTTGTGAAATTACGCGCATTTGTGATGCCTGGGTACCTTCCAAAATTCCAAAAACCTCAATCGGTTTGTGAAATTACGCGCATTTGTGATCTTTCTTTTTTTAAAGTTCTAACCTAAATTTGAGCATTCGAATATTAGTTTTGGATCCCGCGTATTGTAATTAACATGCAGGCTTTAATTTCATGTGGCGAATCATGTTCATGCACGCAAAGTTAACATGCAGGCTTTAATTTCATGTGGCGAATCATGTTCATGCACGCAAAGTTAACATGCAGGCTTTAATTTCATGCGGCGAATCATGTTCATGCACGCAAAGTTCATTTCCTGTGCTAACGTTACTTCCTCTGTCAACAAAAAACGTTCTGCCCTGGACCCAGGGCTATACCCATTAGGCTATAGAAACTGCAGGGGGCTCATTTATAAAATGAACTTGCGTGCATAAGTCAAGTGAAGACCTGATGTGGAGCCACGACCGTTTCCACGGTCAAATCGAGTCATGTTGAAATTTTTTAAATCACTACTTTGACGTGATTTTCTACGCCACAGTTGATCTAAAATACGTTTTGTAAATGAGGCCCCAGATGTAGTAACCTAGTATTAAAGTTCACCGATGTCCTCTATTCTACTGCCCGCTCGTGGAAAATAACACGTAGGCCAGTTTAGAGGGAGCGTCACGTGCATATTGCGCCCGACAATAAGCGGCTTATTTTTGTGAATTATAGGAATATGATATTCGAATATATTCAAACTCTAACTAATTACAAAAGCTAATATTCAAACTCAATTTCATGGCACTTTTGACAGCCTTAGTCTCTATCTACTGAAAAAATGTCATCATTGCTATGCAATATTACTGCTCAAATATTTCGGTTATGTACGTTATTTTTGAAATTGAGTGTCTTTAAATAGGTAGTGGTATTTTATAATGTGGATATTTAGTAGTGTAATAGTTTTTGTGATCCATGCAACAGTGATGACGAGAGTGTTGGAACATTGCCAAAACGTGGTGGACGGTGAAAATTGTTTTCATATCGTCCCATCCCCATACAAGAAAACATATGAGAGTACAGAGTATAGAAATATACATACAAAAGTTAATTATTTCACATTTAGGATGCTTTACTCTGCTTTACTCCTCCCATGACTACTCCTGCCTTCACGGGTCTGTTATGTAATGGAGAAGCACAGCAGGCAACATGGCACGGGTAGGATATGAATGCTTGCCGTTCTGTACTGTGCCGTGCTGGTCAATGGAGAAGCGTCATTACTGCTTCACGCGTGCTGCTGCCGCCTGCCTACCAAGCTCAAACACGTTTGGAGACAGAGAATCAATGAAATTCACGTGATCATTGACCACTATGGTATTGATATTGGTGATGCTGACTGGACAGTGTTCACACAACAGATGAGACGTAAGGCAGATGCTGCTGGAGAGACCTTCCCATCACTCATTGAAGTGCTGGATAACACTCCAGCGGACATCTTCCCAAACATAAACAGAATGATGAGTAATCATCACCTTGCCGATGACATCCAATCAATCTCCGATTGATTATGTAAAGACATATCATAGTAAGTCAGAACTTTTAAAAATATCTTCAGTTTTAAATATGTCAAACTTTATCTCTGGCTCTGTCTGCATAGTCTAATGTTACTAAAGGGGAGGGCACGCCACGTTGTTTAGTAATGTAAATGATGGGGCTACTGGGGAAAGATAAGAACTCTTAGGGTCATAACTTCATAGTGTGAGCTCTGGATGCCAGGGCTGATAACCCATGGTATTAAGGTGTTTGAATGTAGGCCCTTTTTATGTCTTCTAAGTTGCTAAAATGTGTAATTGTAGCTGCTATGGCTGTGTGGTAGCATGCACCTTTTTCACATTCTTTTACATGACATAGTATACAGTGCCCTCCACAAATGTTGGCACCCTTTTAGTTTAATTAAACTACCTTTTGTATACATTTCAATGTTTGCTGGTGGTAGCAGTAGTTGTGTGTGTGTGTGAGGTGAAAATGGAGATTAAAACGGACATTATCTTCATATTGAAAATCCCATAAGAATACTACATAAATGGCTTTAAGGTTTGTGCGATCTCAAATGTTCCATTTCTGGCCTTGCCACTGCTGTATATGCTCCAAAACGCTCACACAGGATAAACGAACACAACAGGGTTGTATCAACTCGGAGATAGCTACAAATCGCTGTTTGATTTTAAAAGTTAATTAGACTGAATGTAACGTTATATAGAGCAGAACCTGGAAGGTAACCGACATGGAGATAACAGACCTGCTTCAACGAATCAAGAGATAGCTGAATGGTGTAGTCATTGAATCACGTGTTAGTTCTGGATTGGAACAAAAACAATCTGTTAAGGGGTATTCTAGGACTGGAACTGTATACCACTCCATTTTAAATATTTTTATTACATCATAGTAAATTCATTAAACAACTTTCCCATGTCTGAATATTTTGCAGTATTTGTCATTATTTGGTGTTGGAAAAAACCCCAATAAATTAATCTCTGGTTTGTTTGATAACTTTAATAAATAACATTCTTTATTTCAAATGTGTAATAATGAAGTTCAAATTTAATTTATATTACATGTCAAGTCAAAGCACAGTAGAAAGAGAATAGCCCTTAAATGGACATTTACATTTCAGTCATTTAGCAGATGCTTTTAATACAAAGCGACTTTCAAGTAGGTGCATGGAAACAAGCCAAGTGATAATATCAAGTCTAGTCAGCAATCTTAGACATTATTTACACAGTGCTACAGTCAAGTGGGTAACTTGTGAGCATAACTAAGTGCAGAAACCTGTTGGGATAAAGGGGGATAAAGACAGTTAGCTAACGTTATCCAAACAGCCAGTTTATAAAAAGTTAAGGTAGTTTTAGCTATTTATCGTTAGTTTATCTAGATAGCTAACGTTAGATAAACGAACAATAAAACGGGTAACGTCAGCTATGACAGTGAGTTAGTTTGCTTGTTAGCTAAGGTTAGCTAACTTATCAGGCATGGAGAAAACGTATGTAACTATATATTACAATGAGAATATAAATGGGTTATACGCAGGAGTTAAATTAGGATTTAGGAGGTGGGTGGACCCTGAGATCCGTTGGGATGTGGGTGAAAAAAGGTACAAACCAATGAATGTCTCAGCTCAAAATAGTTGTGCACATAATTAAGTAATTAAGGAAAACAATGTTTTAAAAAGAATGTATACTACTGATGCAAGCTTTTACATAATATATTTCAAGTTTACTGAGTGTCATTAATGCTGAGAATTTTTTTTACCCACAAAAATAATCGGTCATCCTCCTCTTGTCCTCACTTTCTTCCTCCTTTATCCATCTTTCTTAAACTGGTGAGGCGCAAAACTTTCCTTTAAACTAATCATTGATCTCAAACTGTTTTCCTTAATTTTCAGTGATTAACAAGCATGTAAACATCTGACTAATCAATTGGAAAGGGACACAGCTTCTTCGCATTGTGTTAGGGAGATTAAATGATAAATTGGCGGAATCTTCCCATGATTTACCTTGAGTATTAATCCGCAAAATAGGCTACTCAATACTATCATATATAGCCAGCTCTCCCCAAATAGGCAGTTTTACCGAGTAGCCTAGGCCTTATAGCCTACATTTATTTTCATTTGCAGTACTGAACTGTGCACATTTTTTAATCAACATTATTTGCGGATACGTGCACTTCTTTCTCCACGCTCGTATTCATGGCAAATATCTGCAATGCATAGATTGTAAACAAAATTGAAGTGCAGGTTTTGTTTTTGCTTGTTATTCTGAAAGCTAACACAGTAGATAACAGACTGGTGTATCTTCTTTGTTAAATGTAGACTACTTGGTGATTAAAACAGATTTTTAACAGATAGATTGAATTTATGATTTAATCCCCCTAACATGGTATGAAGACGCTGTGTGTTAGGCTACTTGCCATTTGATTAATCCGATCATTGGCACGCTTGATTATAAAGGAAAATTACTAATGAAAACAGGTTGAGATCAATGATTAGTTTAAAGGAAAGTCTTGTGCCCCACCGATTTTCAGCTCACCAGTCGCCGCTGAATAAAAGGTTATGTATGTGGGAAATATTCAATCCTAGCTTAGCTGCTGACCAGAAACCTGTTTATTTTGCTCAAGCAATCAAAGTTGCCGTTAATAATAGCCGGCGTTCGTGGGGGCTGTTTATTCATCTCTCTTTAAAATGTTGCATAGATGAAATTGCATGTTAATGAAATTACCTACTGCGTCCGCTTCCAGACAATCAAGACAATCTGTGATATTTTTCTTTCTGTGGCAGTCTATATAAACGACTGTCCCTCCTGATTTTTTTTTTCTTCGAATTTTTGATTGGTTGAGCGAGTAACTGGCTAGAGGGAACACATGGACTGGAGCGTACGAAAAATGGACTGGATTGTCATAGTTATTTATATATAACTACTGGTCAAAATTATTTATTTGTTTACCAAAGGTGGGTGGACGCCGTTCACCCGCGTCCACCCCCAATTTAACCCCTGGTTATACGTCATCATTGGTGAGACAGTAATCAATCATGCTCAACATTAGAAAAGTAATGGGGTTGCTTACCATGCTCGATAGATGGTGGAATGGCGCAAAAACAGCAGGACGGTGTGTCCAGTCAGATTTCTTTGCGGGGTGTGGATAGGGGAGTGGTTATGCCCGTGTGACACTAAGAGGAGAACATTCTCAGCCGGTTGAAAATAGGATGATAAATTTAACACGCCTACTTCTCCAAAACTAAAGAACGGACATATTTAATACTGTACTCATCGTGTTTCTTCAATGCCTCTTGTGCAAATAGCACATAAAACCTAGAAAGTGTGACCAACCGCCATGTTAATCCTTTGAAGTTGAAGATCATGGGTATGTATATTGAGTGCAATGTTGAAGCTCATAATTATGTATATGAGTGTAAAGTGGAGAGTATGGCCACATGGATGTTACAGTGCTAGAGTGGTCCCTGAAGCGTGTGGTCGCTAGTTCAAAACAAGTGAGTAGTCATGTTATCATCTTTGGTTGGACCAGATGACATTATATATCTGCGCCTGTGTTGTTAGGCTTATTTTAGCATGTTCTGATCATTAAAACCTTCAAAAAAGTTATTCATAAACCCCATGGGTGTCCATTACAATGTTTTCTAGAATCAGAATACATCATTAGTAACAAGTATCTGAAAACGTGTATAATATTGCAAATAAAACATTAATGGTCAGGAACCATTAGCTGACATTTTTTTATTGATACAAATGAAATTGAGAGTACGGGTAGCTAGCGTCAATGCTAATGAGTCCGACGATCTCCTTGTGCCTGACGCACACTGAGAGTCACCTAGTCTTGTTGTATATTAATATATTGAGCTGAATGAAACTGTTGGATATACAATGCAAGCAAAATGGAAGATAAAGTTTGACTTAAAATAAATAACAGCTGCTGCTAAACAAAGTGCATGTGGTACAGGGTGAAGATGGCCAGTATCTACTGATATGGGGTCAGTTTGGCAATTTATGGGTCTGGTGATAATGGGTAAGGTTACAATTAAGGTTAGTGGTAATATCAGCGCTCATATCAAGGTCAAATTCAACCATCCAAAGGCAAGTGTGATCAAACAGTCAAATTCTAGAACAAGCAGTGCACACAGGAAAAAATAATATGCAGTGGGCCTGCTGGAAATATTTTGGGACTTACGTACAAAAGCGTTAAAAGCCTTGGTGATGTATATGAGGGTACATTTGAAGGTCATTGTTGTGTATATCAGTGTAAATTTGATGGTCTTGGTTCTGTGTATTAGTGTAAAGTTGAAGGGCATGGTTATATTTATGAGTGTAAAATTGAAGACCTTGGTTATGTGTGTGAATGTAATGTCGAAGGCCTTGGTTATGTGTATGAGTGTAATGTTGAAGGCCTTGGTTATGTGTGTGAGTGTAATGTTGAAGGCCTTGGTTATGTGTATGAGTGTAAAGTTGAAGGCCTTGATTATGTGTGTGAGTGTAAAGTTGAAGGCCTCTGGTTCTCTCACAGAGCTGGCATCCTGCGCTCACGTGAAAGAGCTGGTTCGGACAAAGCAGGGCCAGTTCACTCTGGAGGACCACACCCTGCGGGAGGAGAGCTGGACCATTGATGACATTGCCCGTTCTCTCCAGGTGTGTGATGACCAGTCCAAGCCCTCATCCGCGATGGACACGCCTGCCCGTTCAGAGTCGCCGGGTGACTGCGGGGACCATGAAGAAGCACAGAGGAAGTCCTAACATTTGTTCTCATGTGAAATGCCAGCATTTTCCAGAATTCCTGGCTTTCTGGGATGTAAGGAGACAATCTGTGGTCAGGTCCACCACAGTCTGACAGGGTCTGCAGGGGGAACACATTTCACACAACCCCCCATTTTGCATAACCGCTGAAGCTAAAGCTGGTATTGATAATGCAGCTTAGGAATGCAGAGAACTCCATGTGACAGAATCACAGGGTTGAACTGAAATAAGGCAGAACTGCACTGGTATTTTTATCCACTTGAAAGTTGTTACATTATTATTAATGAGTTGTAAGAGTTATTATTAATCTGTTGTTCCATTTGTGCTTCTAACACTTTGAGCTTGTTTCTAATGGAGCTTCCCCAGGAAGTATGCTCTGATCTCGCCTCTATTTTCCATGTGCTGTGTGCAATGAGGCCACATGCAACAAAGCAGGCCAGTTCCATTCACATTCCAGCCTGAGTGTATGAGAGCCAGTACAGTTCCGGTACATTTGTACTGAAGAATGAAGGTAAAATGTTGCAAATTCCAGCTTTGGTTTGGAATATTAACTTTTAATTTAATGAAAGAATGGCCAGCTGAGTTAGACCTGATGTGTCCCGCACATTATATCACTCTCTGAACTTTCTCCTAATTTACAGCAGATTTATTGAACTTTCTCCTAATTTACAGCAGATTTATTGAAGCCCTGTCACAGCTGTAATTTGTGGTGTCATTCAAGTCACTGGAAGCCCTCTAGCCCTCTCATTTTGCATTAAAACAAGTATATGCTTGGTGTTGTCAAAATTTGTATTTTTTCAATGAAAGATGTGTGTCTTTTTGCTTATGGCACATGGATGCCATGCATGGTCAATAGGGAGGTCAGGAGGGCTCAGTTACATTAAGATGACTGGTGTATCTCGGACTCCTGCTTGACTGCTACTGTTCTAAAGCAATGTTTCTCACTGAGGTGACGCATCCCACAGTCGGGTATCCAATCCCATTCTTGCCAGCCCTACAGAGATGCATATAATTGGTCAGTGCATCACTTAGTAGCTTCTTTTTCTAACTGCTTGTAACCTTGAATATTTTTCTATTTAGTTCCCAACAATGTCAAATGTCCAATTATATTAGTAGGCTTGCAACAGCCTTTGTTGGTTTGAGACAGCATGGATAAGCATGTGCTCTCCTCTGAAGTCCATACCACCAACGGCTGTTGCTTTTCAGTCCGCAGTCCACCACTTGAGCTGCACAGTCGTCGCATTGAAGCAGCATGCATCCGCAACTGGTCGAAAGAAACTGCTGGTGTCCGATCAGACGGAACATCTGCTGGTACTCGATGAGTCGAGTGCAGTCCCGCCAACCGAAACCGTCCTTCCCTGTGTAACGCCACAGCCAATGGCAACGCTTCTCATGGGGCTGGGGGCCACAGTTCCCGCAGGCATGGTCAGGATTGATGCTGGTCAGTGGGGCGTGTCCACATGCCAGCGTCTGAGCGATATGAGCACCTAGCAGCGGCTGTCGCTGTGACCTTTTATTCTGAATTTCAGTCAGACTTTTTCTTTATGAATATCATGAAGACATCATGCACTTGCTAATGTGCTAAGTACACATGCAATCCGAACATTGCATGCCCGCTGTGTTTAATCGGATGAAACCAATGGAAGCCGCCTGCAGTTGGACTGTTGTCACAGAATCCTCACCACAATTTCTTCCCCCATTTCTGGGGTTTTTGATACACTTGGAGGTAGATCCTTCTTGCTGTGCTACTGAATCAAGCACCATCAGCTGATTCTGAGAGACATGGAGAGAAACAGGAAATGGCAAATCATTTAATTACATATTAGACTTAAAGGAGTACCATGGTGGTTGAACATGACACTTCCCAGTTGTCTTCAGGCAACAACAAAACAAATATGCATAATTTTTTTATTCTTCAGTCATTTCAATGTACTTTAAAACGTATTTTTCTAAGCCCAAATTTCCCACTATAAAAATTCACCCGAACCGTCTGGGCGTGGTAATGAGAACTGTCAGTTAGCTATGATTGACAGACCGTGCCCCGTTACCATAGCTACCCCCATGATACGCGCTCTCTTTGGAAGACTGAATTTTCACAAGCTAGCTAGCTTAGTAGTATATCAAGTATCGATAGATAGCTAAGGTAAGGACGTTGACTTGTATCCAATTATAATTTTTTCTATCTAGCTAGCCAAGTTAAGATAAAAGCACAACTATAACGTCCTCATAAAAGCAAACTAGCAAGCTAACGTTATCGATAACATTGCCTTATGAAAGCAAACCTCCTAGCTAGCTAACGTTAGCTAGCTAGCTAAATGAATATAAGCAGAAATAATCTAAAGGCGCACTAATTTAAGTGAACCTAACGTTAGTCAAATATTTGCATTGTCTGAACAGCAGGACGGTGTGTCCTGTCAGATTTCTTTACGGGGCGTGGAAATGGGAGTGGTTACTGTATTCGTGACGTAGCAAAATGACAACTTTCTCAACCGGTTGAAAATAGGACGATGAATTTAAAACGCATATTTCTCCAAAAATACAGAACGGACATATTTAATACTTTGCTCATTGTGTTTCTTCAATGCCTCTTGTGCAAATAGCACATAAAACCGAGAAAGTGTGAAAATCACCATGGTACTCCTTTAACCCATTTCTTAAAACGTCACTTTGTCAGGTCCCCTGGTATTCTGAAATGCAGTGATAAACTTGAAAAGGTTTATACAGGTGTATCTACACTCAAATATTAGGGATGCACGTTATGAAATTTCTGGAGCTGATGTCATTTACTTAATAATGGCCGATGTGGATGATACCTCCGTTTCACATTATTAGCTCAAAGGCCAAGTGCAACCATTTCCACATTCATGGAAGAAGTAGAAGCACAAAGATGTCTACTTAAGAAGGAAAAATATTTTAAAATTTTCATTTTTACATCAAAATATATCAGTATCTTTACTATTAAATAGAGAGTCCAAGGAGTCCCTGTATAGCTTTCTTTCTGAGTTTGGCTGGTAATGAAGATTATTTAAAAATAAGTTGAAGAGTTTCATACTTTTTGAGCATGAAATTTTCTATATTTATAGCTTCAGCAACACATCAGACCCATCGCCCCTCTGGTGCATGTATGTTTTATGGTCATATCAGCCCAACATGTCAGCTATAATCTGGCATGATTCCTGATAAATTTGTGGCTATTATTGGCTGATACTGATATGGTACTGATATTATTGTGTATCTGTAGTAAATACACAGGATGCATCCTAATTAAGCTCAATGGAACGCCATCCACATGACGGACAAAGAGTAGAGACAAAGGTGACACGTCAGGCACCTTGTCTACTAGCAGGGGCCACTGGTGAGTGATTAGACACGACCATCCCACTCAACAGAATACCCCCCCCCCCCCAATAGGTTATGCCACGGGGCAGTTATGTGTAGGCCACAGCCATACTGGATGGCCCACCCAGCAGCCCAAGGGACCTCCATTTATGCTCTATTTATGGGATACCAAGTCCTGTCAACAGTATGGTTTAATTGTAGGCACTTCAACTGCAATAAATCTGATTAATCAGCAGTAATGGAACCGCAAGTGCACACCTCCAGTGAGGGATTAATTTTTCTGCAGGTGCAGGAAGAAATTATGGCCCGCAGAACTATTTACAAACCAATAAACAAACAAAAACACTTGGAAACAAAGAACAAAAAAAATAATGAAGCAGTGTAACCATTTTGTAGTTAATCAATTATCGCATCGCACCGCACAACTCCGTCTCCTCAGCTCTTCTCTCACTAAATGATTGGGACTGGCTTATATAGATTCCCCTCCTAAGCTCCTCCCCTGGAACATTCCAACTAAGGGAAATCAATTAAAGTTTCCAATTATACAATTTACAATACTTACATGAAAGATATCAGTTATAACAATATTGCACATCTTGATGTAAAAATATTTCCACACAACACTTAACAGAAGAAGAACTGTGGTTACGATCTCCCCCCACATCTGTTAGAGTGTTGTTACGTTCTCCTGGATCAATAGTTTTGCGGAAGACGGCACCGCATCTCTTGCATCACTGGATACTGCAAACACTGCACCAAACCAGCCAAACAATGCGGTAAGGTGTACTACTACATTTCACCTTTTACAAAGTTCATTTTCTCATGCACATTTCCAAACAAAATTACAAACACAAATGTTTTTAAAAATGGTAAACAAAGTTACACGTAGCATTTGCGAGATATTAAGAAAACGGAGGACTCGCTCCGTTACACTTCCTCCCCCCTCTCCAGCTGGCGCATATTGCACTCAGGAAAGAGGCAAGTGTCCTCCTGATCCTGGTTGCTGGAACTTTCGCCCTCTGGAATGCGAAAGAGACAGTCCACTACATGATTCGAAGAACCAGTCCTATAATGTACAGTAAAATTGAAAGGTTGGAGAGAGAGGTACCACCCGAACATTGGCATTTCGCATTTTATGCAGCCACTATAATGCCCGGTGATCTGTCTCCACACCACAATGTGTCTTCCTAGAAGGTAGTAACGCAGCGTGTCCACTGCCCATTTCACAGCAAGGCACTCCTTTTCCACCGTGGAATACCTTGTTTCCCTGGGAAACAGTTTGCCAAGGCCTAGAAAGGACCGCACCTTCCTCTTGGTGGTTGGCACAGGGAAAGACTGAATGGCTTCCACCTTCCCCCTTCCCCATCTGTGGCCGGGTGACACCCCCACCAGTCACATACCCCAGGTACTGGAGTTGCTTGTGGGCAAAGGAACATTTCTGGGGATTTATGGTGAGGCCTGCTGACTGAACCCAGTGAAGAACCTTCTGGACATGAACCAGGTGTTCCTCCCAGGACTGGCTGAAGATGACAACCTCATCTAAATATGCAGCAGCAAACTATGTGGTACCCTGCAGCACTTGATCCATCAGTCGCTGGAATGTCACTGGTGCCCCCTGTAGGCCAAAAGGTGTCTTAAAGGCTGTCAACTCTTTGGTCTCTAGAGGCAACGGAACTTGCCAATAGCCTTTGCTCAGGTCCAGGGTTGAAATGTACTGAGCCTTTCCCAACCTCTCAATGAGTTCATTAATGCGGGGCATAGGATAAGGGTCAAACTTCGAAATGGCATTAATGTGGTGGAAGTCTATACAGAACCTTATGGTCCCATCCTTCTTTGGCACCAGGACTACTATGGGACTGCACCACTCACTGGTGGAATGCTCTATCACCCCCATCTTTTCCATCACCTCCAACTCCTGTCGTAGCACTTGCAGCAACTGCTCTGGGATCCTGTAGCATTTTTGCCTGGTTGGAGCATCCTTCTGAAGGTGGATGGTGTATTGGACCAGGGTGGTGAGTCCAGGCTTCTCTCGGAAAAGATCAGGGTCCAGACATGCACCCATTTCCTGCTGCTGAGCTGGTGTCAGATGGGTTAAAGGGGATTTCACTTCATAACACTTCTGCTTCTCATGACTGATATTGTCCTTCTAATGAATGTGTCGACCTTCATTTTTCGATTAGTTATTTCATTATGTTAATATTTTACGCTGTTTTGTTGTTTTCCTCTACAAATGCAGGAAGTCGACCCAGGCAGTTTAGTGTTGAACTCGAGGATGGATATCATTGTGCGACTTCTGAAGTGGGCGTACCTGCAGACAATAAAATTAGGTTGGTCGTAGAAATAGTGTTGTATGACTACTAGCTAGCGAAACAGAAAATGTCAGAAGACGAAGGAGATTGTTTTTGATCATGGGATTGTTGTGCCCTATCGATTCGAGCCGGAATACACAGAAGAAGAGCTGGCTAATTTGCAGGCTGATCGTGCGAGAGCGAGTCAGGAGCGGGCCGAGATCGAGGAACCACAGGCTATTCCCAGGACAAACAGCAACTGGTGGTAGACATCCTATGTATCACAGACAGACGCGATAGCGTTAGCCAGCCCGCTTAGTACCTACCTCGAGCGGTTCGACCAACGATGGGAAAATGGTGGGTACAGCTCCAGGCTTCAGAGGGTTGCCTTGGTAGTCGGTGGCTTCAAAGTGGTCGCTACATATCCTTAATCCTCGTTTGCGGACTTCTTTGGCTGTTATGTTGGGGTGTCTGATTACATCCATCCATGTCTGGCACAAGGTTGCATCACGTGCAAAACTATGAAAATGTGCTTTCAAGCCAAGTTCAACGGGGGCTTTATAACAACCGGGTACAATGCACCTCATTATTACAGTGATATCACATCAAACAAAAGCTAGCAGACATTAGTTTGTTCGGTTTCAACGCTAAGTTAACAGAATGTTTTGCTTCGCTTCTTCTAGATTTTTCCGCGAAATGAAAACGAAGAAGAAAAAACCGGAAACCGTACCGTGTGAACTTGTGCTAAAAAAAGGTCTTTCTTTCTAATGTTAGACATTTCAAATTAAATAACTAATTGAAAAATGAAGGGCGACACATTAATTAGAAGGACAATATCAGTCATGAGAAGCAGAAATGTTATAAAGTGAAATTCCCCTTTAAGTCCACCGTCTGAAAATTCCCTTGCGTGGGGAAGTACTGCTCATGAGATTCCTCCTCTTCCTCCACAGCTCGCACAAACAGCTGTTGCTGTACTGGTGCTGGACGTGGGCGGAACTCTTTAAGCAGATTCACATGGAATGTCTGGTGCTTCTTCCCCCTCTCTGGCATGAAAAGTTAATACGTAACTGGTCCCATCTTCCGTGTTACCTCATATGAGCCATGCCATTTTGTGAGCAACTTGCTGTCATGCGTTGGCAGCAGCAGCACCTGTTGCCCCAGCTCAAAAGCTCTGGTCCTGGCATTCTGGTCGTTCCAGGTCTTTTGGTTCCTCTGGGCCTTCCTCAAGTTTTTTTGGGCTAAGGTAGTCATCTCTTCCAGCCGTTCCCTCATTTTCACTACATAGGACACCACACTCTCTCCCGCCTCCTTGGGACCTTCCCAGTACTCCTTCAGCAGGTCCAGTGGCCCTCTCACTTGCCGTCCATAAAGGAGTTCAAAAGGAGAGAACCCTGTTGAAGACTGTGGCACTTCTCGGTACGCAAAGTGGAGATAGGGCAGCCACTGGTCCCAGTCAGAACCTGTTTGGGTGACAAACTTGTGTAGCATGTTCTTTAGCATTTGATTAAACCGTTCAACCAAACCATCTGTCTGAGGGTGATAAGGAATAGTCTTAATACCTTTGATACCTAGCAACTGGTAAACCTGTTGTAGCAGTTTTGACAGGAAGTTTGTCCCTTGATCTGTCAAAACCTCTCTAGGTACACCCACCCGTGAGAACAGTTGTAATAATGAGTTTGCTACCTGCTTGGCTTTGACTGTCCTCAGAGGGAAAACTTCAGGATGTCTGGTAGCATAATCACAGATTACAAGAATATATCGGTTTTCTGCAGAACTCTGTTCTAATAGGCCTACAATGTCCATCACTATCCTTTTTTTTTTTCATCACCATGTATACAGCGCACTTTTACCTCAGCCTCTTCACTCCATTCTTCCCTTGGCACCAAGCTATCCAGTACCATGGACTGGGAGCTACCGGTATCTATTAGTGCTTCTACACACTGGCCATTCACAAGGACAGACAGCACACGACCCAAACCCTGCACCTTAGAGACCTGTCTTACTGGTCGTGGTATAGAACATAACAGTGCCTGTTTTGTGTTCCTAGCCTGGCAAAAGTTTTAGTGTGCCCCAACTCTCCAGGGCTGCGTTTCCCAGAGTCTCCTTAGTGCTACGTGCGTTGTAAGGTATACCTTAAGGTCTTCCTTCAGGTCTCGAGCTGTTTCCCAGCGTCTCCTTAGCTAAGGGATACCTTATGAAAGGTATACCTTTAAAAGGGTGGTCTGAGGCACTCAGCTGTCCCTTAGCGCTGCGCTCCGCTAATCCTGTCACAGTTTTGCCTTATTATGCCAACATTTTGCTTTTCAAATCGACAGTTGTACTACAGTGCGCATCTAGTAGCACATCGGCATACGAAAATGACAGTTTAATATTAACTTTACGAAAAGTAATTATCCAATCAACGTGTCTGTGCATAGCAAGTCGTGAGAATGTTGCCGTTTTACCTGTCTATCCCCATCATGATGGTAATTAAGTATAGGGCCTATCCATGATACTAATCCAATTTGTGAAAAGTTTTTTAATTTATACGTCGTGGCGCTAACTGAGGATATGGCTTTTCTGACTCCATACCCTGTAGAAATTAGTTCGTTTGTGTGTGAGTCAATGATCACACTGACTTGGAACAAACTGCTGGTTTATTAAGAATATAAAACCTGTGTGTGCAAAACCAACGTTGAGTGAGTCTACTTGCATGATCGAACTAGAGCACATTGATTGGCCTAGCCATAAACACACATACAGATACAGTGGCTCATAATGGACAAATGATCTACATCCCCTTCCTTTAGCTCACACCTCCTATATAAAACAAAATAGCACTGGGTAAATATCAACATTACGGAACATTTTTCTTACCATGTTGTTTGACGATTTTTGGTAAACAACCCAATAATGATATTCTTGGTTAAACTTAAGATTATCCAACAGAAAATTAAGGTGGATGAACAAATCACTTTAACAGGTAGACCTATTCATAAGGCACCCGGTATAGAATTCATCATGATCAATTTCCACAGATGCGCTTTTGCCTTTCATCTACGATCATTTTTGCATTGCAGAGAAAAGTTCGCGGGAATCAGTGCAGTGCAGTGATATGCTGCTACAGTTGCCTACATATTGTGTGACAAAAACAAATTAACATTAGACCTTTGTTTCAATAAGAACAAAATAATTCACCCATATGTAGCCTATATCCTTTTCCCTGGGCTTCCACGAAGTCCCAGACTATGGCTTATATGTCCCGATTGATGCTTTTTATTTTATCCTTTGTAGCCTATATGTACATATTTATTGAAACTATCACAAGGTCTCGTCTTAACAGACTCTTAAAGAGATTAGCAGATTATCTCTAGTAGGCATAGCTTCCTCTTCTGCAATATTGGATTGATGTAAAATGATTATGACAACACTTGTTATATTAAAACGTCATTCACAAGCCTTTACAAGTGAGACAATCGATTCGCTTGGCATCGATTGATAAACTTTTCAGCACCACAGTGAAGGCCAGCTCCAACTTACGATGTACCTTTGAGGTGTCCCTTAACAGTTGCCTTAAGGTATAGTCTGGGAAAAACTCATAAAAAAGCGGTTTCCCTTTGAAAGGTATACCTTAGGAGCCTTCGTAAAACGTTAAGGTACATCAAAACTCGGAAACGCAGCCCAGAGTTATAACACCTCACCCCGCCTGCTAAGCCTGTCAGGTGGTTTACTACTAGCAATTACTTTAGCTATGGCATGACCACGCCCTTTTTCACCCTCATCAGACTCACGTTTGGATGCAAAGTGGCTGTTATGGCCGAAGTTGCTTTGTCGGTTCCCTTTCCTGACAGAGACAAAGACCTCAGCAAGGCGTGCTGCTTCCTCTGCAGTCTTGGGGTCATGTTCCTTTATCCAGACCTCCAATTCTGGATTCACCATCTGCAGGAACTGCTCCAGGATCATGGTTTCAGAGATCTCTTTCACCGTCCGTTGTTCTGGCTTGACCCACTTGGCGAACAGTTTAAGATGCACATACAGCTCCCGTGGTGTTTCAGCCTCAAGAATGTCCAAGGAACGGAATCTTCGGCGGTAGTGAAGATGTGGTGATTTCATATTTTGCCAGAATGGCCTCCTTGACTTGGTTGTAGTCTTCGGTGTAATCCGGGTTAATCCTGACATAAGCACTCCGGGCTTTCCCTGTCAAGAGAGGGACCAAGTGAATTGCCCAGTCGTCTCGGTGCCAGCGACAAACTTTTGCTATCCTCTCAAACATGGTTAAAAAGTGTTCTATGTCATCATCTGCAGTCAGTGGTTGCAGCTTGGGGACTCGGAACCCTGGAGGCTCTCTCGGTGGCCTAGCCAATTCACTCTTCCTGCCATGTAGTCCGTCCAAGCTGGTCCTGGAGTTGCTGGAACTGGTGGCGCATGCTGTTCCATCTTTTATCCTGGAGGGCAGCCTCTCTATCCAGCTGCTCATCTCTGGCTGCTTGGGCTTGCAGAAGAACTTTGACCCACCCCGCCAACTCTGCAACAGCCTCAGGTGAACTTCCCTCTGGTACAGCCATACCCTCTGTAGTGGAGCTGGAAGCCATCGCTCCTTCCTCTGCTTCATCGTCCTTTTCCTCTTGCCGCTTGGGTGGCATCTCTCTCTGTTCCTTACTGCAGTATGAAATCCCACTTCTGACACCACTTGTGACAGGAATGGTCGAGTTATCTAAGTCAGCCAAATTCATAGCAGAGCTAACTACTACAGTAATAAAGATTTCATAATAATATAAAAACACATTAACAATGAACAACTTGTTACAAATACGTAGTTAATATGGTAAATATGTTAAAATGTACAAGTAAAAAAGGCAGTGTAGTTCCTGGTGTATTTACGGTTTATTTACAAGCATTCACAATAAGCATACTTGTGTTATGCTTTGTTTTTTAGTTGCACCCTGTCCCTTTTCTATCATTAAATCTGTGTGGACAACGGATAACTGTCTCCAGAGTCTTGATGGAGGGAAGGCGTTTAGCTGACTGCCAAGTTATATACAGCACATATACCGAGGGCAGCACAGTGAAACAATGTGCTTCCTAGCGGGCAAGATAACGCAATCCAGGCTGACAACAGACACGATTAACGACGTCGTCACACGCAACCAGTGGACGACCATCGCATCTAAGCAGATATTCTCCAACCAACTACACCATGGCGGATGATAGAGTTTCCTTAAAGACACGGTCTATTGCATCATTAGTAAGCTTATGTAACTCATCAGCTGGCGCTGCTGCAACCAAGGCAAGAGCGAAAGCGGAAGGAACAAAGGCCCACCTTTCATTTGCTGAAAATGAAATGAAGCTAAAGCTAGAAAAAGCAAGGTTTGAAGCATCTATGGACTTACTTCATTGTGAAAAGGAGGCAGCCGTTGCGGAAGCAGAGGCCCTAGAAAGTGCCTTTGACTCAGACAGTAAAAAACACATTTGCAAACTGGGTCTACTCCTCGGGAAGCCACACTACAAGATGTCATCGACCAAACAAAATCACAGGGCATAGAATTACTGCTAAAAGATGAACGTTTCAAGGGTGACAAAGAAACAATAAAAATGGATCAAGACAATCCATTTTCCCACTTTCACACAGAAACAAACCCATTCTATCCAGACCAAACCTTCAATGCTCAATATCACAAACATACCTGAAGTACACCAGCTACTAATTTGCCATACAGAAATGAAGACACATATGTTGTTAATAGGTCATGCAAGGCAAGGTTTGATAACTACAGCTACCATGCTACTCCTACACAAAATCTCAGGCCCCTAAAGGACAATGTAGCTTCCTCCAAGTCCAACAGGCTTTTACCCACCTTAAACTGTCTCTTAACACCTCCAAGACTAAGGTTATGTGGTTCTGCCGGAAGGGTGCCATGCCCCCTCCATCACCACCAGTGAGGGAGCTACCCTGGATCAGGTCACAGTCTATTAAGGCTGTCAAAAGTGCCATGAAATTGAGTTCGAATATTAGATTTTGTAATTAGTCTGTGTTCAAATATATTCGAATATCATTTGCCTATAATTCACAAATATAAGCTGCTTATTGCCGGGCGCAATATCCACGTGACGCTCCCTCCAAACCGGCCTACGTGTTATTTTCCACAAGCGGGCAGTGAAAGTAGTAGGACATTGGTGAACTTTCATACTAGGTTACTACATCTGGGGGTCTCATTTATAAAACGTATTTTAGATCAACTACTTGGCGTGTAGGCTACGTAGAAAATCACGTCAAAGTAGTGATTTATAAAATTTCAACAGGACTCAAGGTAGAGACAAGTGTTGACGTGCATGCAGTTCATTTTATAAATGAGCCCCCTGCAGTTTCTATAGCCTAATGCGCAAATGAATAAAGAACTTTCTCGTGGATGTAATTTGGCACAACTCGGCATTTATTAATCACAATAATAGGGAAATGATTGTTTATGGGAAATCCCTGTTTATTTATTAACACAAAAACTATTCAAACGGCTAATACCTGTAGCCTAAAACAACATAAATTACTTACTCTCTTTAGTTTGTTTAACTTCTTTCATCATCCAATTTTATCAAAATCTTCAGAACAGAAAGGAAACATAGCCTGCCATATGGGAACATTATTTAGCCTAAATTGTTAGCTGACAAGTAACAAGTAAGTTGTGTCCATGGAGCTGAAAGTATCACCGGAGGTTATTGGCACTAATTTCTGAGGATCCAGATAGCTTAAAAACAGGACTGTTGTGGCGAATCATGTTCATGCACGCAAAGTTCATTTCCTGTGTTACTTTCCAAACAGGGCTTCTATTACCAGCTAGTGGGACCAACTCCTCCGATGCTGCTGCCATTTTCACCATTAGTTTTCAATATTTTTGAAAACTAATGGTGTATATTTATGTTAATTATAAAACGCGGAATCAAAAACGCAGGATCCAAAAAACTAATATTCGAATGCTCAAATTTAGGCTTGAACTTAAAAAAAAAAAAAGATTTTCGAATAGTTTTCGAACTTAGAATATTTTTTGACAACCCTACAGTCTATAAGTACTTGGGCATCTGGCTAAACAGCACGCTATCCTTTTCCCACCACATCTCTAAGCTGCAGTCTAAGGTCAAGGCTAAGCTAGGGTTCTTTTATAGAAATCGTTTCACTTTTACCTCTGCTGCCAATCTCACCCTCATACAAATGACTATTCTCCCCATGTTCGATTACGGGGACATAATATACAGGTCTGTATGCAAAGGTACACTTTGCAAGTTTGATACTCTTTACAATTCCGCTATCCGGTTTGCCACAAATGCCCCCTTCAACACACACCACTGCACTCTTTACTCTCTGGTCAACTGGCCCTCCCTTCACACCCGTTGTAACATTCACTGGTTTACTGTCATTTACAAGACCCTTCTCGGTCTATCACCTCCCTACCTGTGTCATCTGCTGCACCCTATGTTTGTCACACACAACACCCGGTCCTCACTCCATATCCAATTAAAAATTCCCAAAACCAACACATCCCTCAGTCTTGCATCATTTAAATCTGCTGCCTGCGACTGGAATGCTCTGCAAAAAACCCTAAAACTGGATACATTTATTACCATTTCTGCCTTCAAAGATGCCATCTCAAACATTTTCACTGATTCCTGCAACTGTTTTTCTGCCATGTATTATCCCCATAACACTCTTATGCCCCCCCCCCCCATATCTTGTTTGTTGACTGTTGTTTGCTTGCCTGTGTTTTCATGTGCCTATGTTTAGTTTGTTATTATTGATGTATTTTGTGCTTTTAATATGCTTTTATCTTCTAGCCCACCTCCCCTTGCCTTAAGTGGCTTTTGTCACTTGCCAGGCCACCATTGTAAATAAGAATTTGTTCTTAATGACTTGCCTGGTGAAATAAAGATGAAATAAAATAAAAATGTGCATCCTACTCCTATATCTAATCTCGCACCTCCAAATCACGATGGTGATTCAAACATTACAGATTTTGTAAGGTACGTCGCTCATCGTGAGCTTGTTGCAACAGGCTTACTTCAATTCAATGACAAGCCACAGAACTACAGAGCCTGGAAACGCTCTTTTCAAAACGTCACTGTAGGTTTAGATTTGTCAGCAAGTGAAGAGATGGATCTGCTCCTTAAATGGTTCAGTAAAGAGTCAGCAGAACATGTATAACAGATCTGATCTATACATATTAATCATCCAGAAGCAGGCTTGGTGTTGGTATGGGATAGACTTGAGCAACGTTACGGTTCAGCAGAAGTGATAAAAGATGCTCTGTTTAAACGGCTTGACAGCTTTCTAAAGATAACAAACAGAGATTATTCAAAGTTGACAAAATTAAGTGATCTACTCACAGAACTCCAGTCAGCCAAGAGCAAAGGAGACCTTCTTGGCCTCTCTTTCCTCGACACAGCAAGAGGTGTCAATCCAATTGTACAAAAGCTTCCATTTAATCTGCAGGAAAGATAGGCCTCAGTCGGTGCTTCTTACAAGCGTGACCACGGTGTTCCTTTTCCACCGTTTAGCTACTTTGTCGCAGGATAGTGTCAAAAACGATCCAAGCTTTAACTTCACCTCTCACACGGACATGGCACTGAAATCAGAGAAAACGGTTTGGAAGCCAAACAGGCAGCGAGAAGTATCTGTGCACAAAACTGAGACATTCCCCAAAACCAGCTCTGACACAGAATGGCCTTTAAAGAAACCCAATGATGGAGATAGACTCTGCCCCATACATAGAAAACCACACCCTCTATGGAAATGTTGCGTCTTTAGAGAGAAGCCCATTGAAGAACGCAAAACATTCTTGAGAGAAAACAGTGTGTGCTTTAGGTGTTGTAGGTTCACTGGTCCCAGATTTCTGTACAAACCAGAGCAGAGTCTGCCTAAGAACACCTACAATCTTGTGGATCCTCAGTCAGACCCAGACATTCGTCCTGTGGTGCCTACCCTGACCACTGCAACACACCTTAAGCAGTTTGGTTCTCAACGTTTTTCTAGGTTTCTTTCCTGGAAGTCACAAACACGCGCCGTTACTGCACGTTTGCACATTGCTCGTTTTTTCAACAAAACCTCAAAGAGCAGTCCTTCTTCACACATCGCAAAGAACTGTAAACTCAAAACCCAAATGTAAAAGTGAAAATCACCACACAGCACTTCACCCTGGCCCAGCTACCTGGACCAAAGAAAAGGACCCCGGTCCAGAGCATGGTGGGGAGGGTATCTTGCCAACACCCAATGTCACCACCAAATGCATACTGTGGCGTCTGTGTCTGTGGCGGAGAGCTAATGAGTGTTCCTTCTCTAAAATATGTCTTGTGAATGTGTATCCAACTGGCCACGGAGACAAAGCAGTCAAAATGTACACAATTCTAGACGAACAAAGCAACCGATCACTATCCCGCTCACAGTTCTTCGACATCTTCAATGACCAAAGTCCAAGCGCTCCTTACTCTTTAAAAACATGTGCCGGACCAAAGGAGACAATCGGAAGGAGAGCCAATGGATACAAAGAAGAATCCCTGGATGGAAAGGTCAGCATTCCATTACCCAGCCTAATTGAATGCAACGAGATTCCAAACAATAGAGTCGAGATTCCAACACCTAATGTCGCTCTTCATCATGCTCACTTAAAGTCAATAGCACACCTTATCCCAGAGCTTGACCCAGACGCCCCTATCCTACTTCTGCTAGGATGGAACATCATCAGAGTCCATAAGGTGTGCAAACAAGTCAATGGCCCACATGATCTACCTTATGCTCAGAAACTTGACCTGGGGTGGGTCGTCATAGGCAACGTGTGTCTAGGTAACATCCACACACCACTAACAGTAAGTGTGTTCTACACCAACATCGGAGAGAGACAGCGCCCTACTTTATTTGAACCATGCCCTAATGTGTTCCACGTAAAAGAGAAATACAGTGACATTCTGATCCCTAACCATCCTCCAGCATATTCTGAAGAGAAACTTACCTGCGAGGCTAACCACCTAAGGTGCACGGTGTTCAGACAGACAAAGAACAACAACAAGGTTGTTCCTTCAATTCAAGACGCTTCTTACCTGAAAACAATGAATGATGGTCTAAAGAAAGATGCAAACAACAGTTGGGTAGCACCGTTATCATTCAAGTGCCCACGTCAACGGCTCCCTAACAACAAGGCTCTGAATCGCCTCATGTCACTCAAACACAACTTTGAGAGGAAACCTGAAATGAGAGACCACTTCCACATCTTCATGGAGAAGATATTTCGAAATGGTCATGCCGAACTAGCCCCTCCCCTCAGTGGGGAAGAAGAGAGGTGGTACTTACCAACCTTTGGTGTGTACAATCCTAAGAAACCAAAACAGATCATCAGATCAAGATCAGAGTTGTGTTTGACTGCAGCGCACCCTACAATGGTGTGTCGCTCAATGACGTGTTGCCCCAACCTGAACAACACACTGCTTGGTGTACTGAGGCGCTATAGAAAGGAAAAAAAGAAAGGAAAAATTTTCAGCCGACTTCAAGCAGATGTTCTACTCGTTTTCAGTAAGAGAAGAAGATCGAAACTTCCTACGCTTCTTCTGGTTTCAAGACAATGACCTCTCCAAAGACATTGAGGAGTTTAGGATGAAAGATCATGTCTTCGGCAAAAGCTATATACGGGCTACACCAATCTGTTCTGGACAGTGAGCTATGCACAGACTCTGACGTCAGACACTTCGTAATGCGCAATTTCTATGTAGACAATGGTCTAACATCTCTTACAACAATCAAGGCTGCCATCAGCCTACTAAAAAAGACACAAGACATGTTTGCCAAATCAAATCTAAGGTTGCACAAAATAGCAGCCAACAACAAGGAGGTCATGGAGGCCTTTCCTCCTGAAGATCATGCAACTGACCTTAAAGACCTGGACGTTGATGCAGACAGCCTGCTAACTCAACGCAGTCTTGGGCTCAGTTGGGACCTCCAAAAGGATAGTTTCCACTTCAAAGTCTCTGATGAGATAAAACCCTTCACACGACAAGGTATTTGGTCAACCATCAACAGTCTTTATGATCCTTTAGGCTTTGTAGCACCTGTCACCATACAGGGAAAATCCATCCTTTGAGAGCTCACTGCAGAGAATGGCGTCTGGGACTCTCCATTGCCCCAAGAAGTGGAGGAGGCATGGACATCCTGGAGATCATCTTTGAAAGATTTGTCCAGTCTTTCTATCCCCAGACCATACACAAACATTTTACCTTCAGAAGCTGCCAGAAGAGAATTGTGTGTCTTCTCGGATGCATCAACTAAAGCTATTGCTGCAGTGGCTTATCTAAAGGTTACTGATAGTGACAGGACCAACCATGTAGGCTTCGTCATAGGCAAAGCTAAACTGACTCCGCGTCCAGAGCACACGGTACCAAGGCTGGAACTCTGTGTAGCTGTTCTGGCAGTAGAGTTAGCAGACTTAATCTCAACAGAGCTAGACCTTCAGATTGATACTACGTCTTTCCACACGGACAGCAAAGTGGTCCTAGGGTACATTTGCAATGAGACCAGATGTTTTTACGTGTACGTAAGTAACAGAGTTCAATGCATCCGAAGATCCTTCTATCCCGACCAGTGGAACTTTGTACCCACAGATCATAATCCTGCAGATCATGCCACGCGATCTGTCACTGCAAACCATTTGATGCACACCAACTGGTTCACTGGTCCCAGATTTCTGTACAAACCAGAGCAAAGTCTGCCTAAGAACACCTACAATCTTGTCGATCCTCAGTCAGACCCAGACATTCATCCTGTGGTGCCTACCCTGACCACTGCAACACACCCTAAGCAGCTTGGTTCTCAATGTTTTTCTAGGTTTTTTTCCTGGAAGTCACAAACACGCGCCGTTACTGCACTTTTGCACATTGCTTGTTTTTTCAACAAAACCTCAAAGAGCAGCCCTTGTAAAGGTTGACATCATTGTGAATCACAATACAAGGGGCATGACTCTCATCAAGCTCAGAACGCCATCATTCAAACAGTACAAGGAGAAGTCTATGCTGACGAGATCAGGTGCATTCAAAAACATGAAAGGATTCCCAAGAGCAGCCTTCTTAAAAATCTGGATCCCTTCATCGACGATCATGGGCTTCTGAGAGTTGGCGGCTGCATTCATGACTCAAGCCTCAATCACAAAGAAAAGAACCCTTTTACTATCCAAGGCAATCACCACATTGCAGCCTTAATAGTAAAACATCATCATTGTTATTTCCCCGAGAAAATCCAGGGAATGAGGGGAGTAACAATAAAAATTAAAGCCGCAAGCGCCGTTGGGAGGGGTCCAAGCATTGGCGCTATTGCGCCCCCTATGAAGCGATTTTAAAATGGTTTTGTCCTCACGATCATATACTTTCACCCAACATATCTACTGAATATCATGGTGATTGTATAAAATATTGATGACTTACGACCAATTTTGTGCTAAGAGACGCTGTCGGATTACTTGGTTGCATCGCCATGGATGTGTCCTAGCCGCTTGCCGTAAAGGCCTTTACTATGTCGTAACACTTAGGTGGCATGTCGTAACACTTACATAGCCCGGCGTGTATGTAGAGCTGCAGTGCTTCCGCGCCGCAACTAAAAAAGGAATCGGACTAGTGTTGTCACAATACCAAAATTTTGACTTTGATACTGATACCAGGTCTAGTACAAGCGGCCAAAACCACACTTCGTTTTTGAAGCTCATTTCCTGGTCTTGTTGTTCCTGGTTGCTCACTGGCGCCACTACGGTTGGCTCCAGTATAGGTGTTTTCATATCCGGTTTCCATGTAAGTCTACGGTACAAATGCGGTCAAAATACAAAGTCAATCATTTTTTCTCATGAGAACAAATAGTCACAATATGTGTATTTTATTCGCATGACTGTCCATGGGTCGATTTCATGATTTATTGTGTCATTTGGGCACTGTTATAATATTTGTAGTGGACCAATGAGGTACAATTATGCGTCACTTTCTTATAACTGCGCAGGACTAAGCGACAGTAGGGGCTACAGTCTATGGTCACTGTCAACTTTTTTCTGTTAGCTTTGTGTTCGCCGCGAACGTTTGCAAACATAAGCGAATGGTCTGAAAAGGTAGTTTGCGGCGAACAAAAATGGACGCTGGACTGAGGGAAATGTTCCCAGAGGTGCGTTCAAGTTCAGCGAACAGAGGTGAATGTTCGTGGCGAACATGTTTTCTTTGAACAGTTCAATTTGAACGGCTTTTTACGAACATTCCAAATTGTTTGCATTAAACATAAACAGACATGGCGACGAGAGCATTTGTACTCACAGCCGCTTCTGTGATCATCAATGATAAAAAAAAACAATAGCTAGCTAGCGAACAATAATAACATTGGCTAGCGTTAACAATAACATTATTGAAAAAACTGATCACACTTAACGGCATCTTCAATTGAAATACCCATCTGGGAACATTTCCCTCAGTCCAGCATTCATTTTTGTTTGCCGCAAACTACCTTTTCAGACCGTTCGTTTATGTTTGCAAACGTTCGCGGCGAACACAAACCTAATGCAAAAAAGTTTGAAATAGTTTGCAAACGTTCGCCTTGTTCACTGAACTTGAACGCACCTCAGTTGGGTATTTCAATTGAACATGCCGCGTGTGACTGTGTAACTGTGTGATCAGTTTTTTCAATAATGTTATTGCTAACGCTAGCCAATGTTATTATTGTTCGCTACCTAGCTATTTTTTTTATCATCGATGGTCACAGAAGCGGCTGTGAGTACAAACACTCTCGTCGCCACATCTGTTTATGTTTAATGCAAACAATTTGGAATGTTTGTAAAAAGTCGTTCAAATCGAACTGTTCAAAGAAAACATGTCCGCCACGAACATTTGCCTCTGTTCGCTGAACTTGAATGCACCTCAGGTCTTTCACTTTTAAATAGATCTAAAAACAGCATATGTTAATAACAATACAGCATCTTCCTATAATAAAATATTTCCAAATTAGAACACCTATTGCTACTGAAGTGAACTGAGTCAAAGCTTGCGCTGTATCAACAAGTCAATGCACAAGCGCACGTCACCTGACTTGGCTACCTTAGTTGTTACTGCCATCTAGTGAAGATTCTGAGAAATTACACTTTTCATCCTCTCAATCAGTAATGCGGGAGACACATTTCCCCGGCTTTTACATTTGACACAAAACTAGCGAAGGTCGGAAAATTCTAATATCGAACCGTTTCGGTTTTTTAAGTACCGAAAAAGTGCTGAAGTTTCGGTATACCATGCAACACTACATCAGACACATGTTCCAAACCATTGCTCAGCTTAGCAGAGAATGCACATTTCAGAGCTCCTCAGAGACAGATAGAATAATAATGCATATTTAAAATAATAAATATGACATTGAAAAAAATGAAACAAAAAATGAAATATCAACTCGCCATCCCTGCTACCTGTGTGCTGCCCGCAGAGTACCGTATAATTTATTTCGACATTGGCAGACTACAGCATAAATTGCGTCTTTTGTTTATACTCAATATTAGTAATTGAAGCGAGAAACTGCAGCTGTAGACACAAGAAAGTTTGTTATATTATGGTAGCAACGGAACGAAGCGGACTATATATATAGGCTATATTTACCGTCATTGTTTTATTATACCAGCGTGTTTTCGCGCGTTTGCAGAGAAACTCAAATGCTATCAATAAAAATGGTTTAGCGATTTCTCAGCATAATGACGGATGGGGATGGGACAATATGAAAAGAATTTTCAACCGTCCACCGCGTTTTAGCAACGTTCCAACATTCTCGTCATCACTGTTGCATGCATCACAAAAACACTTTTACACTAACGCTTATATTACAGTGTGAAATATCCACATTATATACCACTAACCTATTTAAAGACACTCAATTTCAAAAATAACGCATATAACCGAAATAATTTGAGCAGTAATACTTACATAGCAATATGACATTTTATTTGTGTTCAGTAGTATAGAGACAGAGACAGTATATCAATGAAAAAGTCCTATCCGCTTCTGTTTTGCTCCAGAAAACGATGTCAGATAGGTCTATCAGCAAAGATATGGCTTAGCTATGCCCCGAAGTCCTCAATAATAATAGTACTCTCCAAGAAATTATTAAAATCGTTGACAACGTTTCGTTAGGTGCAGTGCTGCCCAAAGTGAATACGCAAGTGAATGCGATAAGAAATTTTCCGTTACGCTGACCGATAAAACGCTATTCCAAAAGCAAAATCAGACATGTTATACATTGTTAGAAATGGTAAATGGTAAATGGACTGCATTTATATAGCGCTTTTATCCAAAGCGCTTTACAATTGATGCCTCTCATTCGCCAGAGCAGTTAGGGGTTAGGTGTCTTGCTCAAGGACACTTCGACATGCCCAGGGCGGGGTTTGAACCGGCAACCCTCCGACTGCCAGACAATCGGTCTTACCTCCTGAGCTATGTCGCCCCTGTAGAAAGCTTATACTCTCACCTACTGAATAAATGAATTGTCAATCAAGCCAGGGTGTACTAAAAAGGGCGACAATGCCGAGAATAACAGGTGTGGTATTATGCACAGCTATTTTTGAAGGTACCCAGGCATCACAGATGCGCGTAAATTTCACAAACGGATTGTCCAAGACAATATATGACCAATCAGTCTCAAAAGGGACATCTCTACGCGTAAAACCAACAGTAAGGTTGTATATTCATTCAATACTTAGTCCCAGATATTGACTGTAGAATGACATGGTATCATTTTTTAAAACGTTGTCTCGTTTACTTTGTTACTCTGTGAGCAGCGTTTTCACTGCTGTATTGGCATATTTTAGGGCTAATGTCGCGTTTATCTTGTTACTGCAGAATACGATTTCTCTCACCATAATGACGGATTCAAAGACTAAACGAACTCACCCGATATTGTCTACAAATGGATCTATACCAAAGAAAAGTAGGATGATTCATCTTCTCAAAAAGCTTTTACTAACAGACTTCTAGTAGCAAAAAACGAAATATCAACTCGCCATCCCTGCTACCTGCGTACTGCGCTTAGAATATTGTATTATTTACTTAGACATTGGCAGACTACAGCATAAATTGTGTCTTTTGTTTATATTCAATATTAGTAATTGCAGCGAGAAACTGCAGCTTTAGACACAAGATAGTTTGTTATGTTATGGTAGCAACAGAACGAAGCGGACTGTGTATGTATTACCCTCATTGTTCTATTATACCAGCGTGTTTTCGCGCGTTTGCACAGAAATTAAATACTATCAATAAAATGGTTTAGCTATTTCTTAGCATAATGACAGATTTAAAGACTAAACAAACTCACCCGATACTGTGTTCAAATGGATCCATGCCAAAGAAATGTAATTATGCATCCTCTCAAAAAGCTTTTACTAACAAACTTTTAGTAGCCTAGCATGCACTCTGGCTGGCCCTGTCTTCCATTGCTTCCCCGACGTTCAGACCCTCCCCTCACTGATAAAAACTAGACCCTACGGTGTGGGATTACTTGCGTCGTCATGGATGTCTTCTAGCCGCTTGCCGTAAAGAAGTTTACTAGATGTCGTAACACTTTAGATGTGGAGCTACAGCCCTTCCGCACAGCAACTAATAAAAAAGTGGGGGGGCGCGGAAGATGGCGACCAGAGCAGTCTTGTTTTATTGCACCTGAGCAACATTTAAGGGTTTCCATACCCAAAAGTTTGTTTTGTGTATGCCTTTGGTCATGGAAAATGTTCTAACATAATATAAATACCGTCGTTAAGTGACATTATTTGTTTATTCAAAGTAATTACCTCAGAACGAAGTTTAGTCTGCCACTATCTTCTGCTTGCTAACTAATTCACTTGCTAACTGACCGGCACTATGGAATTGTCCGGCAGTGGCTCTGCTTTAAAGCGGAATTCCTCCAAACAGCCAAACAGCAACTGGCTTTTGCCTCTGAACTTTCAGAAGAGAGTGACCACTCATACCCACGGCTTAATAGCCCACGACGAACTCCTTCACCTGCTCCTGACACACCATTAAAAAGTCCACAAATGAAGAAAACCAAAACGGAACCGACACTGCTCGAGCTACAGAACAACATAGTAAGTATTTTAACTGCAAAGATTAATGAAAGGTCAGACAATCTAGAAGAAATGGTAAAAAAATAATACTGTCAGCATCGACTCTCTGAAAAGATCGCTTGACTTTGCATTCAAAGAGGTTAACGACCTTAAAAGTGACATGAAAGCAGTGAAAGTGACGTGCACGGAGAACAACAAGAAGGTAAAGCAATTGGAAGAAAAGCTGAACGAGGCTGAGAGATACCGTCATAGATGGAACCTACGCATTGCTGGGATTCCCGAACAGGCAGATGACAATATCAAGCAGCGGGTCATAGGAATCTGCAAAGCTCTCATTCCCGAGTTCAGAGCAAAATTATCAAACGACATCGACATCGCTCATCGTTTGGGATCCAAGGAGCAGAACAAAGGACCCAGAATGACAATCGTCCAGTTCACCAACAGAACCACACGGGACCTTACATGGAAGCGGGCGAAGGACTGTGAGTACTTGAAAACCCACAAGCTGAGGTTCAAGGAAGACCTGACCAAAGCTGATGTGGACACTCGCAGCAGCTTGTGGCCAGTGGTGGAAGCTGCCCGGAAGGAGGGGAAGGTCGCGTTCTTTGCGGGTGTGAAGGTGATCATCAACGGGAGAGTATTCCGACCGAATCAGGGAACATAGACTTGAGTGAAGTCCACTTAAGGACAATTGAGGTGATTATTGTTTACCAGTTTCTCGTTTCGAAGTCATGTTGTTTATCTCCCTTTTCAGGAGTAACTTCTAGTTATATTTTGGTATGTTAGTGACCAAAGTTTGTCTATTCAACTAAGTACATAATGGGATGGTAAACCCTGAGTTGCATAAAACTTGACTACCTACAACTTGCACTAAGCTTTATAAGGTTAAGTGTTTATTTTATGTCCTTATCTGTACGTTCGATTAATGTCAGGGGTAATCGTGATGCACTGAAACGCAAAGCTATTTTTCTGTACTGTAAATGGTTCAATGCAGATTTTTATTTTTTACAAGAAACACATGCATGTATATCCAATTTGAGTTTATGGAAGAATCAATGGGGCAATGATATCTGGCTGTCTTATGGTAGCAACCATTCTGCAGGGGTTGCAATATTGAAAGGTTCATTCAAAGGGAAAGTTAACAGTAAGACCCATCACTCTGGAAGATGGGCTCTTTTAACAGTAACCATCAACAGTGAGAGATATTTGTTGGGAAATATATATGTTTTTAACTAGAGCCCAACCGATACCAGATTTTTGGGTCCGATGCCGATCCCGATTTTGGAGAGTCCTAGCCCACCGATTACCGATGTTTTGACCGATATTTTGTCAAAAAGTGCAACATTTTCAAATCGATTTGAAAAACTTATATTTTATTAAAGTTTCTATATTTAAGAAAATTTAACTCATAAGCAAACAAATAAAAATAAAAATAAACACACAAAGAACTTCTTATATAAAAAAATGAAAAAGATGATATTAAATTAAATATATATTAACACCATCTTTAAGTGTGTGAAATCAAAATAACTCCACACCTTGCTTTTACTCCTTTCTTTTCCAGCCATCTATAAAAAATAAATTTAAAAAAATCAGTTTTCCAGTTTCAAACATGTATTTTTATAAATATTATTATTATTGTTGTTATTAATTTGTTATTATTATTTCTTAGTATCTATTCTCAGTAAATTAATTATATTTTCTTATTTTATTCCTACTACATGATCTCAAAGAGTAAGACTTTATCTAGCGAGCTTCCCTGTCCATAAGAATTCGGTGGTGAAAATAACTACAATGCGCTCTGACGCGTGACTAGATGACACACTGGCTCGCAATAACGCATTAGCTATTGACACAGCCTCATTATTTCTTATTATATATTCTCAGTAAGTTAAATTAATTATATTTTCTTATTTTATTTCTGCGGCATGATCTCAAAGAGTAAGACGTTATCTAGCGCAGCTAATGAGTGAATCAAGTGTAACGTTAGATGAAATTAAATTGACTGGATGAAATACGTGAAAAAAAAAACTACAATGAGCTTTCGTGCAGGTTACCCGCGCTAACTGTTGGTTGATTCACTTCTCCAACAGCAATCCTTCTCTCATGTTATCACGACAAAGCTAGATAGCATGACTTAAAATGATCCACGTTAGAAGTGTTTTATCAGCGTTTTTACTGTCTGGTTAGCTTGCTACGATGACGCGTGACTAGATAACACACTCGCTTGCAATAACGCGTTGGCTATCGACACAGCATCATATAGTAGCTAATATCATTATCTCAGATTTAAAAAACTAATGTGTGATGCATTCAATCACCATTTTATTTTGGCTGGTTATTTATTTGAGAATACAGCGATGTCCTCTGGAAATGTAGATCCTACGCTGCTTATGTGCTCACTGCCACTTCATAAAGGCTTGCTAGCCAGCTAGCTTACTAAAGTGAACCAAATATGTTAGCTAGCTCGCTCGCTTGATAATGAGGATTAATAAACATAGTGGTCGTATGAACGCATTTAATTAAACACTTTCACTAAATATACATACCTTTATTGTGACAATCTGTGCAGACAAGTCTTGCAGTGGAGAATTTTGGATGAGGCACGAGTGACAAACGTCTTATCACAGAAGTAGCGCGTCAGCTGCTGCAGTTCACACTTGTATTAGAGCTCCCTCTACTGGATAATTCTAGTAAATAGCAATTACAACGTTCGAACAGACAAGTACAGATAAATAATCAATGTTTTTTTTGTTTATTATACTTATTTAAAAATCGGGACACATCGGCTGCATAACTGCCGATCCCGATGTCTTCAAAAAAGTCAAATAATGACCGATATATCGGCCATACCCTACTTTTAACTATATCTTTATTTCAGGAGTTGGAGGAAGAGGTACATAGAATTAAGGATGTCTTTCAAGATATCAAAATTATCCTGGGAGGGGATTTCAACTCAGTGTCTGATGCAATGTTAGGTTTCCCCCTCCTACTAGACCTAATATCACAAACCCAGAGTTCAGTAACATATGTTCTGGTCTTGGTGTTATAGATATATGGAGATCTACCCAAACAAAAAGGAATACACTTGGTGTAATAAGGATAGATCCAAGCAATCAAGGATTGATTTATGGTTGATTTCAGACATTCTTGATAAACAAGTGGACAAGGTCTCTATTGAACCATCGGTTCTTACTGATCATAAAGCCATTATTTTATCTGTTAACTTGAGCTGTCCTGGTTCTAATAGAATTAATAAAGGATATTGGAAATTCAGTTGCAACTTACTAAATGATGATATATTTAAAAGAGAAGCCAAGGACATCATTATTAGTCACTGGAGTAAAGCACAACTAGAAGAATCTTATGGAAAATATTGGGAGCTAATGAAATATAATATGCCACAGTTTGCCATTAAAAGGAGTAAGGACATTGCTAAGAACAAACGATTAAAGGAAGAGGAAATTATCATAGAAATAATTAACATTTTAGGTTGTGAAGATATTGACGGAAAACATGAAAAAATATTACTTGATCTGCAGTTGAAATTGGATGAAATATACAAAGAAAAGGCCAGAGGGGCTTTTGTACGATCAAGAAGGAGACAGTTGGGTGAAAAGAATACAAAATATTTTTACAACCTTGAGAAAAGAAACGGTGAATTCCCTTCTGTTCACAAACTTATTATAGATGGCCATGAAAATCAAAATTGTAAGGATATTTCAAAATATGTTTCTGAGTTTTATGGTAATTTATATACAAGTAATGCCTGCCCTACCACTGATATCTCTGCCTTTCTAGAGTCAGTTAGAGAACATGCCACGCTCATTGTTGAAGATTTTAAGAACAGGTGTGATGAAGAAATAACCATGAATGAAATAAAGAAGGGTATCAATAAATTGAAGGAGAACAAATCACCTGGGAACGACGGGCTTATGAGTGAATTTTATACGTTTTTCCAGGATGACCTCACAGAATTTCTTTATTTTGTTTTTAGGGAAGCAATTGACTTAGGATCTCTTCCAGCCTCAATGACACAAGGTTTGAGCACCGTAATACCGAAACCAGACAAGGATCCCTTGTTTTTAGATAACTGGAGGCCTATTACTTTGATTAACAATGATGGAAAATTACTAGCATCAGTATTTGCTGAGAGGTTAAAAAACAAACTGGATCCTATTATAGACAGATCTCAGTCTGGCTTTATGAAGGGCACACATATATGTAATAACATTCGCTTGGTATTAGATTTAGTTGACTACAGTGACTTCATAAAAGATGAAAGTTTTATTTTATTTGTTGACTTTTATAAGGCCTTTGATACCGTTGAGCATTCATTTATCTTTGAAACTCTTAGTTTTTTTGGTTTTGGTGATTATTTTCAAAGAGTAATTAATACCTTTTACAATAAAGGTAATAGTTCTGTGAAATTATCTTATGGGACATCACTACGGTTTAATATTGATAGGGGAATTCGACAAGCTTGCCCAATTTCACCCTTTTTATTCCTTTTAGTTACTCAAGTCATGGCATTACATATAAGGTTTATTTAGAGGTATTCAGATACAAGACAAAGAAACAAGATGCTCTCAAGTGGCGGATGATACTACACTCTTCCTGAAAGATAGCACACAAGTTCAGAAAGCAATTGAATGTTTGACAATCCTTCTCAAGAGTGTCTGGACTAAATTTGAATATTAGAAAATGTGAGTTGTTACCCTTGAAGCGTGCCATGGTCAGCACTATATGTGGAATTCCTGTTAAGAATATGGTTACCTACTTGGGTATTAAGATCTGCAAGGACCAGAAAGAAAGATCAAGATTAAACTTCTCTCCCGTTCTCAAAAAAGTAGATAGATAAAAATAGATTTAATTCTTGGTCGAGAGATCTTTCACTGAATGGACGTGTTCTTCTTTCTAAATCTGAGGGCTTATCGAGATTGGTCTATACCTCCGTTGCCCTGGATGTTTCCCCATCATTCATAAAAAAGTAGACTCAAAGCAATTTAACTTCATATGGAGGAATAAACCTCACTACATAAAAAGAGATATAATTTGTAACGGCCAGGACAAGGGAGGTCTAAACGCATTGGATTACCAAACCTCCAATATTATTTTTAAAATTAAATGGTTACAGACCATTTGGAACATATTCCCAAACCTAATTTTTCAACAGGTTGGTGGCATTGAGTTTTTACTGAAATGTACTGCTTATTTGGACTCTTTCTTACAAACACAACTTCTCTCCTCATAGATACACAATTTGGAACAACAAGGATATAAGATATAGTAATAAAACTTTATTTTTTAGAAATTGGATTAACTGTAATATCATATGGGTTAAACAATTATTTAACAAAGATGGTCAACTTTTTAGTCATACAGAATTTATGAGCCATTTTTGTCAGGGTACGGGGTTTAGGACCCAGGAGCAGAGTAAGGAAGACAAACTCAAAAGGGAAAATTAACAAAGACTTTACTAACAAAAGGGCAAACACAAATGGGGAACAGAAAAGACCATGATGGGCAAAAACACAAACTCCAAAAATATCTAATAAAACAGAAAACAAGAGGAACTCAAAAACACGGGCAGGGCAGAACACAGGCAGGCAGAGTACAAGGGCAGGTACATATGGTCAGAAACAAACACAAGTAGGAAACAAACACAAGGAACCAGCACCCGAGTCAAGGGGACAAAGAACTTAAATAGACAGGGGGTAAAAAGACACAGATGAACTCAAAAAACAATCAAACCAGAAAAGGAGGGGATAACAAGACACAGGTGGGAACAATGATAGAATAACAAGACAATGGAAAACAATAATACAATTAACAGGGGAACGAGCAGGACACAAAATGAGCAGGAAAAACAGAAACAGTAAAACAGAACCATGACAGCACCCCCCCCCCCCCAAGGGACGGCTCCTGGGACGAGATGGGACAAGACGGGACAGGGGCAGACGGGGTCCGGGCACAGGAGCAGAAGCCGGATGGGGTCCGGGCACAGGAGAGGAAGCCGGACGGGGTCCGGGCACAGGAGCGGAAGCCAGACGGGGTCCGGGCACAGGAGCGGAAGCCGGATGGGGTCCGGGCACAGGAGCGGAAGCCAGACGGGGTCCGAGCACAGGAGCAGAAGCCAGACGGGGTCCGGTCACAGGGACGGGGGCTCACAGACAAGGAACGAACTCAGACGGAACGCTGGACTGGACTAACGCTACACTGGACTGGACTAACACACACACACACACACAGCGCTCAAGACAATATGGGTAACGGGACTCTGACAGGGCACGGAGGACAGGACTCAGACAGGGAACAGACCAGAAGACCTAACAAAGGGGCAGACAGAGAGACAAGCACACGGGGAGACACACAGCAAGGCTGACAGACACACTAAGGGACAGGCAGACAGGAAAACAATAATACAATTAACTGAGCTGCTCTTCTTCCCATGCAAGACCTCCTTGCTTCGTGAACTCTCAATCACGGTTGATGGCACCACAGTGACTGCCTCTCACTCTGCCAAGAGCTTGGGGGTGGTCCTGGATGACCAACTGGACCTCAAGGAGCACATCAAGGCAACATCACGGTCCTGCAGATTCCTCCTGTACAACATCAGGAGGATTCGACCATACCTGACAACGCACTCCACCCAGCTGCTCGTCCAGGCTACGGTGACCTCTCACCTTGATTACTGCAACTCTCTCCTTGCAAGCCTGCCAGCTTGTGCCATACAGCCACTACAGATGATTCAGAATGCCGCTGCCCGACTCATCTACAGCCTCCCCAAATTCTCCCACGTCACTCCTCTGCTGCGATCACTTCACTGGCTACCGGTCGCTGCCAGGATCCGGTTCAAAGCCCTGACCCTTGCCTACACTGCTGCCAACAGGACAGCCCCCATCTATTTGCAGGACATGACTCAATTCTATGTGCTTGCTCGACCACTCCGCTCTGCGGCAGCAGGGCGCCTTGTAACCCCTCCCACCTGCCCAAAGGGATCACAGAGCTTCTCCACCCTAGCTCCCCAGTGGTGGAACCCCGTCCCTCTCCGAACCTCCCCCTCACTATCCATCTTCCACCGTGGCCTGAAGACTCATCTCTTCAGACTATACCTAGACTAACCACCACCACGCTGTATAATAAATAAATAAAAAATTTAAATAAAAAAAACCCTTTTTCCTGTCACTTACATGTTGCCCCATCCCTGCACTTCTTGGCAATTTGTATTTGTCCTAATACTGTAGCTTATTCTTCTGCCTAGTTGGCTTTGCAGATGTTAGACCAGAATAGTGTTCATTGTTCTCGGCTAGAAATAGCTGTACAAAATAAGTAATTGTACCTTACTGAACCCGTGTTCAGCAGTTGTCTATGATCATGAAATGCACTTTTTTTGTACGTCGCTTTGGATAAAAGCGTCTGCCAAATGAATGTAATGTAATGTAATGGAAGGAGAGGGGCGAATTCAAAAACAGGACAAAAAACAAGCCGACTGACTTACAGACAGACAGGCAGACAGACGGGTAAACGGATTGGCTGACAGGCCGATGGCCTGGGGGACAGACAGACAGGCCAACATACTGGCCGACAAACACGAGGGCAGACATGCAGACAGGCAGGCAGGCAGACAAACAGATAAGGGGGCAGGTGAACAGTTAGGGGAAAGGATTGGCCCCATCCCCAGGGGGAAACGCCCTCCAAGGCGTGGCTGCGGGAAAGCACCAGGGCTGTTGGATGGATGAGGTCTCTGGGCCCTGGGCTGGGGCAGCGACGGCTCGGGTGCAATAGGGGACGTGGGCACACTGGGGGGCCCGGGAACCCTGGGCGGCGAGAGAACACTAGGGGGCGAGGCAGGCGGCCCCCGCTGGGAGCTGGGCGGAGCAGCAGGCCCCTCCTGGGCGCTGGGCAGAGCAGGAGGCTTCGCCTGCAGGACAAAGGGCGGAGCAGGCAGCAGCCCCTGCGGGACAACGGGTGGAGCAGACGGCGGCGGCGGCCCCTGCGGGACAACGGGCGGAGCAGGCGGCGGCGGCTCGAGGTGGCTCTGGAGGCCTCTCCGGGGCTCGAGGCGGCTCTGGAGGCCTCTCCGGGGCTCGAGGCAGAGCAGGGGGCTTCTCCGGGGCTCGGGGCAGAGCAGGCGGAGGCCCCTGCAGAACGGCAGGCCGGACAGGCAGCTCCTGCGGGACGGCGGGCCGGGCAGGCAGCTGCGGTGGCCCCTGTGGGACAACGGGCAGAGCAGGCGGACCCTGCGAGACAATGGGCAGAGCAGGCGGGCCCTGCGGGACAACGGGCAGAGCAGGCGGCCCCTGCGGGGCCCCAACTAAAAAGTCTAAATAGCGGGCAAACAATATGGCAGACATAGGTGGTCCCAATAGCATAGTTGTAGAGCACGTTCAGATGCATAGGTCAATGAAGTTTCGTGTTGATCTAACTTATGGTGTGGGAGTTATGGCCTTTTACACATGACCCTTTGTTATAGCGCCACCATCTGGCCGACATAGGTGATTTGTAGTGCCAGAGTAGTGGGGGGCCATAGGAACCCACCTACCAAATTTGGTTGCTTTGGTTGCTGAGCCTCAGACACTTTTAGCGGAGAAAAATAATAATAATAATAATAATAATAATAATAATAATAATAATAATAATCCTAACAGATACAATAGGGTTCCACCTGCTTCGCTGCTTGGACCCCTAATCATCCTAACAGATACAATAGGGTTCCACCAGCTTCGCTGCTTGGACCCCTAATTAAAGCCGCAAGCGGTGTTGGGAGGGGTCCAAGCATTGGCACTATCGCGCCCCTTAATGGAGCAAATTTAAAATGGTTCTGCCCTCATGATCATATACCTTCACCCAACATATCTACTGAATATCATGATGATTGTATAAAATATGGATGACTTACGGCTAATTTTGCGCTAAGAGACACTGTCGGATTACTTAGTTGTGTCGCCATGGATGTATCCTAGCCGCTTGCCGTAAAGGCCTTTACTATGTCGTAACAATTAGATGGCCTGGTGTGTATATAGAGCTGCAGTGCTTCGGCTCCGCAACTAAAAAAGGCGTCAGACTAGTGTTGTCACGATACCAAAATTTTGACTTTGATAGCGATACCAGGTTTAGTATCACGATACTCGATACTGAAACGATACTTGAAACTTAAACGATACTGATTCGATACTCGGTACCTAACGTCCGCAAGGGTTGACCTCATTTTCAAATTCACAGTTTATTAACAACCTGGGTTATTAACAACCTTTAAGTTGAAGCCTGTTCAACATATTAATATGCATAGGCCTATTGTGTTACAACACTAATAGAAAAATATATTAAATATATTTTAAAAATTAAACAATTGTAAACTAAATAATCTTTAAACAGGTCTTTCACTTTTAAATAGATCTAAAAAACTGCATATTTTAATAACAATACAGCATCTTCCTATAATTAAATATTTCCAAATCAGAACACCTATTGCTACTGAAGTGTACTGAGTCGAAGCTTGCGCTGTATCAACGAGCTGGAATGAGAAAGCCTTAACTAAAAAGTCAAAATGGCGGGCAAACAATATTCCCCATTCTGATGCTTGATTTGAACTTCAGCAGATCATCCTGACCATGTCTACATGCCTAAATGCATTGAGTTTCTGCCACATGATTGGCTCATTAGATATTTGAATTAACAAGCAGTTGAACAGGTGTACCTAATGAAATGGCCGGTGAGTATATATAATATATTCTATTGCCAGATTAGTACATATTACTGTGCACCAGCTTCGCAAAGTTGTTTTGAGATTTTGTTAAACCACACTTTGGATTTCTGCTAAGGATTATGGGTACTTCACTGTACTGTAAGTGCTTTGGAACATGACAGCTATTCCTATTTTCATAAAGACAGGGAAAATAATCTCTCTTCTCTAGACCCCAGTATCTTTGTTTTGGATTATTCCTCATTCTTATGTCACTGTACAAGAGGATTTGAGAACTGTGTGGGCCATTTGTTTGTTCTTACATGGCTCTTTCTGAGGGAGGAGAAGTGATGTGTGGGGCATTGTTCATTCCTGGTTCCTCTGTCTGGATGAGCTAGCCGTGTGTGGTGTATTGTTCACTGTTACGTACATCTCTGTTAAGTTGAGGGGTCTGGAGTGTCCTGTAAGGTCAGAGCCCCCAGTGTCTGAGGAACCTGTTGTCCCTTTATGGTACCATTCCCTCAGAGAATGAAGTGACTTACTGCAGGAGAGTAAACAATGCCTTTAATGTCATAGGGACTTAGTGCTCCACCCAGGACTCAAGAGTGCCAGTTCGTGTTCACAATGATGATTATTCAGAAAGCGTTAAGTCCTGAAATCTGCCCCTCCCACTACTCTCAGTGAGAGACTTATGCTTTGGGATGGTGGTTCAGTGCAGGTATATGCTGCTGAGAACAATAATGCATCCTTCCATCCATCCATTATCTATACCCGCTTATCCTGAGCAGGGTCGCTGGAGCCTGTCCCAGTGTGCATTGGGCGAGAGGCAGGAATACACCCTGGACAGGCTGCCAATCTATCGCAGGCAACAATAATGCAATTTTATTTTATTCATCTTTTTTTTTTTTTGAGGGACCAGGAGCGACAGGCTTATTTATGCGACCAGGCCGTTAAGAACATTATGAGCCTGAAAAGCACACAGAGCTACTGAAGGGCTGGGTGGCCTGGGTGGGATTGGATTAAATGGATTGTTTTGCATCATTAAGCTGAAACCAGTAACAAGATGGGGGGTTGGGTGGGAAGGGGGCAGGGGTTGGGATTGTGGGTCGGTGGCTTGTACATAATCTTCAAATGCACCTATTTTTTAAATAAAACAAATATGCAACCACAGGAGGACCCACCCAACTAGAGGTACACTCATGTCTAAGAACACATTGCAGTGAACACATTATAGCAAAGCAGTGAAGAACACACTGAATTATTTTAGTGGTTTTATTTTTTCAATGCCATGGTACCAGTACCTGCCTTCATAATCTTGTTAAGTGGGGATCCAGAGGTACTGTCTGCACACCAGTATTTTCGGATTTTTGTCTGGTACAATGCGCATTGTGGGACATTACATCCTTCATTTGATTTACATTAATGAAAAAATGTTTGTTCCCTTGTCGGCAGATCATAACCTGAGGTAAAAATAATGAAAAATAAAATAATGAGATTAAACATAGTTGTTTTTTTAAATAATTTTATTAATTGAGTTTATTGAATGTCATCATGAATTATCTACAGTATGTTGACAATGTACCCCGCACAACATATATATTTTATTTTTAAAATATAAAACAACGCGTTTTTTGCTGAGTGCGATCCTATAGGCTACTCCGGTGCGACTTGTAGTCCTGAAAATAGCGGTACCTACTCTAGCCCAAACATAAAACATACTTGCGCAGACGCTAAAGTTTGTTAGCCAGGCTAGCGCTACTGAGTGAATCGCCATGGCAGAGTCAGGAAAACGTAAAGCTAAGCGCAAATATGAAGATGAGCACAGGCTATTCTTGCCTGAAAGGGAGGGATTGTATTTTTTTGCGGAACGAAATGGGAAACCCTTCTGCTTGATATGTCAGACTTCACTGTCGCATTTTAAAGCTTCAAACCTGGAGCGCCATTTCACCTCACTCCATGCCAACATGGCCCAGGAGTTTCCCAAAGGCACTGAACTTCGCAAGCACAAGGTAAACGCGCTGAAACGTCAGTCAGAGAAGCAGACTCAGTTTTTTCGAAAATTTACGAAGCACTCAGGGACGGTCACATTGGCATCATATCAGGTGGCATGGAACATTGCTCGTGCTAAAAAGCCATACAGCGAAGGGGAATTTGTGAAGACGTGCCTCAGAGATGTTGTTGCTTTCCTCACTCCTGAAAACGACAATTTGAAGCGTTCTGTGTCAGACCTGCAGCTGTCACGGCAGACCGTTGAACAGAGAATATCGGATATTAACAACTCAATTGAAACGCGTTTATATACGGATCTTGAGAAATACCGGTATTTCAGCATTGCTTTGGATGAGTCTTGCGACGTTCAAGATAAGCCACAGTTGGCAATATTTGTACGGTCTGTGTCAGAAGACTGCACAATTAAGGAAGAGCTGCTTGACATTGTGCCGTTAAAATATAGGACCCGTCGCATCGACCTGAAAGAGACACTCATGACTGTTGTTGAGAAGGCAAATTTGCAATTATCAAAACTAACAGCAATAGCCACAGACGGTGCACCAGCTATGTTGGGATCTGCAAATGGCGTTGTAGGGCTGTGAAAAGCTGACGACCGTTTCCCGGATTTTTGGACATTTCACTGAATTATCCATCAAGAGCACCTGGTGTCTAAAAAGCTGAACTTGGACCACGTCATGAAACCTGTGCTAGAAATTGTTAATTTTATTTGCACACATGCTCTCAATCACAGAGTTCAAAAACCTCATAGCTGAACTTGATGAAGATCTTCCCAGTGATCTGCTTCTCCACTGTACTGTGCGATGGCTTTCAAGAGGTAACATGCTTTCCCGTTTTTTTTTGAACTTTTGAACCCAGTGAAGCTGTTTCTGGAAGAGAAACATAAGTACTATCCTGAGCTACATGGCCCCCAGTGGATTTCAGATTTGGGGTTTCTGGTCGACATACTGCACCATCTGAACAAACTGAAGTTAAAAATGCTGCCTGATCTGGTGCAAAGTGTTTTCACGTTTTTGTCAACAAACTCAAGCTCTTCCAGACCCATCTTCAAAAGGGAGAGTTCACACATTTTCCCTCCTTGTTGAAGGCAAGTGGAGAAGCACATGAGCTCTCAAAAGGGAGCACTGCATGCTATGCAACACTGGTTGAAAATCTGCAGCAGAGTTTTGAGGACAGGTTCTGCATCCTGAAGCAAAAACGGCCACAGATCACATTCCTCATCAACCCTTTCACTGCAGAGTGTGAAAACCCCTTTAGTGGCAGATGGTAAATGGTAAATGGACTGCATTTATATAGCGCTTTTATCCAAAGCACTTTACATTACATCAAGAAGCAGCGTCTCATTTGGGGATGATTGAACTTTCTGAGGATGACAGACTTAATGTGTTTTGAGAGAAGGAACCACAGAGTTTTGGAAAATTGTACCCGCAGACAGATATCCCAATGTTAAACAGGCTGCACTCAAGCTAATGTCAATGTTTGGATCAACTTACGTCTGTGAATCAGTTTTTTCTACACTGAAACAAGTGAAGTCAAGACATCGCTCTGTTCTTACGGACACACGTGAAAGAGTTGCTTCGAGTGGCCACAACTGAGTACAAGCCAGAACTGAAAAGGATTGTGGCAAACAAAGACTGCCAGGTGTCCCACTGAGTAAACAGAGGTAAGAACAGACCTATGAAAACTGTTAGGCTATGTATTATGTCATTAGGCCTGTAAGTCACTGTTGCTGTTGTAGTGTGGGCGTGCATGTGTTGTGCGGCTCTTTGCAATGGTGTGGGTTTTTTTTTTTTGGCTCTTTATGCTGGACTGGTTGGCCACCCCTGCTTTACAGGATTCAGAAAATACCACTGTATCTTTTTAATAAATCGAGCTGGTCAATGAGTCTACAAAGTATTTGTAACACCATGACCAAAGAGAATTTGTTTTATGACCAGGCTGTTCTTGTTGAAATTCTGACTCATGGGATTTGATTGAAACATCAGCATCTCATTACGCTATAAGATGAATGACCGTTTGCATGATATAGTATTGTCTTATTGGCTCTGAACTGCATTGTCTTTCTCTTAAACCATGTCTGTAATTATCTATTCAGTGGATTTACGGGATGTTTTTTTTTTTTTTTTGACTTAATGGGCATCATGATTTTTATATAGAAATTTTAAAAATGACTGTGAAACTCACCAAAATGTCACCTAAAGACCTATTCTGCCTGGACCAGATCCACTCTTCTACCCAGACCTACATTACAATAATGATGACTGGTCAACCGAATAGGGCATTAACTCAAATGTAGTAAAAGTAATTATGCATTTTCAAGCCCATTATAACACAACACAGATTATCTCTGTTGTTGTTACTGAGGCAAGAAATAAGCATAAAATGGAAAGTAGCCACATTTTAATTACAAAATAAAAATACACATTTCCTTCAAAAAACTTCAGGATGGGTCCATCTAACATCTTTTTTGGGATCAAGCTTTTGAGGGAACAGCAAAATAAACAAAAATAATGGCACCCTATTTTTCTAAAATAAAGTGTGCCTTTTAATGCATTTCTTAGCACGGATTGATTAATTTATTAATTAACTGTGCTGAAAGCAGTTTAAATTGGGCTGGGTAGTCAAAAACTACCTGCACATTGGCACTCTACCATTCTCATTTCAATGTTTCTCACTGAGCCTTTTATGAATAATAATAATAATAACTTTATTTATATAGCACCTTTCATACAGAGTATGTAGCTCAAAGTGCTTTGACAGATCAACACAGTCATACAATATCAGAATAAGATGCTTGCAAGCAGGATCATTGATCTGTACTGTTCTGTCATGATTGTATCTTTATTTGTTTACTTGGTGTTTTGCTTTTATCTTTTGGGTATATAAGGAGAAACATGGAATGTTTTGGGGAGACTTGTCAACATGGTCTCCTACGCATATGCATGTAGCCATTCAACTCCATGCACACTTTTGCACCATTGTATATCGTCATTATTCACATACTGTACAATAAATCGCATTCACTTTAACCTGGCATTCTCCTTTGACTCTTACCACTGCACACCTAGCAGTTTTAAGGTCTTAACATATACATAGAACTCAGGATATCTGCAACCCATAGTCATGCGCACATGCACTAGTGTCGTACTCAATTGTATTAATGCAGGCTACACTAACCAGAGGCACACCCGTGTCTACCAAGATAGATAGCAATCCATATAGAGCCACACTACTGGTGGACAGCAGTCTCCTCCATCTATGCATAACTTTTAGCACAGAGGAAAGGTTTAAACACTATTCTGGAGTCAGATAATTGAGATAACATAAAATTAATCCCATTCCAGTAGCACCAGGTGAGATTATACACGTTACTTCGCCACTCAGATACTTCTGCTGTTTGGTGTGTCGGAGGGGTTTCTTACAGATGCGAAACACAACTTATAACAAGGCTTTTGATTTGATTGTTTACTGCTTGTTAAATTACAAATGGATATATATTTATAAAATAAGCGCGTGCTTAAAAAAGGCCAGAGAGGCAAGTAAGCATTCCAAAAAATAATCTAATTAGAATGAGTGGAGTTTGACTTAACTTACAAAGTTTGAAACATGTCAGGGTGTGTAACTCTGTTCTACAGTAAATTTTATGATAAATTATTTAATAATTTAAATTAATTAATTAAATTAGTTATTAAATTCTTTAATAATGTATTATTTTAAGTCAAAAGCACTGTATTAAAAAGAGAATTATAGGTACAGAAAAACAAATGAATTTGTCATAAAGTATCAAATTTAAAGGTGGTTCTAGATGTATGTAACAGTACCTGTTTTTAGTGTACACATACTTATGAAGGACTGCCAACAGAACATTACTGTACATCAAGTTTTAGATGTTATGCCTAACAATGCTTCACAATAGACTTGATAACAGTGTATAGACAACGCATTATGCAAAACATCTGCTTTGAACTGATTCCTTATTATATAGTTTGGAATATGTATTTTATAGAGAACATCGTGAAATACCTTTTGCTCTTTGATTCTCTTTATAATATTTTTGGGGCTGCGAGTTTTCCCTGACCCATAGTTCGATCCCCTAGCACCAAGAGGATGATATGAGACTGTTTAAAGACACTTGTTAAGCAATCAACACATTACAGAGCCTGAATGCTTGTGCTGGTGTTAGGACAAAAACCTAATCCCATACCATCCATTTTCAAATAAGAATCCTTTGTTTAGGGAAGTGGTTCCCAACCTTGATCCTCAAGAGGTACAGTGTCCACTTGTTTAAAGTATCTGAATAAACCGTTAACTCACCATGCCTGGTTTCTTTGTTCTAAATTTATAACCAGATTTATGGTGAAAATTAAAAACCTACAGACAATGTGACCCACCAGTATCAGAGTTGAGAACCACTGGTTTTGGCTCCCTTACACCAACAAGCTGTTAAATTTTTCCAGTGGTTTTCAACCTTTTCTGATCCAGGGACACCCACCCTGGCTCAAAGGCATCCAGGAGGCCCCCGTCATAAATTTCAAAGGGTTATATTTGAGAAAATGATTTTATAATCTGAAATATTTTCCAAAATCTATAATACATGGTCAAAAGTATGTGGACACATGACAACCAACATCTCATCCAAATTATGGCCATTAATTTGGAGCTAGTCCACCCTTTGCTGTTATAACAACCTCTACTCTTCTGGGCAGGCTTCATACTAGATTTCAGGGCATTTCTGCAGGGATTTGCTACGATTCAGCCAGAAGAGCATTAGTGAGGTTGGGCATCGATTGGCCAATTAGGCCTGGCTCACAGATGGTTTTCCAGCTGATCCCAAAGGTTTTGGATGGAGTTGAAGTCAGAGCTTTGTGCAAGCCAGTAAAGTTGTTCCACACTATTCTCGACAAAACCATTTCTATATGGACCTTGCTGTGTGCCGGGGGGCACTGTCATGCTGTAGCATTCCTTTGATTGGTTACCACTGATTACTGCAATTCAAGTGCATATGGTGATTTTTGAGGATAAGGAATGAAATACGCTTATTTAAAAGACAGATCACTCTGCATATTCCACAAGATATTTACTGTGAAGGTTTGCAACACTCTTTGGTATTTCATTGTGTGTCCTCAGGGATGACAATGCTGATGATTTAAGGTCTGATGCCGGCACATAATCACTTTTTCAGTTGCCATACCTGCAATGCTCTGGATCTGCACTTTCAGTTGAGTCCTGTTTCTATTTTACAATGTTCACATATCCTAACGTTTTTGTGCTCTCGAACAGACACACAGGTTAACCGTTTCCCAGATCACATATTCAGGAATAAACTTGTGGCCCTAATAATGCCCATTACTAACAAGAGTCTATATACCAGTGGTTCTCAAACTCGGTCCTGGGGGACCACTGTGTATGCTGGTTTTCATTCCAACCTCAACTGCAAGCCAAGAATTTTAAGATATTAATTTTTCTTAAATAGGTGATTTTCATGTTTTAGAGACCCCGGTCGTATCCAGAAAGGGCCAGTGTGGTGTACACACCTGATTCTACTAATCAGCCACTAGAGTCTTTGTACAATCAGGGGTGTGCACCCACACTGGCCCTTTCTGGATAAGACTGGGGACCCCAGCTCTAAAACATGAAAATCACCTAATTAAGAAAAATGAACAGCTTGTTAAAATTCTGGGATTGCAGTTGAGTTTGTAATGAAAACCAACGTACATAGTGAGTTTGAAAACCACTGCTATATACAAACTTGTTAGATTCCTTAAAGATTTCTAAGTGAGAGGCGTCTATACGAAATTCGGACAGTACCGCAGCGACAAATACTGGGCACTGTTATGGGGCACTGTGTCTTTAAATGACGGACTTCAAACGGCACATGCGCAGTTCTCTTTTAGGTTCTCTTGGAGTTTTCCTCTAGCCTAAAGAGCAACTACAGCAACGCAGAGGTCGGCGTGCTGGGGGGGGTTGTGGAATTGTAGAACTCGCCCATGCATTGTCGACTTTTTTAGGATGGATTGAACGGAAACTCAGCGAAAACACGGACAGAGACGTATTTAGAACACATTCGATCCAGGAATATTTCGTAAATGCGAACAAAAAATGAACAAACCAGTTCATTTATTACGTTCGCTGCATCCTTCAGCGCTGGGAACAACACTGCCAACATCCATGTTATTGACTGCCGCTGAAATCATTTTGGGGTTTTGGGACCTAATTTAAATCTGCGAGAGATTATTTAACCTTGTGTTCCTCTGGTATTGGTAAGGGACGAGTTAAGAGCTTTGAGTGCAAGTATAATATTACCGGATATAGCTAATCTTGCTAGCTAACTAGCTACATGTTTTTAAATAAAATAATTTATTCATTAGCTTGCAAAATGTTTGCCCTTTAAAATGGCTGCTCAGATCTTATTTGAATAGAGCGGTTGTTAAATAATACTATTGCTATAATCTATATTCTAATTCTGATGCGAAAATGATTCGTCAGGAACAATGCGTTTCTTTTTACGGAATCTTCGTGTTTCTGTGGTTTGGATAATTTCACGACCTCTGTAATAACGGGAGCCTGCAAGCACAACATCACTGATTATCCCTGGCCAAATCTTAATGCGAAATCATGATGAACATAGAATTATAGGCCTCTTTTATGTGACTGGGATTTCCATACGCATATACTTCATTCTTGGGTAGCAGAGCTTTCTTGGTAGCTAGCGTAACGTATTAGGCTATGAACATTTTAATGGCGGAAAACGATCGAATAATCCTTTTCTAAGGATTTCCCATAGCCACCTATTCGGGTCACAAATGATTAATTCGGGATAATTCTTGGAATAATTGAGAGAACCTGGCAACTTGAAACTGAAAATACGGAGGTCTTACACAGCCTGCATCTCCGCATCTGTTCAAAATAATAAAATGGATCCGGGAAACATGCTGGGAGACTGGATATTGTTTCTTTTCAGAAGGAAGAAGTGTTCTCACTTTGGATTGCTGCGTTTCAACAAATATCTGTTGATTTACATTATGTTCTACCTAGTAATGCACGGCGAAGGCTCTCCTAAATCATGTGATAAAAACTGCTTTTCTGGGAAATGCTTGAATGGGTCATGCTTCTGCGATCAAGGGTGGGTCGGAGATAAGTGTCAACACTGCCAAGGAAGGTTCAAGTAAGTGTCCGCCGAGGGGGATGTGGGGAAGGTCGCGTTTTTGGAAAATGTAGTCCTACTTGTCATAATGATTTTGACCCTTTGATTGGAAAAAATACACGATAACATACTACTTCAGGCACTAATTTAATAAACGGCTGTTTTAATCTGTGAAAGTGTAGCCCTGTACACTACTTTGGAGTTACTTAACCGAAACGTTGGCAATTTGGAGAAATTCTGCGCACAACCTCAACAGTTGTCTCTAGGCTATGATGTTGCTAAGAAATACTAGGTTATTTACTTACACCTGAATTCGTTGTCAGGACTTTCGTTTTATGTTAATTTTGATAAAGAGAAGATGTTTATTGATTTATAGCCTATTGCGGCAAACCATATAAATCCCATATTTTAGTAAATGGTAATCTATGGTCCTTACTATGTGCAAGTTGGATCATGGTGTTTGTAACAAATATCATGAAACAAAACGCTTTAAGAAATTAATGGAGCAAAATGGTGAAATTTGTAACAATAAATAACGCGATCACTACTTTTGACCACAATATTTAACACAGAGTTAGGGTTTCGGTTGTACAGTGCACACAAGGAGCCCAATGTAAGACCTGCAATTAAGCAACACTACATTGCTACATTTTTTTTTTTTTTTTTTTTAATTAAAAATGAGGACACGATTATGTTGTGACATCTTTGGGTATCTTTCAGGTGTTGTCACATCCATAATGAATGTATGCATGTTTATGGAAACGTTATGAATTATGAGACTTGACAATACCATTTAGCTAGTAGTCAATAATGAATTTGTTCTGAGCACCATAGAGGAGAATTCGGTTGTGGGCCTACAATGTGCTCGTTTTGATTAAGAGATTGAGGATGATGGCAGGACGTTATTTAATTTCCTCCGTGTTTTGGAGCAACTCATCTGTTCTGGCCGGAATTGCACAGGCTCCCATAAAAAAGTTTGTGTTTAAAACTTTGGAATATGGTGTCAAAGTGATATTCAGTTTTCACTCAAATGCAGATGCCACTTTTAGATGATTAGTTTCATCATTGCAGTGGTTCTAAAAAAAGACCACTGTGTTGTCAACATCCTGATCTTTTTGGGTGTTCCCAAGAGTTTGCATTTTTATGGCTTGATCTTTAAGAGCATGAAGAGGGTTGTCCATTAATTTTGCTGTATGCTTTCGAAGTGATTTTGTCTAGTAGTTAGGAGTGATTTAATGTTCGTTTTGTTCTGTTTTTTGTTAGTTTTTTTTCTCGTCTCGGATAAAAGCCCCAGAGTTGTGTACTCTAACACGCGGCTTTTACATTTGCCTCAGCATTCGCAAAAAAGAAGAGCACCGCCATATTAATATTTAACGGAATTCACGTTTTGTTTATAAGGCGTTTGAAAAGTCGCATATTTCACACTCTGCTTAGCTGCAGGGCGTTGGATCCAAAAACTCTGTGTAACGGCCCTGTCTGGCCGCCACGATGAACACGTTTTGCTCACTCAGCTCCTAATTACTGTTCTACAGTGGCTGTCTGTCTGCCTTTCTGTTATCAATTGAGCTGTAAACTCCATGCCTCAATAGGGGTCATAAGGGGCGCAGTCCTCCATCCTATTTTGGGGATAGCTGATGTGTCCTAATAGGATGCAAGCCTGTAGATGGTACGGAGTGGAGAGTGAAGCACCAGGACCCCCAGAATAGTCCAACATATGGAAAGATAATGGCATAATTGCACGATCAATTCCATGCATATTAATAATAATAATAATAATAATAATAATAATAATAATAATAATGATGATGATGATGATGATACTATTATTATTATTATTATTATGCTGTGGCGAGCAGGAGCATGGACTGGCTAATATTAGTCAGTGATTAACATGGTTTGTTTGATTGATTGTAGAAGCCTTTGTGATTGGCAGTTAAAATGTCTGTGATTGATTATAGTAGTGTTTGTGATTGCTTGTGAAAGTGTGATCGTTCGCCGACGTGTTTGTGATTGATTCTAGAAGTAAGCTGTTTGCAATCGATCATGGAAGCAAAGAGCTGGTTGTAGAATGATTGTGAAGGTGGTTATGATTGATTGTAGGATTTCGGAAGTGCTCATGTTTGATTATAAAATTATTTGTGATGATTGGTGTTTGGGTTTCTGCTCTGGGCTTCCTTTTCCCAAAAGCTTAAAACATCTTCACATCCATTGGCTCTCAGTTGCTTGAAGTACCCATATTCAAAGCTTCCAGCCATAATGCATTTATTTCATTCTGTTGAGAATGTAATGTTGTGGCATTTGGTCTACCAGAGAAGCGGACTGGTCTCGCCTGCGCCGGCTGGTGGAGAGGGCACTAACTGGGTTGCATTAACCCAGGTGCTTAAAGGTGTGTGTCTCCACAGTTCGGGACCGAGACCGGGAGGACACACCGAGAGAGCGAGTCTTTATTTTATTTTGTTTTGTTTGCGTGTTTGCCTGGAGATGACGGAAAAAGTAAACCACCGCTGAAAAGCAGGAGGAGCTGGTCAGGTGAAAATCTGGCCAGCTACAAGTGGTGAACTGAAAAGTAGTCTCTCAGTTTTCTCAGTTTTGCTTTCTTTTGTCTTTGCTATTTTAATTTTTTGTTTTAGTTCATTGTTTTTGCCTGGAACCCGTGAGGGGGATGGTATTGGTGTTGGTGTGCTCTCTCTCTCTATGTGACGACGGCAACGGTCCATTCCTGGAATTGCTGCATGTCCCTCCCAGGGATGTCACATTGGCGTGTGACAGATGTTTCATCAATAGGATCAGATCCTGGCCATGCAATGGCTATTTGGCTTTGAGTAGACTCACGCCGGGCACCCACCGCACGCGTAGCGTAAGCGGCGCGTAGCGTGTCTCCACTGTTCCGTTTGTGTCGCGCAAAGGCTTGCTTAAAGCTCTAATCCTAGTAGCTCTCGCAGTCTGCAGTGGGATTACATCGTGTATTTCACGTTTGTTCACGACTGTTGATTATGGGTAAGTGAATACTTGGTGAGAGACCTTTTTCAGTCTGTTAATATGGTAATATTTTTTAACACATGTAAATACGCGAGAAACTAAATGCTTTAAAGAATTACCATAAGCTTAAATCGCAGCGTAGCCTACATAATAATCAATCTCAAGCTGCATTAATTTATTTGCTTGGTTAACAAGCGTGCCAACTTTATGAAGAATATGTAATGATCATAATAATAATAACAATAATAATAAATAATCCATAATCAACCATTGGGAATTCCCGTGTCGTCTTGTTATTCACGTCAAAACATTTATATGATCATATTTAGTAAAATCAGTTAATCGTCAAAAAGATAGCGTAACAGTTTAAACTTGAAGGGATATGAACACCACAACGTCATGAACACCGGAAGCTTTGAAGTACAAGTGCAATAAAGGCTTGCTTACAACTTCATTTATAAAATAGGTGCATTTTCATCGGCAAGACCACTAAATCTGATTTTTTAAAGCACTGTGGATTATCTGATTTTATTAACAAGCCCTTTTTGAAAGCACGGCGAACGAAGACATCGGAAAAATCAAATAGGCTGAGCAATGGTTGGTTAAAAACTACCTTCCAACACTCGAGCTAACAAACTGCTGCTCGGTGCATTCACTTCTACATCATTCAATAGGCTACGTCTTTCTGTGGTGTATTTTCAAATTTACCCCGCCCCCTCAGCAAAATAAGATAGCGAAACTAAGTTTGCCTTTTCCCCAGGTTCCAGTTTTAATTTTTTTTTCCTGCCAGGACAATAGAAAAACGAAAAGGCTTGTATTTTTTAGCTGCTTATAAAATATCTGGTGTTTATCTGGTTTTATCTTGTTCTCCACTACTGCAAGAGGGAACTAGGGACACACCCCCAGTAATATAAGGATGAAATCAGAGCATGTATACCTAGCTTTTAGAGCATATTTCTGTGTATAAACAGGCCATCGTGACACGCGACAAGCCGAAAAAATAGAGCAGAAGCGAAAAACTACGCTTCAGCAAGCTTCGCAGCCGGTTCGCGACGCGTTCGCATCTGGTGGAGACGACGTCGCCCGCTGCCGTTATAATAACAGTACTTCAACTACGCTTCAGTTACGCGCGTAGTGCGCTCGCGGTCGATAGGCGTGCGGTGGGTGTCCGGCTTCAGAGTTAAAGATGTGATGGCTGGCAGGGCAAGTTTTGGAGGAAAATGCATGGATTTATGACTCCAGTGGCATAATGGGTGCACAGTGCAACAAAGTGATCTCTCTTCTTGGCTGTAACGGCGCATGCATCGTTTTTTGCACCTTGCATCTTAGAACTAGAAAGGTTACAATTCCTGAATTGTGTGGGCTTGCTTCAAATTCCAACTGGAACTGTCCTCAAGTCAAGCCTCAATGCATTTCAATGAGGGCACATAGCTCAGAAGAAGCACAAAACCGTCCAGACCCACGGCGCACCGTAGCGTTACATATACAGCCAGGGATCAGCAAGTAGCGATTATGTTCCAGGGATTAGTCATAGTGAGTGAGTGACCACATGTGCATGCGTCCTACTAAGCATTCCACTAAACGTCCATAGTGACCCTCTATGGAGTGACCACAAAAAAAGTTGAATATTTCAAAAGGTTTTGAATATTTCAAAAAAAATCTGAATACAAGCAGCAATGTCTGGAACTAGCTGGTCATTTTGGTGTAAAAAGTTTGAATGTAGTACAAAAACTGTAAGACTAGTAAGAGCTAGAAAAATTGGGCGGAAAGTGCAGATAATAAGAAATATGAAAGATATCAAGAGTAGAAGCAAGCCCACTAATTAACCATCCTGCAGCGTTTGCTGGACTCGGCAGCAGCACACCTGCCCCAGGAGGAGGTACAACCTCAGGCCAGTGACAGTTGAGAGTCTCCGAGGCCTTTGCGAGAGGAACGAAGTAACAATGTGACAGCAATCAGTGGCAAGCACTTACTGACAGCGTGACTCTCTATTTGGTTGAAGAAATGGTGCCATTCCGTACCGCTGAGAAGCCAGCGTTCAAAGCCATGCTTCAGGCTTTTGATAAACATTATGTACTTCCTGACCAAAAGTACTTTTCTCAAACAGCGATCCCTGAAAAGTATCTGACAGTGAAGGACAGCATAATACGGGACTTGAAAGACGTTGACCATTTCTCAGTGACAACAGATATGTGGTCAAGCGTGAACATGATGCTGTACATGAGCCTGACCAAACACATCTCAGCGCAAACTGGGAACTAAAATCGAAATGCCTGGAGGCAGGTGTTCACACCAGAAAGCCACACCGGTGACAACCTGGCCTGCATTACCACAGTCAATGGGGCCAATACTGTGGCTGCAGTGCGAAAACTTAGCTGGCAATGGCTAAATTGCTTTGGCCATAATCTGCATTTAGCCGTTACCAATGCAATGAAGACAGAAAAGGACCGCACGGCCCGAGCCATGGGTTTGTGCAGAACGTTGGTGATGACTTTCTCGCAGAGCTGGCAAAAGAAGAGAAAGCTGCAGAAAGAACAAGCTGAGCTCAACGTGCCCCAACATTGCTTAGTTCTGGTAAGTTGTGCTAAACCTCGATTTCTATTTCTTTAGACGTTGTTTTTCCATTTTTATAGGAGCGGAGTAACCGTGTAGGCTAGGCCTATATGTTACTGAGTCAATCTAAATGTGCCTACAGGTATGCGTGTTGTTATTCTATAATAACAGTAGCCTAATATAACAAGTGCGTTAGCGAGTTTGTTACATTGTATCCGTGAGTTGTAGCCTAACGTGACCGCTGACGGAGAGGAGCGGACAGGCAACAGGGCAAAGAGAAAAATGAAACCCAGCATATCATTTTATTATTATTATTATTATTTGGCTAATTAAACAACACGTTAGGCCAATTTAAATGACTAATAGATCGAGGATGCTCAACAAGTGTTTAAATATTATTTTCAAGTTATTATTATTATGTTATGTTAATAATTATTTCAAAGCGAATATGAAACGAAATAGCCTATTGCTTCATCCCGTAAATAACTGGGCGAAACTTACGAACAGGCCAATCAATCCTTTGAATTTCTTTTGCCTATTTTTATGATCAAACAGCCTGCTGTTAACATAGCCTATTTGGGGATACTTATAAATAGCCTACTTTGAAGATGTTGGAGCTAGGGTTGGGTCAGTTTCCGGTTTTGCCGGTCCGGTGTACGAGCTGAAACCGGTTTGATTTTATGCGAACCGGCTGAACCGGCATTCGTCATCATGAAACGTTCTGGCAAATTAAAAAGTAGCCTACATCAGCAACCTGTGCCGACGGCGCTAAATCCAACTTGTATTGCATTAGTAATAAGCAATATGACAACGTTATTAACATAATGTTATGTTTGTTTATAAACGGAGCCACTAGTGTCTGAGTGCAAAAAATAGAAAAGATTGACAGGCCGTGTGCAATTTAGTGGCCGGCAACAAGGAGATCAAATTTCAGTGGACCATGACATTTATTTTGCCTTTTTGTATAGCTATTTCTGTGGATAAAATCGCATTTATTATTATTATTTTCTGTTAAAAACATTTAATTTATATGGACAAAGAGATTCTAATACCAAGAGGCGACACTCCATTGGTTGTGCAATGTAACATCTATGCCCAGCTGCTGAGCCGGGCCTCTGCCATTTTGGACTGAAAGTTGATTGTTTACGTTGCTGTGCTGTTGAATTCTAGCGGTTAGTGTCATACGCTCACCTTTTCATGTTGACACTTGTGTTTATTAAATAATAAATCATCAGTAATTCCCACTATTACGATCTCACTTTTATGACATTGCAATTATTGAACCACGGACTGGACAGGAGAAACCGATCTAGAAAATCACCCAAACAGCAAGGTGGCCAGATTTCTTAAGCGCCATGTCCATGGCCCCATAGAACAAAATCGGGGACTTTTTTCGCCGCTTCTGTAAAGTTAATGTTACGTCTTGCTGAAAATAAAAATGCATCGCCAATTTGCAATTTATTCACCAAAATCTATATACAGGTAATGGCAAGAGCAGAGTTTGATCTCAGCTGAAACGTGTAACTGCTGACTTTGCCCATTGTCATTTTGAGAGTTAAACAAATACATTTAGGCTATCATCACTGTACAAGTTTATGTAATACATTTTCAGTGGCTATTAAAGGTGGCAACGTGAGTCTAAATACAAATAAATGTAGTTTTGTTATCATTCATATCATATTCATAAAATGTCATTTTTGGTGTTGTATTCATCAAAATTCTTGAGAGGAATGACAGTAGGCTATTTGTATTGACTTATTTCATCAGAGAGAACATGAGCAGGGTCTCTTTAAGACCGTGGCAATGTTTACATCATGTCTTAATCAGGTTTTAACGTTAAAGTTGGATTTTTTCTGCAATACTATTATAATTTAGTCCAATAGCCAACTGTTTGTGAATGGACAGACACAAGCCAGGAATAAATTAATGTTCGTTAGCTAACGTTAGCATGTAATTTACAGAACAACGTATACCATATAATCAAGGGAGTTTTGGCAGGTCTAGTTTAACTGAATAATTATCTTATAGGGAGCCGGTGAAAGGCAATCACTGTCTTCTGATTTTTTTCTACAAAAACTTATACTAATTTATTACTAAAGCCTAACGTTCGTGAAAAGACAGACAAGGAATCGTTATTAACGTTAGCGTGTAAGTAACGGTATATCACACTGAAGAGCCACGGCGAATATTTTTGTTGAACGTTAATGCATAATAAATGCCATTTTTGTTTGAATTTTAACTCTGGATTGCCGCGTTTGCTGTATCTTGGATTGTGCGTCATTAACCCCGCTCCAGCTTGGACAGTGGCTATTTGAAAGGAGTACTTTTGTTATTTTGTTATTATTTTGTTAAAAGAAATCACTATAGAAGACTAATACAATTGTGTTTTTAATTTATTCACAGGATTGTCCTACCAGGTGGGGTACTAAGCAGAAGATGATTGAGCGCATTCTCGAGCAAGCCCCAGCCATTCGGAGGTTGTTGGATGACTGGCGCAGCCAACATTTGATTCCGACATGGCAGGACGTCGAAGTCCTAGAATCCGTTAATGCAGCGCTGAAGAAAGTTGCAGATTTTACAGATGCGCTGTCTTCGGAGAAGAGGGTTACAGCGTCCTTTCTGAAACCGGTCCTACAGTTACTAACTGAGGATCTTCTACTTTCAACCGAGGAAGACACGGAGTTCACGCGCAACCTGAATAGAAAATGACCAGAGACTTGGAAGACAAATACAGTGCAGCTGCAACACAGCAACTGTTGGCAAAGGCCTCATTCATTGACCCAAGATACAGGGACGGCAACCCTGGGGATGACGTCAAAGATGCGCTCCTGGAGGAGATGCTGGCAGTGCGGTGCCAGAAGAGCGGCGCGATGACGAGGATGGAGATGGTGCCATGCAGCCCAGTACCTCGACGTCTGGAGATGGAGAAGGAGCAAGTGCACCACCTCCGCCTCCCAAAAAAATGAATCTTGCAGACCTGCTTGGAAAAAGAAAAGAACAGACCTCCGCTCCGGTCTCCAAGAGAATCCGTGCGGACATTGAACTCGCGAGGTATTTGCAGGAGGAAGCCCTCGATCGCACTCGGATCCGCTTGCCTGGTGGCGGGACAATCAGGCTCGATTCCCTCTTCTGTTGAAGTTTGCAAGAAAATATATGACCATATGCGCTACGAGCACTCCCTCGGACTGTGTATTCAGTGCGGCTGGCAATATTGTCACTCCGTTGAGATCCTCCCTTAAACCGGACAAAGTGAACAGTGAAAAGTGTTGGTTTTCCTGGCAAGAAACATGAAGACCGAAAAATAAACCAGCAGAATATGCCGATTCACTTTAGCGGCCCTGTGATTAGTTGTACAACGAGCACTTATTGTTGCTACCGACTCATAGGCTAGCCTACTTACCAACAGTTACTTAATATGTGTGTTCCCTTTTTATGTTGCACTTTATTATTGTTGTTACCGACTTATAGGCTATTGCCGACAGTGACTTGTATCCCTTTTTATGTTGCACTTTGAAAAAGCCAATTCAGGCTAAATCCTAATTATTAGTGTGGTTGCCTTTGGCAAGCACACTATTATTATCGCACATATTATTATTATTATTCTTTCCACCCATTTTTTGGACCGCTACTCCTCCCGTAGTTTTCGCATCACATACACGTGCAATATGTCATATTGTGCGGCTTGATTGGGAATTGTAAACATGGCATGCCGAAAGCTAAAGAAAAGAGAAGCAAATTCATCGCTGCTATTCGCAGAAACAACTCTAAGCCGGGCACCGAAACATGGATTTGCGGGTTGTCATTTTGTGTCAGATATGTTGGATTTTTGGGTAAAATCATGTCTTAAGTTATGTATTGACTACTCATCAATTAAATATTTAGCATCTTTCATTTATATTCTGTGTAACTGTAAAGTTTTTGTCAGCATTTATTAAAAAACATCCATGATGATGAGCCTTGTGTTCTACAAACAAAGGGGGGATGGTTAGATAGTATTAGCTAGCCAAGCATATAAATTATTAAGGTATGATTTTACCCAAAAATCCAACATACCTGATACAAAATAACAACTGCAAATCCACGTTCCGGCTTGTTTCTGCGAATAGCAGCGATGAATTTGCTTCTCTTTTCTTTAGCTTTCGGCAGTCTGTAAAAAGATACCTCCGATTTCTTGTTGAATGTCCATGGACCACTGGTTCTTTGGTAAGTTGTAAGGATCACTGTCGAGTCCAACTGCCTTTAATTTAAGCAGATAATCGTTTGTTTTACTCCCGGTTTTGCAGTTTCCTCTACTAAAGGCAGCCATGTCGCAGCATGTTTTGCCACTCAGTCCCGACTGAGGGGGGCGTATTCCGGTGGAAAAGTGGCGTCAATGCATACCCTCTATACGCTCCAAAAGGGACAGTGGGGACCTGGGGTAGGAGAGAGCGAGACTGCAGCAAAGTCGTACATTTATATTAAATGTGTGTTTCTCACTGTGTTTTAGCCTGTATGAAACGATTATTTTCATAATTGGTCATAATTTGTTAAATAGGTCAGCTTTTGTTCAGTAATGCTTTGAAACGGGATATTTTTGAAATATCAAGTCAAGATGATGCTGGCCAGTTTGTTCCGCTGTCTGACTGAGGATGAGAGATATGAAACGCTGTTTGCTCGTCATCCAAAAACGTTTACATAAATGAACAGTTTTAGTAATACAAACATTTGGATTGATTAAAAAAAAATGTATATACAGTTTAACTGCATAAAATCCTGGTTTTTGCACTGTACAGAACTTCATTGGTTGATTCTGTCAGTCTGTACTGAACCTTGTTGAGGCCTATGTTCTTCTGTACGCAGACAGGGGAGGTAGGTTTTCCCACTACTATTGGTTCTGAATACTATTGGTTCAAAACACATCAGTCAAAGTGTAGATTGTAGAATGGGCATTTCCCTGGAGAATGAGCACACAAACATGCTTGTCTGGCTCCTAACAACGGATGAATGGTCCCTGATGTGCGCCAAGCAGCGCCAAGTGTACGGAACGTAGTTAGTCTACGTTAAAAAAAAAAAATTATTTTTTTGCCGATAAACCGCCGAACCGCGGGGATACGTTGCTTTTTCACCGCAGTAAGAAAAAATCCATACCATCCATACAAAAGTCACAGCCCAACCTTGTAGCAGCGATAAATGGATTTGTACTGTTCATTATGACATTGCTGCTTAAGGAGGCCTAGACTGTATTTTCTTTATAAGGCTACCAATGCTAATTGTTTTTTTATTATTTATATTTGAATTTTTAATAGTTTACTTGGTTTACTGAGGTTGATTACAGTAAACTTATTTGTGGAAAGTTTGTCTTCAGGAAGACCATTCAGGAAGAATTGTCTATTGATAGACAATTACTTGTATAAAAAAAAATGAATGCCTAACTGTTATCAGAAAAGTTATTGTTGCTTGGCCTGAATATATTTTAGGGTGTTTACTGTTCAGATAATCGGGCAAAACACTGGTTAGAGGATGTTAGGAATAGCAAAACTCTTTAAAAAGCAACAGCATTGGTACTCTGCTAAGGAAAAATGACACTGATGAAAATAGTGATCAAAATTACAAACACCCATGACACCCTTCACATCCCTAATCATTATTTTAAAGAAAATCTAACAAAAACAATTCTGCTTTTTAAACATGCTTTTTAAAGTTCATCTTGATCTTGGGGAACTGTATTAGGGATTTTCAAGGCTTCCTGTTTCCCTGGGGTATGAAAATGAGGTGACATTTTTCATCCATCACTTTGGGGAAAGGTAAAGAACTCACAGAAGACACAAGACAAAGGGTTGTTGACCTTCACAAGTCTGGAGATGGTTTAAATCAAGAAAGAAAAAACTAAATTTACTACATTCCACTATTACGTCAGTAATTAAGAAGTTTCACCATGCTCAATGAGAGTTTGGGAGGCAAAGAAAAATTCAAGCGCCACATATAGAGATATACAAAAGTTAGTTGAATCTTGGAGGATGCATCTCAATAGACTTCTTTTGTTTATTGTCTTTTGGGTTGCCAAAAAAGTTTTTGAGGGCAATTAAGACCTATTTAAACAGCCTTGAACACACTGTTCTAGTCTGTCTCCTCTAAACTGTCTGTGACAAAGTTTTTTGTAAAAAGAAAAATAATGAAATAAAATGCATAATAGACTACATATAAAATGGAACAAGGATCTGTAGATATAGCTCTGACTGTCACTTTCTCTGAAATAATGTCTGAAGCAAAATCATAAAAATTGTAGTGTGTGTCATGGATTTCATCTCCAAATTAATTTTTTTGTAACCTCAGGTAGTAATTGGAAATACTGCCAGCCAGCTGAGATTAGCTAGCTGATACTTAACTAAATAACACTACCTATAAGGGTGATGATGTTCCTGATGCAGCTAGTATGAGGCAAAAATCCAAAACGAATGGAACGCTCTGTATTGACAAAATAGTTCTAAAAATAGTCATTTGAAACGTGTAACTAGCATTCAGCTATCTAAACAAACAACCGTTTTCTAGCCAACTAGTTGTAATACCATGGTTCTACTTTGTTAGTGTGCTAATGCCAGCTGCCTAGCAAGTTACAACCGTATCTAACTAACCTTCATAATTGAAAATGAATTGAATGAATTGTTTTAAAAAACCTTGAATGATTTTTTTTGCCCAATTTTGATCGTGTCACTGGGCAGTATTGCTTCCAAATCCTGACATCAGACACGTGGAATTTAGGGAGATTGATGAGATGTAGAATAGTATTTTGGCTTGATTGCCACTGACTACTGGGAGTGTTGAGTCCCTACATCTGGTAGACAGCACAGGGGCCTGAAATGTGGTAACATCATCCTTTCATGAGACCACAATGACACACAATGACTCTCACATTGTCACAAGAGCGCTGTGAAGGGAGGAAAGCATTCTGATTTTTTTAGTTCTGTATGGGGTTGGGATTTGAACCCGCAACCTTCCTGCACAAGAGTGGAAGGCATTAACATACCCTCTGCACAGGGAAACCGGTTCACAACCTACAGATTTCTGGGAAGGATTCAATGGCCTGTGGACTTGGTCACTTAAGCTATTCTTCCCTGAGTGTTTCATAGACTTCTGTGTTTTTGTAGATTTTTAGTATTCGTGTAGTTGTACTTGTGTTCATTTTTAGTGTTTGTGTTACTGTGTTTGTGCTGAATTTTCCATTATTGTGTGTTTTCATTGGTTTTTATCCTTTTCTCTGTATATGTGCTTCTCTGATGGAGCCACTGATTGGTAAATTAGAGGAAATTGGAGATCCTCAGACACATTTTTTTTAAAAGTAGGCCCTTTAGGGCTGTCTGGGTAGTGTAGAGGTATAAGCACTTACCTACCACCGCAGAGAACCGGGTTGGCAGTGTTCGCGGGTGGGAAGTCGGTGCCGGTGAAGGTATGAGTCCTGATCGTTGCATTAGCGACTCCTACTGCATTAGCGACTCCTACCTGTTCAGTGGGGAGGGGAGATAGCGTGAACCTCCGCACTTGTTATGCTCTCCCAGTGAAACTCCTCGCTGTCAGGTGAAGGAGTAGCGCATAGACCAGGACCGTGATACCCACGGGGAATTGGTATAACGACTAAATTGGGCTGATTTGTCCTCCAGCCTGGACAGGGAGGTAGAGTTATGCTGTGATGTTACTTGATATCCAAGAGGTTTTATTTTCTCTGTAAGTCTTACTGGGAGGGGGAGGTGGGGGTGGTGAATAGTGCAATGTGGGGTGAAATTCCCTCAGGTCACATCCAAAAATTGTACAGTTGTCATTGTTGAAGAGAACTCTGATTTGTCCTCAGGCCGACACTGTTCCTGCAAATTTGTTTTCGTATTTCAGAGGCCTGTTGATGTTGAAGGTACAGTCAGGTCCAGTTTTTTTCTGGACAGATTCAGTCCAATTTAGTCTTATTTGGACAGACTCCCATCAGCTCTTCACCTGATGCTGGTTTTACGGATGCAACCAAAATAAGAGGAATTATGTTAACACATTACTAATTTTGAGTGTGAATCTGGTTAATCTTTGATCAATGCTATGTGCCAATGTGTTTTCCAAAAATAGTTTAATATGACTGTACTATGAGGTTGACAATACATTAGTTCTTGTTATAAACTCTGAAGATGAATGGGAATAAAGTGGTCGGTGAATAGTACATTAAGTCTCTGGCTGGTTTTATATTTCCCCTCTCTACAAATTGAAGGTCAGAGCAGGTGAAGGATTCCACATAGAACTACATTCAGCCGCAGCCTGCTGTGGCAGCAGTAATTTTGCGCTCCTGTTAACCCCATAGCGCACATGCCAAATCTGGCCAACCCTTGCCCATTTAGGGAGTACCCTATTTAAAGCTTTATAACTCTAGAGGTGAACAACACATAGACTTGAAAAATGGCTTAAATGAAGCAAGACATTTGTACCATTTACAATACTAACTTAGATTCGTTCATATTCATAATTTTGGAATAAAGTGCCACAAATGCAATTGTCTAGGCAAAAAATCAAAAATGGAACTGGCGCCGTGGGCTATGCATGGCAAATTGTGGTTAGTCAGTCAGTCACTCACTCACTCACTCACGGACAACCTTTGAGGGAGGTTTGGTAGGATGCATGCGCAGATGGTGCTTCGTTTAGTAGGACGTAGGTGGTACGGCACAACATTTTTAAGCACAGCTTTATCGCCTAACGTTATTTTAGCTAACCCTAACATGTTTGTGTTTCGCCTACTTCAGCTAACCTAGTTAGCGCGTACGGATGCTATCCTGCATGCATGAGTAGGTGCTAAGGACACACAGCTACAACCACCGATACAGATGTATGGACACACGGATGACAACAAATAACGTTACACAGGTGAGGACGTGCCATAGCTAGCTAGCTATATAGTACAGAGGGAAAAACGGAGCTTTAGAATGTCACCAGCAGTGTATGCGCGTGAGCTCGGCAACACATTTCTCATAGAAAAGGTAGTTTGTAGCCTTTAGTTCATTACAGTGGTGGTACAAGTGACAAGAAGTAAGTTGTATTGTGCTGTTAACCTTTATTGATCGCCGTACAAGGTTCATGTAAAGTAGCTAGCACAATCTGACAGCAATAACCCATAAAAATGTATTGTGAATGGTACCTGCTCAATCGAACGGTAAATGTGAAAAACATTTGATTACAGTCAGCGGCACCGGCATTTTTCTGTCACACCCTCAATAAACGGCAAAACTCCCAGCAGAAGATTGAATTAAATCGTTTAACATTATATATTTTCTGAAACGTTATCGATTCCGCTTGCCCACAGTGAGTGGAACTAGGCGATCTGAGCGTATAGTTTCTATGTAAATTACGTCAAAAGGACCTAAACTTCACAGCACAGTCATTGCCGTTATCATGATTGTAGCATGAAGTGTCTATTTTCAACCAACTGCCATATATGAGCGCGTAAAATCAACCAAAAAATATAGTTTGCCAAGTTGCGCCGTGGTTCTGGACAGTTTCGAGCTTGTTAACTCATAGTTTGGTTGCAGGAGCAATAAATGTCTGAGTTGAACAATCTAAGCACACAACAGCGTGCCGACCACTATGGGCTTTGCGCTAAGAGCTTAACAAGAGCTCCAGGTCCTTCATTTCAAGCCAATTATTTCAGCTCTAAGCTGTACTTGGAAGTTTTTTCTTATCCAATAAAATTTAAATAAAAATTAATTAAATATATAAAGTAATTGGTATAAAATTATATATTTTCTTTCAAATATTCACATTAATACCGGTATACTGTCCACCCCTAGAGCTTTGAGCAGTTGATAGATCCATAGATAGGATAGGTCATCCAGGATATTTGAGGACAAATATTCCACCAGAAAAAATGAATAAATGAATATCACCAAATCACATGCATCTCTCAATAAGCATGTAATCAATGGCAGGGTTGCCATGCAATCTGCTGAGGAAAATGTTAAATAACTGGTCAAGACAGCTGACAGCATGTCTGTGGGCATGGATGGCTGTGGGCACAGATCAATAAATGGCATAAATAAACTTTGAGGTGAATTTCAACAGTGTGACTGCATGCGTCTGATAATGCAAGTTACATGTTGAAACAATACCAGGAAACCAGGGATGATACCAGATGCAGTCCATTTTATGTGCAATGCCCGCATTGTAGCAATGTGGCACCTGGCTGAGCATTTTTTCAAAAGTTGACAAACTAGAGTCATGCAGAATGAGATGTAACAGTAGGTATTCTGCTGGGTTATACCATTTTCAGGACCTTGATTTCCATCAATCCATAATCTATACCTGCCTATCCTGGTCAGGGTCACGGGGGCGCTGGAGCCTATCCCAGCGTGCATTTGTCAAGAGGCAGGAATACACCCTGGACAGGCTGCCAATCTGTCGCAGGGCACACACACCATTCACTCATACACTCATGCCTATGGGTAATTTAGCCTACCTGCATGTCTGTGGGAGGAACCCACACAGCCATGATCTCCACACAGAAGGCCTAGGCTGGGATTCGAACCCGGTACTTTATTGCTGAATACTGCTCTGCTGGTCCAGCTCAGGAAGTTGTGTGACAAGGATTTAGAGGCACAGGTTGTGTCAAATGCAGAACATGGGGAAAGCCTACTTTTTGAGATAATCCACTGGTCTTCTAGCATAGAAATCAGAGCCATGAAAGGTACAATAAGGTTACAATTATATGTACTGCAGATATACAGAACAGTGAAATGATTAATAGCCAATCAGTCAAAACTTTAAGAGCAGTTGTAGAGAAGTAGGCAACATATTACAACTGCAATGCCCCCAAAGGAACCCATTTCTTGAGGCCGGTTTTTTTGTCAGACTATCTTTGGATTTGACAAGGATTGGACAAGAACTGTTCTTCAGAGCTTGTCGGCCGATCTTTGTCGGTTCCAGCCATGTCCATTGAGGTGAAAAGATTAGTCTCTTTGCATGGACAAGTTTACACATTTTCAAACAATGATCAAAGGTCACAGGTTCGATTTCCAGGTGGGGGCACTGCCGTTGCACCCTTGAGCAAGGTACTTAATCTGTATTGCTTCAGTATATATCCAGCTGTATTAATGGATTCAGTGTAAATGCTATATAAAAAGTTGTCTAAGTCACTCTGGATAAGAGCTTCTGCTAAATGCTGTAATGTAATGACAATATTTGTCTTGTTCTGTAAAGCATCTTCAGGGTTCAAGGTTATCTTATTGTCCCACTAGGGGAAATTTGTTTTGCAGCCAGGGTTCACATAAAGACAGAATCCAAAAGACAACATCACGGCAACATCAGCACAGTTAAATCACTGAGCTAGTGCAGGGAAATGGAAATTCATACCAAGTCTTTGTCTGACCATGCCTCTGTAAGAAGTGCTATGCAAACAAAATTGAATTGAATTTGTTTGAGATATTTACGGAAAATACAGTTCAGACTTTCAAGTCTACAAAACATTGTAATATGTTAAGAATATGTTATACATGTGGAAACTGAAATGCAATTGATATGCAAGGAATTTTGACATTCTGCATGAAAGCTAACAGTAAGAGCATTAACATTTTTCAAATTGTGGTTTAACTTTAATCCTCAGCAACTCAAATGCTTACAAGAAGACGACCAGGCTGATCCTGAATCTCTGACGCACAGATACTCTTCTCTGTCTTTCTCTTCAGGATACAAGATGACCTGCTATAAGTACAAAAAAAACTGAATTCAAGCTTCTCCTGTACAGACAACAATGTTCATATTTTCTTTTAACATTTTAAGAATGATAATACTAAGAGGTGGCTGACAAAGATAGGATTGTGAGCCTTTCTTTGCTAGCAAAAGCACCTAGTGACATTAAGAACAAATGGTGTATTGGCAGACACTGGACAATGAATTGTTTAAAAAATTCAGGTTTTCATGATGTTGTGCACTTGCTTTTGAGTAGGTTAGAACCACAGTTGAGCAGAAAAAACAGCATCTTGTCTAACGAAATGTAGCTTTCTAGTTATAATGCTTAATCCTATGGACATTAATGCATTTAATGGAGATACTGCCACTAGTAATATGCAGTATGTTTAATTATGATATAAAATGTCGGTATGATGACATTCATAATGGAGATGTATTTTTGCCCATTAAGGAGGCATTTCAGGGCAACTGTCGGCTCACAGAAGCAGAAGCTCTCATTAATGCTGTCAGTTTATTCTCTGGAGAGTTCATGTGTGCAGTCCGTGCTGTATTAGTGCTGTATTACTATGAGAGAGAGAGCTGTATTAGTGCTGTATTACTATGAGAGAGAGAGCTGTATTACCATGAGAGAGAGCTGTATTAGTGCTATATTACTATGAGAGAGAGAGCTGTATTAGTGCTGTATTACTATGAGAGAGAGAGCTGTATTACCATGAGAGAGAGCTGTATTAGTGCTGTATTACTATGAGAGAGAGAGCTGTATTAGTGCTATATTACTATGAGAGAGAGCTGTATTAATGCTGTATTACTATGAGAGAGCTGTATCCGTGCTGTATTACTATGAGAGAGAGAGCTGTATTAGTGCTGTATTACCATGAGAGAGAGCTGTATTAGTGCTGTATTACCAGAAGAGAGAGAGAGCTGTATTAGTGCTGTATTACCATGAGAGAGAGCTGTATTAGTGCTGTATTACTGTGAGAGAGAGCTGTATTTGTGCTGTATTACCATGAGAGAGAGCTGTATTAGTGCTGTATTACTATGAGAGAGAGGTGTATTAGTGCTGTATTACTATGAGAGAGAGAGCTGTATTAGTGCTGTATTACTATGAGAGAGAGGTGTATTAGTGCTGTATTACTATGAGAGAGAGCTGTATTAGTGCTGTATTACTATGAGAGAGAGAGCTGTATTAGTGCTGTATTACCATGAGAGAGAGCTGTATTAGTGCTGTATTACCAGAAGAGAGAGAGAGCTGTATTAGTGCTGTATTACCATGAGAGAGAGAGCTGTATTAGTGCTGTATTACCATGAGAGAGAGAGCTGTATTAGTGCTGTATTACCATGAGAGAGAGCTGTATTAGTGCTGTATTACCAGGAGAGAGAGAGCTGTATTAGTGCTGTATTACCATGAGAGAGAGCTGTATTAGTGCTGTATTACCATGAGAGAGAGCTGTATTAGTGCTGTATTACTATGAGAGAGAGAGCTGTATTAGCATTGTGTTACTATGGGAGAGAGCTGTATTAGTGCTGTATTACTATGAGAGAGAGCTGTATTAGTGCTGTATTACCATGAGAGAGAGCTGTATTACCAGGAGAGAGATTTTGAGAGATTTAAAAACCCCTTTTATTGGGACATTTTCCAAACACAGAAATTACTATATTTCAAAATAAAAACAATAGACAAGGAACATAAAGAGAGAGACTATCAAAAAACTAACCACAGGCAGAAAAGAAAGAGAGAGAGAGAGAAAAAAAAATTCCTTATTTACATTTCTAAATTTACAAACCAAAACACAAAAAAGTCCAAACAACAGAAAAAACTTCAAAAATGAAGTAATAGCAGATCCTCCTGGACAGAGCACAAAACCCCCCCAATACCCCAAGTGTACATGAATGCATCCATGTTATCTGTCAGTTTATAAAACACAAATTCCTGCCTGAGACGGGCTGCCAGCAGTCCACTCATCATCAGGACTGGGTCAACTGACCCCTGACCCCGGATGCAGTTTTTTCTTGTCTTCCATATAGACAGTTTGGCCGCTCCTGATAAAAAATTAAGGAGAACATGTACAGACCTTTTAGCAGCTGAATACTGTGGACCATAAATAAACAACTCAAAAGAAAAAACCGTCCCCAAACCCTGAAACCACTCCTCTAGCTGCCTAAATAAGCCCTTAAGTCTGGGACACAGAATAAAAAGGTGTTGTAAGGATTTCCCCCCCCCCCCCCCGAGCAAAAAGGACAACCCTCCCCTATACTGGGATCCAGGTGCACCAGATGTCTATTTGTGGCTATGGCCCCATGCACAATCCTCCACTGGAGGTCACCTGTCCGTTTATCAATGGGGGGCTTGTACAAGGACCCCCAGAAGCCTTTCGGGGAAGAGTCTGGATCAAAAAACTCAGTCCACCTCGACGCCTCTATCCCTGCCAAAGAGCGCAAGTGTGACACTTTGACACAGGTGTAATAAGCTGCTTTCTTGCCTACAGTCTCAAACTCCCCCAACTCCGGGGTTGTAAAAGACAGAAAGCGCCCCCTTTCTTCCTGCCACTCCCCAACAGCAGGATAGACAGTCAAAGGAGGAAATACATACTCACACTCATCATCCCATTGGTCAGACAGAGTACAGTTCTCAACAAATGCTCTTAGGGGCCCTGGCAGGGATGCACAGACCTCTTCCACCAACCTTTCCAGCAGTCTAGAGGATCTGATGCTTGCTTTCTCTGCAAGTTGCTCCACAGACGTCTTCATCAAATGGCCCAGCTTGACACAACCAGCCTCTCTCAGGCTGGACCGCAGGCTGGCAGAGGACAAGATCTGAGTTTTTATGAGGGCAGTGTAGAACAGTGGCTCCTCAAACAGCCACATTCCTGGTGTCATTGCCGATTCCCGGTGGACCTTGAAGACCTGCCACGAGTGTAGGACTGACAGGTAGAAAGGTGTCAACGCAGTCAGGTCCACCAACTCAGGCTGGAACAGGAACAGCTGCTTGTCATAGCCGAGGCGACCAGCCCTCCTCAGTAACAGTCAAGCTGTATCCTGCCAGCTCAGACCGAAGTTGTAAAGCAGCCTCTGTGCTGCCTGCAGCCTGAAGGCCCTTATCCTGTTGGGAATGTCAATAAGGCCCTGCCCCCCCTCCTCAACTGGAAGGTACAGTGCAGATGCCCTTATCCAGTGCTGGCCGGACCAGAAGAAGTCCACAATAGTCCTCTGTACCTCCTCAACTAAGCCCCTTGGTGGAGATAAGACGATCAGTCTGTGCCATAGGGTCGAGGCGACCAAGTTATTGATGACCAGAACTCTCCCCCTATATGACAGCTGGGGTAGCAGCCACTTCCACCTAGACAGTCTGGCACACACCTTCTCCACGATACCCTCCCAGTTCTGCAACTGAAAATATTCCCAAAACTTTCATTCATTTCATTCATTACCAGGAGAGAGAGAGAGCTGTATTAGTGCTGTATTACCATGAGAGAGAGCTGTATTAGTGCTGTATTACTATGAGAGAGACCTGTATCAGTGCTGTATTACCATGAGAGAGAGCTGTATTAGTGCTGTATTACTATGAGAGAGAGAGCTGTATTAGTGCTGTATTACCATGAGAGAGAGCTGTATTAGTGCTGTATTACCATGAGAGAGAGCTGTATTAGTGCTGTATTACTATGAGAGAGAGCTGTATTAGCGCTGTGTTACTATGGGAGAGAGCTGTATTAGTGCTGTATTACTATGAGAGAGCTGTATTAGTGCTGTATTACTATGAGAGAGAGAGGTGTATTAGTGCTGTATTACCATGAGAAAGGTGTATTAGTGCTGTATTACTATGAGAGAGAGCTGTATTAGCGCTGTGTTACTATGGGAGAGAGCTGTATTAGTGCTATATTACTATGAGAGAGAGAGCTGTATTAGCGCTGTATTACTATGAGAGAGCTGTATTTGTGCTGTATTGCTATGAGAGAGAAAGCTGTATTAGCGCTGTGTTACTATGAGAGAGAGCTGTATTAGTGCTGTATTACCATGAGAGAGAGCTGTATTAGTGCTGTATTACTATGAGAGAGAGCTGTATTAGTGCTGTATTACTATGAGAGAGAGCTGTATTAGTGCTGTGTTACTATGAGAGAGAGCTGTATTCGTGCTGTATTACCATGAGAGAGAGCTGTATTAGTGCTGTATTTCTATGAGAGAGAGAGCTGTATTAGCGCTGTGTTACTATGGGAGAGAGCTGTACTAGTGCTGTATTACTATAAGGGAGAGCTGTTTTAGTGCTTTATTACTATGTGAGAGTTCATGCACAGGGAAGGGGAGAGAAGTGTCTTGTTTCTTCACACAGCCAAGAGGCTTATGGAATGGCTTGAATGTGGCTTTGAAGTATTGTTTTGTCTTTCAATAGACTGAGCTGCTGAGAGAAAAACAGATCATTTAAAAATAGAATTCTTAGTTGTGGCAATGCTTCCATATGCACATTTTCTGTGTTTAACCCAGAACGTAATTAAATTATTTTTTAATATTTGAGGACTTCCTTGCTCGGACATGCTTTTTTCAGTTCAGTTCACAAATTTGCTATGGGATTCAGTTCAGGCCTTTGTGATGGCCACTCCGATACTTTCACTTTGTTGTCTTTAATCCTTTTTGGAGGTATGCTTAGGATCATTGTTCCCGCTGGAAGATCCAGTTGCGACCAAGTTTTAACTTTCTAGCTGATGTCTTGAGGTGTTGCTTCAGTATTTCTAGATAATCCTTCTTCCCCATGATGCCATCTCATTTCTGAAGTGCACCAGTCCCTTTTTCCAGCAAAACACCTCCACAGCATGATGCTGCCACCCCCATGCTTCACAGTTGGGATGGTGTTCTTTGCATTAAAAGCCTCACCCTTTTTTCTCCATACATAGCGCTGATCATTATTGCCAAACCATTAAATTTTTGCTTTATCTGACCAAAGAACACTGCTCCAAAAGGCTAGGTCTTCATCCTGGTGATCACCTAAAAACTTAGATGTAGATATGTTGGTACCTGATGCCTCCAACTCCTTCACCAGTTCCTTTGTTGTTGTTTTGGGGTTCAGTTGAACCTTTTACACCAAAGTTCATTCAGCCCTGGGAGTTAGTTTGTGCCTCCTCCTGAACGATGCAGTGTCTGTGTGGTCCCAAGATTTTTATATTTGCATACAATTGTTTGTACAGATGCTCGTGGTAGCCTACCTTCAGCTGTTTGGAAATTGCTCCTGAGGAGGAACCGGACTTGTGGAGGTCCACAATTTTTTTTCTGAGGTCTTGACTGAGTTGCTTGGATTTTCCCACGGTATCAAGGGCAAAAATGCAGTGGCTCTAAAGGTAGACCCTTAATACAACCACAGGTGCCAATTAACTCCCAATTAATTCTTAATTGTGACAATTAGCCAATCAGAAGCTCCTAAAAAGTCATTACATCAATTTCTGGAATCTTCCAGACTGTTTAAAGAGACAGTCAACTTGGTGTTTTTAAACTTTTAACCCACTGAAATTCTGATATAGTGAATTAAAGCGGAAATAAATCTGTCTCTAATCGATTGTTTTAAAATGACCTCTGATGTGAACAAAGTAGATGCCATAATTGACTTGCCAGATTAAATGTATGGTAACATGAAATGTGTGGAGTTGTGAAAAACCGCGTTTGAATATCTTTAGCCAAGTTGTATGTAAACTTTTGGCCGCAAATGTAAGACAGTGGGTCACTGTTGAAACACAGTAGATCTGAACTGAAAATGACTTCTTATAGTGTCCTCTTATGTCCCTTTTTCACCAAGGCATTTCGAGGGCCGGTTCGGAGCCGGTGCCTAATCGTGAACCAGTTCTTCTCTTTTCGACCGCAAAAGAACCGGCTCTCGGCCAGGAAAACTGGTTCCAAAGCAGCACCAATACATGGCTGGTCTAGAACCAAGAACCGCTTTTGTCAGGGGCTGGGGGTGGGATTATCATGACCAACCAAGACCAACTAAAACTTTGTGACTGCCAGGTAGAGTGAGACCACCTTTGTTAGACAGACAGGAAAACATGATTGCAACTGATTTGCAACTATATATGCAATAGGCGAAATATCGGTAACAACTTGTACCTAGTTATGTAGTAAAAAATGTCCTTGTTATCCTCCAGTGGTTATTTTTTCAGTACTTTCACGATTTTTTTCTGTGCCAGCAAAAAAGTCAGAGGTGGTCCAGCGCTAGCTTTTGGTTGCTAAGGGGACGTGCATCGACCACCCCATATAAATGAATGGAACTTGACATAAATTTGCTAGCATTCTGTTTAAGTGTCCTGTCTTGCGTATTTGAGGTTAATATGAGAAAGGGTGGTCGCTATCAGCACATCTAGGAATCCGTACATATTCACTGTTGTAACCCAAGTCGCAGGACGCAAAATAGCCGTTAGGGCAAAACGGAGCTTTAGAATGTCGCCAGCAGTCTATACGCGTGAGCTTGACAATTATTTCTCACAGAAAAGGTAGTTTGTCGCCTTTTTTTGGTTCATTACAGTGGTGATAGAAGTGACAAGAATTAAGTTGTACTGTGCTGTTAGCCTTTACTGATCGCCGTAAAAGGTTAATGTGAAGTAACTAGCGCAATCTGACAGCACTAACCCATAAAAATGTACTTTGAATGGTAGGCTACTTGCTCAATCTAACGGTAAATGTGAAAAACATTTGATTATCAGCAGCACCGAAATTTTCTGTTACACCCTCAATAAACGGCAAAAGTCCCAGTAGACGATTGCATTAAATCTTTAACAGTTATATATTTTCTGAATCGTTGTCGATTCCACTTGGTCACAGTGAGTGAAACTAGGTGATATGAGTGTATAATTGCTGTGTACATTATGTCAGAAGGATTCAGCCTAGTTGTTTGCTACCTAAACTTCACAGCACACTCATCGCCATTAACTAAATGTATATGTATGAAGTTTGTTTTTTTACATTTATACAGTTTATTATCTGTATTTTTACTGGACATACAATTTAGTAGGTAACAATGTTGCTGGGAAAGCAGAGACGTATACAGACGTATACGCAGTGACGTGGCTTTCAAGCCTGTGGAAATGCAAACCAGTTCTTAGAAGGTTTGCAAGTTGAACCACCTGCGAACCGGTACTAGCACCAGCCCAGAACCAGAACTAGGTTCGCGTTGGTGAAAAAGAGGTATTAGGTGGCCAACGGCAGTCTGTACAGACTTTTGTTTCCACAGGAATAATGGAAAAATTATTGGTTCAACATGTTGAAACACAGTATCACTGACTAAAAGACTTCTTATGGCCTTATGTCCCTTTTCACACATTTGAGGGCGTTGGAGCCGGTCCTAGCGTAACCGTTCTCTTTCCACTGCAAAATGAACCGGCTCTCGACGCACAGAAAACTGGTTCCGAAGCAAGCCCAATACATGCTGGTTCTAGAACCAAGAACCGCTACTTGTCAGGGGCTGGGGGTGGGACTTATCATGACCAACAAGACCAATAAACTTTAGATGCCAGGTAGAGTGAGACCACACTTTTTGAGACAGACATCTAAGGAAAACAGATTGCACTGAATTCCAACTTTGCATCCAGGTCGAAACATGGATAACAACTTGTCCTAGTTATGTAGTAAAAATGTCCTTGTTATCCTCCAGTGGTTTTTTTAGTACTTTCAAGATTAATTTGCCAGCGTAAAAGTCAGAGGTGGTCCAGCGCTCACTTTGGTTGCTAAGGGGACGTGCATCGACCCCCATAAGAATGGACTGACATAAATTTGCTAGCATCTGTTTAAGTTCTGTCTTGCTAATTGAGGTATATGAGAAGGGGTGTCTATCCAGCACATCTAGAATCCGTACATTCAACTGTTGTAACAGTATTCTGCAGGAGCAAATACGTTAGGCAAACGTAGCTTTAAATGTTCGCCAGAATCTGAACCGTTGAAACAATTTTTTCTAACTAAGGTGTTCTTCGCCTTTTTTGCTATGAAATAAAACATTAAGTGATAGAAGTGAAGAATTAAGTTGACTGAATGTTAGCCTTTGATGCGTACAAGGTTTGATAACTAGCGCAATTGACAGCCTAACCCATAAATGTACTTTGAATGGGCACTTCTCATCTAACCGTAAATGTGAAAACATTTGATATCAGCACACCGAAATTTTCTGTTACACTCTTCGAAAACGTAAAAGTGCCCAGTAAACTTGGTATAAATTCTGAACGTTAAAATTTTCTGAACGTTGATTCCTTGCAAGTGAGTTGAAACTAGGTGATTGAGGTATAATTGCTGTGAGTATTTCAAAGGATTCAGCCTATTGTTTGCTACCTAACTTCAAAGCACCTCATACCTACTAATGTTATTATAAGTTTGTTTTTTTACAATTACAGTTATACATGATTTACTGGACATAAATTTTAGAAACCGAATATGTTGCTGGTAGCGTAGCCTATACGAATATCGCATGACGTGGCTTTCAAGCTGTGAATCAAACAGTTCTTAGAAGGTGCAATGAAACACCTCGAACCGTATAACTCCAGACGTTACAGGCTAGTTCCAAGGTGAAAAAGAGCTATTAGGTGGCAACGCAGTCTTAGCTTTTGTTTACCAAGGATTGCAATGGAAAAATTATTGGAAATTGGTACTATGCTGGTTCATACTCACGGCTACATTGCAGAAATGATTATGTCACAGCCATGGTTCGTGTTGCGCTGCAAGCTCACACTGGCATTCTATGACCGGAACGACTTCCCCGTGCATGGTATTTACATTCGCAAACAAAACCATGCTGCTGAATGTTAGCAAATACGCCTGCAATGGTTGGAACCACAGTCCTAAACTCATTCAGAATACATTAAATGTAAGCAGGGACCCCAAATTTTATTGACATCAGACATGTCTTAGACCTCACAAACACGCAGTGTTGCTGAGATACACACCATAGTTTTAGATCATATTAATAAATTATCAATTGGTCCTTTTACAGTAGTACCTCCATAAGAGTTATTCACTAAATAAGGACACTAAAGCCGCGTTTCCACCAAAATTACCCGGAACTTTCAGTCCCAGGAACTACTTTACCAGGAACTAAAAGGTTCCTTCAGCCAATGGTTGTCTGCGTTTCCACCGGGGTCTAAAGTACCGCAAAGATTAGGCAAATTAGCCCACTGACTTATGAAAAAGCAACGTTGTCGTCGGTCCATCTGTCATATGATTTCTTCTGTAACCCCATACTACCACCGAAGTAGCCTACATTATTTTCTAATAACCGGGACAGCCCGGGGGGGTTTATTCCACTTATATACAACGGGTTACCAACAATGACTATATATGGTTACTTTTGTATTTATTGATTTTCATATATCCTCTCAAACACATTCATTATGTTTTTATGCGAACATTCGCTTTCATGTCTTGATATCCGAAGCGACAGAATGCATTCACATTTATATGTATAACTGGCAACAACAGCAGAAAACATGCACACGTTGTAAACAATTTGCTGTTTGATTACTTTCTCGTCGTCAATTCCATATAGGCTAATCGCAAAATGACAAGAATAGAACGAAAACTCGGACTTGCGTGAAAATGTAAATTAGTAGTGGTACAGCCACCGTTTGCTTTCCTTCAAAGTTACTGCTAGCCGAGCAGCGAAGTGTGCCCTCCAGATGCGAACCATGCACCATAAATTAGTCCATAGTCTTCCTGGTCTTTTCGTGGAATTGAAGAATGGCAGTAAAATGGAGTAAAATTACGGCAGTCTGAAAAAGCTAAAGGGACGGTTACTAGAATTAACCTTTTATTTTACCCTGACAAAAAGTGCGGAAGGTGATTTCCAGTTTGCTTTTACTGTATCACCAATGTTAATTACGCAGAACTACCGCATACCTCACGTAACTGTATCAAACGTTTTGAGTCAATTACAACGGGCTAACAAAGAAAATCCGGAAGAAAATATTCAGCAACCGAATTAATCCGTTTGAATGTTTTAGTACGTAATATGCTGTCCCAGCACGAATGCTTAGCATTTTATAAAACGAATACTAAAGCAAGAAAAGAGCAGAAGAGCACACGTTATAATTCCAAGACGTTGGCAGGCTATAACCAAAAGTAGGCTACTGCGCCGCATAACATACAAGTTTGATTTGAAGTTATTATGAAAATAAATTGGTTTGCGCCTGCTTATTTTTAAACATGGCGCCTGAAAACAAAAAACACAAAAAAATGCTGCGAGTACTCGACCAATCAGAAATGTTCAGCGCTGCAAGCTCCACCCAAAAGGTTCCTGTACTTTCGGAAAGTACTACCCCCGAGCAGGAACCTTTTGGGGGGTAAAATAAAGCCCCAGGAACTAAATTTAGACCCTAGTTCCTGCGGTGGAAACGCACTGAGTTCCTCAAAAGGAAGTTTGGTTTTCTCCAGAGCTTGTTGGTTGAAATTCTTGAACAATATACTTTCCCAGAGATAAAGTAAAGACATGGCCACTTCCGTTATGAACCCTTCGCTGTGGTTTGCAATTAAACTGTAACAATATCAGCAGTGATTTTAGAAATGACGTGATCACAGCATCCTACTGGACTGAATGCATGATTGTTTGAAAATTAGTGCGGACATGTCAAAGATACATGTAGACCTAATTTCTTTTGCATTCAGATTTACAATGCGGTGATGCACAGTTCTTGTGCATTGCTTCCATTTACTGCATATTGGATATTGATTAAATTTCCTGCTGACTGCATGATAATGTTGCTCATGGTTCAGCATTCTACAGTACTCCCATTTTAGGAATTTAGAAAATTTAGAAAAATTGATGTGTGCTAACTGGAGAAATAATTGTGGAGTACATCTACTAATTAGGAAGCATTAGTGTGCTTCTAAATTTTTCAACTTCGGAACGCGTGTTCCTTGGAAATAAAGTTAGCATTGGGCCCTGTAGTTTGATGGATGGCAAAGTGAAAGGCTGTATTTTACTGGCAAACAGGAAAACGCACAGTAAAGCAGAGATACTAAGCATGGAATGCAACAGACAGTGGTCTGTGGATGTAAGACGCGCTAGTTTCCCCTGTAGCCATAAACCACTCCACTGCTGTTGATTTAAATTCAGGATAATCATTTCTGAATTTCATAATGGCAAACCGTGTGGTGTCACATTGATCCACAAACCTCCATGGAGGCAATGGTCAATCTCAGTGATTACTAGCGGTCTGGTGGCAGCCCATGTCCATTTCAGTTCCAGTCCAGTCCGGTTGCACTTTTCGTTCAGGTCTGGCCAATCTGACACCATGGAAAACCGAGCCGAAGGTCACTTTTCTGTGTAGACTAATATAGGTTTTTGGGACTGAGGTCAGTTTTCCATGTATTGTAATGCATTTTTTGGAATTAGGGTCAACTTTCCATTGCATAAAACCATTTTAGGTCATGAAAGTGAATAAATACTCACATTTTATCAGTGGGGTCACTTTTCTATCTGAAGGGTCACTTTGCCCCAGGGGTCACTTTTCTATGTGACACCAGCGTAAAGCTGGCCAGGCATTTTAAAGGCGAACACATTGTTTATGGCATTGCTGCCTGTGGAACCTTTCGTCAAATGATCCAGACATAGCAGGGCCCCAGGCATTCGGGACATTGGCTCCTCCAAGCCCTGTGATACGTGGGCCACGGTCTGCCGTTTCAATCTGGCTCTGACATTTACCAAACATTTCCTTCCTCCCGAGTGCTGCTGGTATTTTTTATGATTCAGAGCCTGTCAGCGCAGGGTGTTTTGATTCTTCTACCGAATTTGGCCCAGCTGGAGCTGAGTCTGCAAGGGCTTGGGTGGTGCTAGCTTCAATCTCACAGATAAACGGCCCTCAAAAATGATTCACGCGTGTAATAAAAATGAGTCTGTATGAAATAAACAGTACTGAATACAATATTGCTTATTACCGTTATTGGTTTTTTTTTGTACAGCCTTCTTTATCAATGTTGTGTAATTTTGGAGGACACTGTATCTCTCTCACTCTCAACTCCTTGCCTTCTCTGTCCCTCCCTCCATCTTTATTTCCACCTGTCCCTCTCTTTTTCTCTCTGTCTCTCTCTCTCTCTCAGTCAGAAGATAAAGTTTGTTTGCATTCACTCTCCCTGCCACCCCTCCCCTGCATAACAATGAACTCTTAATAATCACAGTTCTTCACATTTGAGCTAAGATTTAGACTACGACAAGTAAACAGGGAAGTGAAAAGCGGGATATTGGCCTGAGGTAGACCGTGAGTAAGATCAGAAGAATTTAGCCAATATTTAGAGCAGATGAACTGGATAAATTATGGAGGTCAGGGAGTTGGATTTTCAGAAAGAGGCATAATAAGGACAGCTGGGTCTGACTCGATGAAGATTTTGGTAAAAGCTATTGCAATTATCCCAGCCACACTTGCTTCACGCTTTACATTTTAAGCTTGCTCTTCAGAGAGAAGATAAATTACAAATGGTATCATCAGTTTGGCAACTTTGATTTTGTGAGGAGGATTAAAAACTCAATGTGCTATAAAATGCTATGTTTATAGGCTTAGATGGGACCGACTTTATGGTCACTCAATCAAGTTTCCGTACTTGGATACTATGATTTTTGATATAATGTATAATGTGTGTACTGTATGTAATGTAATTATCTGTAATTGCAATATAATTAAATTATATAATATTTCATAATGAAATTATCCTCTTGTATAAAACGATAATGTGTGAAGTGTAATCTGTTTAATTTCCCTGGATTAGCATGTTGTTTGCTAGGAAGATTAATAAATAATGTTAGCCATAAAATCACTTGTATGCTTGAAAGGCATTACTGGTAAACATGCACTCTGTTGCCTCTCTTACAGCCACTGGTCACACAAACAGTCTTAGTGCGGTTCCCTCTCTGAAAAAAGCCCATTCATCTCTCTCACATACAGGATAATTCCTGAAAGAGCGCAAATGATACTTGTTCATCTCTGTCACACAGTGAGAGATTAAGGGAAAATCCTGGTTGGCTGTATTAAATTTGACATGAGAGGGGCAGAAGCACATTACTGTCCGCAGTAATCCCAGCTTCACCACTCTCTCTCTTTGCGGGTCAGTGTAGAGACTTTGCACCGTTACGCAATGTCCTCCCTACTGGCTTATATCATGAGCTCCATGCAAACTGCTGGCCTTGTCTGTGGAGTCACTGCAGCAGAAAAATCAGATCTGATGTCTTGCTCGCAGTGCGCTTGGTAAAGGGGATCGGTGGCGACCCGGGGGGTCACTGGAGGTCAGGGTTTTTTGTCTGCAGTGGGCAGGGGAGGGGGTGTTATGACCTAGACAGGCTTGTCTGACTCCATCTGTTTAGTTTCAGATTTCAGGTGTGCTTATGTGAGTGTAGCCAATCTGCTGTGATTGCTGTTCAGCAATACCTGGTGGATGCTTTAAAAAAGAGCCTGCCCTCCACCACGCTGGCTCTCTCTCTACCAGGAGGACAGTGGAAGAACGGTGTCCTGCATTTCTTTTTTCTCTCTTTCTTTAATAAACTCATTTGTAACCATTCTGCTGTGGTCAGGGTTTAGTGTCTGTGGTGGGGGTTCACTGGTGGTCAGGGTTTAGTGTCTGCTGTGGGGGGATCACTGGAGGATAGGGTTTAATGTATGCAGGGGGGCCACTGTAGGTCAGGGCTTAATGTATGCAGGGGGGCCACTGTAGGTCAGGGCTTAATGTATGCAGGGGGGCCACTGTAGGTCAGGGCTTTGCAGTGGGTGGGGCCTGATCGTGTTCGCTGCAGTTTGAGGGCAGGGTGTAGCCTCCTCTCCATGACGATCCTTAAATGCTGTTGCTGTTTGTCAGTGGTGTCTCCCACAAGGCTTTTTCTCAGAACAAGAAACAAATCAGTCAGTCGGTTCAATGAGTATTATTGTACAAAATAATAGTTTTTTAAGCTTCCTTCGTATGGCAACGTCTGGTATTTTCAGACGTGCACGGCTGTATGTATAATCCATAAACTGCACAGCTGTATGTATAATCTATAAACTGCAGAGCTGTACGTATAATCTATAAACTGCAGAGCTGTATGTATAATCTATAAACTGCACAGCTGTACGTATAATCCATAAACTGCACAGCTGGATGTATAATCCATAAACTGCACAGCTGTACGTATAATCTATAAACTGAACAGCTGTATGTATAATCCATAAACTGCACAGCTGTATGTATAATCTATAAACTGCAGAGCTGTATGTATAATTTATAAACTGCACAGCTGTATGTATAATCCATAAACTGCACAACTGGATGTATAATCCATAAACTGCACAGCTGTACGTATAATCTATAAACTGAACAGCTGTACGTATAATCTATAAACTGCACAGCTGTATGCATAATCCATAAACTGCACAGCTGGATGTATAATTCATACACTGCACAGCTGGATGTATAATCTATAAACTGCACAGCTGTACGTATAATCTATAAACTGCAGAGCTGTACGTGTAATCTGTAAACTGCAGAGCTGGACGTATAATCCGTAAACTGCACATCTGAATGTATAATCTATAAACTGCACAGCTGGATGTATAATCTATAAACTGCACAGCTGTACGTATAATCCATAAACCGCACAGCTGTATGTATAATCCATAAACCGCACAGCTTTATGTATAATCTAGCCTATAAACTGCTTAGCTGTATGTATAATCCGTAAACTGCTTAGCTGTATGTATAATCCATAAACTGCACAGCTGTACGTATAATCTATAAACTGCTCAGATGTGCGTATAATCTGTAAAACTGCTCAGATGTACGTATAATCTGTAAAATGCACAGCTGTATATATAATCTATAAACTGCACAGCTGTATATATAATCTATAAACTGCACAGCTGTACGTATAATCTATAAACTGCACAGCTGTACGTATAATCTATAAACTGCTCAGCTGTATGCATAATCTATACACTGCACAGCTGTATGTATAATCTATAAACTGCACAGCTGTATGTGTAACCTAGAAACTGAACAGCTGTAAAAAATAATCCATAAACTGTGTAAAACTGTATATATAATCAATTTGAATTTGAATGTACTCTTGCTTGTTAACTACCAGAGCTACTGTTTTCCCATGAGCCAACAGTCCGCAAAACCGGCCAGCGAGCACTGCATCACGATTTTCTATTTTGACTCAAAACTTTCAATTTTCTCTGACCTGACCACAAAACCTCACTTAAAACCCTTTTCTACAAACTCCATATGGGATTTGAGATGTTTTTTTCTCCCAGTAATGACATTCTTCATGCAGTTGCCAAACAGGCCAGTTTTGCAGAGCGACCAGGGTGTTGTTAGCTCGCAGACGATTTCCCACTCTAAGCCATTGGCCCTGTAACTCTTGGCGTTGTTCGGCCTCAGGGTGGGTTCTGTAACCCATTTCCTCCTCACCCTCTTGATCAGCTCTGAGGGATGGTTTGATCTGTGTGGAATCCATGAAGTAGCCTACTCACTTCCTCAAGACTGTCTTGACCATGTTCACGGCCATGTAGAATTAATTTATACCCTTCTCCTGATCTGTACATATCTGTAGCTTAGAGTCACCTTGGTGTTCATGGTTTAATCTTTTGCTTTGAATTTGAAATTCACTACATGACTGAGGGACCTTGCAAAGATACAGTTATTTAATTTAATTTATTAATCTATAGTTATGTGAACCACTGTTGTTGCACATACACTATCAGTCAAAAGTTTTAGAACACTGACATTTTTCCAGTTTTATTAAAATTTAAGCAGTTCAAGTCCAGTGAATGACCTGAAATGGTACAAAGGTAAGCGGTAAAAGCGGTAACCTAAAAAAGGTTTAGGTTACCAAAAACTGAAGAATAAATATATTTCAGAGTTATAAAAAATGCCTTTTTCAGGGAACAGGTAATGAGTTAACAATTTACAGCTTTTCTGCAGCAATGGAAGTAAATAAAGCCTTGAAAGTTGATGCAAACAATTCCTACAGGTGTCCCAACCTTTTTTTGATTACTTACAAACCCTCTGTCTGTATAATATCAATGTCAGAACAGTCTATGTTACTACACCCTCTGAAGCATTATTTGGACAATATTGCACTGCAGAAAGTAGTATATTGCTGTCATAATGGTGAGAAAAAGGCACTTAACAAAGGAAGAAAGACAGAAAATTATAACCCTTAAAAGTGTAGGTCTTTCCTTTTGAGAAATTGCAAAGAAAGCCAACGTGTCAGTGAGTAGTTTCCTCACCATCAAAAGGCACTTGGAAACTGGAGGAAACTCTGACAGGAAGAGGTCCGGCAGACCCAAAGCTACAACAAATTTCTGAGAGTCAACAGCTTGCATGATAGGCGGCTCACAGGACAACAGCTTCAAGCACAGCTTAACAGTGGTCGAAGTAAGCAAGTCTCAGTTTCAAGACTTTGAACTGTAGGTTTGACAAGTCGAGTGGAAGTACAAAATAAGAAAAAGAGGCTTGCCTGGGCCATGAAGCACCGGCAGTGGACTACTTAAGACTGGAAGATCTTATGGACCGAGGAATCAAAATTTGAAATCTTCGGTTCATCATCCAGTTTTTATACACCGTCAAGAAGGTGAAAGGATGGTTTCTCAGTGTGTGACACCAACTGTCAAACATGGAGGAGGAAGCGTGATGGTCTGGAGCTCTTTTGCTGGATCTAAAGTCAGCGACTTGCACAGAGTCACTGGCACCCTGAGCGAAAAAAGGGCTACCACAGCATTTTGCAGCGCCATACAATACCCTCTGATCTATGCCTAGTTGGTCAGGGGTTTATCCTACAGGAAGATAATGACCCAAAACATAACTCCAGGCTATGTCAGAACTACCTTAAAAGAAAAGAACAAGAATTTTGTGTTTTCTAAAGTGTTTAGTCTAACTAGTTGGCTAGGTGGTGTAGTTAGTTGTCTGACGCTATCGTTAAGAGGGCAATAGGTCTAATTTACTGTTGAGATTAACTCAGTTTAATTCAGCAGACGTAAACCTAATAGTTACAAGCATCGCTGTTTGCTTTGTATTAGTCATGATTTAGCTTATGGAGAACAAGAAATGACAAGCATAAATAAATGCAGAAATAAATAATTAAATACATAAATAAATGAAAATAAATACATTTTGCTAATGAAAAAGGCTATTTCTGTATTTTTACATTTATTTATTTATTTATGCATTTCTACATTTATTTATTTATTTCTGTATTTCTACATTTATTCATTTATTTATGCATTTCTACATTTATTTATTTATTTCTGTATTTCTACATTTATTTATTTCTGTATTTCTGTGTCCATATGTTAATAAGGTAGGCAGTCCTACTTCAGTTTAAAGCCGGATTGGTTATAGTGGTGTGATCGGATCTACTACTACTGCCTTGACTTGACTGGTACATGGGAGCTTTGCCTTTAGCTCGCTATTGGCTGCTTAGCTAAACTGAAGTTGTTGCCACTTAGTTTTATGTAGCCCTGTGTTATTGATGGAAAGTTCTGTATGAGCCATTGCCAATGATTTAACATCATTAGCGAACAATTTTGAGAACAGTGCACCCAATGACTATCTTCAGTTTCGTCTGGGAAAATTAATGGAGGACCATAGATCAGTGACCAAACCCTCTTTATCTAATAAAAACCCTGGCTACCTGTTCGTTTCTGACTTTACTTCCGCTTCATTATTCTTGCCATACTTTCGGCATTCACAACGTGGCCTTAGTATACAATAACGTGTCTCATGTGAAATGTTTTTCAGATAATTGTTTATCTATCTGTTTTGCACAAAAGTTCATTATACTTGTTTTTTTTATTGTGCCAATAAAAACTTTTCTAGTATTAAGTGTTGCATGAATTGCATTCAAGGCAAGGCAACTATTTACATAGGCCTAACACATTTCATACAGAGGGTAAATTCAAAGTTGTAAATTCACTGACAAAGCAGAGGGATATGGCCTCACCTTGTGTAATGTTTACAGTGCAGATCATTGACATTAGGTCTGGCAATACGAGTAGGCTCGTAGTGCTGCTAAACCTAGGCTGCATCCGAATAGTCTTTTTTGCTTAGGAAGGTTCCTAACTGAGTGAAATGACCCGGAAGTAAGTGGCAGCCATGATAAGAGCTGTTCGAATTCTCTAAATGCTGAGGAAAGGTGCTTCTATGCTTTTATCTCCTTTAGCATAGGGGACTCTGGACCATCCTTTACGAAAAGAAATGAGATAATGCCGTCCCACAATTCCTTGCAGCAGCAACATTTAAAGCGACGCACCATTCGGCCGTTCACGAAAACAAATGATCAACATGACTGAGTTGTATGCTGGTTCTTAAGCTATTCAGCCTATGCATAGCCTTATAATCAGATCATAATCAGCATATTAACCATAACACATAAATCTGTCTTTCAAGAAATAGGGATATGAGACGTTTTTAGCCAGATGATGTTTTTAATTCAACATGCTTGAAACTTAAGAATGATGATATGGACAGTAGTATATTTGTAGGCCTAACATGTTATGCCTATCTTGCATACATTTAACAATTATTTTCATACAATCATATTAATTGGGATTCATGTTGATAAATATGAGTGGACAGGAGGGTGAGCCTGAGCAACCACTCTCAATGTGACAACCATTTCGTTTCACTTTTGTGACTGGTAGCCTATATTCCTTTTTTATTTCAATGGAAACCTTGGTAATGAAGTAATATTTTTCACCGGGTTGTCTACGTTCATATAGCCTGAATAAAACAACACGGTAATAACGCACGGGGCGAAGTATCTAAGATGCGCTTTTAGTAGTCCATCTTCGGAACATTGTAGTTTCACCAGACGCACGTCAATAACATCCGCCGTCGCATAATTACGTAGCCTAGTGTAAGTGCAGTCGGATTCTCTTAGCACCGCGGCTGTCTTTTCCTAAGTCCTTATGAATTATCCTTCACATCTTTCATTAACCTCATGGCGTTCTCCATCGAGGTCAAGGAAAAGTGGTTAGGAAAAGACATAGGATGCATTTTTTAATTTCTATCCGTGACTGTACTGTGTCATGTAATCACGTTATATGTATGACATTAAAAATACAATTATGTTCAGTTATCTTCAATTTATGTTTCTCAGCAAAACGAATAGCCTATGCTTAGCTAGCATATCAGCTTGCCAGTGAGCTAGGTAGGCTATCCGTGGTTAGCTCACGCATTAGCAATATGAACCACAGGGGAAGAACATTGACTACACTGATGGTCAATCAATCAGAGATGTGTAGGCTACTGGTGATTTGACTAGGCTAATTTTCGTATAACTGTCTGGTAGACCTGCTGTTAACCGAGCAAGTTATCGTCGTAGGTTTTCGCCACAGTCTGTTAATGAGCCAGTAACTGCTACTAGCTACTCCATCGCCGTTTGTGGTGTTCGCTTGCTGGGTGATGCTAGCTGGCCGATCGTTCGCAAATCACTTTCTACCGAATAAAAATTAACACTGTCAGCGGTGATTAACAAATCTACCAAGTATTTTAATAACTGATCTGCAGGCGTTTAAATATGACAACGCACTTTGTACAGCAAGTTTTCCACCTGGTGCATGAAGACAAAAATAATGTAGCCTACATTGAATTTCTAATTATTATTAGGCTATTCTTTTTTTCTTGTAAATCATCAAAACCAATGGAGAAAAGCCAATATACGCAAGGAGCCCCCAGGACCGATTCTGAGAACCACTGTCTTAAATGCCTAGCTTGTCGGTCTCTTAAATGCTAAAACATGTTCCTTTCTAAATGCCAAGATGGTTAATTTCGTTAAATTCTGTGTGTGATTTCATCGTGTGTTGTATGTTATTCAGCAAATGAACCTTGAGACTCTTAATTCGCTTCGTGAAACTGAAAAAGTGTTTATCCTAAAATCGGGATTATATTCTTTGTCACATGCGTGAAGCATGGCCCAGATAGACATTTACGGAATGTACACGACTGACAAGCCGTCAAACACGTCTGACAGATTGAATGTTTGCCGGTTAAGGTGGACCAATGAGGTACAGTTTGCGTCACTTCCTGATTACTGGAGTGAACTAAGCTACAGTAGGGGCTACAGTCTATGGTCATTGGGGTAGGAGGTGGCGCCTCTTGGCCTTGACATTGCGGCTCCGATTCATCGTCCACGGTCCACCTGTGCAAAGTCAGAAAATGCAGGCATCCCATTTCGTAGTGATTTCATTATGGCGTGTGCTATTTACAGTTGCAATGATCGACCATAAAATACTCCTCTGAGCCTAGCGAACTGTAGGCTACAAGCCAGATGGATGACGGCTGTGGCGCATATCGCGACCCGTTTCAGAAAGACAAGAACACCAAATATAATCGTTTCTAAATGTGAATCCTCACGTTAACTTGAAAGGTCAAAATGTCGGAAAAATGCATTATCTACTCATCTTTTCCTCAATCGGAAACCGTAGTCTGGTAACTGTATCCAAGTCCAAGCACAACTTTGAAAGCCATAAAGAATATCCAATACGCCTATCTTTCAAACTTTTCAACGCTCGTTCCCCCGTTGGTCTCTAAACAGTGTATGCAGCATAGGACTACTGTTGTCAAACGATTACCAAATTAGTCCAAAAGATTGCGACGATGATATAAAAACAAAACGAATCGCCTATTCATTGCAGTGCTTTTTAAAAGTAGCGCGGTCACGTGCATTATTGAGCTGACACTTCGCTGAGCCAGTGTAAACGAAGGAAGTAGGTCCACTTTATTAATACAAAATATAGGGTTCCTTATGGCTGTAGACATACATATACAGCCATATTCTTGCTACGCGACAGTTAAAAAAAAAATACGCAAGAATATTTTCCATAGACATATTGTGATCTATTTTCAAATCTAAAACGGCCCCGCGCCGGAATTCCGGCACAGTGCCGGAGAACTTTAAGCCTTGAGGACGTATGAACTTGGCGAAAAGACTGGTAAAATATTTGCTCATCAGCTCCATCAAAAAACCGCAGATCGATCTATAGCTGAGAAATGATGAATTGGGCACCAAGCACATAGATCATTCAGAGATTAATCTGTTTTCACAAATTCTACTCAAAGTTGTATACCACGGAATCTCTTGGGAATGACTCTTTGTTTGATTCGTTTTTTGGAAAATTAGAAATTCCTGTAATTAATAATAAATGGTAAATGAACCGCATTTATATAGCGACTGCAATTAGTCTGGAAGAACCATTTTCCATAGAGGAGCTTACAAATGCAATCAATTCCATGCAAAATGGAAAATCTCTGGGACCTGATGGGTTCCCAAATTAATTTTTTAAGAAGTTTGCCAACCAACTTGCCCCTATTTTGCTCTCTGTATTTGAAGAAGCATTTATTACTGGCTCCCTTCCTCCGACCATGCAACAGGCGGTTATATCACTTATCCCTAAAAAAAGATAAAAATCTCAAAGAGTTGCAATAGTCCAGGCAGGATAGTACCATTGCTTGGACCAGGAGCTGGATTGAGTAGGTGGTAAGAAAGGGGCAGATTCTCCGAATGTTATACAGGAAAAATCTGCAGGCCTGGCTTACCGCTGCAATGTTCTTGGAGAGGGACAACCTGTCCATCACCACTCAGAGATTCTTGGCACAGGGTGATGATGTCAGTAAGGTGTCTCCTAGGGAAATGGAAAAATCAAGGAGTGGAGAGGTTAGAGCAGGAATAAAGTTTAGCTCCGTCCTTCCTGGGTTGAGCTTCAGGTGGTGATTGTCCATCCAGCTCTGGATGTCCCTCAGGCAAGTGGAGATGCGGACAGGGACCTGTGTGTCCGATGGGGGGAAGGAGAGAAAGAGTTGTGTGTCGTCGGCATAACAGTGATAGGACAAGCCATGGGCAGAGATTACAGGGCCAAGGGATCTGGTGTATAAGGAGAATAGAAGGGGACCAAGGACTGAGCCCTGGGGAACTCTGGTGGTGAGATCCCTGTTGCTGCCAGGGAGGACAGGAGATTTGAGTGCCCCACAGTGTCGAATGCAGTGGAGAGGAATCAGGATAGAGGAGAGGGAGGCTGCTTGTGCGGCATGGAGTGACTCACTGACCGAGAGGAGTGCAGTCTCTGTCGAGTGGCCAGGCCTGAAGCCGGACTGGTGGGGGTCAAGCAGGTTATTCTGAGAGAAGAAAGCAGAGAGTTGGTCAGATGCAGCTCATTCAAGTGTTTTAGATAGAAAAGGAAGGAAAGATAGTTCTGTTGTTCTGGATGACTGAGGGATCTAGTGTGGGCTTCTTCAGCAGTGGGGTGATGTGGGCCTCTTGAAGGATGAGGGGAAAAGTTTAAATCTAACGCGGTATGTAATTAGCAAATGAAAGCAGATACTTAGCCAACTCTAGTGGGACGGATTTCGGCAGTTCTACGCACCTGGACGAATTATACACTTACTACCTAAACTGCGAGTTAGCAGGACTAATATAGAGTCGCTCCGAGTGTACCTAATTAGCAATTGAAAACCTGAATCGGATAACGCGTTGATTACACGGGTTCACAGTCAGTAATAATACAATAATCGCAATCACTAAGCCCAAGTAGCCAATCTATCAATTCTAAGAATCAAAAAGCACCAGATAGAAACCTAACACAAAGAACAGTTACCACACAGGGAAAAGTTTAAATCTAACGCGGTATGTAATTAGCAAATGAAAGCAGATACTTAGCCAACTCTAGCAGGACGGATTTCGGCTGTTCTGCGCACCTGGACGAATTATACACTTACTCGCCCTATTTCACTCTTAAATATAGATAGTAAAATTCTCTCCAAGATGCTAGCCTGGCGGTTAGAAGCTGTTTTACCCTTAATTGTATCTGATGATCAAACGGGCTTTATTAATTCTTTAACGGCATTCTTTTTATAATACACAACGCCTATTTAATATCCTCTATGACCCCACTCCACCAGATATTCCGGAAATATTAATATCGCTTGACGTCGAGAAGGCATTTGATTGGGTGGAGTGGGATTATCTTTTTTATACCCTCAAGCAATTTGGTTTCGGTTCGAGATTTGTCTCTTGGATAAGGGTGCTCTACTCTTCCCCACTAGCGGCTGTCCAAACAAACAGCAATCTCTCCTCCTACTTCCCACTCCATTGCAGCACTAGGCAGGGCTGCCCCTTGTCGCCCCTTTTATTTACTATTGCAGTCGAACCGTTAGCGATCGCGCTGCGTGGTGAAGCCGGCATTAAGGGAATACAGAGAAATGGTTTGGACCATAAAGTATCCCTTTACGTTGACAACATGCTTTTATACTTATCTGACCCCTTAACTAGTCTACCAAAAACACTTAATCTACTAGAAGACTTCGGCAAAATATCGGGATATAAAGTTAATCTACAAAAGAGTGAAAACATGCCAGTGAATAATACAGCCAAATTGATTGCATTTAATTCATTCCTCCTTAAAGTACACACAAATTTTGAGCACTTAGGAATCTGGGTCACACATGACTTTAAAGACCTCTTTAAAACTAATTTCCCCCCACTGCTACTTCGCCTGAAACAAGATTTGGAACGTTGGAGTTTACTACCTTTATTATTAGGAGGAAGAATCAATACAATCAAAATGAATGTGCTGCCCAAATTTTTATATGCATTTCAGTGCATTCCTATCTTTTTAACAAAAGCTTTTTTTTGTCCATAGACAAATTGATATCTGAATTTATTTGGAACAAGAAAAACCCTTGAATATGTAAAGGCATGCTACAGCGGCACCGTCAACATGGCAGACTATCTCTCCCTAATTTTCAATTCTATTACTGGGCTGCTAACATAAGGAGTATGTTATATTGGAAGGATCTTCCATCCCATGACACTGCCCCCAAATGGTTACAATTGGAGAACTTATCCTTTGGCTCCACTTCCTTATATGCCCTGCTCTGCTCAAAACTCCCCCTATCTGAACCTATATTCAGGTACACTCCAAAACTGGTCGTGAAACATTCTTTTAAGATCTGGACACAATTCAGGTTTTTCTTCAACGACCTCTCAATCTATGCTCCTATAGTGAGAAATCACCTATTTACACCATCAATTACAGATGGAGCTTTTGATGTTTGGGTTAAAAGAGGGGTCACCACAATAAGAGATATGTTTATTGATAATACTTTCATGTCCTTTGATCTGCTATGGCTAAAGTTTAATATCTCCCGTTCTCATTTTTTTAAAAGATTTTTGCAACTCCACAGTTTTATATCAGCATCCTCCACTTATTTCCCATCACAACCACCCAGCTCTCTTTTAGATTCCATTTTGAAACTTAATTCATGTTCCAAAGGGTCTATTGGGATAGTTTACTCCTTATTAAACTGACATAATCTGGAACCCCTGACTTTGTTAAGGAATCAATGGGAGGAAGGTCTGGGGACACAGTTGCCTGATAAAGTTTGGAAGAAAGCTTTAGATAGGATACATTCCTCTTCAATTTGCTTACGACATACAGTTATCCAGTTTAAGGTTTTACATCATCTTCACTGGTCTAAAGTAAGGCTAGCTAAATTCACGCCTAGTGTTGATCCTATGTGTGATCGATGCAGGCAAGCACCAACCACCCTTTCACACATGTTTTGGTTTTGTCCAAAACTAAATAGTTTCTGGCAATCAATACTTAAAACCTTTTCAGATGTTTTGGAAGTATCCATAGAGCCTTCTGCTACAACTGCAGTGTTTAGAGTCGCTCCACAAGATATACATCTTAGTCGCCAGGCAAAAAATATGATCGCTTTTGCATTTCTTTTAGCTAGATGACTCATACTGCTTAAATGGAAGGAAAGATTTCCTCCAACCATTAAGGTATGGATCAAAGACCTTATACATCATTTGACACTGGAGAAAATCTGCTATTCTACAAGAGACTGTGCTCAGAAATTTTATGCTATATGGCAACCATTTTTAACCTATGTAGAAAAAATGGACACCACTGATATTGCAGATTTGTACTACTGACCCCATATTATATATAGTTTACTTATTTATAAATTTTAAATTTTATATTTCTGTATGTTTTTCTTTCTCACTACTTATATCTTATCATTTATTTCCATCGTTATTGTATTTTAAATTTTATTTATTAATCTTATTTATTGTTTGTGTCTCACCTACAATTTTTGTCACATTTAATCTATTTATAGGTGTATGTAATTATTTATAAAACCCATTCTGTTAGATTACTAAATGGTACAATAATAGGGATGAGGCTCTGTTGGAGCAGAAACATGGGGGGGGGGGGAGATTTATTGTGTTTATCCAAATGTATCAGTGATTTACTGTACTTTGTATGATTTTGAATACCAATAAAAAGACTTTGAGCAACAAAAAAAATCACCAGTACACATCTCTGATTGATTGACCATCAGTGTAGTCGATGTTCTTCCCCTGTGGTTCATATTGCTAATGCGTGACCTAACCAGGGATAGCCTACCTAGCTCACTGGCCAGCTGATATGCTAGCTAAGCATATTCAGTGAAACATAAACATAAATTGAGAAACATAAATTGAAGATAACTGAACATAATTTTATTATTAATGTCATACATATAACGTTATTACATAACACAGTACAGTCAGGGATGGAAATTAAACTCTGTAAACATGTGATAATATATTTTAAAACATAACGGCAGACAGTCAGTTTACCTTGAGTTCGTTCTGCAATCATTCGTTCAGGGGCTTTTCCGCACCGGACAGTCAATCACACTGTGTAAAATTCACAGACCCGCTGAACTCTGGTTTTGGCTCCAAATCGACAACATGGCCGCGCCCGCCATTGGGCTTCAAAACGTGTTTTCGAGACCCACGGAGAGTCAATGGGTGACGTCACAGTAGCTTTGTGTATTGGGATGGCAGGTATGCCAAGTTACGCCTTGGCGGGGGCATGCCCCATACCTATACAGCACCGAGAGTTTGGCACTTTTCAGGGTTCCCCACAGAAATAACCACAACAGCCACAGACACTCAGCCCTTAAAAACATTAAATTCTGTACATTCTGACCTCATTTCAACAGAAAGATTTCATAAACAAGTTCACATGTCCACACAATAAAGCTCCAAACTAAGGGGATTTTGCGTTTTCTCCTTCTTCTCTTTCTTCTTCTCATTCTTATTTTTCCTGCCGCCTGTCCCGCAAACAAAATGTCTCCCCATTGGACATTTTACCGACACATCTTCACCTACACAACCAATCAAAAACTTGTATACACACACAAAATACCCATACCTTTTCACTCTGAAACATTTCCAGTTTAAACAGCTAGTCTGCCTGTGGCCTAGTGGGCAAGGTTAAAGTCTTGGGGACGTGAAGTCCTGGGTTCAAGCCCAGCTAGGGACATGTTTCTTTAACCTGCTTTTACCCTCACTAATAATTGTCTACTACTTCTCAATTATTGCTTTTGCTCCATATCTACCCACTGTTCACCGAAAGTATACACTGCATAATGAGGTACCGTCTGCACGTTTTCAGTTATTAACCGGCTACAATATTGCAAAGCCATATGGATTCAACGGGAGCTCTTCTGTGCTTACTTGCCTGTGTTCTTCTTTAAAACCACGGACAGGTTTGCTAATGATATTTCACGCATTGCATAGCTATGTCATGGTGCTGCACTAACAAAGTCACAGACTGGTAAACCTCCAGTTGAAGGATTGAATCCCGCCTCGCCCTCAGGCAGATAATTTCCTCTTTTACACTAACGTTTTCTTACGCTTATATTTGCTTTACCAAAACTCACTCACGGCCACCCATATGCATTTCATGACGGCAAATGTATTCCTTTTATTAAAAAGTTACACCAGTTCACCACTGTGCCATTTCTACTAACTATATTTCTTCACTTGGCTACCGTACAAAACCTTCTTATCAGCAAACGCCACGTTTCTACATTCATGTTACCTCGCCCTGTTCTCTATCTAGCCACATACAAACAATTACTACGTATGTACGTTCTGCAACTCCCCATTAAAACATTACATTTAAAATCATGACTCTCACTCATAATTATAAATACTAGTACTGAACATGAGAAAAGCACAAAAATAATTCACACGTTACTTAACCCTCCATTTTAACGACTAATACTTTATACCGACCGTTATATATACCGTTCGATAAGGAAACTAAGCTCGCTCATGGTCACTTCATTTACTTCGCACTATAGTCTGTGATCATGTCAACCTTCACCCACATGCCCATTCTGCTAAAAACTAGAGCCTGACCGATGCCAGATTTTTGGGTCTGATGCCGATCCCGATTTTGGAGAGTCCTAGCCCACCGATTACCGATGTTTTGACCGATATTTTGTCAAAAAGTGCAACATTTTCAAATCAATTTGAAAAACTTATATTTTATTAAAGTTTCTATATTTAAGAACATTTAACTTATAAGCAAACAAATAAAAATAAAAATAAACACACAAAGAACTTTTTAGATAAAAAAAGTTAAAGATGATATTAAATTAAATATATATATTAACACCATCTTTAAGTGTGTGAAATCAAAATAACTCCACACCTTGCTTTTACTCCTTTCTTTTCCAGCCATCTATAAAAAATTCATTTAAAAAAAATCAGTTTTCCAGTTTCAAACATGTATTTTTATGAATATTATTATTATTGTTGTTGTTGTTATTCATTTGTTATTATTTCTTAGTATCTATTCTCAGTAAATTAATTATATTTTCTTATTTTATTCCTACTACATGATCTCAAAGAGTAAGACTTTATCTAGCGAGCTTCCCTGTCCATAAGAATTCGGTGGTGAAAATAACTACAATGCGCTCTGACGCGTGACTAGATGACACACTCGCTCGCAATAACGCATTAGCTATTGACACAGCCTCATTATTTCTTATTATATATTCTCAGTAAGTTAAATTAATTATATTTTCTTATTTTATTTCTACCACATGATCTCAAAGAGTAAGACATTATCTAGCGGAGCTAAAGAGTGAATCAAGTGTAACGTTAGATGAAATTAAATTGACTGGATGAAATACGTGAAAAAAACTACAATGCGCTTTCGTGCAGGTTACCCGCGCTAACTGTTGGTTGATTCACCTCTCCAACAGCAATCCTTCTCTCATGTTATCAGGACAAAGCTAGATAACATGGCTTAAAATGATCCATGTTAGAAGTGTTTTATCAGCGTTTTTACTGTCTGGTTAGCTTGCTACGATGACGCGTGACTAGATGACACACTCGCTTGCAATAACACGTTGGCTATTGACACAGCATCATATAGTAGCTAATATCATTATCTCAGATTTAAAAAACTAATGTGTGATTCAATCACCATTTTATTTTGGCTGGTTATTTATTTGAGAATACAGCGATGTCCTCTGGAAATGTACGCTGCTTATGTGCTCACTGCCACTTCATAAAGGCTTGCTAGCCAGCTAGCTTGCTAAAGTGAACCAAATATGTTAGCTAGCTCGCTCGCTCGATAATGAGGATTAATAAACATAGTGGTCGTATAAACGCATTTAATTAAAAACTTTCACTAAATAAACATACCTTTATTGCGGCAATCGAATCTGTGCAGACGAGTCTTGCAGTGGAGAATATTGGATGAGGCACGAGTGACAAACGTCTTATTACAGAAGTAGCGCGTCAGCTGCTGCAGTTCACGCTTGTATTAGAGCTCCCTCTACTGGATAATTCTAGTAAATAGCAATTACAACTTTCGAACAGACAAGTACAGATAAATAATCAATGTTTTTTTTGTTTATTATACTTGTTTATTATTAAAAATCGGGACACATCGGCGGCATAACTGCCGATCCCGATGTTGTCAAAAAAGTCAAATAATGGCCGATATATCGGTCGGGCTCTACTAAAAACATATTGTTTCAACTACGCAATTTCATCATTTCCCCTAATTTCTCTCACAATGTTGTTATTTTATCATATGCAAAGCCCGCTGGGACATATGCGTCTGCTCCTATTCTCCACTATCAAGTTTTCCGGTTCTAGCTTAGCAAAACAGCGAAGAGGATTCCTACCTGCAGATAAGCCATCAAAATGCCTTACAAAAAAAAAATAAACCTTACAAACACTAAAAGTGCATCTCCACGAATTAACACACAACGCAGCTGGACAGAAGGGTACACAAGCTGCGACCTAGGGAGCTCTAATTCCACGGGTTTGCTGATTCTTTTGTCAATCAAGGCTCGTTGGATGGCCGTCAAATCCGTGAGTACACACACTGGCCACCTGTGTTTTTGATGCGTTTACACTTAACGCCACCGCACCCTTTGTCACAGCCACTGTTTTACATATATAGCAAACCGAAACTGCTAAACGGTACACGCTCATCAGACTGTACAAATTCACACAAGGATAGCCATAATCCACAACCGTTTCTTACAGGGTCACTTCGCATTTCTCACTCTCGTAATAAAACGCTTTGCAAAAAGAAATATCTCATAAAAACACGTTTTCAACGTACAAAAATGCCAAGTTACTCACACATACAAGACATACACCGTCTATAACTAATTCATTCAGACTGCCAAAATCCAGCCCTGCCATTAAAAGTATTGATATCAAAATGACGCCAAGTTACGGTACTGCAAACAATATAGGCTATCTTGCCTCACCGAAATTAAATAAGATGTATTCCAAAGCAATGCTACCCAATATTTCCTCAATTCTTTCAAGTCACATTTGTCAATGGGAAAATGAATGGGGCAATATTCAATAAGCGATATTTTTAGTTACAAGTCGGGAACCAGTTAGCTATTGGTATGCGGTACTCATGACATATATGACTCATGAAATATAATATCAGCAGCACGATTGACCCATGAGAAGTACAAGGTACAACGTTGTGTACGTTTAGTAGCCTACGCTTAGGAACTACACATTCCGGTACTGTGCTCACGACGCACGCTTATATCGTCACGGCTCAGCTGGAACACGCTTGCGCCCTTCTACTTCTAGTGTCACTTTGATATCGTATTTCAATTTAAAATTACTGGAAATAACAGATTTGTTACTATTAAGTTATATTATTTATTTCACATCATAATTGTACGGTCGTGATGACAACAGGATTTCCTTTCAGGGATCTATAAAGTACAACCATAGACTGTATAAAAGAGTAGCCTACAACCTAACCTAACTTAAGACGTAATTTCAAATGGAATATAACGTCATATACATTTTTATCACAACACAACAACAATATAGCTAGCCAGCATGATTTTCGATAAATTACCGACAATATATTTACTACTTACTATGTTTTAATAAAACTATTTATTAGAAATTGTCTCTCTTGTCTACTGCACCTGTCTTGTCTAAGTGCACTGTGATTCTGATTTTCACAATGTGTGTATTCCTTTGTAAGTGCTGTGAGCAGACTGAAAGACTATGTTACACCGAAGCCTTGCGAAACGAAGTTTCGTTACATCGTGTACTGTACAGCATATGGTTTGTAATGACAAATAAACCAGACTTTGACAGCTAGCTAGCTACCTGCTGATCCAGCCATTCCTAACGTTAACGTTAGCTAACCAAAACTTTATAAACGATATCTTTCACGCTGGCGCTACCAGACCCGCTAATCTACTCTGGCTGTATATGGCCTGCTCTACATGGTTGGATTTGGAATGATTTTATCCCTTCTTAACATTATTGTCCTGACCATTGAAAAAATGCATTAAGCTAACCAGTGGCACCGCATTTGTCGTGGGTATAGCTAGCTAGCCACCGGTGTTGGGTGCAGTTGGCCCTATCTGCTGGTCCAGAGTCAGTTATTTTCTTCTCCTACTAATGGTTAAAGTTGGGACCAGAGACTGTAAAAAATATGGACAAAGCTACTGTGACGTCACCCATTGACTCTCCGTGGGTCTCCGAAAATACGTTTTGAAGCTCAATGGCGGGCGCGGCCATTTTGGAGTTGGAGCCAAAACCACAGAGTTTAAAAGCCGCTCTGTGATTTTTACAATTTGATTGACAGTCCGGTGCGGAAAAGCCCATCAACCTGAACGAGGCTAGCTGACTGTCTGCCGTTATGTTTTAAAATATATTATCAGATGTTTACGGAGTTTAATTTCCATCCGTGACTGTACTGTCATGTAATCACGTTATATGTATGACTTTAAAAATACAATTAGGCTATGTTCAGTTATCTTCAATTCATGTTTCTCAGCAAAACGAATATGCTTAACTAGCATATCAGCTTGCCAGTGAGCTAGGTAGGCTATCCGTGGTTAGCTCACGCATTAGCAATATGAACCACAGGGGAAGAACATTGACTACACTGATGGTCAATCAATCGGAGATGTGTAGGCTACTGGTGATTTGACTAGGCTAATTTTCGTATAACTGTCTGGTAGATCTGCTGTTAACCGAGCAAGTTATCGTCGTAGGTTTTCGCCAGTCAGTTAATGAGCCAGTAACTGCTACTACTAGCTACTCCATCGCCGTTTGTGGTGTTCACTTGCTGGGTGACGCTAGCTGACCGATCGTTCGCAAATCACTTTCTACCGAATAAAAAATAACACTGTCAGCGGTTATTAACAAATCTACCAAGTATTTTAATAACTGATCTGCAGGCGTGTAAATATGACAACGCACTTTGTACAGCAAGTTTTCCACCTGGTGCATGAAGACAAAAATAATGTAGCCTACGTTGAATTTCTAATTATTATTAGGCTATCGTTTTTTTCTTGTAAATCATCAAAACCAATGGAGAAAAGCCAATATACGCAAGGAGCCCCCAGAACCGATTCTGAGAACCACTGTCTTAAATGCCTAGCTTGTCGGTCTCTTAAATGCTAAAAACATATTCCTTTCTAAATGCCAAGATGGTTAATTTCGTTAAATTCTGTGTGTGTGATTTCAGCAAATGAACCTTGAGACTCTTAATTCGCTTCGTGAAACTGAAAAAGTGTTTATCCCAAAATCGGGATTATAGTAGCTTTGTCACATGCTTGAAGCATGGCCCAGGTAGACATTTACGGAATGTACACGACTGACAAGCCGCCAAACACGTCTGACAGATTGAATGTTTGCCGGTTAAGGTTAGCTAGCTAGTCAAATGGCTTGGTAGCCGAAGTTGCGAACTGTTTTAGCATAGGCTACTACTGGACTACCAAATATAGCAAGCTGATTACGCTTTCTGCCAACTAATTATTTGGTTAAGTAGGCTAAAGGAAATAGTAAAAATGACTCGGCTACCGAAAAACTTAAGAGGAGGATTATTTTATGGTCGTCAGTGCAGCTGTAAATAGCACACGCCATAATTAAATCACCACGAAATGGGATGCTTGCATTTTCAGACTTAGCACAGGCGGACCGTAGCCGGCGCCGCAATGTCAAGCCCAAGAGACGCCACCGCCCACCCCAGTGACCATAGACTGTAGCCCCTACTATAGCTCAGTCCTCAGCAGTAATTCGGAAGTGACGCAAGCTGTACCTCATTGGTCCAGAACAAATATTGGCACTGTGCCCAAATGACGCAATAAATCATGAAATCGACCCATGGACAGTCATAAGACCAATAAAATACACCTATTATGACTATTTGTTCTTGTGAGAAAAAATTATTGACTTTGTATTTTGATCGCATTTGTACCGTAGACTTACATGGAAACCGGATATGAAAACACCTATACTGGAGCCATCCGTACTGGCGCTAGTGAGCAACCAGGAACTACAACACCAGGAAATGAGCTTCAAAAACGAAGTCTGGTTTTGGCCGCTTGGTTGGGACCTGGGAAGGGAAATCTGATTCTAGACCAGCAGTTAGGGGCAGCCAAGGCACCGCACTTGGTGGGTAGACTTACAAGCACACCTGGTTGTGACGTGTATCCGTGCGACTGATTGATTAAATGTAGTTCAGGACCACCAGCACATCGTAAATCGACATAAATCCATTTTTTTCCCTCCAGAGATTGAAATAAATATAACCAAGCACATGCTACGGTATAGAATGACGGTCCCAAAAAAACGTGAGAAATCTTTTATTTTTAATCGCTATAGATATTTTACAATCAATGATTTTTTTAAGTCAATAGGATTTTAACATTGGGCTGTGACATCACGAACCAGACGCCCCCTGGAGGCAGTTTGACTTACAAGCTCAATTGCCTTAACATTGAGTGGGCGGGGTTTCAAGTTCTTTTTGCAACCAGGCGTTGCAGTTCACGCAGCAGCCACTGGGATAAAAGGCTTCACTAATAAGTGGCGAGTTGTTGCCCCTTGGTGCCTCATCAAGATATTAAAAGCACATAGTTAGCAACCAGTGACCGCATACGCCGTAAAGAAGATGATTGGTTGACTGCTGATATGAGGTCACTGACATATGGCTCTGGTTAACAGGTTATAAAAGTTGATTCACAAACCCGATAGGCAACATTAAATATGCGGCTAAAAGCACGTTTGTCAGGTGAATGTCTTTGTTGGAACAAGGTACATCTAGCTGAGCATTTTTGTGGTCACTGGTGCAGTATTTAGTAGGTTTGGAAATATAAACGAAGGTATATTCTTTTGAACTATAAACGGTCAGTAACAAAATCTAATTACGTGGCATGCGCCACCTGTGCAACATGCCGCGCAAGTATAAATTATCTGCCCGTTTGCGAGTGCCGCACACGACGCAAACTATGCAGACTACGCAGAAGTATAAAACAAGCAAAAACAACCTTAACAGCCATAGCTAACATTAGCTACGCTAGCTAGCTAGCTACCCACCTAATATAAAGTTATGATAGGCTAGAGTTAGCTGTTTACAGCAACTCCTTCGGTATTCGCTTGACTACACATTGTGAACAGCTGGATGTATGACTGAGCTAAATAGTTAACTTTAGTAACTTAACCAGCAATCCGTCACTTGGTACTTCATTATCCACAACGACAAGTTTAATAGCTAGCTAAACACCTGAGAAAGATGTCGTTTTTCCGCCATGTTCCGGCGTAAATGATGATGTGCATGCCTTCAGTCAGGGGAGGTAAACACGGCACATACCAATGACGCATTTGTCCGAGTGACCAATAAAGTCGCCCCCTTCCCTTCACTCCGCCTCCACGTCAAAATCATGCCAAAACCCCAAGCACGAGAAAAACTGAATCGTAATCGTAAAGAGTGAAATCGTACTCGTAAAAAAGTAAATCGTAAACACGAGTGAGAAAAAACAATTACAATTTAATTTTTTACATTTGTGAACATAACTTTTTCATTTACAATTCAGAAAAATGCGTTTGATTTTATTTTTTTTGATCACGAGAATCATCTGTGCCTCCATTTATTTTTTTTACGCGCGCTATTTTTTTCACACTTACTCACACTTATATAATTGCAGTTACACAGATACTTTATTTGAAGCCTTAAAAGAATAGCTGTGCTATTTTAAACTTTGTGCTACTTAAAACAGTGTCATTTTCAGAATTATTCTATACTTTTTCCAGTTAGGCATGTATAGTAATTAAAGCTGGCAGGCATTCTGGGATGCCAGGGTAATGTTTAGCCTCCCATAATGATCCACCCACAGTGGCAGGAGCAATGGCTTGCTTTCAATTTCTCACAAACAGTCAAAACAGTTTTGACCATACACAATTCTTCAAACTGGGAACAGACTGATCCCTACACCTTTTAAATATTTCCTGTTAACACTCAGTTCCTGATGCACTGCTGTCTCTCATCAGTTTTATGATGCCGATGGTTTGAATGGTTGCATATGTCCGTCATGTGGAAACCTCCAGAAACGCTTCCTGTGTCTGTGAGTGCCGTTCCATGCAGCAACAAGTCATTATTTGTTCAATGCTTATGACAGTTTCTAACCGTTCAACATTATATATGTAGCTTTGAGTTTTTTTAAATAAAGGGAGAGCGGGACAGACTGCCCTCCTTTCATATGTTTTGCTTTTATTCAGACGGGTAGACAGCAGAGAGGCTAATGGATAGAGAAGGGAAGACAGCTGAGAAAGGGCCATGGCAGAGATCAAACCCCCCTGCTCGGGTCGGGAGGAATCGCACGTGAGAGTCAGCTGCCCAACAGACCTCCCCACGACTCGCCATCTTTGATGCTTTTGGCATAGAAATAATTTTCTGGTTTACTGCGGTGCCAGCTGTTCCAGTGAAGGAAACCTGAATTCATATTTACTGTGCTTTATTACAGATGGACTGAACAAAGCTGTCCACAGCAGACCAAAGAATGAATGAAAGATGCTATGACTGCTTTGCTATGTATGATGTGAAGAGACCCTTGGAATTATATTAGTGCTGTGAGCTGTGCTATACGTTGTGCTATAACTTCTAGGTCTGTATGTGTCATGGGGGCCTTGTGTGCTTGATGGGGAGACACCTGGATAATGTTAGTGCTTTGAGCTGTTATAAATTTTGCTATGACCGAACTAGCACTGTGTGAATGAGAGATCTGCAGGGAGATGTCTGGGTAGACGTATTACATGCTGAAGCGGAGGAGCTTAAAATATTAATCTGCATCCTGTGAATAATTCTGATGAATTTGTTAAATCACCTCTCTCTGCTCTGTGCTCCTCTGTACCGCCCTTCGTCCATCTGTACTCCTTCCTCGGTTCCTTCTCTCCTCCTCGGTCTAAGACCTCCCCAGTATGACAGGAATCATATCTAGGTCCTCTGCTTCTCCTGTGTGTACAGTACTGCTGCTTAACACAGGCCTGAGCTCTCTCTGCAGCAAGTGGCTGAACACACCCCAGCTTTTGACTGACACGCTCCCATCTAGACAACATTTCACTCTCCTTGATCCCGCCTTGCTGTCATTTCCACGGTGACAGTTTGCCGTGGGGGGGGGAGGCAGAAAAGCCCTGCTTTCTGTTTTCTGGGACAGATGACAGGCTGTGGATTTCTGCAGCATTCGGATCGATAATCTCTGTTCCTTCTCCAGAGTGCTCGAGTGCCGTGTTGTGATAGAGGTGGCACAGCCAAAACAGCGGGTCGATGGAACAATCCCTGGGGAGGATCAGTATGACCCGGCTGCAGGAAATGAATGTCTCATTCTCAGATCCACAGAATGAACATCGCAATTGTGAATTTTACACAAAGTTACACTTGTGATATCATAAATAAATCAGAATACCTACGGCAAACTTCTTACCTTTATACCAGAAGAAAGGTTAAGACTGTTGGCATTGATTCAATTTCTTAGCTTCATTTTATGGACTCACTTTTAAAAAGGCAAATGAGCAACAAAAATGTGTTCAGTTACCAGCCTTTTGTTTATCTGCAGTGCTTATTACTGTTCCAACACATTCTACCTTGAGTGCTTTGGTTGACAGAGCATTCACATGCTGGATTTTGACAACTGACTTACAAAATGTTGTGTGTTCACCCCACTCCCACCAATAAATTTGAATACAGGGTAGTGGTGGGTAGATACTGTATTCCTGACAGGGATTGTCAGGATAAACTGGTGTAAATGTGCCTTTCCATCTTTAACACTCAATTAAAGTGAATGTAAAAAAAGAAAAAAGTATGCAGTCTTTTTTATACACCTGACTGAAAGTGGTGGTATGGCAAATGCCCCCCAGCTACACTGTTTCTGACACACTAGGCACCCACTAATGGGTATTTTTCCCACGGCGCGCAGGCAGTACTGCTGCCGTGGACTATGCATGGCAAATTGTGGTTACTCACGGATGTTCAGTCGGACGCATGCGCAGGTGGTGCTTTGTTCAGTAGGACGCATGTACAGGTGGTGCCAGCTAAAATGTGTCTGCGGAAGTGAGTTGCGCCGTGGGTCTGGACGGTTCCGTGCTTGTTGTCAAAATGCCCTGTGGATGTGCTGTAGTTACAGGTGCCCGGTCTATAAGAAAGCACAGTTCAGCAGAATTTTCTTGCAATTTCATCCAGCAGCGGATTTCTGTGTCAGGCAGTGTTACTCTCTATGATGCTGGCAGATCCGGATCATATACTTTACTTCAGATAGCGTTCTGCGTATCTGCGACCCCTACTAGTCCATCATTCACCTTGTGGGTTGCATATTAAATGTAATAAAAAACACGTTTTCAATGTACAAAAATGGCAAGTTACTCACACATACAAAGCACGTGTCTATAACTATTGATATCAAAACGAGGGCAAGTTACTGTACTACAAACAATATAGGCTATCTTGCCTCACCGAAATGAATGAAGCTGTATTCCAAAGCAATGCTACCCAATGTTTTCTAAATTGTTTCAAGTCACTTGGCCCTGTGTGTATAAGCATATAGTACATGAACAAGCCATGTGTGTGGATGGGTTTGTAAGAGTCAAGATTGATTGAATAGGCCTCATTATGTCAAATTTGTATGGTATGTATGTATTTCGCTGTGCAGCTTTTCTGTTGAGTGAATTATTGTATGTTTCTTGGTATTTTGTTTTTCAATTTTAAGTTGCTTTATTGGCATAAAATACAAATGTAATTATTGCCAAAGCATACATATATAACATGTAAAATAATAATGATAAATGTAACAATATATAACAATGGCAGCATTTACAGCAACAGAAGTAAATCAATAAATATGTACATGTTTATATGGGGTGGGTGGTCACTCACTGTCCCTCAGGTTATGACAGGCTGAAATGAACTGTGCCGCAATTGGGACTGTTGATCCTTCCCCGAACAGAATTGCACATTTTTCTTCTTTTGATATGAAATTAAAATTATTTATAATTTGGGATAATATTTGGAAATAATCTTTTTCTAATTTGTAAATATTTTGTGCAAGTAAGAAGGAAGTGCATCTCTGTTTCCACCTCTCCTGTCTTGCAGTGACCACATATTCTCTCTTCTTTTGGTACCCATGAGTTTTTGTATCTGCCTATTTCAATTGCAAGCGTATGGTCACTGAGCCCGTACTTGGGCAGGATCCGTCTCTGCTTTGTATCTCTGACAGAGAAGAGATACTCTGCCTGTGTGTATTTTCTATTTAGGGCGCGATAACAATTCAGTTTATTTTGGGATTGTGTTTCTTTGTTCCAATGGTCCAGATAGGAGTTTTTGGTGTGTTTTATAATTTGGTTGATTTGGTTGGGCTGTTGTGAAGCAGTGCTGGTCTGGAGATGGTTTGCATTAGTATGTGTTAATGTTAGTCTAGAGAGGTTCAGAACCAGCTGACTGAGGATACTTTCTTGGGCTGAGCTCTTGGGTTTGGAGTGCCAAGAATTGTGAGGAGTTTGTTGGGCTCATTTTTAGATGTTCAATAAAACTTAATGCCCTTTTTTGAATTTGAATGAGAGTCGGAAATCTGCCTAATCCGCTTGTTAAGTCTGACAACGCGTGACACATTGCCATTTCTAGTGTTGGGCAGTAGCGTCGCTACAAGTAGCGACGTTACTAGTTTAACTACATTTCTCAGTAGCGTGGTGGTAGCGTCGCTGTTTTCTGAATCAAATAGCTTTTAAAGTTACAATCTCGAAGATTTCTGTTTCGTTCTCTTTGGCGGTACCAATGGCGAAAAGCAGTAATTGCAGGTGTGTTTTTGGACCTCCCTTCCCAGAGATCCAACCGGACCCAACCAGTGTCACCTGTGTGACGTCAGTCAGTTGGCACCGGGACAACGCCAACTATAACACTTACTATTTACTGAATAAAAAATGGTTGTTATAAAAGTAACGTTATGTGCACACTCATTCATTGTCTAACATTAGGCTAACTTAAGCTGCCTTTACACTGCTGAGCTGGGTTAAAATGCTGTAGCAGACCTGGGGTAGAATTAGTGATGATCAATTTCCACAGACGTTCTTTATCCACCTTTTGCCCGGTATGAACATCTTTACACTGCAGAGAAGAATTTGCTGGATTCGCTGTGACTCGTACAATTATGTATCTCGTGCACACTAAACAGTCTTTCTCGTGAATGTTGTGTGATATTTTTGAAACAACTGCCTTGCAGAATGTTAACGCTGGTGTTTCTGGTATTGCTAGCAAACTGTTCGAGAATAAAGCGGAGCTGGGTGTTAAATTAGCAATCAGAACAAGAATAATAAAACAAAATCAAAAGAGATTTCATCAAAAAAGGGCAAGGCTGAAGGACCATATGAGGAAGCGTAATAAAATAATAACGCTAATCCATACTGCTGTATTCTTGGAATTTTGCAAGTTGCATCCAGTCTCGTAGCAAAAGACAAAGTTAAACAATTAAACAAATACAGTACATATAGGAGGGAAGAGGTGGGGAAAAATGAGGGAACAGAGGAAAAGTTGAAAAGTTTAGATTACTCTGAAATATGACTTTTGTAGTTTTTAACATTGACCAGCAGGAGGGTACAACAAAAATGCAAGTCTCTACAAAACCAAAGTATGGTGGTTAATCAAAATGATTTGCTTGAAATTTATGTAGCTACTAGTACAGAGTGGGCCTAATAAAAATACCAGTTTTCAAACTGCCAATCATATAGATAGATAAAGTACTTTATTTATTACTTTATTAATTTGTATTAATCTTTATTATTTATTACTTTATTAATTTCCCAAAGGGAAATTAAAGTGGTACAGCAGCCTTTACATAAATAAAAATAAAAAACAATGAGGTAGGTAAAAGAAACAAATACAATTAAAGGCTGCATTATATACAATAAATAGACTAATCCAAATATAAAAAAAATAAATAGAATAGCTAAAACTAGAATAGAGACTAGAGAACCATAACTATAATATACTATTTGCTGTTCAATTATGTTAATATGCTACAGTGTACTACAATGTACATTAGTGCAAGTCAGGTGAATATTTCTATGGTAGTAAGGTGCATGACTGTCCATGGATGTTAGAATTAAGTGTTCATTGATACTTGAACAATACAGTATACACAATTGTAGAATTTTATTTATTTTGTAGAGGGTCCACCCATCTAAAATGGCCTCCTTGGAATGAAGTTGGTTCAGTGTAAAAAAAAATAATAATAGCTTTGATGTAGTAAACTACTTTTGCCATGTTGTTGTAGCTTAGCTTGCTACATTTCTCTGGGGGGTAGCTTCAGTGTAGTGAAGCTTAATTTAATGTAGAGTAACTGGTAGCTTAGCTCACTACACTTTCCAAGTAGCTTTCCCAACACTGGCCATTTCCGGGTCCAAACGCTCCTTCAGATCCCGAACCTGTGAACATTTTCATGATCACTTCCTTCTTTAGTGAGGCACCATTGAGGGTTAAAAAGGGTCTAAATTTTTTCAACTCCAATAAAATCAATGCTCTACAAAATCCAGCAGTCTAAAGCAGTTAAAACAGCAACATTATTCTTTCAATTTTGAATTGTTGTACGTCCCCTCCCCTTTTCAATGTCCAATGTCGCAGTAGATGGCAATGTTGAATCACGGTTCTAGTTACTTCATTTAGGGATGCCAACCATCCCGCAAAATACGGAATCGTCCCTTATTTGGACAGTAGAATAGGCGTTCCCTATTTAACTCCTGGCTACGGGACGCATTTTCATCCGTATCTTTGTGAACGATTCCGTTTGTAGTAGCTAACCGCTGTTTTGAATACAATTCAATAGTTAGCTAGCTAGCTAGCTAGCCGGCATAACAAGCATGCCCTGAGACCATTCTGACCTAAAACCCAGAATTTTAATATTGGCTAGGTGACAAGTGACGGCGAACCTATCATAAAGCTAACTGGCATTCAAACCCGGTTTCAGAGTGTCTTGGAAAAATGCAATGTCTACACTGCGAGACCGCAACCTTTTAAAACGCAAGACAGTTAAGAGTTATGGTTTCATGTAGTTTTCTTAAATAATGTAATGACAAAAATGACCAAGATTGGTGCTAATTATTGTATGGTATGAAACAAGAAGGAACTTTTTTTCTTGATAGAATCGTTGGTTTCATAGAATTCGACCAGAGGTTTTTGCTTAACAACGGTACAAATAGAAACCACAATTTTGCTTGACAACAGTAAAATAATGTGCCCAAACGGCCACGGAAGAATATTTCACTTTCAGGTGATTAAGTCGATAAAAATCAATAAATATTAAAGTAACCATATATAGTCATTGTTGGTAACCCGTTGTGTAAGTGGAATAAACCTCTCCAGGCTGTCCTTAGCTTTGCCTCGGCCGGATCACCACCCCTGTCGTACATTAGGCTATTTTCCAATAACGGGACAGCCCGTCGTGGTTTATTCCTTACTTATTCATTTATTCGTTCGTTTTTAAATACATAGGCTTACAGTCTCTTAAAGGACATAGCCCACTAAATTTAGCACCCTAGTTCTTGCTGGTAATGATATAGGCTAGTCTTTTATTGTTGACAGGTGATTCTGAACGTATCCAAAGGCTTTTGCAATGGAAAGTAGCATATGTCTGTTCCAAGCCCCTCCTTTACTTTTTGACATTTTCTTGTCCATGGCTTTAGTTGGCCATCTCACTGCTGCGCGCTACTTTTGCATTAGTCTAGAATGTTAACGCACATTGACTAACTTGGTTGTGATCGGTCAGTGAGCCCAGTTCCGGAACACACACGCAGCACGCTCTCATGCGCACCCAGAATGACAGGCACACTGGGAGAGGGCCGGTAAAGAGACAGACAGGGCAGGTAAAAACTTTATGGATTTTTTTTGACGGTCCACCGGCCCACCGGGATTTCTCCCGGTATGCCCGATGGCCAGTACACCACTGCCCTTGAGCAGAATTTGATTTGGGGGCTCCCCACCGCCTCTGCGCCGCCAGTACTATTGACTATTGTCAATGCTTGATCATTCGCACACCTACTGTAAATCTCACACACCCGTTATCAATTTTATTAGTTGTAGCTGTGTTGCTTATGTCATACATATAGTATGAGTTGATGGATTGGATGGTTGATGGAATAGAATGAGTTTATTTTACCAACATAAATTGTTATACTCAGCAGCAAGCAATTTGCAAGCAATTTGTACACATAAAACAACAACTCTTAATCTATAACTAGCTAATTAAGGCATAATGATATTGGAATATAAAAGCAAAGACCCCAAAATGGTAATGTAAATAATGTTAGGCTGTTCAGTAACAAGTTTTTAGAATAGAAGCTTATTTTCATTACAGAAATACATACGCAGCAACAAGTTATTATTACACAGAAGAAAAAACCTTTAATCTATAACTAGCTAATTAAGCCAGATTGATAGTGGAATATTTTACCAAAAATCACAAAATGCTAGTGTTAAATAATGTTATGCTGTTATCAGCATCAAGCTCAGTATACAAACACGAAAACGTTAGCTTGCTTTTATTTCAAACCAACTATGAATAGCTAGCTGTCTACCAGTTAAAATCGAAATTTCTCTAGAGTTTTAATCTAACACATTAGCTAGATTTCCCCCGTCAAAATCGAAATTTCTCTAGCTAGCTAGTTAGCTAGCTTCCTATTATACATAGAACTAGGTGGATTAAGATCAAGGCTATTTAGGGATGTTTAATCAAACGTTTACTTTCCTAAGACAAGACAAGATATGCTACATAGGCTATGTTGTGTTATATCCTGAGATGCAGGGTTCTTTTAAATCAATACCGATTAACTTTTTAAAGCAACTCACTTTATTTTCTCTTCTCCGTGCACACATAAATCTCTTTCTCTTTTGGCTGCCTCATTAAGATTGAACTCGCCCTGACCTTAGCGGTAGACTACCCTTTACATTTTAACCAATAAAGAGAAAGCGACCAACCAGACGGCCCCCTTCAACTCATTATGACCCCATACTTCAATTTGTTTTTAAACACAAATACACCACATGTTGTTAACTAACTAGCTAGCTAACGTTAGCTTCTGTTTTTTTCTTCTTTCTTTTCTCTGGTCCAGAAGGATAGCCTGTTCTTTTTTGCGACATTACTTTTTTGCTGCTTTTTCCATCGACGCAGAGGAGAGGACTGTAACCATCGACATATATACGTGTCTATGACTGTAACCATATGACGGTAACCTAATGTTAGTCTAACTGAGTGTGCTTGCATCAAAATGCAGTTAACGTCTTTTACAGTGCGCATGAAGCTCTGACAGAGGCAACAGGAATTGATTGAACCAGTAGTATTAGCTAGCCAGCCCGTTAATATAATATTGCGTTTTTGTATGATTACCATTGACATAATATAATATATCGGAAAAAAACCTTTCAAGGGCTCTTGGGGGCCCTCTGGCTTAGTTTGCTTATGCGTCGGGGTATGGGGCATGCCCCGCTAAGGCGTAACTTGGCTGGTTGGCAAAACTGCCATCCTAATCCTCATTTGAACGGTCTTTCTGCTCCACTCTTGTGAGTTTAACTATATTCTGCAGAGTTCTACACTCCCGAATTGGCAGTGGGGTTTGTGCATGGTTGCGGTTGCAGACATTTTGCCAGCCCGTTGACGCAACTAAATATTTTCAGTGTTGCAATTAATGTCATAAGGTTATAATTGGGCCTATTTTGAAACATGCCTTTTCTAGTTTAACTCCTCTCTAGTTTAACTCTAGTTTAAGCTCTGAAAAAATGGCGTTTCCTCTTCCAGTCCCCGTTGCACGAGCACAGTCAACATTTGTGAAATAATGGACGCTTGACTCTACACCATCTGAAACAATTAATGTGTAAAATGGTAAATGGACTGCATTTATATAGCGCTTTTATCCAAAGCGCTTTACAATTGATGTCTCTCATTCACCCATTCACACACACTCACACACCAATGGTGAAAGGCTGCCATGCAAGGTACCAATCAACTCATTGGGAGCAATTAGGGGTTAGGTATCTTGCTCAGGGACACTTTGACACACCCAGGGCGGGGGATCAACCCGGCAGCCCTCCGACTGCCAGTCAGCCGCTCTTACCTCCTGAGCTATGTCACCCCTAGGTTAGTTTTATTTGGGAAGTTTTGGTTTGTTTGGTCAATTATTCCACTACAAAATTATTCCCGTACAAAACCATGATCACTGTTGCTGTCTCAATGCTCAAAAACTGATTTCAAATGTGATCCTTTTTGAAGAACTAGCCAAATTATGTGTAGCCTAAATATGTACCTTTGTTCACGTGTGTCAATATGGAATTAAACAAGTTTAAAATATTTTAAATACGCACTTCATTACTTCCATTTGAGTTTTTGGATGGATAACTGCCCCTGATCTGACCACAGTTAGCGCTGCAATCATACTCAGACCAGGGCTATTGTTAACCCCAGGGTGGGTCAAGAAAAATGTAGCTGAAGCGTTTTGTGTCTTACATTTGACCTGCAAATGTTTACATAACTGAAGTATATTCTTTTTCAACTATAAAATTTATTGTTATAGTATTTGAATTGAATATTGCTGTAGTTAGACTATAAAGGGCTGGTCTGAAACTGGTTGAAAGGAACATCTTGTGTGCCTACAGTTTGTCATTTTTTGTTTATTGAATTACACTGATCTGCAATAGCAATTAAAGTCTAATAAATCTGTCTTTCAGCTAGCTTTTGTCTAATGCATTCTCATTGGTACTGATAGGAATTTGCCTGTCAGGCTCATAGGAGCAACCTATTCACATTGTTGGTGTGTTTTATAAGGTTATATAGACTATATATAGACAGTATCCACTGACTAGTTTATCAGGTTCAGGTGTTAAAGGCAATTATGGGGAATGGAGTGGATGGGAGCTGTTATGTCATGGTTCAATCAAAGTTTTGCTTTTGAGGATTCTGTTAATTTTTATTTAAATAGTTTGAATTAAATATAAATTATTTATTCATATTTAAAAACCTTTCTCCTGGGAAACCTAATTGTAGGCTACTTACAGGGGTTAAGCTGGGGGTGGACCAAGCGGCCAAAACCAGACTTCCTGGTTTTGTTGTTCCTGGTTGCTCACTAGCCCCACTACGGTTGGCTCCAGTATAGGTGTTTTCATATCCGGTTTCCATGTAAGTCTATGGTACAGATGCGGTCAAAATACAAAGTCAACAATTTTTTCTCATGACAACAAATAGTCACAATATGTGTATTTTATTCGTCTTATGACTGTCCATGGGTCGATTCCATGATTTATTGTGTCATTTAGGCACTGTTATAATATTTGTTGTGGACCAATGAGGTACAGTTTGCGTCACTTCCTGATTACTACAGAGGACTAAGCTACACTAAGGGCTACAGTCTATGGTCACTGGGGTGGGAGGTGGCGCCTCTTGGCCTTGACATTGCGGCTCCGACCACGGTCCACCTGTGCGAAGTCAGAAAATGCAGGCATCCCATTTCGTTGTGATTTCATTATGGCGCGTGCTATTTACAGCTGCACTAGACGACCATAAAATAATTCTCCTCTTAGGTTTTTCGGTAGCCGAGTCATTTTTACTATTTCCTTTAGCCTACTTAACCAAATAATTAGTTGGCAGAAAGCGTAATCAGCTTGCTATATTTGGTAGTCCAGTAGCCTATGCTAAAACAGTTCGCAACTTCGGCTACCAAGCCATTTGACTAGCTAGCTAACCCTAAGCTGCAAATATTCAATCTGTCAAACGTGTTTGACGGCTTGTCAATCGTGTACATTCCGTAAATGTCTACCTGGGCCATGCTTCACGCATGTGACAAAGCTACTATAATCCCTATAATTTTGGGATAAACACTGCAAAATTTTGTTTCACGAAGCGAATTAAGAGTCTTAAGGTTTAAAGTGCGTTGTCATATTTACACGCCTGCAGATCAGTTATTAAAATACTTGGTGGGTCATTCTACAGAAACGGTGGCATTCCTGTCTCTCACCTTTACAGCAAGCAAAATACTTTAAATTGAATTAATGATCACATGTAATATATATTTTTGATTAATATAGACTGTACTTATAATAATAAAACATATTTGAGTCATGTAATGAGAAATTCTTGTTTTTTAATCATTTATATAAAATAGAAAGTGCAAGCAATTTGCTTGTCACTCTGACCATGTATCGAAGTTTAGTGCCATATTTTGAGTTAAAAAAAATTATTTTTCTCCAATTTAAATGTCATAAAGTAAACACAAATGTCACATTCATGGAATGGAGAACTTAATAAGCTGAAATACCAATGAAATATTATAAATAATATAACGGTAATAGTGGTCACCCCATGTCATGTCATTGGTGTTACTGCCTCACAAAACTTTTATTTTGAAAAAAATTTAATGACTTTTATGAGTAATTTATGGTTCAAGAGGTCATTGGAAGAAGTGTGATCAACATATGCACATGGTGAGTCTGCTGTCTCTCTTCATTTGTTATATATTTGATGATTTATGTGTTAATTCTACATGAGGCTTTTAAATATGTCATTGGTGTTAGTCATTTCATAGGAAGGGGAATTAGCAATAGATAATAGAAATGGGTTAAATTAGATATTTGAATGATTTTAATATGATTGAAGACATGTGGTTTGAGGTACCGCGGCGTCCATTTTGTAAAAAAACCATTCGTTCGACAAATTGTCATTGGTGTTACCGTCATTGGTGTTACTACTCCTCCTGGTAACACCAATGACAATCAGTAACACCAATGACATTCTTTTGTAAATGAGCTTTTATAAAAGCTTCAACATAAGTATTTAAAGCAAAATAGCACATAGTTTCTTTTTCATAACTTCCTATTATTATTGTTTTTGTTAGGTATGGCGAAATTGAGTGCAGCTGAGAAGCAGAGGCTTTATAGACAGCGCAGGGATGCTGACCCTACACGTAGAGCAGAATATTTAGTGAAAAGGCAACAGGGTTATGCTAATGATATAGCAACAGGAAAAAGACAGAACATAAATGATCTCAGTGAAAGGGCAAAGAGAGGTCAGCGCAAGGCATGGCGAGTCAACCAGGCAAGACACAGGCAACACATGAGAGCAGGAGAGAGAGTCTTGACCCCCCCATCATCTCCAGGGAGTTCACCCAGCATCTCAAGGTAGAACTGAAGATATTGGGTCTCATTCACTATTATTGTAAAGTGGTTTGCATGTGCAGGTAATTTCTAATTAGCATAATACACGCCCCAGAAAAGCCCATATAAGGGCTTCTTAGAGTTGCTTAACAGAGATTCAAAATCAAAAGATAAACCAAAATAAACAATTGAATATCTTTGCGTATACACCGTTAGTGAATGAAACCCATTATGTATATAGGAAATTACAAGTGTATTCAAACAAACCTGGAATTCAGATATGTTGCCTTTGGTTTTTGACTGGTGGTATAACAAGGGAGAACTGTAGTTAATAATGAGATCCGTAGAACATTGTTTGAAGCTAAACAATGGAAAAAAGCATCTTCCTAACTCATGATTGGTTTACTATTCTGACATATTGCACCAATGTATTTGACAGACAACTTCAACAAGGAAGGAGAACATGCAGGAGAAATGTACAAAGGAGGCAGAGGAAAGTTCAAAAGTTGCAAGATAAACTTGAGCAAAGCAAACGACAATGCAACAGGTACAAGAAGCGTTTGTCCCGTTTACGGGGTCGCCTTGCAAATTCCGAAAGCCCAGGAACGAAGACAAAAGTGATCCTCCAAGGTTCTACAGTCCACTCTCCAGTCAAGAAAGCTCTAAAATTCCACTTTGCTCTTGTTGGAGATTTAAATGAAAAGTACAAAGCAGCCAATAAAACAAAATCAAAACAGGACTTTGCAAACATTCTGACGGGAAAGCTGATCAGAAAATACAAATTCCAGCTGCTGTGCCAGAAGAACATTGGCTTCTCGTACAAAGCTTGGAGAAAACCAATGATCAACTCTCGAGAAACCACCACAAACAAGAGGAAGACTGTGAGACAGTACTATCTGAGAGATGATGTCAGCAGACTGACCACAGGAAAAAAAAACACAGTCACTGTCCAGAAGGTGAAGAAACAGAGGAGGTTACTCTGTGACTCTCTGCTTAACCTCCACAAGAAATTTGTTTCTGAGCATGGAGAACAGATTTCTTATGCCTTCTTCTGCAGGCAGAGACCCTTTTGGGTTGTGACACCAAATGAGCAGGACAGAGAAACATGTCAATGTAAGTCTCATGAAAATCTGCAGTTTATGGCAGATACACTGTACAGACTTGGGCTTTCAGAGTCAAAACACCTGGATGATATGGTTGACAGCACTGTCTGCAACAACGTTGCAAAGTCATGTGCATATGGCGAATGCCAAGAATGTAGACTCACCACATATCCCCTCACCAAATCACCATCAAATGGTGTGGTAAATTTAACCCAGTGGTGTCTAGAGAAGATTGACCATTCCAAACCAGGTGAAGAGTCTGAGAAGACAAGTACAATCACTGTCAAAAAAAAGTGCCAATAACAGAGGATGAGCTTGCTACCCAGTTTCAAGATAGGCTCTTCATGTTTCGCAGACACATCTTCAACATCCGGTGGCAGTACAATGCTTATAGAAATATAAAAGAGAACCTGACCTCCATGGACTGCCTTATACACATAGATTTCAGTGAGAACTACACTTGCAAGTATGCAAATGAAATCCAGTCTGTGCACTTTGGGGGGTCACATCAACAAGTGACCCTCCACACTGGTGTTCTCTATGTGCAGGACCAGCCCCCCATTCTCTTTAGTACGATCTCACCAAGTAGAAGGCACGACCCAGTAGCCATATGGGCTCATCTTGACCCCATCCTGGAGATGGTGAAAAATCAGTGGCCTGATGTCCAGCACCTTCATTTCTTCAGTGATGGCCCTGCCACCCAGTACAAGCAAAAGGGCAATTTCTACATGATTTGCTCAGAACCTCACCAGAAGGGCTTCCCCAAAACTACATGGAACTTCTTTGAGGCAAGCCATGGGAAGGGTGCACCAGATGGGGTGGGGGGTGCATTAAAGAGGTCAGCCGACACCTTAGTCCGTCGGGGAAGGGATATTCCAGATGCACTCTCTTTCTTCCAGGAGTTAAATGACTCTGGAACGCAGGTGAAACTGTTCTATGTAAGTGAGGAAGATGTTGAGACTAGGGCACAGAAAATGCTAGAGGTACCTCTTGTTGCAATAAAGGGGACCATGAAAATGCATCAAGTTTTGAGCATCACACCTGGCATCCTCAAATACAGAGACATTAGTTGTTTCTGCCAGGCAGCAGAGGGCGTGTGGGATTGCCCATGTTACAGTCTCCAAGAAATCATTGTAGGAGCTGTGCCGCCTAGAGAAAGTGTCCCCTCTGCCCCACAACAACAACACCGACCTGATGTCATTGAGGCTCACCATAGCGGGCAGTGGTGTATTGTGAGGTATGATGACCAGCCATACCCTGGCATTATACTGGAGGTGGAAGAGCACAACATAAAAGTGAAGTGCATGCACAGGAATGGAGCAAACCGGTTTTTCTGGCCAAACCCAAAAGAGGATGTAAACTGGTATGGGGATGACCAGATAATGTGTTTCATGCCAGAGCCAGTTCCTGTGAACAAACGGTCAGTTCAGGTTGACCAGAAGATCTGGACATATGTGGAGGGTCAGCTGCATGTGTGACTACAAGTGAAATACCAGTTGCTGGAAGCCTAAAGTTTATGTAAATAAAATGTTTGTTTACTTGTGTTCTTATAAATATGTTTCACAGCCAGGGTGCCTGCCATTGTAGTAGCCTACAGAGTCTGCTGTATGCCATACAGATGTTTGGCAGACAACTAGCTGGCTCAAACAGGATGAACCAGTCCAGCCCAATATAACACCAAGTCATTGGTGTTATAATGTGTCACTGGTGTTACTGAATGTTTGTTTGGTGATTTGATATTAAAGGGGTCATTTTTGACTTTATAATAATTTTGTGTTTGTTGATTGTTGCTTTATTCGTGAGTTGGCATTTTAAGGATAGTATCATTCAATTTTGATACTGTCCTTCAGTTATTGTTGATATTATAGCAAAAACCTGATGGTGTAAATGAAAAAATGTCACACAATACAACTTTACACATACCTGATTGAAATAAATAAATAAATAATAAAACATTTTTCTTTTAATTATTACCAACCTACTATGTCTTTGAGTATATGTGCAGATTGAATAGAGAAATACTATTCTGATGAGCTTTTAATGTTGTTTTTGGTATAAGTAACACCAATGACAAAAAGACGGCACAAGCATTCTTTGAGTGAATGTATAAAAATAATTAAAATACATTAAGCTTTCATATTTGTGGATTGTTAAAGGCAAGAGGTTAATTAATATTGTACAATAAGTTTTGATTAAGTAAAATGAAATGTATTTCAAGACATGTTGCAATTCCAAATGCCACCGTTTCTGTAGAATCACCCTGGTAGATTTGTTAATCACCGCTGACAGTGTTAATTTTTATTCGGTAGAAAGTGACTTGCGAACGATGGGTCAGCTAGCGTCACCCAGCAAGTGAACACCACAAGGGCGATGGAGTAGCTAGTAGCAGTCACTGGCTCATTAACTGACTGTGGCGAAAACCTACGACGATAACTTGCTCGGTTAACAGCAGGTCTACCAGACAGTTATACGAAAATTAGCCTAGTCAAATCGCCAGTAGCCGACACATCTCTGATTGACTGACCATCAGTTTAGTCGATGTTCTTCCCCTGGTTCATATTGCTAATGCGTGAGCTAACCACGGATAGCCTACCTAGCTCACTGGCAAGCTGATATGCTAGCTAAGCATGTTCGTTTTGCTGAGAAACATAAATTGAAGATAACTGAACATAATTGTATTATTAATGTCATACATATAACGTGATTACATGACACAGTACAGTCACGGATGGAAATTAAACTCCGTAAACATTTGATAATATATTTTAAAACATAACGGCAGACAGTCAGCTAGCCTCAAGTTCGTTCAGGTTGATGAGCTTTTCCGCACCGGACTGTCAATCACATTGTAAAAATCACAAGACCGCTTAACTCTATGGTTTTGGCTCCAAATCGACAACATGGCCGCGCCCGCCATTGAGCTTCAAAACGTGTTTTAGAGACCCATGGAGTGTCAATGGGTGACGTCACAGTAGCTTTGTCCATATTTTTTACAGTCTCTGGGGTGGACGTGGATGGACAGCATCCACCCACCTTTGGTAAATAAATAAATAAATAATTTTGACCGGCAGTTTTACAAATAACTATGACAATCATATCCATTTTCGTAGTCCAGTCCATGTATTCCCTCTAGCCAGTTACTCGCTCAACCAATCAAAAATCCGAAGAAAAAAAAACTCAGGAGGAACAGTCATTTATATAGACAGGCACAGAAAGAAAAATGTCGTTGATTGTCTTGATTGTTTGGAAACGGGCAGGGTAGGTAGTTTCATTAACATGTAGGCTAATTTCATCTATGCAAAATTTTAAAGAGAGATGAATAAACAGTCCCCATGAATGCCGGCTATTATTAACGGCAACTTTGATTGCTTGAGCAAAATCAGCAGGTTGCTGGTCAGCAGCTAAGCTAGGATTGAATATTTCCCACATAGCCTATAACGTTTTATTCAGCGGCGACTGTTGAGCTGAAAATCGGTGGGGCGCAAAACTTTCCTTTATACTAATCATTGATCTCAACCTGTTTCCATGAGTAATTATCCTTTATAATCAAGCGTGCCAACAATCGGATTAATCAAATGGTAAGTATCGTAACATACAGCGTCTTCATACCGTGTTAGAGGGATTAAATCATAAATTCAATTTATCCGTTAAAAATGCGTTTTAATCACCAAGTAGTCTACACTTAACAAACAAGATACACCAGTCTGTTATATACTGTTAGATTTCAGAATAACCCAGCAAAAACAAAACCTGCAGTTCAATTTTGTTTACAATCTGCGCATTGCAGATATTTTCCATGAATACGAGTGCGGAGAAAGAAGTGCATGGTATCCGCAAACAATGTTGATTAAAATGTGCACAATTTCGTACTGAGAATGAAAATACATGTAGGCTATAAGGCCCAGGCTACTCGCTAAACTGTCTATTTGGGGAGAGCTGGCTATATATGATAGTATTGAGTAGCCTATTTTGTGGATTAATTGCATTGGTACTCAGTGAAAATTGGCGGAAGATTCCGCCACTGCTTAGTGATTAAAACTGATTTTTCTAAACTGAATTTATCATTTAATCTCCCTAACACAATGCGAAGAAGCTGTGTCCCTTTCCAATTGATTAGTCAGATGTTTGCATGCTTGTTAATCACTAAAAATTAATTAAAACAGTTTGAGATCAATGATTAGTTTAAAGGAAAGTTTTGCGCCTCACCAGTTTAAGAAAGATGGATAAAGGAGGAAGAAAGTGAGGACAAGAGGAGGATGACCGATTATTTTTGTGGGTAAAAAAAATTCTCAGCATGAATGACACTCAATAAACCTGAAATATATTATGTAAAAGCTTGCATCAATAGTATACATTCTTTTTAAAACATTGTTTTCCTTAATTACAATTATGTGCACAACTATTTTGAGCTGAGACATTCATTGGTTTGTACCTTTTTTCACCCACCTCCCACCGGATCTCAGGGTCCACCCACCTCCCAAATCCCAATTTAACCTCTGGCTACTTGTAAGCATGCGGATGGGTCTTGCTGGGGGAAGCCCACCTAAGGGTACCGTAGCCTGTGGTACAGGGCAGTAAACTGAAAAACTGTCCTGCACACTGTCCCCAAAATAAATTACTCCAGCTGCTTTTTCTGCTTTGGCAAAACAATGCAATATGCTCATTATTCCATAAATATTTGATCATTTAAAAAATAATTTTGCGCTTGTTGGCTGACCGTACTCTGCTCTGTGTGTTTTACAGGGTAACTGAGCCGTCAGGCTTTCTGACGGACGGACCAATCAACTACAAATACAAGACCAAATGCACCTGGCTCATTGAAGGATAGTGAGTACAAGCTAGTCAGATGTGTATACACTTCCTGGGCTGATCACAAATATGTACCTGTTCACCACCTCAGCCAGACAGATATGGACGTACCCTTGCACTCACTGCAACAGACAACCAAATTTGTGATTGTCCATAACCTCAGCCTATCACAGATTAGAGCCCACCCACCCAATGTCTCATCCAATGGCAGATTTGTACAAGCCCACTTATCCACTATTTAAGGCAATAGCATATATGAACCTGCCTCTGTCTACATGTAGTATTCCCTCCAGTCAATCACAGGCACCCCTTTGCCTATTCTGGCCTTTTACTCACATCACCCCTCCCTGTCTTTTCAGCCCAAATGTGGTTCTGAGGTTACGGTTCAACCATTTTGCTACAGAGTGCAGCTGGGACCACATGTACGTGTACGATGGAGACTCCATATACGCCCCTCTCATCGCTGTTTTCAGGTGAGTGCAGTATATCTCCGTATCCATCTCTTGCTGAAAATGTAACTGCTTTTTAAAAAAAATGTATTAAGATGAGTAAGCAGACTGTGTCACAAATGGAGCTTGGATTACTGTGTAGAAAATGTCATGGTGGGGATTCAAACCCCTGGCCACATAGGGGGATTCGTATAGGGGTTGACAGCCCAGCGGTGTCGTACAGCCTTGCCCCCAGGAGGCCTGTAGGTGTGTGAGTGGACAGGTGCTCAACTGACAGCCTCATTACAGCCAGGTTACCTGCAGAGACTGGTATCATTGGTAGTCCTGCAGAGACTGTTATCATTGGTAGGGTTATTACAGTCCTGGTAAAAAATAGGAATAGGGCCCACGTAGAATGCCCCTCGTAGAATGAGCCCTCAGGCCTGCCCTGCAAAGGAAACGTCATCTCTAAGCAGCGGCTGTCTCACTGGCTTGTGGAAGCTATTGCTATGGCATATGACTCAAAGGGGATAACACCCTCCTTGGGCCTGAGGGCTCATTCTACGAGGGGCATGGCTGCATTGTGGGCCCTATTCCGTGGGGTCTCCTTGCAGGAGATTTGTTCAGCTGCAGGCTGGGCTTCTCGACATACCTTTGCTAGGTTCTACCGCCTGAACGTCACCAGGACTCCGGTAGCCCACGCAGTTCTCTTTGTGAAGCTCACGCATCTGCCCTCACCTGCTTTGTGTTTAGTACTTCCTTACATGGGATGTGCCAGACACGCCCTCCCCTCAATGGGAGAGGCTGCCCTTGCTGGCCTGACAGTTTCTCACCTGTGAGCGTAGGGCAATCTGGGAGTTGTCCATATCTCCCCATAGGTGGATCTCAGAACGAGATGATGAAAGAGAACCTTATGTTACTAATGCAACCCCAGTTCTCTGAAACATCGTGTGGAGAGATCCACCAAGACTGCCCTGCTTGCCGCGCACGAGAAGTGAATATGTTCACTGATGAGTAGTAGCGCTGCAGTGTCCTATATGCTCTTACAGGAAGGCGGTGCCTCCTGTAGCATTGGACGCGCTACTGTCTGTCAGAGCCAGACTTGGTGCATGGGATGCTTCTGAGGAGTCATGACCGGATGTCATTCCCCATAGGTGGATCTCTCCACTCGATGTTTCAGAGAACCGGGGTTACGTTAGTAACCTAAAGGTTCCTTCTGTTTCGCAAATGAATAATTAGAGGCGTAAATCAGATTCAGAAATTGATGAAGAGTGTTACATTAGGCCATCTATCAGTCATGATCATTACGTAGGCTTAAGATCATGTCTGCAGTGTGGTATAAAGCATTTTAGTTTTACAAATGGGTGTTTTTTATTTTTATTTTTTAATTACGGTGAAAAGGAGACGTGTCTTTTTGATTCCTAGTTCCCAACCTGCTGCCAGTGTGAGATGATGCATACCCCTAAGAAAGTCAAACCGATTTTTCAGAAAACAGAGTCTGACAATTTATTTTTAATCCATAATAGCATAAATGCTACAGTATAATCAAATAATATATAAATTGCTGACTTTCCAGAACATAAGAAAATAGTGGTTTCCTTTAATACATGTTAAAAAATTAGCTGCTTCCCTCGGCAGGTGATAACTATCATTGGGGAGAAAGGATCTGTGTAGTTTTTGGCCAATCCTGTTCTGTTTCAGGAACATAAATTAAAAAGCAATAAATTAATGGGTGTTCGATATTCATTTTAAAAAACGAGAATCCATTGGTCATTCGTATTGCTGACTGATATTAAACATACAATTACATAAACTGAACTAGCTCTCGATTTTAAAGTTTATGGTATTATGTTTGGTTTTTATTATTACAAAAAGGCTAGATTTTTTAATAATTGCTCAATTGACTTTGGTTCGTATTAAATCGTATTAAAGAAAACAGCTGTTATTTTCTGATAAGTTAGGTAGTGTCAGGGTGCATGGGGGGTTTGGACCCAAACGCAGAGGGGGACAAACTCAAAACTCCAAAAGATAAGAACAAAAGACTTTACTTAAGGAAAAGGTAACAAAGGGAACAAACGGCCTCGCAGGCAGCTCTCAACAAACGAAGGAAAACTTCAAAACACAGGAACAAAGAAAATCCAGAAAATCCAAAACCACAAGGAAACCAGAACATGGGCAGGAACACATGGAGCAGGTACATGAGAAGAGGCTTACGCACAAACACAACCAGACATAACCAAGGATCCAGCACCTGAGTCAAGGAAGAGGGAAACTTAAATAGAACAGACACTGACGAGACACAGGAGGGCACCATGAACAATCAGGCCACAGAGAGGGCAGGGAAAACGAGACAACCAAGAACCAATAATAGGACAATTGAAAACAATCATACAATTACACAGGGGGAACAGGACACAAAACAGAAGTGCCGCCATCTGGCGGCCCAACAGGGAAAACACAGACAGGAACACAGAACCATGGCAGGTAGCCTATTTATATGTTGCTATTTGAGTAGCATTTATGAAATTGTGAAAAATAAACTGTTTGTTTGCTGAAAAATCACCAAAACCGGCGATTGACATCCCTGTTAGGGTCTTACGAATTTTATGTTGCAAACTGTTGTAATAATTTCTTTTTTTAAAAGAGAGTTACCAGATCCATACAAATATTTGAATGGCTTCTATGCTGATACCAACCCAATATCAGCTGGTATTAGGGCTTTATTTTTTAATGTTAATCTTAAAATCACAGAGCTAAACTCATTTTAAGATTGCGAATCACCCCGAAATGCAATGCGGCATGACGTCAAGTACAATGAGGAATGTGGCCATGTAGAATAGTAGAAGCCGTCCTTATGAGGAAATATTACACTCTGCTGCCCTCTACTGTCAGAACCCCACATCCATTTCCTTCTGGCCGGCATAACTGCCGCGGCGCTGGCAAACATGTCATCTGAAATCAGTGACCACTGTACCTGCAGAGACTGCTATCATTGGTAGAGTTTACTGCAGAGACTGGTGTCATTGGTAGATTTACCTGCAGAGACTGGTATCATTGGTAGGGTTACCTGCAGAGACTGATATCATTGGTAGATTTACCTGTAGAGACTGGTATCATTGGTAGAGTTACCTGCAGAGACTGGTATCATTGGTAGGGTTACCTGCAGAGACCGGTATCATTGGTAGAGTTACCTGCAGAGACTGATATCATTGGTAGAGTTACCTGCAGAGACTGATATCATTGGTAGGGTTACCTGCAGAGACTGGTATCATTGGTAGTCAAGTGCAGAGACCGGTGTCATTGGTAGAGTTACCTGCAGAGACTGGTATCATTGGTAGGGTTACCTGCAGAGACTGGTATCATTGGTAGGGTTACCTGCAGAGACTGGTATCATTGGTAGAGTTTCCTGCAGAGACTGGTATCATTGGTAGAGTTACCTGCAGAGGCAGGTTTCAGTGGGCTCTCAGCATGAAGGAGGCAAAGGTTAACAATGTTTTTCATTTCTCTTGTATCCTCATTAACAGAATCAGTGAGTTGAAAAATATTCAAACTTTTAAGGATCAGAAAATTCTGCAACAAGTCTGGTTTAAGGATGTAAAATTGTGTGACTGCTTTAATTTAATTCATTGAGATTTGGGAAATCCTACTTTTGCTAATTCTCAGTAATGAACATTGTGACCTTTCCATTTAATATGTGCTTTCATCAGTATGTGAGGATAATTCGGCCCAGTCTGTCTTGGGAATAAAAATGGCCCCCAGTGTTTCTCAAGTGCCCAGAACAGTCGAATCAAGAACTGTAGTGACGCAGATCATGTTCTGGAGTAGCAGGCCTGGTTCTCTGTGCTGTTGTAGCTGGCCTGGTGCTCTGTGCTGCTGTAGCAGGCCTGGTGCTCTGTGCTCATTTAGCAGGCCTGGTTCTCTGTGCTGCTGTAGCAGGCCTGGTGCTCTGTGCTGCTGTTGCAGGCCTGGTGCTCTGTGCTTCTGTAGCAGGCCTGGTTCTCTGTGCTCGTTTTGCAGGCTGCTCGTTTAGCTGGCCTGGTTCTCTGTGCTGCTGTAGGAGGTCTGGTCCTCTGTGCTGCTGTAGCAGCCCTGGTTCCCTGTGGCTCTGTAGCAGGCCTGGTTCTCTGTGCTCATTTAGCAGGCCTGGTTCTCTGTGCTTGTTTATCTGGCCTGGTGCTCTGTGCTGCTGTAGCAGGCCTGGTTCTCTGTGCTGCTGTAGCTGGCCTGGTGCTCTGTGCTGCTGTAGCAGGCCTGGTGCTCTGTGCTGCTGTTGCAGGCCTGGTGCTCTGTGCTTCTGTAGCAGGCCTGGTTCTCTGTGCTCGTTTAGCAGGCTGCTCGTTTAGCTGGCCTGGTTCTCTGTGCTCGTTTTGCAGGCTGCTCGTTTAGCTGGCCTGGTTCTCTGTGCTGCTGTAGGAGGTCTGGTCCTCTGTGCTGCTGTAGCAGCCCTGGTTCCCTGTGGCTCTGTAGCAGGCCTGGTTCTCTGTGCTCATTTAGCAGGCCTGGTTCTCTGTGCTTGTTTATCTGGCCTGGTGCTCTGTGCTGCTGTAGCAGGCCTGGTTCTCTGTGCTGCTGTAGCTGGCCTGGTGCTCTGTGCTGCTGTAGCAGGCCTGGTGCTCTGTGCTGCTGTTGCAGGCCTGGTGCTCTGTGCTTCTGTAGCAGGCCTGGTTCTCTGTGCTCGTTTAGCAGGCTGCTCGTTTAGCTGGCCTGGTTCTCTGTGCTGCTGTAGGAGGTCAGGTCCTCTGTGCTGCTGTAGCAGCCCTGGTTCCCTGTGGCTCTGTAGCAGGCCTGGTTCTCTGTGCTCATTTAGCAGGCCTGGTTCTCTGTGCTTGTTTAGCTGGCCTGGTGCTCTGTGCTGCTGTAGCAGGCCTGGTTCTCTGTGCTGCTGTAGCTGGCCTGGTGCTCTGTGTTGCAGTAGCAGGCCTGGTTCTCTGTGATGCTGTAGCAGGCCTGGTGCTCTGTGCTGGTGTAGCAGGCCTGGTTCTCTGTGCCTGTTTAGCTAGCGTGGTGCTCTGTGCTGCTGTAGCAGTCCTGGTGCCCTGTGTTAGTGTAGCAGGCCTGGTGCTCTGTGCTGGAGTAGCAGCGCTAGTTCCCTGTGCTCCTGTAGCAGGCCTGGTGCTTTGTGTCGGAGTAGCAGGTCTGGTGCTCTGTGCTGCTGTAACAGTCTTGGTTCTCTGTACTGGAGTAGCTGGCTGCTTGCATAAAACTACTGAGGCTAAGGTTGCCCTTAAAGTTTTCTGTAAGGAACCCCTTATAAAAAATGGCTTGAAACTTAAGTGTTTCCATAATATGTAGTAGGATAACCCTTAGTGTTCGTGGACATGTTCGCCGGTGGTTCTCAATCCTGAAGTTCTTTCTTCTTACTGAGTATACTGCCAGCTTTAGACCTACGTTTTTCCCTTGCGTCCTTAAGAAATCGTTAAGATTCCCTATGTGTAGCCAAAGTTCAATGTACTCGTGTCAGCCAAATCTTATGTAACATTTTGATATATTTTCCTCCCCCTGGGACAAGTTATTCGCAAACATGGCATTAATTTCCACTGCTATGCAGTTGACACCCAGTTGTATCTATCAGTTAAACCTGATGCAGTTGTCCAGCTGTCAAAGATCAAAGCCTGTCTTATAGACATAAAGGAATGGATGACCCAAAACTTTCTCTTGCTAAACTCCGATAAGACCAAGATAGTGGTAGTGGGGCCCAAGTCCCTGAGATGCAAACTATCTGACTATATGCTTAACATTGATGGAATCTCCATTACTTCAAGTGCTGTAATCAAAGATCTTGGTGTTACCTTTGATCCAAATCTTGCATTTGATATACATATTAAAAACATCTCTAGGGTTGCTTTTTATCACTTGAGAAATATCTCAAGAAATCGGAAAATTCTGTTCTTACATGATGCAGAAATGCTAGTTCATGCTTTTGTTACTTCAAGATTAGGCTACTGCAATGCTCTTTTGTATGGATGTGCAAATTCCTCTCTGAAAGGGCTCCAGCTAATTCAAAATGCAGCAGCTCGTATTCTCACTAGAACAAGGAGATTCAAGCACATCAGCCCAGTGTTAGCATCGCTTCACTGGTTGCCAGTTAAATTCCGAATAGACTATAAGATACTACTTCTTACCTTTAAAACCTTACATGGGCTTGCCCCTTTGTACTTAAATTATTTACTTCTTCCTTATATTCCCTTACGAACACTCCGTCCGCAGGGTGCAGGCCCCCTTGTTATTCCTAGAATAGCTAAATGTACCATAGGTGGTAGAGCCTTCTCCTATCGTGCTTCCCTCCTGTGGAACAAGTTGCCTGCCCATGTTCGGGGCGCAGACACTATCACCTTATTTAAAGCTGGCTCAAAACATATCTTTTTAGTCTCTCCTATATTTGAGGGGCAGGAGTGTGTGGCGGGCATAGCTATAGAGTCTCTGGTGGACTGAGCGGTTAGTGCTGTCACTGGATCATCATTGGTAGTGCTGTTTTAAGCTGAACCGGTCATGGTCTGGTGATAACTGTCTCAAGCCTGCCCTCATGGCTGCGTTGGCCCCTGCCTCTGTTTCCCTTAGCTATGCTGCTATAGCCTTATTCTGCCGGGGTTTTCCTTATTGCACACAGGCACCTCTGTCTCTTCTGCTCTGCTTGCTAATCTACCTTTTGAACCCCCTAACAATGTTTATTTTATTTTATTTTTTTTCTCATTTTCCTCGGCTCTGGGCACCTGCCCGGAGCTCTAGCCCAAGTCTGCTGAGCACCCCCCCCCCCCCCCCCTGGCCCGGAGCTCCAGCCCTAGACCAGCTAGACCAGCTAGAACACTCCCGCCTCCTGCCACTATTGACTTTCCATAACAAACCGGTGCCTGCCCGCGGCAGATGGGTTCCCCCTCTGAGTCCGGTTCTGCTCAAGGTTTCTTCCTGCTATCAGTCAGGGAGTTTTTCCTTGCCACTGTTGCCCTAGGCTTACTCTTTGGGGGCCGGTTCTCTGTAAAGCTGCTTTGTGACAAAGCTCCTTTGTTAAAAGCACTATGCAAATAAAAATTGATTGATTGATTGATATATTTAGCAGTAATATTTTAGTATTTTTTATAATCTCGTCCACCAGGCTTTTTACAACACAATTTCTTTCAGTGCATGCACACAATTTCACTGCCAAATTTTACCACTTGTCAGGAAGGCCTGTTTCACAGGCCAGGGGCACTGATACTGCTCCTACAAAGAACACACAGCCACGAAGAAAAGCTAAATGAACCTCACTGTAAACACGAACGTGGTGAATAAAACATGCTGTGTCTGCAGCGGGAGTTTAGGGGCCTGGGGTGATGAGGCCTCTCTTCCAGTCAATGGTGATGAATAACTCCTCTCTTCTCGTGGGCCTCTCCGTGGGGCGTGTCTCTTTTTCTGTACACTCTTCTTCTGTGGTTGGTTTTGGCAGGAGTGAGACAGTGCTCCACAGGGAACAAACCTCGACAAACTGAATTTATTGCCAGCAACCATACCACCACGCACTCTGCTCCTGCTGACTGGCTGAAGCTAAGCAGGTGTGGGCTTGGTTAGTACTTGGATGGGAGACCACCAGGGAATACTGATGGAAGTGGTGTTGGTGGGCCAGCAGAGGGCAATCTTCCCTCTGGTCAAATAAACCCCAATGCCCCAGTGCAGTGATGGGGACACTGTGCCGTAGGAGGTGCCGTCTTCTGGATAAGACGTTAAACCGAGGTCCTGACTCCCTGTGGTCATTAAAGATCCCATGACATTATTCGCAAAGAGTAGGGGGTTCCCCGGTGTCCTGGTTAAAAATCCCAGATCTGGTTCTCCAGCCACATAATCATCCCGATTTAATTGGCTAAAAAAAAAAAAAGTTCTATCCCTCCAGTGGAGCTGCTCAGTGGCCAACAATAGAGGATTGTGGTTGTACTGGGCAGCTCCCAGGTGTGAATGTGTATGAGTGTGAAGCAGGGCGTTCCTGCAAAAGAGCATCCGTGCTCAGTGAACCTACCCTGGGTAAATAAAGGTTAAATGTAAAAAAATAAAAATAAACTGATCTGGATTTCTAAGTCCTGCTCCTAATAAAGCTTTGTTGGAAGTCTCTGAGAACTGCTTGACTGGACAAGAATACGTTTTTATTTCTTAGGCTGTTTGTCGTTGAACTTTAATGCAGTGGTGGTTGATCTGATGAGGGGAGAATGTGACCTTCTCTCTCACAAAGAGGTGACACCTGCTTTCTGATTGGTTTGTAACGCCCCCCCCCCCCCCCCTTCCCACACAGTGGTCTCATCGTTCCGGAGATTCGAGGAAATGAAACTGTGCCGGAAGTGGTGACCACGTCCGGATACGCGCTCCTTCACTTCTTCAGCGATGCTGCATACAACCTGACCGGGTTCAACATCTTCTACTCGTGAGTGACCACTTTCTTAACCATGTTCACGGCCACTTTCTCAACTGCAATCACAACTTCTTTCACAACCACATTCAAACCGCAAAGAGGTTTCAGAAGTTGTTTTAATATTCTGAAGGACTGGCTTGAGCAGAGAGATGACCTTCAAAACTTTCTCTTATTAGTAATGGTGTTACTGTAGTTCTTCAGTGCTTGCATTGGTGTTATTGGTGCTGGTGGTATTAGACAGAAACTGGCCTATTTTTCAGAAGCCCTGTCACCTTCAATACATTTTTAAAAAAATGTAAGCTTTTGAATACTTGCTTATTATCACCGGTGAAAATAATAATAAATAGCTGTATACTGGTATTTTCTTATCTTTATCTTCTTTTCCAGTGTTGTGTTACTTATACTGCAGCAGAATGTCATTTTTGCCATTTTGTGCATGTTACTTCCTGTGAACCGGTCTGTGGATTGGATTTCCCAAACATGTGTGAGGGGGATGCAGGCGACTAATTATGCAGGCTGTATGCTAACGTCATTAGCCCTTTGTGCAACACTGAGATTTTCATAGACATGCTTGTCTTTTTGAGACTGGGACCCTCTGACCCTCTGTGAAGATCCTCCCTCTCCACTTTATTGGTGGTGGGGGGGGGGAGGGGGGTGCTTTTATTACTGTTTGTGGGTCTCTATGAGACATGGGCCCCTTGGGGGGGGGGGGTAAGTGTGCATTCTTATTATGTTTTCTCCCCCCCCCCCCAATGACGTGCTGACTCAGGGCGGGTGATGTCATGGTGATGCGAGAAGCGGGGTGATGTATAGAGCCTTGGAGGCAGGGAAACAGTGTGGGTCTCTCTTCACTCATTCTTTGATGTGCCCCCCCAGTGCATATGAATTTTGGAGATTATGAATTTCATGTTGTTTGTTTCATGCTGCTCAAATGTTCCTCTTAGTAAAACTTGTAATCTGAACTACAGTCTCAGTCTCATCGTTCATTCTCACTTTTAAAATAATGAACTAAACGATTTACACCCAAATTATTCGTTTTTGGGAAAACATTGTCGTTTAGTTATAAAAGAATGATGTCCTCTCAAGTAGAAATAGGTAAGTGCATTTTAGAAAACAGAAAGCCTGACAAGGTCTTTTGTTCCAGATCCCTTGGGAACTGGTGACCTTGGCAGAGATCTGTGCCTGTTTTGTAGCAGAAAATTTCAGTCAAGAGATTACTGTGCAGAACCAGACCTGACTGCGGTGAAGAGGTTACTGAACAGAACCAGACCTGACCGCTGTGAAGAGTTTACTATACAGGTCCGGTTCTGTACAGTAATCTCTTGACAGCGGTCAGGTCTGATTCTGTTCAGTAACCTCTTCACCGCGGTCAGGTCTGGTTCTGTACAGTAACCTCTTCACAGTGGTCAGGTCCAGTTCTGTACAGTAACCTCTTGGCAGCGGTCAGGTCCAGTTCTGTACAGTAACCTCTTGACAGTGGTCAGGTCTGGTTCTGTACAGTAACCTCTTGACAGTGGTCAGGTCCGGTTCTGTACAGTAACCCCTTCACCGGAGTCAGGTCTAGTACTGTACAGTAACCTCTTGACAGTGGACAGGTCTGGTTCTGTGCAGTAACCTCTTCGCAGCGGTCAGGTCCAGTTCTGTACAGTAATCTCTTGACAGCGGTCAGGTCCAGTTCTGTACAGTAATCTCTTGACAGCGGTCAGGTCCCCGTTCTGTACAGTAACCTCTTGATAGCGGTCAGGTCCGGTTCTATACAGTAACCTCTTCACAGTGGTCAGGGTACTGTCACCTGGTCACATGACGCATGATGTTTGTTTGCAGAATGAACTCGTGCCCGAATAACTGCTCGGGTCACGGGAAGTGCAGCACGGGGAACTCCATCTCCAGCAGGGTGTACTGCGAGTGCGATAAGTACTGGAAGGGGGAGGCCTGCGATATCCCGTACTGCAGGAACAACTGCGGCAGCCCAGACCACGGCTATTGCGACCTGACCGGGGAGAAGCTCTGTGTCTGCAACGACAGCTGGCAAGGTGGGGGTCACGTCCTGCACGCCTAGCGTACCGCCGGCGTGTGGCATGTCACAGGCCGCGTGTGAGTGTGTGTGTGCGCGTATTTCTGTTTGCGTGTGTGTGTGTGTGTCTATTTGTTTGTGTATGCATGCTCGTGCGAGTACACATGCATGTGTTTGCGCGTGTGTGTGTTTGTGTTTGTGGGTGTGTATGTGTGTGCGTGTGTGTGTGCATGTGCGTCTGTGTGTTTGTGTGCACGTGCCTGTGTTTGTGTGTGTGTAAGTGTGCGTGTTTGTGTGTACATGCATTTGTGTTTATTTGCACATGTGTGCCTGTGAATCTGTTTTAATAGTCTCTTTTTAGCTTTTGTGTGTATGGTTTTTTATATAGGGGGGGTGTTTGTGTGTGTGTGATTGCATGTGTCTGTGACCACTTCTGTCTATGAATGTATTTTATGTGCATTGTATTGTTTCTTTGTCTTGGTACAACTTCTGTTGTGTTAAAGATTCAAAGATTGAGCTGTGAATTAAGCTTTTAAGTTTGATTAAGTATATGGGTAATTTTGCAACAAGCTCCATTCCCATTGTGTTGGTAAGAGACAAAATCTGGCTACAATGCACAAGTGCTCGGAGTGGCAATTATATAAACCCTTCTAGCAATGAGATATCATGGGAAGTCAGAGACAACAGATTTCAAATAATTTCAGTTGCAGTGCTCTTCTGATGCACTGGCATCCCCTAGTGCTGACATGGATAACTGCTGTATTTCTTTATATCCTACTACTATAATTGGAGAGTGGTTTGTGTATTTGTGTGTCCCACCACTCCTCCAATCCACTTTCCTCCAATCCCTCTAAATTTGCCCCAAAAAAAGGTTCAGGGGGCCGGCTTTTGCATATGGTGTTTTTCATCATTTCATTTTTAATCTTAAATAAATACTTCCCAGTTTTACTTTTTATTTTGGAATCCGGAACTACTTTCCACCGTACCAATGGTAACAGTTACACCACACACCAGAGACGGAACTGAAAATACTGGAGAGGATCCAGTAAAGAAAGAGAGAGTTTTTTTGAAGAACGTTCTGCATCATGCTTAAAAAGAAGCGCAAATCACTGTTGGCAAGTCGTGATGCCAAACGCAAGAGATTGGCGCGAGGTAGCGAATCTCCAGAGAAGTCAGGTAAGAATTCTGACGCATATTGCTGATTCGCCATTTGACGTTAGCATGCTAATAAAGTACCTAGCTAGCTAGCTCATCATTCGTGTTTCATGCTTCTTGCGGTCGGCACGGTCCATAGACATACTACATGGTGCGGACGGCGCACACGGTCTCCATGAACGTCAGGTCGTTTCATAGTTTTTGCGGTCAGAGCGGCTCGAAGAACGAAGTGCACGTTCTCTCACCATAGCGACACCAGTCATTGCTTCACGGTCTGTGCGGCCCCCGTCTGATTCATGACAGAAATTATGAGCTTCCTTTCCCCTTTGTCAGGCGACAGTTCCCTGTCAGGCTGGCTTTCTCAGTTACCATCAACAAAGGTCAGGGACAAGAAAATGAGCGAGTTGCCATCTACTTTCCTCAGCTTGTGTTCGCTCACGTCCAGCTCTACAGAGCCTTCTCGAGGGGAAAGAGAGCCACCAACTTGCAAGGTTTTATTGAAGGAAATGAGGACAGAATAACAGACAACATTGTGTATAAGGAGCTGCTATAATTCTGTGTAAGTAGCTGTAATTTTTTATCCGACCCTGCCCTATATATATATATATATATATATATATATATATATATATATATATATATATATATATATAGACAGTGAGCACCATAATTCATTGGACAGTGACACATTTTTGTTATTTTGATTCTGTACTCTAGCACTTTGAGTTTGAAAGGATACAATGACAATGAGGTTGAAGTGCAGACTCAGCTTTAATTTGAGGGTATTTTCATACATATCGGATGAACCGTTTAGAAATTATAGAACCTTTTGTACATAGTCCCCCCATTTTCGGGCATCAAATAATATTGGACAGTTTAACATAATGTAGAATAAAGTAATAATTTTTAATATTTGATCCTTTGCATTCAATGACTGCTTGAACGACGCATAGACATCACCAGACGCTGGGTATCTTCTCTGGTGATGCTCTGCCAGGCCTGTACTGCAGTCGTCTTCAGTCCTACTTGTTTTGGGGACTTTTTGCCTTCAGTCCCCTCTTCAGCATGTAAAATGCATGTTCAATTGGATTCAGATCTGGTGATTGACTCGGCCAGTCAAGGATTTTCCAGTTTTTGGACATCAAAAACCCCTTCGTTGCTATAGCAGTATGTTTCGGGTCATTGTCTTGTTGCATGATGAAGTGCCGTCCAATGAGTTTGGAGGCATTTGGTTTTATCTGAGCAGATAAAATATTTCTGTAGACATCAGAATTCATTGTTCTACTTCTGTCTGCAGTCACATCATTGATGAAGACAAGTGAGCCCATTCCACTGGCAGCCATACAGGCCCAAGCCATAACACCCCCTCCATCATGTTTCACGGATCTCGCCTTTCTGTTCTTCAGGCTTATCAGTGGTTTTCATCTTGTAGTGTACCCTCTGAAGTCCTGCTGGTGTAGTCTTCTACGTATGGTAGACTTTGACACATCTACACCTGCATCCAGGAGAGTGTTTTTGATCTGCTGGGCTGTTGTCAGGGGGGTTTTCTTCACCATAGAGAGTATTCTCCGGTCATCCACTACATTGGTCTTCCTCTGTCTACCAGGTCTTTTGACATGATTGAGTTCACCGGTTGTTTTTTTCTTGTTAATGATGAACCGAAGTGTTGACTTGGGCATGCCCAGGGTTTTTGCAATGTTCCTGATTGATTGATTTTCATTTCTGAGCCTTCTGACGACCAGCTTAATATGCATAGACACTGCTGTCTTCCTCATGTTGTCACACCCCAACAACAATCTCCAAAGGCAATTGCAAAGTCTAGAATCAAGACTAGACATCTCTTCTGCATTCTGCATTCACTAACGACACAAATGAATACACCTGCACAAGCAATACACACGCAAAATATCCAATTGATAGAGTGTATCTAAAAAAAATTTCCATACCTGCTGGGACACGTGTCTCCAGTCAGGAGAATTTGTTTTTAGGAACACTACCAAAATCTATTGTGATAGGTATGATCGACAATGATGCATTTACGGCTACTTACGATAAGAACCCTTTTGGATTCAAACACTATGATCTAGAATTCTTAGCAGTCTACGTGGATGGACAACAATATCCAGCTAAACCCCTGCAGCCCTAATATCTGACGGGGTCTGCCGTACGTGAGTTTTACCAGTTAGCACTCACCTCAGGAAGACATCTTAAAAATAGAGCCCTAGCTATTGACCGAGAAGACTTTTTGAATGGCTACACACTCTATGCATTTAACCTCACACCCGACGAAGAATGTGGTCAACATTTATCTCTAATTAAGACTGGAAATCTACGGTTGGAAACTTGCTTCAGACAGCCACTGCCACATGCTATCAATCTGATAGTTTACGCTGTATTTGATAGCATAATTGAAGTATCAAACCGTAGACAGGTCCTGGTGGATTACTACTGAGACAATGAATACTGTTTAACTAACAGCCATTATGGACAAAATTTCTGCAAATATGCATTTTCTTGGTGTGTTAGCGAGCGACCAGTTACCTGAAAGACCTGTGCAGAAACTAATATTACTAAATATTACTATCGGTAATAATTAATATGCACAGCTCGGATCTCCCTGGGGAACACTGGCTAGCCGTCTACATAACCGAGGATCGTATCGGGTGTTTTTTTGATAGTTTTGGAAACAAACTGATAGTTGTCAGAAACAAACTGGGGCGGAGCAGGCCGTGAAGGCCCCTCCGGGACTTTGGGCGAAGCAGGCCGTGAAGGCCCCTCCGGGACTTTGGGCGAAGCAGGCCGTGAAGGCCCCTCCGGGACTTTGGGCGAAGCAGGCCGTGAAGGCCCCTCCGGGACTTTGGGCGAAGCAGGCCGTGAAGGCCCCTCCGGGACTTGGGGCGAAGCAGGCCGTGAAGGCCCCTCCGGGAATTGGGGCGGAGCAGGCCGAGCAGGCCCCTCCGGGGCTTGGGGCGGAGCAGGCCGAGCAGGCCGAGCAGGCCGAGCAGGCCCCTCCGGGGCTTGGGGCGGAGCAGGCCGAGCAGGCACCTTCGGGGCTTGGGGCTGAGCAGGCCGTGAAGGCCCCTCCGGGACTTGGGGCTGAGCAGGTCGTGAAGGCCCCTCCGGGACTTGGGGCGGAGCAGGCCGAGCAGGCCGAGCAGGCCTATGGATATTGTTGTCCATCCACGTAGACTGCTAAGAATTCTAGATCATAGTGTTTGAATGCAAAAGGGTTCTTATCGTAAGTAGCCGTAAATGCATCATTGTCGACCATACCTATCACAATAGATTTTGGTAGTGTTCCACTTGGGGCGGAGCAGGCCGAGCAGGCCCCTCCGGGGCTTGGGGCGGAGCAGGCCGAGCAGGCCGAGCAGGCCCAGCAAGCCCCTCCGGGGCTTGGGGCGGAGCAGGCCGAGAAGGCCCCTCCGGGGCTTGGGGCGGAGCAGGCCGTGAAGGCCCCGGTCGCGTATTCCGTAAACGACCGCGACCCCTGGCGTATGCTCGTCAGCTGGTCCGCCCCATGTCCACTGGACAAGAGGGCCTGTCCGATGGCAGGGCTGAACTCAGAGGCCCCCCCAGCGACCACCGGCTTGCTCCAGACTGGTGGCATAATAAACAAAACAAAAACCTGAGGAGAGAAAAGGGAAAAAGGGAGAGGGGGAAAAAAAAACCTCTGCTGGGTCCAGCACTGGCTGGATCCTTCTGTCAGGATGCGTGGGGAGTTGGGACCCAAACGCAGAGGGTGGAAAAAATACAAAAACTCCCAAATTATAAGAATAAAAGACTTTACTTACACACAGGAACAAAAGGGAACAAAAAGCCTTGCAGGGCGACCTTCAACAAACGAAGGAAAATTTCAAACAAACATAGGAACAAGGAAAATCCAGAAAATACAAAACATGGGGAAACCAGAACATGGGCAGGAAGGCATGGAGCAGACTTGAGGAGGGGAGCACAGAACAACCAGACATAACCGCAAGGATCCAGCACCTGAGTCAAGGGAGGGGGAAACTTAAATAGAACAGACACTGACGAGACACAGGAGGGCACTATGAACAATCAGGCCACAGAGAGGGAAGGGAAAACGAGACAACCAGCAAGCACTAATAGGACAATTGGAAACAATTAAACAATTACACAGGGGGAGCAGGACACAAAACAGAAGTGCCGCCATCTGGCAGCCCAACAGGGAAAACGCAGACAGGAACACAGGACCATCCCTATCTGTCTTCCATTGTTAATTCCTCTCTCTCCTCTGGTCATGTTCCCTCTGTTTTTAAGACGGCTCGTGTTACCCCACTACTCAAAAAACCCACATTAGACCCCTCCGATGTAGCAAATTATTGACCCGTATCCCTTCTACCCTTTCTGTCCAAAACCCTCGAACGAGCAGTTCTTAAACAATTAACCTCTTTTCTCCATCATAACAACCTGCTAGACCCTCACCAGTCTGGCTTCCGATCTGGGCACTCAACAGAGACTGCACTCCTAGCTGTGACGGAGGCACTTGCCACTGCAAGAGCCTCACGCCTTTCCTCTGTCCTGATCCTTCTTGACCTGTCTGCAGCTTTTGACACGGTCAACCATAAAATACTCCTCTCCACCTTGGCTGGGATGGGAATTGCCGGGACTGCCCTGTCTTGGTTCGCTTCCTATCTTGCAGATAGGACCTACCAGGTCACCTGGAAGGGGTCTGCCTCTGCTTCTCATCCACTTGTTACGGGAGTGCCGCAGGGATCTGTACTGGGTCCTCTGCTGTTCTCCTTATACACCAGATCTCTTGGTTCAGTCATTAATTCACATGGTTTTTCCTATCATTGTTATGCAGATGACACACAACTCTTCTTTTCTTTCCCCCCCTCGGCCACACTGGTCAATGATAAGATCTCTTCCTGCCTGGCTGACATCTCCACCTGGATGGCTAGCCACCATCTGAAGCTCAACCTCAACAAAATTGAGCTGCTCTTCTTCCCGTACAAGACCTCCTTGCTTCGTGAACTCTCAATCACGGTTGATGGCACCACAGTGACTGCCTCTCACTCTGCCAAGAGCTTGGGGGTGGTCCTGGATGACCAACTGGACCTCAAGGAGCACATCTGTACACATAACTGTATTCAACATGTACAGATGGGGAAAATGTTCATAAACTTTAATGTACTGTGAGGATGATGGAGAATAAACAATCCAAACGAAATTATACAAGTCAAAGTTTAATTTATTAACAATGTTGAAATATACAAAACACATTTCATAGTGAGAATAAAAACACATTTCATAGGAAGAAAATGAAAACACATTTCACAGTAAAAAAAATAAATAATAAAAACAAAAGACAGAAAATGCTACACATTTCGTAACAGTACATTTCAAGAGGTGAGCCAGGAGGCTGTGTCCAAAATCGGAGACCTAAACATAGGAGTTGTCGTCATCAAGAGTGCCGGGTATCCCTTTAACAAACTTGATGTCTCTTATCTTCATTAACTCGTCGTAAAGCGGTTGCCAACAGTCATAAATGTACACAATGTTTTCAGTTTTATCAGAAATCACATTGTCAGCATTGGCAATCAACATCTTTACAAAAAATGTTTTTCCCGAGTTTGAAGGTCCGCTTATTACACAAGAGAAAGGGTGTTGAAGTCTAAAGTCAAAATTTGTGACGTCTCTCAACCCCTGAATAGACCTATCCATACCGCTATCAGTACCCATAAGGCAATGTCGAGAAATCAGACAGTAGGACACATTTGTTGTGCACAACTTTAAAACGCTTAACGACTGATTTGTTTTTCAGTGTGAGTTGCTTTTTGCCCCTCACAGCGCATGCAAGTAGTGCATAATGCATAGTGGTCAACAAGACCAATCAGCGTGTCTAATTTGATCGCCTTTGAATTTTCGGCATTCAGTGTAATCCCCTTTGCTTTCATACAGGTTTTCCCACCTGCCGTCCGATACCCGTATGTCTTTGGACCGCCCAAGCAAAATTCTGTGATGTAATCCCCACAGCCTATTTCATCCATCAGATCTCCTAGATTTGGTCCTAGGGGTGGTTCCCAGTCACCATTCTTAGAAACAAAGACAAACGCTGTCTGTGTCGCTGTACAACAATCTGTCACCCAGTTTATCCATAAGATTGTACAATTCCAATCGTGCATGCGCCGTTGTGAAAGCACCGAGAAACACGTTTATGTTGCGAGTTTGCCCACCATATCCATCAGAATGACGCCAGTGAATAAACGCCACATCTTCCGAGACAAACGAAAAGTGGGTGACATCATATTCATCGCCAAAAATGTATCGCGCAAATTGTTCTTGGTCGTTCAACATTTCTGCAACGGGTAAATTTTCCCTCATTTGATACTTCGACCCCAGAGGCTGTTGAGAAGTTTGTTGATGGATCTGCGATCTTGATTCACACATATTTTATCAGGATTCAACCTAATATTCTCCTTTTCGAAACAGTCATCAATATAGGCTCTCTTGTCGGCCTCTGACACTGCATGCTCTGGGTAACCGCTAGCCTCCTGCTTGTACTGGAGAAAAGTTTTCATGTAGTCAGAAAATAGCGTGTCTGAGCTTTGGGGGAAATGCCAAGCCTTGTCTATAGTGACTACAGCGTAACCCTTCTCAACAGCTTTCATCAGCTTGATGCTAACCCAGCATCCTGAAATTGACCTTTCTTCACCGTTGTGGTGACAGGGTGTAATCTGATTTTCCTGTTTGGCGCATGTTCGACAGAGAGGGAACATTAATTTCCCATTACAACGATAGGGTAGGACGGGGTGGAGTAGCCCTCGCGGCGGTTGTACCGTTGCTTTGACCAAGCCGTAATAGTTTTCGAGAGGTTCAAAGTCCTTGAAAATTATCTGAGGGTGTCCTATGGGATAGCTTTTCCTAGCCTGACAGTATGGGTATAAACTTGTGAAATCCAAATACCTGATTTTCTCCCCCTCTTTAGCTTTGTAGTACAGCTTGTAAGCATTTGTCCTACCGCCAAAGAGGCTGTCTCTAGGTTTCTATCGTGCCGGGTGTGTGTATGTAGCCATAAATTTGACAACGCTCGGATTGTTTTGTTTAGCACGCTTCCACGCGCATTCCCACATAACTTCAACCTTCAACCCATACGCCTTTGTAAGAGTTTACAGTTTGTCATTAAAACGCTTTCTTAAAACCCCATATGGTATCTTGGACAACGGATGCGTGTGGTTTGGGTTATAACGGCACGCGTGACCATGATGCATACAACCATTAAATTCAAGAGCTATTCTCTCGCCGTCTTTTTCGTAATAGCCGTCAACATAATATTTACCCACCATCATCTCACCGTGGGTCAGAGCGTGGTGCATATCTACATTTCTGCTTTCCTTGACAAATTCTAACCATTCAATGGAAATGTCCGAATATGCTTTGTGTTGGTTAACGTAAGCGTTGTTATGTGTCAGGGAAAACGTGTCTTGTAGCCATACAGCAGGACGCCAGCGTGATGTGGTTAAACGGGTCAAGACCTGTACATTCTATAAATTCGTCGCGGTATTTTAAGCAAGCCTCTCTTAGCAGGACAACATCGTTTCTACCATAGGTGTACAGTTCTTTCTGGAAGTCAAAAACACCGTCAGCAACTTAGTTGTACCACTTGTCAAATTCGGCCTTGTCCTTATCCGACATGGTCTCATAACCATAGTAATGTTTATCTGGGTAAGGACCGCGGTAACTGTCATTTTCCTGCTTGTTAAATTTGTGCCCTTTCTCCACAGTGCTCAGATTTAACACAGCGGATGTTTTAGCAAGACGCATAGGGATGAATGAGTAGCTATCTATGTATCGCTGCTTAAAACACTCGTCGTACATGGAAATCAGCCTACACCCCATCATGGTGATTTTAGGTGTAATGCCCACTTTGGAAAAATGTTCCAGGAGAATAAAATTGCCAAACCCCGCGGCATTGTGCGCTAGCCATGTATAACCTCTGTACTTGGGGCATCTAAACTTGCTCAAAAGTTTTTCAATACAGTCAACTTCAGCTGTAAACTCTTCGCCATTAAATGTGATGGCACAGACAAAGTTGGCGCTGTGTTTGCCATTCTCAAACCAGGTCTCAAAATCAAAGAAAATATAATTGGTGTCTGTTTTTTTAAAGTGGTAGGTTGTATGTAACAATTATGTTCTGCATCTGGTGACAAATCATCGCTGCAATGAATACAACGCCCCATAACACATTTGTGCGCTTTTGGCTTTTTCACACTAACATGGTAGCGTCTGTTACATTTCTTACAATAGGCTACTTTGTAACATCACATGGTGCCACTAACGCTCCTGACTCACCCGTGGAAACAGACTGTTTGTGTTTATCAAAACATAAGCCTGATTTGCAATACCTTGAACAATCATTGCAATATTTTGGCTTTCTAGGTTTCGGAGTCATTGCACACATCACAACTGAACTTACAGCTGTGGTCTCGATGATTACTAAATACTGCATAGCAAAACTGACAAACATACGGCTCGCCTAGGAATGCCATAAGATTCCGTATCATATAATAATGACCGTCGTGAAGATACAAGAACACTGTCCTACTGTGTGGTGTGTCGCTTGTCTGATATTTCTGCAACATGTTTGAACCCGATCTATAGAGTACAACTATTTTAATCCCTAGTGCACCCTCAAACCTTGAAACATCTTTAAACCCTATTTTCTGTTGTATTGTATAACCGATGCGTGTGTGCATGTCTGCAACCTTCTCTAGTATGTTGGCGGGTGCTTGAGGGTCCAGATAATGTGCGAGACAGATTGTGAAACACAGGTTGTTTGAAATGTTAGAAGGAAAAAATAAATTCATCTTGTTTTTGCTAATCACTTCATTGTGCACAAGGTCGCGTAGCTTTCTATACACACCACCGTTCTTACTCCGTGTAATAGAAACTGTTAGCTCCAAGTTGTCATCAACCCTGATTTGCGTGTTGCTCTGCATAACTCTTTCAATGGCATCCAAGAAACGCTCAGCTCCGTAACCATTTTCTGGAGACAACATCGCGTTAAAAGAGACCGGCGTGGAACATGAACTAGGCCTACGGGAAATGTTCGAAAGTCGGCTTAAAACCTCTGACAAAGCACCCCAATCCACTTTACACAACGAGAAAACTTCACGGATAATCTTTGTCTGATTATTCAACGTCGTAGTCAACTCCTGGTATCTACGTTCCTATCTCAGATTGTCATCAACCAACCTCTGTTCAACGTTCGTTATCTGAACAATATTCTCAGCCAACTTTTCAACAGTCTTGCACTGCCTCCCTCTCAAAAACAGACACGTTTCTGTCAAACCGATCTGGATAATGGTGGAGTTCGCCAATAACAGTGTCGCGATCATTGACCATATCAAAACATAAACGGTCATACCCTTGACGAGAATCTTCAGCAGGTTCTTGGTTGTTGCATAATCCAACAGCTTCAGAATCGTCCACAAAACCTTCAATAATTCCACACTGCGATGCGGTTGCCGTACACCGATTCCTCACCACAGTAAGCACAGGTAGGACTATATCTTTGTTCTTATTCGAGTCCGTTGGCAGATCCCCAAAGCTTCGTCCCAGAATTTAATTTGTGTATCCGTCCAGGCTTCGATGCCACCACCTGCTGTTCCCCATCACCGCCACCCGGCCCCACCCATCATCTGAGCCACATCACATATCATATCTTGTGCATAAACTGGCTGACATGCTGGTCACCAGTCGGCACCCTGAGCTGACCAGAGGAGGATGGGTTTCCCCCTTGAGCCTGGTTCCTTCCAAGGTTTCTCCCCATCTGCCACAGGGAGTTTTTCCTTGCCACTGTTGCCTTAGGCTTGCTTCTGTGTGGGTTTAGGCTAGGGTTGTCTGTAAAGCGTATTGTGACAACTGTTGTAAAATACGCTATACAAATAAATTTGATTGAAATTTGATTGATAGCAATACAGTTTCTCAGAAATGGATATTCTTGAAATAGGGACGTGCTTACCAAGTGGCGACTGTTCGGGTACACTTTGGTAACACAATACAGGCGTAATAATATCACCATACACTGAAAGGTATGATAAAACAGGTTTAATTAATAGTGAAATAACAACATCGGCCAAAATTTTATTTTCTTTCATAGACACAAATGATTAGACCATACTAACCGAGAGAGTCGAATCCTTCAATTTCGACGATTGTGTATCGATTGATACGATTTGTATCGCATTCAGCAGCACCTATCAAATAAACAGTCTGCCTGTTAAACAAAAAACAAAAGCGAACATAAAGCTAAATGCAGCAACACAAAATGTAATTATAAATAAAACAAAATCTGTAAGAACAAACAAATCAACTTACTCAAAATGAAAGAATCCCTTGTAGTCTTCTCAAGATGCACTTGTCAGCAGGTCAACTCGGTAAATAACCACGCGGTACCCGGGTCAGTTTTATACACACCCTACAGGTTAAATATATTTACAACCAAACACGTCTCGGTCATCAGCCGTCGCGACATGTCCGGGCAACACGCAAATATATATAGTGTTATACGTATAATGTCATAAATCTCACTGATAAACAGATGTCTCCTTTTAAACACCGACAGAGGGTGGCGTCATTAAGCACACCATACTACGGGAATGATTGAAAAGTCTGAATAAAAGGTCTAACAAAGGTCCCCGCTGACAAACGGATCCTTGAAACAATGACTTGGGGGGTGGTGTTATAAATCTCTCACTGACAAACAGACCTGCCACTCAAACTGACCATTCAATCAAACATATAGCGGTCAAAAACTGACCTGTCACTCAAACTGACCTCAAGACGATTAGCAAATATGTAGTAGCCTTTTTGCGGTGTTGCGCTATTCCATGCGGCACTGTAGACAAAGTCCAAACCAGGGACTTCAAGATCTCTACAAACTTTGTTTCTAAACAAACTCCAGTCTTTAGCAGGGAATGAAAATGTGTGTCATCTTCAAATGTTTCCCAGCCAGATTCAACGGCGTATAGTTTCACATCTTGTGTAACTTTGTCAAAAACGATATGTGAAACTACACGTCCATCAGACAACATCCATTCGTATTCCTCAGCATCCTTAACATTTTGAAGAAATCGGATCAAACTCTCAGATTTTCTCTTTTTTGGCGCAAAAGTACATCATCCACAATAGTATTGGAAATGGGTGTAAGAGGTACCCTCTTCACACTCTTTGTTGCCTCTGATGTTGCCATTTTAGTATCGCAGATCTGGTTTTGTGACAAAGGTGTCTTGTGATTTTATTCTCTGTATTATATTGGATGATTGCTGTTTTCTCAATCTAAGCACTAATAATCTACTTGCCCTGTTGCCGTATTCATAGTATCTTTGGTTAGTGACTCTTAAGCTTCCCTCAATCTTATCTGATAGTAGGCTATTGAGTTCTCTACAAGCTGCGTTTAGATTATTTATGAGATTGGTCATCGCAGATTGTTTATGTTTATGTTCTAACTCTTTTATTTTATCTTCCAATTCTCACTGTTTAAGCTTCCTTCTTTCTTTTCCTAGCACATGTAAACGAAATAATGCGGCCCCTAATGTATGCTTTAGCACAGTCCCACAGTATAAGGGGTGATGTTTCAGACGAGGTATTGGTATCTAGATACTTCTTGAGCTCTGCTGTGATGAAGGAGGTAAATTCTTTATCATTAAGGAGGGATGCATTAAGTCTCCATTGTTTGGATGCTGGTCTATGGCCTATATCCCACTTTAGTGCAACAGGTGCATGGTCAGAGGTAGTAATAGGCAGTATCTCAATGTCCTCTATCCTATGTAACTCTACCTTAGGGGTGAGGAAATAATCAATCCTTGAATAGGATATGTGTCTGCTTGAATAGAAAGTGAAGTCCCTGCTTCTTGGAAACTTGCTTCTCCATATATCCACAAGGCCTGCTTCTATGGATTGATGTTTGAGCATTCTGCTCATTCTAGATAGGGGAGCTTTAGAGGCAGGTTGTCGATCCATTAGCTGTGACATTACACAGTTAAGGTCTCCTCCCATCAGCAACAATCCAGAGCTATACTGTAATACCATATTGAACAGTTTCTTGATGAAACCAGGCTCATCTTCATTAGGTGCGTATGCATTTATGAGGGACACTTCTATGCCATCAATTAATCCATTAACCAAAATATATCTCCCCTCAGTATCTTTATGTACCAATGTTTGTGTGAAATTAATTTGTCTGTGTATAAGTATGGACACTCCCTTCTTTCTCCCTGATCAGTGTGAAGAGTAATATACTTTATCTGCCTATGACTTTTTTAACTTTTCATGTTCCTCATCAGATAAATGGGTTTCCTGAAGAAATGCTATCTGACATTTGGCTTGTTTCAGCTGGTGTAAAAATTTATTTCTCTTAACAGGACTATGAAGACCTTTAACATTATAGCTTATAATTTTTAGTGTGTCCATTACTTACAACATATAATTTGTACTTTGATCCCCTGGTACTGGAAGCTGGGGGAGAGATATGGGGGGCAGAGACGAACAGCCCACACATAGATCATGCATATTGTTATGTGGGTTATGAGGAGTGGAAGCAAATAATGTAACCAAAAGGAGTGGAATAAGCAAAAGTACTTACTACAGCTGTACCAAAGTTTTTTAACTTCAACAAAAACAATAGGAATCCAGATAAAAAAGGAGATGGTAACCTTGTTGTTCTTATTTTTAATGCAGGATCCTCGGGGAACATAAGGATCAGAACAAGAAAAACACAACAACTATTAAGACTACAGCTAACTAACATTAGCAATAGAATGGTGGGACCTAGTCCCTAGCCACTAACAGCAAGCAGCAAAAGTGCACAGTCTAGATTGGGTTTGACTGTGCTTTGAGTGTGCTAAGATAAAGAAAAAGTGAGTTATGAAGTATTAGCCATTCAGGCTCCTGCAGGACCTAACACAAATATATAAAGTCAAACAGCTCCTCATGGTGAAATAGCCATCTTAATTACACACAAAATTACATTCAGTAGGAATGTTAATGATCTCCTATTAGAGTAACTACTAATGAAGTATATATAGTAAGAAAATAATAAAATAATAAAAATAACGGCCATAGAGTATTAAGAATTGTGGGCTCTCGCGGGAAACAAATATGTTCACTTAAGTGTGAAGCGTAATTTACCCCTATGATTATGTTTAACGCACCAAATTAAATTTCAATAGAAAATAAACAGGGAATAGCGATGTGTTAACAATATGTAAAAATATATTAGTTACACATCATAATCATCAGTTCTTTCTGTTATTGTCAATGAAAGTAAGGATATACTCAGTCTTCCGGCTCTGTAGATGGGATAACAGTCTTCTGGATATACTCCATGGCCTTTCTGGTATCTATAAACTCGTCGTCTTTGTGTGAAATCCGGAGTCTAGCTGGGAAGAGTAGACCGCAACGGACTCCTTTTTGTCCTCGTAGCGCCTTCCGTGTGTCCGTGAATTGGCAATGCTCTGTCTTTGGCAGTGCTGGGTGTAGTCGGGGAATATGGCAATCCGCTTCCCATTGTGAATCGGGGGGCTCTGTCCCAGGCCCCCATAAATTATTTTAGAGACTGCTTTATGGGAGCTGGATTCCGGGTGCTCATCAATACCGACTCGACTATGGCCCCGTCTCATTCTCCCCTCCATGTCCTCACATCGGTCTTTTAGAGTTAGGCCTACCACCTGGCTTTGAAGGCTGGTTACCGTGGCTTGTAGCGAAACCACCTCATCTGACCATGTTGATAATCCGCCTTTCATGTCTTGAATATCCGCCTTCATATGGTTGACTTCTGATCGGATTGCAGTCATATTTTTTGCGATTTCAGACCACACTGCTTGTAGTTCTGCTTTGAGGGCATCAACATCTTCCGCCAGTGCACTTTTAAGTTCCTCCCTAATAGTTTTAGACATCTCTCCTCTCAGGGAGGATAAGATGTATGCTTTAATTTCTTCAGCGGCCATATCTAAACTTTCGGTCCGGGTGGGCGAGGGGTGGTCCTAGCATACGCTGTCTCGTGGATCTTGCAGGCCGAGAAGCGCTACCACAGTATTTATATTTTTGGACCTTTTCCGCCATTCAGATCGGTGCTACGCGCATAATTCTACTTATGGTGTCTTTATGGTGGTCTCAGTGAACTTTTAGGCTGGTCTTCATATTAAAGTAGCTGTTTTAATAAGAAAATATTGTAGATTCTGCAGGAGTTCTGAAAAAGACGTTTTACTCCATACCTTGCTCACTAGCGCCCCGTGCTGTCATTTTTAAACGGTTCATCTGATATGGATGAAAATACCCACAAATTAAAGCTGCAAGCAGCGTTGGGAGGGGTCCAAGCATTGGCACTATTGCGCCTCCTATGGAGAGATTTTAAAATGGTTTTGTCCTCATGATCATATACCTTCACCCAACATATCTACTGAATATCATGATTATTGTACAAAATATTGATGAGATTTTGTCAGATTACTTAGTTGCGTCGCCATGGATGTGTCCTGGCCACTTACCGTAAAGGCCTTTACTATGTTGTAACACTTAGATTGCATGTTGTAACACTTAGATGGCTCGGCGTGTATGTGGAGCTGCAGCGCTTCTGTGCCACAACTAAAAAAGGCGTCAGACTAGTGTTGTCATGATACCAAAATTTTGACTTTGATACCGGTACCAGGTTTAGCATCCCAATACTCGATACTGAAACGATACTTGAAACTTAAACGATACTGATTCAATACTCGGTACCTAACGATACTGAAATTACCTTAATAGATCAGAAACTGAATGTCCACAAGGGTTGACCTCATTTCTGAATTTACGGTTTATTAACAACCTTTAAGTTGAAGCCTGTTCAACATATTAATAAGCATAGGCCTATAGTGTTACAACACTAAACAATAGAAAAATATATTAAATATATTTCAAAATTAAACAATTGTAAACTTTAAACAGGTCTTTCACTTTTAAATAGATCTAAAGACAGGGTATTTTAATAACAATGCAGCATCTTTCTATAATAAAATATTTCCAAATTAGAACACCTATCACTACTGAAGTGAACTGAGTCAAAGCTTGCGCTGTATCAACGAGGTGACTGGCTTGATTGCACAAGCGCACGTCACCTGACTTGGCTACCTTAGTTGCTACTGCCATCTAGTGCAGATTCTACACCTTTCATCCTCTCAGTCAGTAATGTGGGAGACACATTACCCTGGCTTTTACATTTGACCTAAAAGTACCGAACATCGGAAAATTCTAATACCAAACCGTTTAAAAAAAAAAAAAAAAAGTAATAATCTCTAAGATTTTCATTAAAATAAATGTCTGTTAAGTCACTATCTATTGCTGAATTAGGTAACACAATGGTGATTGAGCCTATTATTATATTAATTTATATTATTATTATTATTATTATTTATGATTAAAGAACTGGGTGTCTGTGGCGACATTCCCGGGAAAAAATCACAAGCGGCGCACAGTTAGGGACGCGTTTTCCATCACCCATCAGTGGTTGGTCCGCCAGAGAGGGTAGGCGGAGCTAACGCAACAGGCTTGCTCTTCAACTCACTTGTGTGTGAGCAGCGTACTGTTTTTTCCGGTGTCTGCTAGCATTACAATAACAGAGAAAGGGAGGGGGGGGTTATGGAACCCTAATATGTTTTTGTGTAACATGAGAGGTCATGTTATTTGTTGATGTAGATTTCGTATTACATTTGATGACAATGTAACGTTACTAAATTACATAGCTATTTGCACAGCTAACGCTAGCTACCGGACCATGTCAATAAAGGCAACATTAGTTTAGACAACGTTGCGCATAGTATCCATCTCTCATATCAGGTAACGTTGCGTTAGCTAGCTAGCTAATGTAATTAACACAATCTAATGTCAGCTAACAATTAGAAAAAACGCTAGCTAACACTACCGACCGGTACCGACCTCTCAAACCGTCTCTCGAATGCAATGCTACCTTGTTGCAACGTTGCAATGTAGCTAACTAAAAGGCCAGTTCAGATCAATGATTCGCAACAAGACTGGATGCAACTTGCAAAATTCCAAGACGTCTGATTGTAAACGTTCTAAAACTGCACTTGGCGATTTGACAAGGTGGGTCTTTTGATACCCCAGGCAACGGCTTCAGACGCCCTGCAACTAACCAGTTCGCAATTTTCTCTGCAACATTCTAAAACCGTTTCGTCTCGTTGCGAGTCATTGATCTGAACTGGCCTTAACGTTACCGTTATTTACACTGCCCTCAAGTTGATCAATATATTGATTGGAATAAAGCCGAGGTATAGGTGGAGCAGAGACGGGACTGACTTCTGTGAAAAGATGTCAAGCCGGAGAAAACGAAATAAAAGAATACAGCAGTATGGATTAGCATTGTTATTATTTTATTACGCTTCCTCATGTTACTTCAGCCTTGATGCCCTTTTTTGTTGAAATCTCCTTTGTTTTTGTTTTATTCTTCTTATTCTGATTGCTAATTTAACACCCAGCTCAGCTTTATTCTCAAACAGTTTAGCTAGCAAAACCAGAAACAACAAGGCAGTTGTTTCAAAAATATCACACAACAATCATTCACGAAAAAGACTGTTTATTGTGCATGAGAAACATACTTGCACAAGCCACAGCGAATCCTGCGAATTCTTCTCTGCAGTGTAAAGATGTTCATACCGGGCAAAAGGATAAATAAAGTTTGTGGAAATTGATAATCACTAATTCTACCCCAGGTCTGCTCCAGCATTTTAACCCCGGCTCGGCAGTGTAAAGACAGCTTAAGTTAGCCTAATGTTAGACAATGAATGAGTACATAAGGTTACTTGTATCTCATAAAAAACACGTTTTCAACGTACAAAAATGCCAAGTTACTAAAAAGTATTGATATCAAAATGACGCCAAGTTACGATACTACAAACAATATAGGCTATCTTGCCTCACCGAAATGACATAAGATGTATCTCAAAGCAATGCTACCCAATATTTCCTCAGTTCTTTCAAGTCACTTGGCCCTGTGTTTTCTAATCTTACCATTTCACAATGTCATGCAAACTTTCTGTCTAATCAAAGAGACAAATATTTCGAATTGCCTCATGGAACACATTGAACATTGTACATTGAAATTAATGTATAAATTCATTAATGTACAGAACTGCTGCTGAGCAACGACAGGAAGCACATTTCTCCGGAAAACATGGTTATACTTGCTTCTGAACTGAATTTGAGTACATGTGCAAGTTATTGTATATTTGCTACGTACAATAAATACTGCATGTAAAACACATATTGTACATACATACATAGAGAACTTCTTTATGCGCATGGGGACATTTCCCTGGCAGCATCTTACATTCACATTCACGAACACACTTGTACCAAGAAACATACTATCATTCACGCAACAGAAAGCCTGGGCAGCGAAATACATAGGGCTACATACCAATACAAATTGGACATACACACACCTATTCAATCAATCTTGACTGTGAGAGAGCCATCCACACATATATTTGGCCTGTTCATGTAGTGCATGCTTATACACAGGGCCAAGTGACTTGAAAGAACTGAGGAAATATTGGGTAGCATTGCTTTGAGATACATCTTATGTCATTTCGGTGAGGCAAGATAGCCTATATTGTTTGTAGTATCGTAACTTGGCGTCATTTTGATATCAATACTTTTTAGTAACTTGGCATTTTGTACGTTGAAAACGTGTTTTTATGAGATATCAGTTCTTTTTGCAAAGCGTTTTATTATGAGAGTGAGAAATGCGACCCTGCAAGAAACGGTTGTGGATTATGGCTATCGTTGTGTGAATCTGTACAGTCTGATGAGCGTGTACCGTTCAGCAGTTTCGGTTTGCTATATATGTAAAACAGTGGCTGTGAGAAACGATGCAGTGGCGTAAGCGTAAACGCATCAGAAACGCAGATGGAATATGGTATGTACTCACGGATTTGACGTCCATCCAACGAGCCTTGACTGACAAAGTAATCAACACGCCCGTAGAATTATAACTCCCTAGGTCGCAACTTGTGTAGCCTTCTGTCCTGCTCCGTTGTCTGTTATTTCGTGGAGATGCACTATTAGTGTTTGTAAGGTTTATCCTTCTGTCCTGCTCCATTGTCTGTTATTTCGTGGAGATGCACTTTTAGTGTTTGTAAGGTTTATAAGGCATTTTGATAGGCTAATCTGCAGGTAGGAATCCTCTTCGCCGTTTTGCTAAACTAGAACCGGAAAACATGATAGTGGAGAATAGGAGCAGACGCATATGTCCCAGCAGGCTTTGCATGTGAGAGAATAACAACAGTGTGAGAGAAATTAAAATGAAATTACGAAATCCCGTAGTTGAAACAATATGTTTTTAGCAGAATGGGCATGTAGGTGAAGGTTGACATGATCACGGAGTATAGTGCGAAGTAAATGGAGTGACCATGAGCGTCCTTATATTCCTTATCGAATGGTATATATAACAGTCTGTATTGAACGTTGGTTGTTGAAGGGGAGGGTCAAATAACATTGCACACATTATTTGCCTGTAATGTAATCTTTTGCACTAATGTGTTTTTCTCATGTTCAGTGCTAATAGTTATACTTATGAGTGAATCATGATTTTAAATGTAATGTTTTAATGCGGATTTGCAGAACGTACATACGTAGTAATTGTGTGTAGCCTATGTGGCTAGATAGAGAACAGGGCGAGGTAACATGAATGTAGAAACGTGGCGTTTGCTGAGATTAAGGTTTTGTACGGTTAGTAGAAATGGCACAGTGGTGAACCGATGTAACTTTTAAATAAAAGGAATACATTTGCGTCATGAAATGCATATGGGTGGCCGTGAGCGAGTGAGGTTTACCAGTGTGTGACTTCGTTAGCTAATGCCATAGCTATGCAATGCGTGAAATATCATTAGCGAACCTGCCGGTGGTTTTAAAGAAGAACACAAGCCAGTAAGCACAGAAGAGCTTCCGTTGAATCCATATGGCTTAGCAATATTGTAGGCAGTCAATAACTGAACGTACAGACGGTAAGTCATAATGCATCTTAGCAATATTGTAGCCGGTTAATAACTGAACGGTGAACGGCGGGTAGATATGGTGCAAAAGCAATAATTAAGAAATAGTAGACAATTATTAGTGAGGGTCGAAGCAAGTTAAAGAAACGGGTTCCAAGCTGGGCTTGAACATCCGACCCAGTGTTCCCAAGCCTGTAACCTTACCCACGAGGCCACAGACGGATTAGCTGTTCAACCTGCGGAGTTACAGAATGTACATAAGTAGTAATTGTTTGTAGCGTATGCGGCTAGATAGAGAACAGGGCGAGGTAACATGAATGTAGAAACGTGGCGTTTGCTGATATTAAGGTTTTGTACGGTAGCCAAGTGAAGAAATATAGTTAACAGAAATGGCACAGTGGTGAACTAGTGTAACTTTTTAATGAAAGGAATACATTTGCCGTGACTTCGTTAGCTAATGCCATAGCTATGCAATGCGTGAAATATCATTAGCAAACCTGCCGGTGGTTTTAAAGAACACAGGCCAGTAAGCACAGAAGAGCTCCCGTTGAATCCATGTGGCTTAGTAATATTGTAGCCGGTTAATAACTGAAACGTGAACGGCGGGTAAATATGGTGCAAAAGCAATAATTGATAAGTAGGCTAGTAGACAATTATTAGTGAGGGTTGAAGCAGGTTAAAGAAACGTGTTCCAAGCTGGGCTTGAACCTACGACCCCATGTTCCCAAGACTGTAACCTTACCCACTAGGCCACAGGCGGACTAGCTGTTTGAACGGGAAATGTTTCAGAATAAAAATGTATGGGTATTTTGCGTGTGTATGCGCGTTTTTGATTGGGTCGTGTACGTGCAGATTTGGCTGGTGTCAGTGAAATGTCCAATGGGGAGACATGTTGTTAGTGGGATAGGCGGCAGGAAAAATAAGAATGAGAAGAAGAAGAAAGAGAAGAAGAAGAAGGAGAAAACGCAAAATCCCCTTAGTTTGGGGCTTTATTGTGTGGACATGTGAAGTTGTTTATGAATTCTGTCTGTTGAAATGGGGTCAGAATGTACAGAATTTAATGTTTTTAAGGGCTGAGTGTCTGTGGCTGTTGTGGTTATTTCTGTGGGGAACCCTGAAAAGTGCCAAACTCTCGGTGCTGTATAGGTATGGGGGCATGCCCCCGCCAAGGCGTAACTTGGCGGGATGGCATACCTGCCATCCCAATAACAACCATTTTTTATTCAGTAAATAATAAGTGTAATAGTTGGCATGGCCCAGGTGCCAACTGACTGACGTCACAAAGGCGACACTGGTTGGATCCGGTTGGATCTATGGGAAGTGAGGTCCAAAAACACACCTGCAATTACCGCTTCTCTCCATTGGTACCGCCAAAGAGAACGAAATGGAAATCTTCGAGATTGTAACTTTAAGTACCGAATAAGTGCTGAAGTTTCGGTATACCATGCAACACTACGTCAGACACATATTCCAATCCATTGCTCAGCTTAGCAGAGAATGCACATTTCAGAGCGCCTCAGAGACAGATAGAATAATAATGTATATTTCAAATAATAAATACGACATTGAAAAAAACTAAACAAAAAACGAAATATCAACTCGCCGTCCCTGCTACCTGTGCGCTGCCCGCAGAGTAGCCTACCGTATTATTTATTTCAACATTGGCAGACTACAGCATAAATTGCGCCTTTTTTTAATATTCAATATTAGTAATTGCAGCGAAAAACTGTGGATGTAGACACGAGATTTTGTTATGTTATGGTAGCAACGGAACGAAGCGGACTATATATGTATTACCGTCATTGTTTTATTATACCAGCGTGTTTTCGCGCGTTTGCACAGAAACTCAAATACTATCAATAAAACGGTGTAGCTATTTCTCAGCATAATGAAAAATTCAAAGACTAAACAAACTCACCCGATACTGTCTTCAAATGGATCCATGCCAAAGAAAAGTAATTATTCATCCTCTCAAAAAGCTTTTACTAACAAACTTTTAGTAGCCTAGCATGCACTCTGGCTGGCACTGACTTCCATTGCTTCCCCGACGTTCAGACCCTCCCCTCACTGACAAAAAACTAGACCCGACGGTGTCGGATTACTTAGTTGCGTCGCCATGGATGTCTTCTAGCCGCTTGCCGTAAAGGAGTTTACTAGATGTCGTAACACTTTAGATTTGGAGCTACAGCTCTTCCGCACCCCAACTAATGAAAAAGTCCAAATGGCGGGCAAACAGTATGGTGGACATAGGTGCTCCCAATGGCAAAGTTGTAGAGCACATTCAGATGCATCGGTCGATGAAGTTTTGTGTTGATCTGACTTACGGTGTGGGAGTTATGACCCTTTGTTATAGCGCCACCATCTGGCCGACATAGCTGATCTTTAGTGCCTGAGTAGTGGGGGACCATAGGAACCCACCTACCAAATTTGGTTGCTATAGGACTTATGGCTGCTGAGCCTCAGACACTTTTATCGGAGAAAAATAATAATAATAGTAATAATAATCATTATACAATCAGATACAATAGGGTTCCACCAGCTTCGCTGCTTGGACCCCTAATAATAATAATAATAATCCTAACAGATACAATAGGGTTCCACCAGCTTCGCTGCTTGGACCCCTAATAATAATAATAATCCAAACAGATGCAATAGGGTTCCACCAGCTTCGCTGCTTGGACCCCTAATAATCCTAACAGATACAATAGGGTTCCACCAGCTTCGCTGCTTGGACCCCTAATAATCCTAACAGATACAATAGGGTTCCACCAGCTTCGCTGTTTGGACCCCTAATAATAATCCAAACAGATACAATAGGGTTCCACTAGCTTCACTGCTTGGACGGTCTGCACTTCAACCTCATTGTATCCTTTCAAACTCAAAGTGCTGGAGTACAGAACCAAAATAACAAAAAATGTGTCACTGTCCAATTAATTATGGTGCTCATTATATATATATATATATATATATATATATATATATATATATATATGTTAGGGTTGGGCCAATGTAAGAATTTTCAAACCGGTTTGATATTAAGCCAAATACCGGACTGGACCGATAATTCCGAATTTCACCACTAGGCGTCGCACGTGACTCAGCCGCTCCCGAGTGGAACATAATGAGAGCACGAATGAAAGTGTAGCGGCTTTACCGTCGTCAAGCAAAACTCTGGTTGGTAGTCTAGTACTATTTGCACCGTTGTTAAGCAAAAGCCCCCATTAATTCTATGAAAACAATGATTCTATCGAGAACAAATAGTTCCTTCTCATTTTATACCATTCAATTAGCACCAATTTTGTCATTACATTATTTAATAAAACTGCATGAAACCATAAGTCAATCAAATTAATCTCCCTAGCACTGTCTTGCTTTTTAAATGGTGTGGTCGCACAGTGTAGACATAACGTCTTTCTAAGACCCTCAGAAACGGGTTTTGAATGTCAGCTAGCTTTATGATAGATTCGCGTCACGTAGCCAACATTAAAATTCTTGGTTTTAGGTCAGAATGATCTCACGGCATGCTTGTTATCCCGGCTAGCTAGCTAGCTAACTATTGAATTGTATTCTAAACAGCGGTTACTATAAACGCAATCGTTCACAAACATACGGATGAAAATGCGTCTGTAGCCGTGAGTTAAATGCGTTAGGCTACGCCTATTCTACTGTCCAAATAAGGGATGATTCCGATTTGTAAAGCTAGCAACAGTAACTAGAAATGTGATTCAACGTTGCCATCAATTGTGAAACTGGACATTGAAAAGGGGAGGGGATGTAACAACAATTAAAAAGCGAAAGAATAATGTTGCTATTTAAACTGCTTTAGAATGCTGGATTTTGTAGCGCATTGATTTTCTGTTAAAAGATCGAGGTGTTCCTTTACTGAGAAATAATGCCCACCCTTGGACCACTCAGAATCGAGTATTCAGCCAAGCCGTTGTATAATGAAATTTGATCTCCTTGTTGCTGGCCTCGGCACTAAATTGCGCACAGCCTGTCAATGTTTTTTTTTTTTTTTGCACTCAGACACTAGTGGCTCCGTTTATAAACAAACATAATATTACCTTAATCACGTTGTCGCATTGCTTATGACTAATGCAATACAAGTTAGATTTAGCACCATCGGCACAGGTTGCTGATGTAGTCTACTTTTTAATTTGCCAGAAAGTCTCATAATGACAGTGAGTACAGTCGGTTTGCATAAAATCAAAGCTCATACATCGGACCGGACCGGCAAAACGGGAAACCGACCCAACATTAATATATGTACATATCTACTCTCAACAAGCCCTAAAGTTTTGTATGGACAGTTTTCCTTTCTGTTTCATTTTTACTCATTATGTGTAATACAATATATATTTCTATCCTTCACCTTATCTGTTTCCACAATCTTGGGGGAGGCGAAAAACTGTGTATGTGACAAATAATTATTATGACCTTAATACAAATAATATTATTATTACTGCACTATAATATGACAGTTCTGTGTGTATGTGTGTGCTTTTTCGGATATGTGCCATGCACCTTTCGTCACATCCCTTCCAAATTGACCATTAATACTGCTTGGAGGTCTGCCCTTTGCACAGGATATTTTTAAGGGGTGGGGCCACAGGGTCGAGAGGGATCAGGGGAGGCTGCGGGTGAAATCAATGGAGAGCGCTGGGGTACAGGGGCAAACGTCTCAGGGGTCAGGGGAGGGTCAAGGAAAAAGGTTGCAACGCCCAAAGGGCGCTTTGTTCTAGTTTTTGTAAAAGGCAGGCAGTGTGCCCTCACTTCTGAATTCAGAAACCATACAGGGTTAGAAATAGAGGTAGGATCAAGGTACGGGATGTGCGATGGCGAGAAGTCAAACCTCTGGTCAAATGAGGGGATTGCTATATATGGGGGTCAATTTTGGCTGCTCTGTGGACGGCACCGCACGGTTTCCCTTTGTTACTGTTTCGCAGGGTGAGTTTGAATAACTTGTGTATTTCTAACTCTGCGACTGTGTCCTTCCGCAAGAATGTATTGTTCTCTCCATCCATGGGGAGTTCAATACATTCGCTTAATACTTGCAGATGTTTCCTTGGTGGGGAAATGAATATATTCTATAAACCACAATGTTAAAATTAGGGACCTCTGGTGCTAGAGAAAACCACAATTTCTAGTAAAGGCACTGGGAAGTGGTATTGACTTTAGTCATGTAATTTACTACATCGATTCCCATATTATTTGTTCCAAAAGTTTTGCAGTTCCCTGACTGTGCCCCAGTCTCATAGCTAGTGCTTCTGAGTGCTTTATTGAGATAAAATGGCTGTCGGTATGGTACCACGGCACCATGGTGTCGATGCTCTTTTAATTAATCTCTTGCTTTTTGTCTCATGCTCCCCCTTTTCTTTCCCTGTTCTCTCTTCCATTTTCTTTTTCTATTTCATCCTCTCTGTTTCATCCTCCATTAATTTTCCCTCTGTTCTGCTCATTTCTTTCTTCCTCTGTTTCTCTCACTCCATCACATCTGCCTCTTCTTCCTTCCATGTTGCTCTAATTCCTCCCTTCCTCTGTGTCATCCCCTGATCTGCCTCTCCTCTATACTTTCTCCAATTATTTCCCTCTTTTTCACTCTTCTCATTTCTGCCACTCTAAATCCTTCCTTCCCTCTCTCTGTCCCTCTCTCCCACTCTGTTTCTCACTCTCTTTTTCTCTCTGTCCCTCCCTTCCCCACTCTCTCGATCTCTCTCTCCCCCCTCTCTCCCTCCCCCTCATTCTCTTTCCATCGCTCACCCTCTCTCTCTGTCCTTCCTCTCTGTCCCTCGCTCCTCTCTGTTCTTCACTCCCCTTTCTCTGTCCCTCCTCCCTCTGTCCCTTCTCTCTCTCTCTGCCTCCCCCCCCCCCCACCATCTCCAGGTCCAGACTGCTCCCTCTCAGTTCCGTCCAGTGAGTCCTTCTGGGTCCTCCCCAGTGTGAAGCCCTTTAGTCCCTCTGTGGGCCGGGCATCCCATAAGGCCGTGGTGCAGGGCACTCTTATGTGGGTGATCGGAGGCTACACCTTCAACTACAGTTCCTTCCAGATGGTGCTAAAGTGAGTGTGTATCAGGGCTCCGAACCTCCAATAATGCACACTCATTTCATTCTTCTTTAGGCTACCCCACACCTGGCTCACTATGAAAGCAGTGTATGCCTTGAGTATAGTGTTCGTAATTGTATTTGTGGCAGATGATTTTTACAGGCTCTTTAATCTTTTGAATGTAAGAATTTATAAACCAGTTCTTCAAAATAACTTGATAATTTCTCTTACTGAATTACTATTTTCAGAAGTTCTATATGTTTTTTGTTTTAAAAACCAATCATCTGTTCATTCATCTGTGTAAAGGTTGAATAATTTTTCAACATTTGTTTCCACAAAACGTCTATAGCACCTGTAGCTGCTCAGATTCAGCACCTTCCTCAAGGGTAGATGTCTGTGCTTGAAAATGCTTATAAATTAGGGTGTGGCTTTGTACCTGAAGGGTTGAGGAATCTGGAGAGGGGTCTCTATGGTTTATTTATATTATGTTGTCATGACGCCGCCCATCGCAATCTGCACCGCAACAGAACAAACAAAACAAAGAGTCTCCAAATGGACATAAAATGTGTAAAATGTGTCAGTTGATTATTATTCACTGACTAATTAAGCTGTGCCATTATTACGCCATATTTACATACATATCTATATATATATATATAGACTCACACACACATATATATATATATATATATAGACTCTCTCACACACACACATATATATATATATATATATATATATATATATACACACACACACTGATCAGCCACAACATTAAAACCACCTGCCTAATATTGTGTAGGTCCCCCTCATGCCGCCAAAACAGCTCTGAACCGTCAAAAGTTTTTAAAATCATGTGGAAATAATTCACCCTCTAACAATATCTTAGCATTTTATAGCCCTGTAGCAACTAACAATGTAATAAACTACCAATAGTGTAATAACTCCCAATAATGTAATCCATTTCAATTTTTTTATGTAATAAAAACCAATAATGTAATAAGTAGTAGTAGTAGTGTACTTTATTGATCCCCAGGGGGAATTTGCACTGTTGCAGCATCAAAGACAACAAAGTAACACAATCAGATACAAATTTACAGTAGATACAAAATATCAGATACAAATATACAGAAGATACTGATATATATAGAAATCCAAATATACCAGAGGACACCTTCAGAGGTGGAGTCCATGCCTCGACGGCTCAGGGCTGCGTTTCCCAGAGTCTCCTTAGCGCTACGTGCGTCGTAAGGTATACCTTAAGCTTTTTGGTCCAGTTTCCAGCGCTCAGCAGTACCTTGCGCTACGTGCGTCGTAAGGTATACCTTAAGCTCTTCCTTTAGGTCTCGAGCTGTTTCCCAGCGTCTCCTTAGCTAAGGTATACCTTAATTAAGGTATACCTTTAAAAGGGTGGTCTGAGGCACTCGTAAGCTGTCCCTTAGCGCTGCGCTCCGGTAATCCTGTCACAGTTTTGCCTTATTATGCCAACATTTTGCTTTTCAAATCGACAGTTGTACTACAGTGCGCATCTAGTAGCACATCGGCATGCAAAAATGAGTTTAATATTAACTTTACGAAAAGTAATTATCCAATCAACGTGTCTGTGCATAGCACGTCGTGAGAATGTTGTCGTTTTACCTGTCTATCCCCATCATGATGGTAATTAAGTATAGGGCCTATCCATAATAATAATCCAATTTGTGAAAAGAAAAAAAAAAGTTTTTTTTAATTTATACGTAGTGGCGCTAACTTAGGATATGGCTTTTCTGACTGCATACCCTGTAGAAATTAGTTCGTTTGTGTGTGAGTCAATGATCACACTGACTTGGAACAAACCGCCGGTTTATTAAAAATATAAAACCTGTGTGTGCAAAAACAACGTTGAGTGAGTCTACTTGCATGACCGAACTAGAGCACGTTGATTGGCCTAGCCATAAACACACATACAGGTACAGTGGCTCATAATGGACAAACATAGCCAAATGATCTACATCCCCTTCCATTAGCTCACACCTATATAAAACAAAATAGCACTGGGTAAATATCAACATTACGGAACATTTTTCTTACCATGTTGTTTTACGATTTTCGGTAAACAGCCCAATAATGATATTCTTGGTTAAATTTAAGATTATCCAACAGCAAATTAAGGTGGATGAACAAATCACTTTAACAGGTAGACCTATTCATAAGGCACCCTGTATATAATTCATCATGATCAATTTCCACAGACGCGCTTTTGCCTTTCATCTACGATCATTTTTGCATTGCAGAGAAAAGTTCGCGGGAATCAGTGCAGTGCAGTGATATGCTGCTACAGTTGCCTATATATTGTGTGACAAAAACAAATTAACATTAGACCTTTGTTTCAATAAGAACAAAATAATTCACCCATATGTAGCCTATATCCTTTTCCCTGGGCTTCCACGAAGTCCCAGACTGTGGCTTATATGTCCCGATTGATGCTTTTTATTTTATCCTTTGTAGCCTATATGTACGTATTTATTGAAACTATCACAAGGTCTCGTCTTAACGGACTCTTAAAGAGATTAGCAGATGATCTCTAGTAGGCATAGCTTCCTCTTCTGCAATATTAGATTGATGTAAAATACTTATCACAACACGTGTAATATTAAAACGTCATTCACAAGCCTTTACAAGTGAGACAATCGATTCGCTTGGCATCGATTGATAAACTTTTCAACTTTTGAAGGCCAGCTCCAACTTACGATGTACCTTTAAGTTGTCCCTTAACAGTTGCCTTAAGGTATAGTCTGGGAAACACTCGTAAAAAAGCGGTTTCCCTTAAGAAGGTATACCTTAAGAACCTTCGTAAAACGTTAAGGTACATCGAAACTCGGAAACGCAGCCCAGAGCTGTTTTGGCGGCACTAGGGGGACCTATACAATATTAGGTCGGTAGTTTTAATGTTATGACTGATCTTTGTATATACAGTGGGCTCCAGAATTATTGGCACCCTTAATAAAAATGAAGAAAAAAGGCTGCATTTAATAAATAGGACGGAGTGTGGCACAGTGGGTAAGGAAGTGCGCTTGTAACCGAAAGGTCGCAGGTTCGATTCCCGGGTAAGGACACTGCCGTTGTACCCTTGAGCAAGGTACTTAACCTGCATTGCTTCAGTATATATCCAGCTGTATAAATGGATACAATGTAAAATGCAATGTAAAAGTTGTGTAAGTCGCTCTGGATAAGAGCGTCTGCTAAATGCCTGTAATGTAATGTAATGTAATGTAAATGACACAGATAATAATCTATATCTTATGCTGAAACATATGGGGAAACTTTATACTTTTATTTCAATACATTTACTCTCATGCTTCAATGTTTTTTTATTAAGTAATCTAATTTTTTCTGAAAACCATAATTATTGGCACCCTAACAATTATTGTAAATAAAATCAAACAAAATTAAATTGGCAATACAATTTTACTTCATGTAGTTCATCTCAGTCTAAAGGAACTATATTGTGTCATTCTATCACTTCCAGTTTCACTAGAGAATAAAAATGAGGTAACAAGCACACAAAATCCCTTTGTCATCCATCAGCATGGGAAAAGCCAAATGACTGTCAATTCAGAAGAGACTGATGGTAATTTACCGTCAGAAATCTGGTAATGGGTACAAAAAAAGACAAACGGTTAAACATACCACTTAGCACTGTAAGGGCAATAATAAAAAGGTGTAAAACATATGGAATGGTTGCAAATTTGGCAGGAAGAGGAAGCAAGTGCATGGTGTCCCCACGGACGGTGAGGAAGATGATGAGGGAGGCCATTAATAACCCAAGGATCACTGTTTAAGAATTGCAGAGATTGGTTTGTTTCTTGGGGTCAACAAGTCTAAAAAAGAACATAAAATAGCACCTCCATACCAATTAACTCTTTGGAAGGGTGGCACAAAGACAACCATTACTGAGCACAATAAACAAAACTAAGAATCTGGACCTTGCCAAACCTCATTGGAATTATGACTGGAAGAGAATGCTATTGTCAGATGAGACCAAAATTGAACGTTTAGGCCATACACACCATCGACATGTTTGGTGGCAAAAGAGGAATGCATACAGGTGAAGCACCTCAAACCTACTGTCAAATATGGAGGTGGGTCATTGATATTTTGAAGATGTTTTGCTGGCAGTGGTCCCAGGGCACTATTTTAGATCAATGGCACAATGAATTCAACAAAGTACCAGGAAATTCTGGCAGAAAATTTAGTTTTCTCTGCTAAGAAGCTAAGACTTGGTCATACGTAGATTGTCCAGCAGGACAATGACTCCAAGCATACATCAAAATCTAAATGGAAAAACGCTTAAGTGAAATCAACATCCATGTTTTCCAATGGCCATCTCAGTCTCCAGACTGAAATTCCATCAAAAACCTGTACTGGTGGGGTGGGGGGGGGGGGGGGTTCCATAAGCACAAACCTAAAGATATCAATGATTCTGAAAAGTTCTACATGGAGCAGTGGTCAAAAATCCCTCCAATTGTGTTCTCTAACCTTATCACAAATTATAGGAAAAGACTCATGGCTGTCATCATTGCCAGGGGTGTTTTCACAAAGTATTAAACCAGGGGTGCCAATAATTGTGGAAATATTTTTTTTATTTAAAAAAATTTAAGACTTTGGTTGATTCCAATGAATTGTTAATCAAGCACACTAGTTTACACATGTTGGAAAATAAAGCTTATGTCAATAACTGTATTATTTTTTAGTTTTTAGCATTTTTTGTACATGTTTACCAAGGATGCCAATAATTCTGGAGCCCACTGTGTATATATATATATATATATATATATATATATATATATATATACACATATATATGTGCACACACAACTGACTGCCCGGTGGCCTGTCCTCTTTTTCTTAGTTATGATCTGGAGAGCAGCACATGGAATGTGGTTCCCATCAACAGTGGACCCCTGCAGCGATATGGCCACTCCCTGGCTCTCTACCAGGTATTTAACACTTTAATAATACTCCCTGTGCCTCTGTCGAGCACTTTAGCAATGCCTGCTGGTCCTCTTTCACATATTTAACACCCTATAAATACTCATTAGTCCTGTTTCAAGCATGTAACCCTGTTTAATACTGACTGTGCCTATAACATATTAAACTATAAAAATACTCCCTGGTCCTCTGTCTGGCATTTAGTAAATGCTCACTAGCAGGGCCGGCCCGACGCATTAAGCAAACTAAGTGCCTGCTTAGGGCCCCCGTGGCCACCAGAGGGACCCCAAGAGCGCTCGAAATGTCCCACAAGAGAGCTTGAAATGTTTTTTGTTTTTTTTTAATATATTATATTATGTCAATGGTAATCATACAAAAACGCAATATTATGTTAACGGGCTGGCTAGCTAATACTACTGGTTTAATCAATTCCTGCTGCCTCTGTCAGAGCTTCATGCGCACTGTAAAGGACGTTAACTGCATTTTGACGCAGGCACACTCAGTCAGACTAACATTAGGTTACTCCTCTGCATCGATGGGAAAAGCAGAAAAACAGTAATGTCGCAAAAAAGGACATAGGCTATCCTTCTGGAGCAGAGAAAAGAAAGAAGAAGAAAACAGAAGCTAACGTTAGCTAGCTAGCTAGTTAACAACATAGCCTAGGTTGTCACGGTCAGAGGTGGGTAACCCGGTTTCAAAGAGTAAAAAGACTGACCATGTATTTGTTCCACCAACATGCACTAAACCAGCTGATCACAATAATTAGTTCTCCCATCATGCTGAAGAGTTATGCTAATTAGAATCAGCTGGTTTAGTGCATGGTGGTGGAGCAAATACATGGTCAGTCTTCTTACTCTTTGAAGCCGGGTTACCCACCTCTGGTCACGGTACAGGGTTTAGGACCCAGGCACAGAGTGGGGAAAAAACACGAAACTCAAAAATGTAGATACAAAAAGACTTTACTAACAAAAAACAGAACAAACAAAAGAGCCACGATGGGCAAAAACACAAACTCCAAAAATATCTAAGAAAACAGAAAACAAGAGGAACTCAAAAACATTGGCAGGGCAGAACACAGGCAGGCAGAGTACAAGGGTAGGTACGTTTGGTCAGAAACAAACACAAGTCAGGAACGAGCACAAAGTCGGAAACAAACACAAGGAACCAGCACCCGAGTCAAGGAGACAAAGAACTTAAATAGACAGGGGTAACAAGACACAGGTGGGAACAATGATAGAATAATTGAAAGCAATAATACAATTAACAAGGGAACGAGCAGGACACAAAACAGAAGTGCCGCCATCTGGCGGCCCAACAAGGAAAAACAGAGACAGAAACACAGAACCATGACACTAGGTAGCATGTCTTGTCTTGTCTTAGGAAAGTTAACGTTTGATTAAACATCCCTAAATAGCCTTGACATCTTAATCCACCTAGTTGTATGTATAATAACAAGCTAGCTTACTAGCTGGCTAGAGAGTTGTTGTGTACAAATTGCTTGCTGCTGAGTATAACAGTTTATGTTGGTAAAATAAACTCATTCTATTCCATCAACTATGTACTCATACTATATTTATGAGTAAGCAACACAGCTACAACTAATAAAATTGATAATGGGTGTGTTAGATTTACAGTAGGTGAATGATCAAGCATTGCCAATAGTCAATAGTATTGGCGGCGCTGAGGCATGGGGGGCCCCCAAATCAAATTCTGCTTAGGACCCCATAAAGGCTTGGGCCGGCCCTGCTCACTGGCCGGTGGTGAAGATCTTTGAAGTATAAGATTGGCCAGTAGAAATGTCGTATAACTGATCTAAAATCTGTGGACTTATCTCAGTTCTGCAGAATTGCTTTGGGTATAACTGATCTCTGATCTGTGGTACTTCTCTGGTACAGTTGAGGCCGAAAGTTTACATACACCTAGGCTAAAGATATTCGCACATTTCATGTTACCATGCATTTCTTTTGGCAAGTCAATTATGGCATCTACTTTGTTCACATTAGAGGTAATTTTAAAACAATTGATTAGAGACAGATTCATTTCAGCTTTAATTCACTATATGAGAATTCCAGTGGGTCAAAAGTTTACATACACCAAGTTGATTGTCTCTTTAAACAGTTAGGAAGATTCCAGAAATTGATATAATGACATTTTAGAAGCTTCTGATTGGCCAATTGTAATAATTAGCAGTTAATTGAGAGTTAATTGGTACCTGTGGCTGTATTTAAGGGCCTACCTTTAGAGGCACTGCCTTTTTGCCCTTGATACCATGGGAAAATCCAAGAAACTGAGCCAAGACCTCAGAAAAAATATTGTGGACCTCCACAAGTCCAGTTCCTCCTTAGGAGCAATTTCCAAACAACTGAAGGTACCACGAGCATCTATACAAACAATTGTATGTAAATATAAAAATCTTGCGACCACACAGACACTGCATTGTTCAGGAAGGAGGCACAAATTAACTCCCAAGGCTGAATGAACTTTGGTCCGAAAGGTTTAGCTGAACCCAAAGATAACAACAAAGGAACTGGTGAAAGAGTTGGAGGCATCAGGTACAAAAGTATCTACATCCACCATTAAGAGTATCCTACATCGCCATTGCCTGAAAGGCTGTTGTGCAAGGAAGAAGCCCCTACTCCAAGACCGGCATAAATAAGCCAGAATTAAGTTTGCCGGTGAAAACCAGGACAAAGACCTAGCCTTTTTGAGGAGTGTTCTTTGGTCAGATGAAACAGAAATTGGCCATAATGATCAGTGCTATGTATGGAGGAAAAAGGGTGAGGCTTTTAATTTGAAGAACACCATCCCAACTGTGAAGCATGGGGGTGACAGCATCACGTTGTGGGGGTGTTTTGCTGGAAAAGGAACTGGTGCACTTCAGAAAATAGGTTGCATCATGAGGAAGGAGGATCATCTAGAAATACTGAAGCAACACCTCAAGACATCAGCTAGAAAGTTAAAGCTTGGTCCCAACTAGGTTTTCCAGCAGGACAATGATCCTAAGCATACCTCCAAAGTTGTAACAAAATGGCTTAAAGACAACAAAGTAAAAGTATTGGAGTGGCCATCACAAAGCCTGAATCCCATAGCAAATTTGTAGACTGAACTGAAAAAGCGTGTCCAAGCAAGGAGGCCCACAATCCTGACTGAGTTACACCAGTTCTGTCAGGAAGAATGGGCTCCTTGCTTGGACATGCTTGAATGGTTTTATAAAGCAGAAACTTCCCCTTCTGCATCTGTGTCTCAACTGTTCAGTGTTAATTAGACTCTGACAGAGTACAGACAAGTCCAAGGGCCTGACTTTCTAAAAACTTTGGCATGTGCAGAACCTTTTAGCACACACAAAACCAACAACATGACCAGTGATTGGTCTTGGTATTTCTTTTGCACCAATCATTGGATGTGTTTTGCAGGTGATAAAAAGTTTTACATTTGCTAAATGTCTTAATGTAAAGCCGCTGGTCTGCCTATCATGGGCCGGTCTTGGCCGAGCGCTGGCTAAATGCAGCTACAGGGATATCTCAGTGAAAATTCATCCCTTCATTTTGCGGTGCATGAGTGCGATCCGTCTGTTTTGGCAACGGGATGAAACACAAAGTGCTCCACTGTGATGATACTCTCCTATGGTGTAAAATGAATGACACACTGAGGATGTTATTACAGTAATTGAGTCACAGGGTTATTGTCTTAAGAAGGGTCAGGTAATTTGATTAACTCAATGACCTTGTGTGCCTTCTGGTGAATATATACTATTTTACCAATAAATCTCACTCCTGTCCTTATCAACGAATCTGCTGTAATGGTCCTCTTAATATCTACACTTATAGAGGGTATGCACATGACGTCACAGTCAGTGAAAGTCACTGCGGTTACACCCACTGAGTGTGGCAGAAAGACTACTGAGTGATAGCGTTAGCGTTCAGCTTGAATGCCGTGAAAACACAAAAAGCACATATAAAATGGGAAAGAGCTGTTGTGCAATTGACTGTACAAATAGATTCAACAAGAAATTGGAGCTATCTTTTTACAGACTGCCGAAAGCTAAAGAAAAGAGAAGCAAATGGATCGCTGCAATTCACAGAAACAACTGGAATTTGGGCACGAAACGTGGATTTGCGGTTGTCATTTTGTGTCAGGTATGTTGGATTTTTGGGTAAAATCATACCTTAAGTTCTGTAGGCTACTGTATTGACTACTCAATTAAATATTTAGCATCTTTCATTTATGGTCTCTTTGTAACTGTAAAGTGGCAGCATTTATTAAAAACATCCATGATGATGAGCCTTGTGTTCTACAAACAAAGGGGGGATGGTTAGATAGTATTGGCTAGCCAAGCATATAAATTATTAAGGTGTGATTTTAACCAAAAATTCAACATATCTGACACAAAATAACAACCGCAAATCCACGTTTCGGTGCCTGAATTCGAGTTGTTTCTGCGAATCGCAGCGATGCATCGCTTCTCTTTTCTTTAGCTTTCGGCAGTCTGTAAAAAGATAACTCTGATTTCTTGTTGAATGTCCATGGACCACTGGTTCTTTGGTAAGTTGTAAGGATCACTGTCCAGTCCAACTGCCTTTAATTTAAGCAGATAATTGTTTGTTTTACTCCCGGTTTGGCAGTTTCCTATACTAAAGGCAGCCATGTGGCCGCATGTTTTGCCACTGAGGGGGCGTATTCCGGTGGGAAAGTGACGTCAATGCATACCCTCTACTGGTATTTATAAATGTGCAGTTTAGAATTGAAGGCATTTATTAATTGATTTTTTTTAAGCTAATTGTTCAGTACAATGGAACAGGTTGTAAGAAAGCACTGTGAGTGTAATGCATTGTATCAAACTGTGTATTTGTGTGTGAATATGTCTGTATATTTGCGTGTGTTTTCTTCAGAGACAAACTTGTGGCTCGTTGCTGAGACACATTCACATGTCTTGGGGGGGGAGGATTGCGTTATACAGTCTCTTGTAATCGGACCATATCTGTGAGTGGGGGCAGGTTGGGTACGTTCATAGTTTGGTGGTTTTGGCTGAACACGGCTGACGGAGGGGCCAGACAGCTGCCACGGTGTCAGCAGAACCTGAGAACCGGCGGGATGCCGAGTGGGCGTCGCCAGGGATTAGTGCTGCGGTCTGTGATGTCTGCAGCTTTATGTTTAAACTCAGACATGCAGGGAGACGTGTTGACACTTAGGGGGATCATGGCAACGTCCTGGGATTCTGTTCAAAACCCTGGAAATGCGGGGCAACTCTCACTGGTCTGCTGCCTTGCTCTAACAATAGATGGCAGTGTTGTGCTACTTATATTTGTAATGGTTTATGTGTTTTGTATGTGTGAGTGTGAGAGTATAAGAGCGTGTGTATTTACAAGTGTCTATGCGTGTTTAGGTGGGAGCATGTATGTTTGTGTGTGTGTATGTACGTGCGCGCATGTGTTTTCTTACTCTCCCACCTTATCTGTCTCTCACTCTCTCTCTCCCCCCTCCTCTGTCTCTCTGCAGGATGATGTGTACATGTTTGGAGGTAAGATGGAGGGTGGCGTGGGTAATGTGACAGATGAGCTGTGGGTGTTTAACCTGCCCAGCCGCTCGTGGTCGCAGCGCTCGCCCAACGTGCTGGCGCACGGCCAGATCTACGCCGTGGAGGGACACTCCGCCCACATCGTGGAGCTCGACAACGGGGATGTCGTCATGGTGGTCTTCTTCGGCTACTCGTCCATCTACAGCTACATCAGCAATGTGCAGGAGTACAACCTGAGTGAGTCTGTCTACCTGTTACACTGGAGCCTGGGCTGTTGTCAGTTTGAAACAACACTGTAACATAGCGTCACAGTGCTTTTTTTTGTTACACTGCTCCAGATTGCTTTTCGCCGGCCTTTTCCATGCAAACACTCCTCATTATCTGTAATACAATTTTTGTTTAAGAATTTTCCCTGTTCAAATGCTTTGGAATGGCCACTGAAGTGTTTTAGCTTCTGCAGGGTCCTTGTTCCCCTGCTGGCCAGCGGATGGCGCTGTGGTACAGGGCCTGTGTTCAGTGGGTCTGTGGGTTGGGACAGCCCAGAGATCGCTCAGGGTCTCAGCCAAATAAGAACAGGAACAAACAATGATCCGCACCCAGGGAGGAGCTATTTTTAAAAGATGGCGAATCTGAAGCAGCGCCCCCCACGGTCCCAGCTTTACACCCCTCTCCCCAGCACCCTCAGACTTGCGGCTTTAATGAACAGCCGTTTTCCGAGTGAAGAACATTGCTTGAACTGCTATAATCCCGCTCCCTCAGACCTCAGGCCTATGGGAGCACAGCAATGAACAGTTTCTGTCAGCGCCGAAATGATGCCAGTTTCTTTAACTCCTAAAGTATAAAAAGCATATCATACAGAGGCAGTCATTATAGCAGTTGTGTTACTGCTTTGTCTTAAGCAGGGTCAAGTGCCTTTATAAGTTCAGTGGCCTTGTGTACCTCCTTGCGAATGTGTTCTATTTCAACAATAAATCTCTTTTCTTCCCTGATTAATGAATGTGCTGTCATGGCCTTCTTAATATTTTCACTCATCTGCATTTATTAAGCTGTAGTTTGTACAAGAATGTATTTATTCATCTTATAAATTTTTTTACTGAAGTTTATCTCCAGTACAATGGAACGTGGATCCTCAGTGAGTTGCATACTGTTGCCTGTGGGTGGATCGGATGGATTTGTGTGTGCGCGCGTCTGTGTGCGTATGTGTGTGTGAATATGTATGTGTGTGTGCGTGTGCGTGTGTGTATGTGTGTGTGCGCGCGTGTGCATGTGCGTGTGCATGCATTCTCTCCTCAGGGACAAACATGTGGCTGGTTCCGGAGACGAACGGTGCCAGCGCCCAGGGCGGGTACGGTCACAGCAGTGTGTACGACCGCGTGACCAGGTCTGTGTACGTGCATGGGGGCTACAAGGCCCTGCCGGGGAGCAAGTACGGCCTGGTGGACGACCTGTACCGCTACGAGGTGCGCTCGCGCACATGGTGAGTCCTGAGGGGCCCTCGAGCTGAGCCATGGGGTCACGGGGTGTCGTTCATCACGGACATGCGCAGTCCAGCGGTGTCCATAGCAACAGATGCTAGGCCTGTTATGGCTGCTGATTCCCTGCTCCATTTACATCACCCATTAAAACTGCCCCTCCTACTTGCCCGCTTGCATTAATTGTGTGAGAAAGACTGAATAAGTATGGGTGTAAAGTGCGAGATTGTGTGTGTGGGTGTGTGTGTGTGTGCTGCATCTGTCTAGTGTGTGTATGCATGTGTATGTGATAATGAAAAAGCGTCTGTGTGTAACTGCATAAGTGTGTGTGTGTGCATGTGTATATGATAATGAAAAAGCGTCTGTGTGTAACTGCATAAGAGTGTGTGTGTGTGTGAATGTGTATGTGATAATGAAAAAGCGTCTGTGTGTAACTGCATAAGAGTGTGTGTGTGCGCATGTGTATGTGATAAGGAAAAAGCATCTGTGTAACTGCGTAAGAGTGTGTGTGTGTGGATGTGTATATGATAATGAAAAAGCATCTGTGTAACTGCATAAGTGTGTGTGTGCATGTGTATATGATAATGAAAAAGCGTCTGTGTGTAACTGCATAAGAGTGTGTGTGTGTGCATGTGTATGTGATAAGGAAAAAGCGTCTGTACGTAACTGCGTAAGAGTGTATGTGTGTGTGCATGTGTATGTGATAATGAAAAAGCGTCTGTGTGTAACTGCGTAAGAGTGTGTGTGCATGTGTATGTGATAAGGAAAAAGCGTCTGTGTGTAACTGCGTAAGAGTGTGTGTGCATGTGTATGTGATAAGGAAAAAGCGTCTGTGTGTAACTGCATAAGAGTGTGTGTGTGTGCATGTGTATGTGATAAGGAAAAAGCATCTGTGTGTAACTGCATAAGAATATGTGTGTGTGCATGTGTATGTGATAAGGAAAAAGCGTCTGTGTGTAACTGCATAAGAGTGTGTGTGTGTGTGCATGTGTATGTGATAAGGAAAAAGCGTCTGTGTGTAACTGCGTAAGAGTGTGTGTGTGTGTGCATGTGTATGTGATAAGGAAAAAGCGTCTGTGTGTAACTGCGTAAGAGTGTGTGTGTGTGGATGTGTATATGATAATGAAAAAGCATCTGTGTGTAACTGCATAAGTGTGTGTATGTGCATGTATATATGATAATGAAAAAGCATCTGTGTGTAACTGCATAAGTGTGTGTGTGTGTGCATGTGTATATGATAATGAAAAAGCGTCTGTGTGTAACTGCGTAAGAGTGTGTGTGTGTGTGCATGTGTATGTGATAAGGAAAAAGCGTCTGTGTGTAACTGCGTAAGAGTGTGTGTGTGTGGATGTGTATATGATAATGAAAAAGCATCTGTGTGTAACTGCATAAGTGTTTGTGTGTGCATGTGTATATGATAATGAAAAGCACGTGTGTGTAACTGCATAAGATGTGTGTGTGTGTGCATGTGTATGTGATAATGAAAAAGCGTCTGTGTGTAACTGCATAAGAGTGTGTGTGTGCATGTGTATGTGATAATGAAAAAGCGTCTGTGTGTAACTGCGTAAGAGTGTGTGTGTGTGCATGTGTATGTGATAAGGAAAAAGCGTCTGTGTGTAACTGCATAAGAGTGTGTGTGTGTGCATGTGTATGTGATAAGAAAAGGCATCTGTGGTAACTGCATGAGTGTGTGTGTGTGCATGTATGTTATATGAAAAGCTCCATGTGTTGAAACGTACAGAGTGTGTGTGTGCATGTGTATGTGATAATGAAAAAGCGTCTGTGTGTAACCGTAAGAGTGTGTGTGTGTGCATGTGTATGTGATAATGAAAAAGCGTCTGTGTGTAACTGCGTAAGAGTGTGTGTGCATGTGTATGTGATAAGGAAAAAGCGTCTGTGTGTAACTGCGTAAGAGTGTGTGTACATGTGTATGTGATAAGGAAAAAGCGTCTGTGTGTAACTGCATAAGAGTGTGTGTGTGTGCATGTGTATGTGATAAGGAAAAAGCTCTGTGTGTAACTGCATAAGATGTGTGTGTGCATGTGTATGTGATAAGAAAAAGCGTCTGTGTGTAACTGCATAAGAGTGTGTGTGTGTGTGCATGTGTATGTGATAAGGAAAAAGCGTCTGTGTGTAACTGCGTAAGAGTGTGTGTGTGTGTGCATGTGTATGTGATAAGGAAAAAGCGTCTGTGTGTAACTGCGTAAGAGTGTGTGTGTGGATGTGTATATGATAATGAAAAAGCATCTGTGTGTAACTGCGTAAGAGTGTGTGTGTGTGCATGTGTATATGATAATGAAAAAGCGTCTGTGTGTAACTGCATAAGAGTGTGTGTGTGTGCATGTGTATGTGATAATGAAAAAGCGTCTGTGTGTAACTGCGTAAGAGTGTGTGTGTGTGCATGTGTATGTGATAAGGAAAAAGCGTCTGTGTGTAACTGCATAAGAGTGTGTGCATGTGTATGTGATAAGGAAAAAGCGTCTGTGTGTAACTGCGTAAGAGTGTGTGTGTGTGTGCATGTGTATGTGATAATGAAAAAGCGTCTGTGTATAACTGCATAAGTGTGTGTGTGTGCATGTGTATATGATAATGAAAAAGCGTCTGTGTGTAACTGCATAAGAGTGTGTGTGTGTGCATGTGTATGTGATAATGAAAAAGCGTCTGTGTGTAACTGCGTAAGAGTGTGTGTGTGTGCATGTGTATGTGATAAGGAAAAAGCGTCTGTGTGTAACTGCATAAGAGTGTGTGTGTGTGCATGTGTATGTGATAAGGAAAAGGCATCTGTGCGTAACTGCATGAGTGTGTGTGTGTGCATACAGTATGTATATGATAACACACACAATGTATATGATAACACAGTGTGTGTGTGTGCATGTGTATGTGATAATGAAAAAGCGTCTGTGTGTAACTGCGTAAGAGTGTGTGTGTGTGCATGTGTATGTGATAAGGAAAAAGCGTCTGTGTGTAACTGCATGAGTGTGTGTGTGTGTGCATACAGTATGTATATGATAATGAAAAAGCATTTGTGTGTGTGTGTGTGTGCATGTGTATGTGATAAGGAAAAAGCGTCTGTGCGTAACTGCATAAGAGTGTGTGTGTGTGGGTGTTCTGCAGGACGATTCTGAGGGAGAGCGGTCTGGCGCGGTACCTCCACTCTGCTGTGCTGATCAGCGGGGTCATGCTGGTCTTCGGGGGAAACACCCACAATGACACGTCGCTGAGCAACGGGGCCAAATGCTTTTCCTCTGACTTCTTCGCTTATGATATCGGTGTGTACAACTTCTCACACGAACCCCCCTCACACTAATGCAACTCTCACGTTAACGCAAATCACGCTTAGTTACCAACTCTCAAGCTTTTGGGGTGAGACTCATGCTTTTAGACTCTGTCTAACACTCTCACAGTATACAAACATGTCTCACGCTAAATATAAAAGACAATTAAAAACAAAGCCGCTCCCTGATTAAACAGATTATGTATCAGTTCACTGGACAAAATGAGATTGGTTCATAAACATTACGGAGAGACAGAGAGACTGTCGAATGCCCCCAGCCCACAGCTGCATTAATCTCACTCCAGCCAGCTGACCAAAGTTGGCAACCCTGCTAATGTGTCAAGATGTGTAACTCCTCTCAGAGTTAATGCTCAAAGATTTACTTGTTTCACACTAATGTGTAAAGACGTGTTACCCCTCTTATACTAGTGGGTAAAGGTGAGTTACCGCTCTTAAACTAATGTACAAACATGAGTTACCCCTCTTAAACTAATGGGTAAAGATGAGTTATCCCTCTGAAACTAATGTCTAAAGATGAGTTACCCCTCTCACAATAATGCTTAAAGATGAGCAGTCCTTCTTAATTTAAGGAACACCGTGTGTTCTAGAATTTGCACTATACTAAATATGCTAAGCTAATATCCTGAGTACTTTTACTTTGTGCATATGAAGTGGCACAAGCGGGGCTTGACATTAACACCTGCCCCCGCCAAATGCAGGTAGAATTTGGCACTCAGCAGTGGTGTGTAACTCTGTCACTTTTACCAGCCACTTTGGTGGGTGCCTTTTTTGCAGAATTATCAATTTAAAAAATGAATCATTGTAGTTCACTAAAGGCATCTGACATAATGAAGTGGATTTGAGGTGATAATACTAGTCCCATGAGCACTGAGTGCACACTGCATGCTCATCCCATTGTCCCATCCAGTTTGCTGTCTTGTGTCTTGCCTCCTCAGTTGAGCTTATATTTACACAATGCTCAATACCATCCAATATGGCCAGTTCTCCTCAGTTAGACTAAAGAAGTGTACTAAAATATTTTTGTTTACATTTCAAAATTGCGCATATTTCATCGCTGTTATTTAAAATTGTGGATACGTGTACTCTTCTTTCTCCGCACTGACACGTGGAGAATATTCATGGCAAAGATCTGCATTGTGCCGATTTTGTACCTTCATAGTCTCTGAATATTATTCAGTCTGAAGCATTTGGTAAGTGTGGTCTCAGATTCATCTTAAAATTAGCCATAAAATGTATGGGCATACAATAAAATGTTAAATGTTGGCACCTAGTGTTCTTAATTAGTATCCTTAGGTGAGATGTTCTGTACGTAACATTACTAAAGCCTTGATTTCATCATTAGCTAAAACAAGTAGGCTTTACTACTGTATCAGTGTTACGTCCCAAATCCACCCACAATTCAATAACAAGGACAACAAGAATTGAAACGCAACACAGTCTCTTGTGCCCAAAGCAGAACTAAGTGCAAAATAAATAAAAAAATATAAAGAAACATGCTTATTATAAAGACACCAGAACTAAACCCAAAACAAATGTACAAACAGGTGTAGGTGCTGGACAAAACAGGTATGGCCAAAGCAGGGCCTACAGAAGACTACTAACCATAGTCTACAACAAATAGTTATCTTGCTCCCGGTGAAAACAAGAAATGGCGAGTCTTCCTCAGGTTTCCTACTCTGACTTAAAACCTAACCAAAACGTGCACCTAAAAGAAAAAGAAAATTTACCATCCCACACCACATAAAAAGACAAACATATAACCACCACACAAAGCCACAAATCTGTAACATTGTGCATGGTCCATCCACAAAACTGCTCCACAAAAGCTTCTCCCTTTCTTCAACTGCAGCAAGCTTATGTAGGGCCACAGACAGATGAAGCCAATCAAGTAATCAGCAGCTCGTTAAGCTAGGAAAGATCACGGGGGTTAGGTTAAATCACCAGCACGTAACAATCAGTGGTGAATAATCAGCATTATTTTGCTGTGCAGGCAGATCATGGTTCATTTACTGTACGTGGTCAGTAAATCTGGGCTTTATGAATCTCAAGTAGGTTTGCCAGTAACATTTCCAACTTCTTTAGCATCAGATACTTCCTGTGTGTAATATATACGAGCTCTGGGCTGCACAGTATCATATATTTGTCAGTCAGTGGTTTAACAACAGCTATTTATCCCCTGAAATTAAACATGCATCTCCTGCATAGCTAACCTGTAAAAATGCTTGCAAAAAATCCCACTGCTAATGAACGAAAAACGAAATTATTTGCTAGCTAGCAATGTCTGTTAGCCACAGGCTAAATCTGCTGTGGTTAACATCTTCTGCATGAAAGCTGTCTCAACAAAAACACGCTTCCAATATACAAAAATGCCAAGTTACTCATGCGTACAAATCACTGTCTGTAAGTCATTAATTAAAGCTTGCTAAATCTAGGCTTGCCATTGAAAGTATTGATATCAAAAGAAGGCCAAGTTACAAACAATACAAACAATATTGGCTTTCTTTGTTTCTTCATCTTACCGTCTGAAAGAATGTGAAGAGAGGTCAAAAGGTACAGATGTTTTTCAGGGCTGAGAGTCTGTGGTCATTGAGGTTATTTCTGTAGGAAAAACCCTGAAGTGCCAAACTCTCGGTGCAGTATAGGTATGGGGCCTGCCCCTAACTTGGCAGATGGCGTACCTGCCCTCCTAATTTGCATGTACATAACGTCTCAGATGGAGTTTGATAGCTGTCTCATGCTGCTTTCGTGGATCCTTTATGCTTCTGCAATATGATTTTTCTTTTTAGTAGCAGTGCCTGTTTGAATTGTCTGTGTACCTGGAAGCGTACTCGCTCTAGAAATGTCATTGCTTTTATTGCGCATCCTTCTCAGCCACTTCCCTTGGATGGGATGAGGTTTTAGAAGCATCAGTCTGACAGGAGAGGCTTGGGCAGAAGCTGGGGGAGAGATGTATTGCATTTGTTGTGGGAGAGGAGGATTGTTTGAGGAACACCAGCTGCGTACCCCTGTGCACCACTGTGTTTGGGCGTGCGTGTTTACTTGCGGGGATCGGTGATTAAAAACTTGTGTATTTTTCACAGACGATTAAACGTAAGTGTTGCTGCTGTTTTCCCTCACTGTCTAAATTTTGCTGCCAAATCTAAATGTCACAAATTTAAAATGTGGATCTGCTTGCAAGAAACCAGTCCACCGCCCATCTTTAGTTCAGTATGTTCTTTATAATCTTCAAAGTGGATTGAAGCCCTCTAATACGAATATTATGTACAGTGAGCACCATAATTCATTGGACAGTGACACATTTTTGTTATTTTGGTTCTGTACTCTAGCACTTTGAGTTTGAAAGGATACAATGACAATGAGGTTGAAGTGCAGACTGTCAGCTTTAATTTGAGAGTATTTTCATACATATCGGATGAACCGTTTAGAAATTATAGAACCTTTTGTACATAGTCCCCCCCATTTTCGGGCATAAAAAAATATTGGACAGTTTAACATAATGTAGAATAAAGTAATCATTTTTAATATTTGGTCGCATATTCTTTGCATGCAATGACTGCTTGAAGTCTGCGACGCATTGACATCACCAGACGCTGGGTATCTTCCCTGGTGATGCACTGCCAGGCCTGTACTGCAGCTATCTTCAGTTCGTGCTTGTTTCGGGGACTTTTTGCCTTCAGTCTCCTCTTCAGCATGTAAAATGCATGTTCAATTGGATTCAGATCCGGTGATTGTCTCAGTCAGTCAAGGATTTTCCATTTTAGACGTCAAAAACCCCTTCGTTGCTCTAGCAGTATGTTTCAGGTCGTCTCGTTGCATGATGAAGTGCCGTCCAATCCCTTGTGAAAAAATATCATGCTGAAGTATACTTAATTTAGTATACTGTATACATGTACTTCAACATACTTGAGTGTGCTTTTTTGACCCACCTTAATTTGTATTTAAGTTGTAATAAATACATTAAATTTGTGCTATATCACAATTTTAAGTACACTAAAGTATACTAAAGTATGTTAAATTGGAACAACTTATAGCATACTTAAGTACACTTCTGAGTGATAAACATGAGCATATTAAATTTGTGTTATTAACACACACTAAGTGTATTGCAAGTCACGTTTCAGAGTATTGTCAAGCGGCAATAAATATAAATTAAGTGTATTAAAAATGTGCTATTTGAATTTCTGAACTTATTATAAAAATATTATATTTGAAGTATTTTTATATTTGAAGTATATTAAAGTGTAATTGTACTTAAAGCATACTTGAGTGTGTACTTTTTACCCACTTTAATTTGTATTTAAGTTGCAATTAATACATTAAATTTGTGCTACATCACAATTGTAGTACATTAAAGGTATACTAAAGTATGTTAAATTGGTACAACTTCTATCATACTTAAGTATATAAAGAGTAGTAAACATGAGCATATTAAATTAGTGTCAATATAACAATGTAAGTGTCATCAGTAAGTATAAATTAAGTGTCTTAAAAATGTTCTACCTGAATGCTAAATATGTAAAAATAGTACTTTTCTTTTGTATTTTAATACATAAAAAGCAGCATTTCACTATACTTATATTGTCATAATTTTGCATTCATTGTAAGATTTAAGTATATTATGTGCATACCTTCAGTGAATTATAAACACATCTACAGATATACTTCCAACACCATACAATTTTATCATCAATGTAATAGAAAATTATTTAAAATATGTACAAAATAATACATAAATATGTCTGTAGTCATTTTAAAATACTATTACAGCACTTTAACATTTAAAGTGTTCCCATATTGACACTAAATGGTAATTAGAGCATACTTGTTTTACATGCGGCTGAAAGAAGACACTTGTCTGGATCTTTTTTCTTTTATTTCCAAACCTGCAGAACACAGCCTTAACATGTACTTCTGCGTTCCTAGGGACTACAGTTGAAAAAATAAATAAATAAACTGAATAAAGTAAAAGTAAAGTAAAGCGACAGAAGTCGCCATAGATGGGTATAAACTAAATAAAAACGTACGTACGCAGATCAGTGCGATCTAGAAAAAAAGGAAAACATTATATAAATAACGTAAATCAAATTTAAAGAGTGCTTGTTGTCTACGGAGCTTTCGTTGTTACATTTTCTTCTCAGAATGTTCCTGACATCCTGGGTGGAAGTGCCAGGAAAGTGTTCTAGGACACAGTCTATTAATACAGGAAAACAAGAATTGGAGTTTTAGTCTTAAAATACAATGAAATGTTTGACACATTGGTAGTGAACTCAGTTAAAACCTGAAGAGTGCACTCAGTAGAGTGCAGATCTCCGCCAAGCGTGTTAGCTTTGCTAATGCAACAATAGAGGCTACACAATCGATGCAACCAGACAAATACAATATTACAAATTTTTACCATGTGCCACTGAAAATCCCAAAAACGCTGATTCCGTGAAGTAACGCTAAAAGTGGTGATATGTTAGGTAATGTCATTCATATCAGCCACGATGTGTTAGACAGAGTTAACGTTGACGTTATAATCTGGCACTTTCGTTTCAAATCTGGACAGGAACAATCTGGACGGGAACAATTACAAAAGACCAGCGATGTAAAATATCAATTTCAGCGTGAAAATGGCGACAAAATAATTGCCACAGATTCAAACATTAACGTACCCCATTCGTTGGCGGATTATTTCGTTGGCATTTTAACGTTGAAATGGACATTTTACATCGCTGCTCTTTCATTCCAAACGGAAGCAGTTGTTGATGCGGCCCCTACCGGCCGGTTAGGAGGAGTGTGGCGTTAGCCGTCAGTGTATTTCAATTGACAATGATGGAAATGAATTAAAATAAAATATTTGTCGTGGACCGATTTGCAAAATATTTGTTTTTTTTAAATCGAGTGTCATGGAACGACTCAACAACGTTGCAACAAGCTCTCATCAACAAGCTGAATTTGGCTTAAAGCGATAGTTCACTTTCTGGCGTTTTTTTGCTGTAATTTCAGTGTGTTCGATTGAGTGAGACCATTTATACGTGCACAGACAGGTTTTTTATACTAATATCCTCGGCATCTGACATCCAATAACACGGGTTTCTTTAATGTAGTGGATGAGTCATAGCAGTGTAAAAGTCAGGATCCCAGAATCCCAGTCTGCAGGGATCATGCATTAATTGTTCCATAGTCACACTGCTACACCAGGCTCTGGCCTCTGTCAGAGTTTGTTGGGGGCCTAAATGCTTTTGAACTTAAATTAAATCTAAGTGGAATGTGCACTTATTTACTATGAATTGTGTGTGCTACTATTATTTGACAGGATTATGTGATGTAAATTTAACATGATATCTTTGTGCATTCAAAGTATAATAAATGTATTTAATTGAAAGCATTTTCATCCGTATGGCTGCTTTATAAATATCATCATACACAGCAAGTTCTGGCTCACAGGTGCCAACATAACAGTTAAAATCTGATTGCATGCAGGGAGGGAGCGCTGTGATAGTAGGCACATCCTGGAAAGACATTTTTCAGATTATTTTGATATACATTTGAGCATAATATATTTTAGTGTAGTTTAAGTATAAGCATGTCTACTATGTCTAAGTAAATGTTTTTTATTCATTAATTTGATCATTGCTTTGTATAAAGGAATAACAATTTATACAACCTGAAATGTAAGTATAATTTGACTCGTATATTAAAGTATATTAAAGTTCACATTAAATAACAAGTATACTTTGGATAGGTATACTGAAGTACAAATGAAAGGACATTAATATCAAGTATATTTTGGATAAGTATATTAAATTATAAAGTAAAATTCAAGAAATTCAAGTATACTTTGAATAAGTATACTGAAGTACAAATAAAAATCAAGTATATTTTGAATAAGTATATTCAAGTATAAATGAAAAGACAAGAAATTCAAGTATACTTTTCATAAGTACACTAAATTGCCATTATTTGCAATTTAATATACTTTTTCAAAGTACACTGAAGTACAGCTTAAAATGAACTAATATTAAAGTGCACTTTTTGTAAGTATACTTAAATACACTTCTAATTAAGTGAAGTTAAAGTACCCTTTAATAAGGCATACTAATAGTGTATTACAAAGGACTTGAAAATAAGTATACTTTTCATAGGTACACTAAATTACCACTATAAGTATTTTCAATATACTTTTTAAAAGTACACTGAAATACAGCTTAAATGAACTTACATTAAAGTGCACTTTTTATAAGTATACTGAAATACCACTTAAAGTATTGCAGAATTAGTATATTTATTTTTAGTACATTGAAGTTGAACTTAATGACATCTATTTTGAAGTACACTTTTTTAAAGTACATGTTAAATATACTTTAAATTAAGCACAAAAAGTAAAAGTATACTTGTAATAGCTTTTGTATACATAAATTATATTTATAATACACTTTATAATAGACTTTGACACATCTACACCTGCATCCAGGAGAGTATTTTTGATCTGTTGGGCTGTTGTCAGGGGGGTTTTCTTCACCATAGAGAGTATTCTCCGGTCATCCACTACAGTGGTTTTCCTCAGTCTGCCAGGTCTTTTGACATAATTGCGTTCACCATTTGTTTTTTTCTTGTTAATGATGAACCAAACTGTTGACTTGGGCATGCCCAGGGTTTTTGCAATGTCCCTGATTGATTGATTTTCATTTCTGAGCCATATGACGGCCAGCTTAATTTGCATCGACACTGCTGTCTTCCTCATGTTGTCACACCCCAACAACAATCTCCAAAGGCAATTGCAAAGCCTAGAATCAAGACTAGACATCTACAAATACCCTCAAATTAAAGCTGACAGTCTGCACCTCAAAATCATTGTCATTGTATCTTTTCAGACTCAAAGTGCTAGAGTACAGAACCAAAATAACAAAAAATGTGTCACTGTCCAATGAATTATGGTGCTCACTGTATAATATGAAAATGTTCATTTAATCTTACATTGAAAGGTTAAATGCTCTCCCCCTTCTCTCTCCATCTCTCCCTCGATTACAGTGCTCTCTGTACAACTCAGGGTCCCCACCCTCACTCCATCTTCTAATCTGTGCTGTTACTTTAATTTCTGCTAGTTGTGACTCTTAAAGGAGTACCATGGTGATTTTCACACTTTCTCTGTTTTATGTGCTATTTGCACAAGAGGCATTGAAGAAACACAATGAGCAAAGTATTAAATATGTCCGTTCTGTATTTTTGGAGAAATATGCGTTTTAAATTCATCGTCCCATTTTCAACCGGTTGAGAAAGTTGTCATTTTTCTACGTCACGAATACAGTAACCACTCCTATTTCCACGCCCCATAAAGAAATCCTGCTGTTCAGACAATGCAAATATTTGACTAACGTTAGGTTCACTTAAATTAGAGTTCCTTTAGATTATTTCTGGTTATATTCATTTAGCTAGCTAGCTAACGTTAGCTAGCTATGAGGTTTGCTTTCATAAGGCAATGTTATCGATAACGTTAGCTTGCTAGTTCGCTTTTATGAGGACGTTATAGTTGTGCTTTTATCTTAACTTGGCTAGCTAGATAGCAAAAATTGTAACTGGATACAAGTCAACGTCCTTACCTTAGCTATCTATCGATCCTTGATATACTACTAAGCTAGCTAGCTTGTGAAAATTCAGTCTCCCAAAGAGAGCGCGTATCATGGGGGTAGCTATGGTAACGGGGAACGGTCTGTCAATCATAGCTAACTGACAGTTCTCATTACCACGCCCAGACGGTTCGGGTGAATTTTTATAGTGGGAAATTTAGGCTTAGAAAAATACGTTTTAAAGTACATTGAAATGACTGAAGAATAAAAAAATTATGCACATTTGTTTTGTTGTTGCCTGAAGACAACTGGGAAGTGTCACGTTCAACCACCATGGTACTCCTTTAAGCTGTAGTGCCGTATTTCCCGGTGGTTCTGACTGTGAGCTGTAGTGCCATATTTCCCGGTGGTTCTGACTGTGAGCTATAGTGCTGTAGTTCCCGGTGGCTCTGACTGTGAGCTGTAGTGCTGTATTTCCCGGTAGTTCTGACTGTGAGCTATAGTGCTGTATTTCCTGGTGGTTCTGACTGTGAGCTGTAGTGCTGTATTTTCCGGTAGTTCTGACTGTGGGCTGGAGTGCTGTATTTCCTGGTGGTTCTGACTGTGAGCTGTAGTGCTGTATTTCCCGGTGGTTCTGACTGTGAGCTGCAGTGCTGTATTTTCCGGTAGTTCTGACTGTGAGCTGTAGTGCTGTATTTCCTGGTGGTTCTGACTGTGAGCTGTAGTGCTGTTATTCCCGGTGGTTCTGACTGTGAGCTGTAGTGTTGTTATCCGCGGTGGTTCTGACTGTGAGCTGTTGTGCTGTATTTCATGGTGGTTCTGACTCTGAGCTGTAGTGCTGTATTTCCAATACGTGTGTCAGGATCAGCCGCTCTGATAACTCATTGGCACTCATGGAACCTCATATCCGGCCTTGTCATCCAGTTCCTCTTTATCACTGTGGCGGCTGTCATCACGGCTGCCTGATGGGTATCAAATTTAATTTGCTAGATACAAAAGATGGCCAGCATGCTACTCTGCCAACTAACTAAAACCCTGAAATTCATTCATTTGCTCAGCCAATAAATATAAATACAGACCACCCTGCTGGCAAATACACACTGTCCAACCAGTAAGTACACACAACCCTGCCATCAAGAAAAAAAAACAACCCTCTTGCCAAATGCCTCTCCGTCAACAAATGGACCTTACCCTGCCAGAAAACTCAGTGATAAATATCTCACTGACAACCGTCTTGCTGGCAAGTAATGGACTGTTGTTGATTCAGCCCACCTAGGTTGCAGGTTGGTGTTGCGTTCGTTTTGTTTATGCTGTGTATTCAATGTGTTGTGGTTGTGGTAGTGTTGTATTTGTCTTGTGCTTATGTTGCGGTTGATCTCCTTCAGCCTGTGATGAGTGGAAGGTGTTGCCGAAGCCCAACCTTCACCGTGATGTCAACCGTTTTGGTCACTCTGCGGTCGTCAGTAACGGGTGAGAGAAGTAGAGATATTGTGTCATGTTTGCCATGTTTATTACACCCGTATACTCTGCTTGATCCATAATTTTTTATCATGAAAGTTATTTTTTTCTCTTACGATTCTATGTGCCAACTCCTATGTGCCTTTTGTATATCTAATTGCACTTTTATTTATTATTTTGTTTGTACTTGGTTATTCATGAATCATTATTCTGTATACACTGTTTGTATGTCTATTTTTTATTATTATCTTTTTAAAACAAGAACTTGTGACAAAGAATTCCAGTATATTAATTATAAATGGTCAATAAACCTTGGCCTTGAACGGAGTGTTCTTCACCTGCCGGTTGGTCAGTTATTAGGGGTCCAAGCAGCGAAACTGGTGGAACCCTATTGTATCTGTTAGGATTATTATTATTATTATTATTATTATTATTATTCTCCGCTATAAGTGTCTGCGGCTCAGCAACCATAAGTCCTAGAGCAACCAAATTTGGTAGGTGGGTTCCTATGGCACCCCTCTACTCAGGCACTACAAATCACCTATTTCGGCCAGATGGTGGCGCTATAACAAAGGGTCATACTTAAAAGGTCATAACACACCACAGAACTTCATTGACCTATGCATCTGAATGTGCTCTACAACTTTGCTATTGGGACCACCTATGTCCGATATATTGTTTGCCTGCCATTTGGACTTTTTTATTAGTTGCGGCCCGGAAGTGCTGCAGCTCTAGATCTAAGTGTTAGGACATGCCGTCTAGGTGTTACAACAGAGTAAAGGTTACGGCAAGCAGCTAGGAGACATCCATGGCGACGCAAGTAATCCGACACCGTCGGGTCTAGTTTTCATCAGTGAGGGGAGGGTCTGAACTTCATAATGGACAATATTATCTTTCTGGCCATTCATAAAAATGTTCTTTCACCACTCAAAAATCATATTCCGTCATAGCAACAAGATAAACCCGACAGTAGCCCTAAGATATGCCAATAAAGCAGTGAAAATGCTGCTCACTGAATAACTAAATAAACGAGACAACGTTTTAAAAAATGATACCATGTCATTGTACAGTCAATATCTGGGACTAAATATTGAATAAATATACAACCTTACCATTAGTTTTATGCGTAGAGATGTCCCTTTTGAGACTGAGTGGTCATATATTGTCTTGGACAATCCGTTTGTGAAATATATGCGCATTTGTGATGCCTAGGTACCTTACAAAATAGCTGTGGGTAATACCATACCTGTTGTTTACGGCGTTGTCGCCCTTTTTAGTACAGTTTGGCTTGGTTGACAATTAATTTTTTCAGTAGGTGAGTGTATAAGCTTTCTAACGATGTATAACATGTCTGATTTTGCTTTTGGAATAGCGTTTTATAGGTCAGTGTAACCAAAATTTTTCTCATCATCACATTCACTGAGGCATTCACTCTGTGGTAGCAGTAAAAGACGCTGCACCTAGCTAAACGTTGTGAACGATATTTTGTAATTTCTTGGGAAATATTATTATTATTGAGGACTTCTGGGCATAGCTAAGCCATATATTTGCTGATAGATCTATCTGACATTGTTTTCTGGAGCAAAACAGAAGCGGATAGCACTGTATCATTGATGTACTGTCTCTGTCTCCATCTACTGAACACAGATAAAATTTCATCATTGCTATGTAAGTACTACTGTGCAAAATATTTTGGTTATATACGTAATTTTTTAAATGGGGTGTCTTTACTTAGGTTAGTCGTATTATATAATGTGGATATTTCACAGTAATGTAAGCGTTTGTTAGTAGTGTAATAGTTTTTGTGTTGCATGCCACAGTGATGACGAGAGTGTTGGAACATTGCCAAAACGTGGTGGACGGTTGAGAATTGTTTTCATATCGTCCCATCCCCATACAAGAAAATATACGAGAGTAGACTACAGAGTAGAGAAATACATACAAAAGTGAATTATTACACATTTAGGTACTGTACAGCATTGTGTGACAATATTTTTGCATTATTTTGAAATCTAATATCAATGTTTCATCTTAAACCTTCATAAGGGGCTCATTTATATGCTTTACAATGGACAGAAAGCATGATATTCCTTTTTGTAGAGATTTTGGATATGTGTCTGGACCCCTAGCTATTTTAGACCACTGTACTGATAGAAAGCTTGTAATTACCACTTGAAAATTATGCAACAGTGCGAGTAAAAACAGTTGATTTGAAGTGAAATACGTGAATTTGTTGTGATTTACAGCAATGCATAATTTAGACATTTTGGGTAGACCTGGAGACGCTGGGTACACTGCTTAGTTTTTGCTTCATAGATCTTTAGTAGTTCTACATATCCACCCTTAGATTTCATGAACTTGTGGTCAAGAAGTTTTTGATCCGGGACATGTATACTTTAACCTGCAATCTCCCAGTATTTCATTGCAAACTAAAAAAGAGCAAATTCATTTTAGATTTTTGCCTAGACAATTGCATTTGTGGCACTTTATTTCTTCCAAAATTATGAATATAAAGTAACCTAAGCGCGTCTCTTAGCACGAAATTGGCCATAAGTCATCAATATTTTATACAATCATCATGATATTCAGTAGATTTTATTTTATTTTAATTTAACCTTTATTTACCCAGGGTATGTTCACTGAGCACGGATGCTCTTTTGCAGGAACGCCCTGCTTCACACTCATACACATTCACACCTGGGAGCTGCCCAGTACAACCACAATCTTCTATTGTTGGCCACTGAGCAGCTCCACTGGAGGCCAATTAAATCAGGGGATGATTAGGTGGCAAGTTTTTGCGAGAGCCAGATCTGGGATTTTAGCCAGGACACCGGGGACCCCCCTACTCTTTGCGAATAGTGTCATGGGATCTTTAATGACCACAGTGAGTCAGGACCTTGGTTTAAGGTCTCATCCGAAACACGGCATCTCCTACAGCACAGTGTCCCCATCACTGCACTGGGGCATATTAGATCAGAGGGAAGATTGCCCCTTGCTGGCCCACCAACACCACTTCCAGCAGCAACTCAGTATTCCCTGGTGGTCTCCCATCCAAGTACTAACCAAGCCCACACCTGCTTAGCTTCAGCCAGTCGGCAGGAGCAGAGTGCGTGGTGGTATGGCTGCAAGTAAATATGTTGGGTGAAGGTATATGATCATCAGGACAAAACCATTTTAAAATCGCTCCTTAGGGGCAATAGTGCCAATGCTTGGACCCCTCCCAACGCCGCTTGCGGCTTTAATTATTATTTGTAGTAGTAGTAGCAGTAGCAGAAGCAGCAGCAGCAACAGTAGCAGTAGTAGTAGCAGTAATAGTAGCAGTAGCAGTAGCAGCAGTAGTAGTAGTAGCAGCAGCAGTACCACTGTTGTGGTATGCTGTGATGGTTGGTATGTATTATTTATCATTATTGTGATGGTATGTTGTTACCCCCCCCCCCCCCATTACAGGTCAATGTACTTATTTGGAGGGTTCTCCAGTGTTTTGCTCAATGACGTGCTGGTGTACCGGCCCCCCAGCTGTGAGGCCTTCCGCTCTCAGGAGGCGTGCCTGCATCCAGTCCCTGAGGTTCGCTGCATCTGGAGCAGGGGTCGCTGCGTGTCCTGGGACCCTGCCCACACCAACGGCAGCCTCCCCACCACCTTCTGCCCCCCGAAATTCTGTAAGTGTGCCCTCTATACTCATGTGTGTACATGTATTAAAACTGAATCCATAAATGTATGTATGTGCACTAAAAACTGCATCTGTAAGTGTGTACACATGCAAAAAAAGACTGGCCTCAAAGTTTCTGTATGGGCACTAAAGACTACCTATAAGTGTGCGTACACACAAAAGACTGGAAGTGTATTTGAGTACTGATGATAGGTCATGTAAGCATAGGTGTATGCATGTATGTATGCCTGTGAGCACGTATGTATATTTGTGTATATTAGTGAGGCCACCTGTCAGCATTAATATGCATTAATAATGGTATCTGTAAGCATTGTGGCAGGCTCACGGGTGTGGGGTTTCCACGTCACCAATTCAATAACTAAACACGCACACGAAACACAACTAGAGTGCAATTGGGGGATTTATTAGGGAAATTTACAAACGGAGGGAAAGGGGGAAATTCAGCAACCAATTCACAGTCCACAATCCGTTCTCGTTGTCCTTTCTCCGTATTCCAGGGGTAATCCAAAAAACTAGGTCCTCAGCCAAAACAGTTCTGTACACAGCGGGGTTAGTCAAACAGTCCAGGTCACAACAGGTAATAACAAGATATTTCTCAGCTCTCTCTCTCTCTCTCTCTCTCTCTCTCTCTCTCTCTCTCTCTCTCTCTCTCTCTCTCTCTCTCTCTCTCTCTCTCTCTCTCTCTCTCTCTCTCTCTCTCTCTCTCTCTCTCTCTCTCTCTCTCTCTCTCTCTCTCTCTCTCTCTCTCTCTCTCACTCTCCGCAACACGCGTTTCCCTCTCGGGACTTTGCGCTGTTTGTGCAAACCGCTTCCCCTTTTATCCCCATGCACTTAATGGCTTAATGAAGCCCAGGCTTGCCTCGTTGGGGCAGGAAGTCCATATAAGGCTCGGGGGTGGAGCCAGCGGGCTACAACATATCTGCCCTGAATTACCACTCCCCTCACCTCTCCCTGCCGTCTGCCACACACCCCCCCCCCCCCAGCTCCGACTGGGAGGGAGGGGCGGTCCAGCTCCCTAGAGCATCCCTCCTGGAGAGGGCATCGGCATTCCATGGGCTGCACCTGATCTGTGGACGACAGAGAAAGCAAAGGGCTGTAAGGACAGGAAACGCCGGGTGACCCGGGCGTTACTGTCCTTATTGCGTGACATCCAAACCAGTGGTGCATGGTCCGTTACGAGGGTGAAGTGCCGTCCCAATACGTAATATTTCAGCGTTTCCAGTGCCCACTTGATCGCTAGACATTCTTTCTCCACATTCTTTCTTTGCTCCCGCGGTAACAGCTTCCGGCTAATGTATAAGACTGGGTGTTCCTCACCTTCTTGTAGCTGTGATAGGACGGCCCCCACCCCTGTTTCGGACACATCGGTCTGCACCACCAGTGGTTTGGAGAAGTTTGGGGTCACCAGCACGGGTCCAGAACACAGTGCTCCCTTTAGGTCCTGGAAGGCTTTCTCCGCCTCCTCGGTCCATGTCACCTGGGCGGGCAGATGGCTCCTGGTCAGATCCGTCAGGGGGCTGGCTCGGGAGGCAAAGTTGGGAACAAATCTCCGGTAGTAACTCGTCAACCCTACAAACGTGCGTACTTGCTTCTTGGTGAGGGGGCGTGGCCAGTCCCAAATCGCCTCCACTTTCTTCACCTGGGGTTTTACACATCCCCTCCCGATTGTGTACCCCAAGTACTCAACCTCCCGCAGGCCGAGCCAACATTTTTTTGGGTTAGCTGTTAGCCCCGCCCCCCTTAAGGCCTGCAAAACTGTGTTCACCTGGTTTAGGTGGATCTCCCACTTGTTCCCATGGATTACAATATCATCGAGGTAGGCCGCCGCATACTCAGGATGTGGACGGAGAACCTGGTCCATCAACCTCTGGAAGGTGGGTGGGGCCCCGTGCAATCCAAAGGGCAGCTTCTTGTACTGGAACAGCCCGTCAGGGGTGGCGAAAGCAGTTTTCTCCCGCCCCTCGGGAGCTAAGGACACCTGCCAATAACCCTTTGTCAGGTTAAGTGTGCTGATAAACCGGGCGGTCCCTAGCCGTTCTATTAGTTCATCAATTCGGGGCATCGGGTAGGCATCGAACTTTGAGATTTCATTCAACTTTCTAAAATCATTACAGAAGCGAATGGTGCCGTCTGGTTTTGGCACTAACACTATGGGGCTGCACCACTCACTATTCGACTCTTCGATGATTCCAGCTTCCAACATCGTTTTTACCTCGTCCCTGATGGCGTCTCTCCTTGCTTCTGGTATGCGGTAGGGTCTCAACTTCACCTTTTTCCCGGGTTCAGTGATGATGTTGTGCTGTACCAGATCGGTGTGTCCCGGTTTACTGGAGAACACATCTTGGTTCTGGCCGACCAACTCCCTCAGCTCCTGCTTCTGTGCTTGGCTCAGCTGCTCCCCCAGTGGCACCTCCACAGGCTTGGTCTCTGTAGTAGCCTTCTTTGGGGGAATGGAGTAGAGTACCTCACGTGCATTCCATTTTTTTAACAAATTCACATGGTAAATCTGGGTCAGATGCCTACGCCCCGGCTGTCTGACCCTATAATTGACTTCACCCACCTTCTCAAGGACTTCATATGACCCGTTCCATTGGGCCAAAAACTTACATTCTGAGGTGGGGACCAACACCAACACTTTGTCTCCTGGCTGGAAGTCTCTTCGTTGCGCCCCTCTGTTGTACACCCGTGCTTAGGCATCCTGTGCCTCCTGCATGTGTTCTCGTACCAGGGGCCACAGGGTTGCCATCCAGTCTCTCATGTCTTCCACGTGTTCCACCATGGTTCAATGGGGCGACGGTTGCTGTTCCCAGGCTTCTTTAGCCACGTCCAGTAGTCCTCGGGGTCATCTCCCGTACAGGAGTTCAAAGGGAGAGAAACCTGTTGAAGCTTGGGGCACTTCTCGGATCGAGAACATCAGGTAGGGTAGTAGCTGGTCCCAATTCCTCCCGTCCGCCTCCATCACCTTCTTTAGCATCTGCTTTAGGGTTCGATTGAATCTTTCCACCAATCCATCGGTCTGCGGGTGGTACACTGAGGTGCGCAACTGGGTTATCTTCATTAGTTTGCAGAGATCCTTCATGATTCGCGACATGAACGGGGTTCCCTGGTCGGTTAATATCTCGTCGGGGATGCCGACTCGGGCGAACAGCATGACTAGCTCCCGTGCGATTCCCTTGGCAGCCATGGTGCGCAGGGGGATAGCTTCTGGGTACCTGGTGGCATAATCCAGAATCACCAGGATGTATTGGTGCCCTCGGCTGCTCTTGGGTAGAGGTCCCACCAGGTCCATTGCGATCCTGCTGAAAGGGACTGAAAGGATGGGTAGGGGATTTAAGAGGCTGCGAAAGTGTGGTTTTGGTGCCACCTGTTGGCACTCCGGGCAACTGCCGCAGTAATCTTCCACTGCCCTCTTCACACCAGGCCAGTAAAATCGTGCCTTGATCCGGTCTAAGGTCTTCTCCACCCCTAGGTGAGCCCCAAGAAGGTGGGAGTGCGCCAACTGCAGGACAGTTTGTACAAAGCGTCGGGGCACCAACAACAATTCTAAACATTTGTCGTTTTTCTTCACAACCTTATAAAACATTTTCTTCTTTATCGAAAAATGGGGGTATGTGATCTGACTTACCCCCTCGATAGGCTTTCTGTCCACCACTGCCACCTGCTGAAGACCGCTGGCCAGGTTGGAATCCTCCATTTGGGCCATCCCAAACCGGGCTCTGGCACCACCTCGTGGTCCATCGGGAATATGCCGTCCAGACTCGCCTCACCTTCCTCCAGTCTTGCTTCATCTGAGTCGCCCTCAGAGAGGGGTTCTGTTGACGCCTGGGGGTCCACTTCCTGGAATCCACACATCCAGCTATCACCCCTTCTGGCATCCCTCCTGCCTCTCCGGCTTCCTCCTCCCTTTTGGTTCCCTCGTTTCCCCACATCTCCGGACATACTGGCCCACAGTTGGCGGAACATCGGGGAATCTCTCCCGATAAGGTAGGTTTGGGACGACTCCCGCTGGTCCCGTGTGTTGTCCCTTTGTGGTCTGTAGGTGGAGGAGTGTGGTAGGGTAGTTCTTAGTCTTACCGTGTATGCATGTGATGGCCGCGGTGTCAGTCAGGTTCGGGGACTGGGCGTAGTCGGGGCAAATCAGGGTCACCATACTCCCGGAGTCCAAAAGTGCTGTGGTGTCCTTTCCATTGGCCCTTACCGGGGTAACAGGGGTAGGACTACTCTCCTCAGCCCAGCATGCCATCAGCAAGCCACAGGGACGCCCGGTGCCTACCTCACTGGCTGAGGCCGAAGGCATCTGGACATCACTGTTTGTACAGCTCCAGGCGATGTGTCCTGGCTCACCACACTCGTAGCACTTCCTGCCGTCCATGTTCAGGAAGGGGCGTCGTCTTGGGGAGCTGACTATTGGGGTCCCTCCATCCTTGGCCGTGGTCCAGGCATGGTCCTCCATCCTTCTCGCTCCTTTGGGCGAGTGGAGGGTTCAGCCTTCAGTGGTCGTCCGCTGCGCAGGACCTCCAAAGCCACCTGTTGACCTTCCACCAGTTCCACCAGCTGATCCGCGCTCTGTGGGTTAGCTTGGCTTGCCAACTTCTTAGCTTCAAATGGGAGAGAGCGTAGAAATTTATCAATGACCACTTTCTCGAGGGGCGTGGTCGTCAGTGGTTCCGCCGTTAGCCAGCTCTTGGTCAGCCTAATCAGATCATGCATTTGCGATCGGGGGGACACTGTGGCATCATACGTCCAATCATGGAACCTTTGCGCCCGGCTAATCAGAGTTTAACCATACCGGTGCAGGATTTCCTTTTTCAGCCCTGCATAATGCGTCGCCTGTTCAGCCGTCAGATCCTGATAGGTCTTCTGTGCCGCGCCTGACAGGAAGGGTGCTAGCAGGCTGGCCCATTGCTCATGGGGCCATTTCTCCCTAGCCGCCGTCCTCTCAAAGGCTTGGAGGTAAGCCTCAATGTCATCAGCTTCTGTTAGCTTCAGCAGAAACATACTGGGTTTAGGATGGGAGACTGCTGCGCCTGCAACCACGGCGGCATGGGCGGCTGTCAGCTGGCTGAGTTCAGCTCGCAGGAGAGCGGTCTGCTGACGCTGTTCCTCCAGAAACTCCTGATGCATAACCTGCTGCGCTATGTTCGTCTCCACTAGTTGTTTCACTAATGCTTCCATTATGCTCCGTGTCTGTTTAGTTATTGAGCTTGGATGATGCCTGCATTCTCCACCATATGTGGCAGGCTCACGGGTGTGGGGTTTCCACGTTACCAATTAAATAACTAAACATGCACACGAAACACAACTAGAGTGCAATTGGGGGATTTATTAGGGAAATTTACAAACGGAGGGAAAGGGGGAAATTCAGCAACCAATTCACAGTCTACAATCCGTTCTCGTTGTCCTTTCTCCGTATTCCAGGGGTAATCCAAAAAACCAGGTCCTCAGCCAAAACAGTTCGGTACACAGTGGGGTTAGTCAAACAGTCCAGGTCACAACAGGTAATCACACAGATATTTCTCAGCTCTCTCTCACTCTCCGCAACACGCGTTTCCCTCTCGGTACTTTGCGCTGTTTGTGCAAACCGCTTCCCCTTTTATCCCCATGCACTTAATGGCTTAATGAAGCCCAGGCTTGCCTCGTTGGGGCAGGAAGTCCATATAAGGCTCGGGGGTGGAGCCAGCGGGCTGCAACATATCTGCCCTCAATTACCACTCCCCTCACCTCTCCCTGCCGTCTACCACAGCATGTATATCCATTAAAGATGCTACCTGTAATCATGCATATCCATTAATGATGGTACCTGTAAGCATTAATGATGTGCCCTTATCACTTAATGGAGAGATGCACTTGCCTGTACTTAAGGCTTGACTCCACCTGAGGCAGTGCATAGTTCACTCATGGTTTCAGGTTTTGACTGTTCCTGGACCTCCCTACTGAAATAATGACCACATGGAATTATTTACCCTGCCTGGTTTCATCTGCTTACTGTACTCCCAGGGACAACTGCACTAGTCTGACACTGAGAGAATGAGCTCACGCACCATTTACATAATCCTTTGTGCAGCAGTGCTCGTGCCTTTGTGCTTTTTGAATTTGGTAAATGGGACACTGTTAGTCTAGAAGGCAAAACAATTTGTTTGATTTTTATTTTCATTATTTCTGACTCAACCTACAGACCCCCCTTCAACCCCCTACTGATACAGGAGAGGTGCATGATGGGAATGTTGAGGCTTTGCGCTCGTTAGCAGTGGGAATGCTGGTGATGAAACAAAGTTTTCTGTAAAACTCCATCTTTCTGTAAAGCTCCTTGCCGAAGACCCTCTACAATAACAACATCATGTGTTTTATATTGAGTGCTTTGTCAACACCTCCACACTTTACCATCACAGAAACTCCTGAAGTTTCCAATTTAGCTTTGATGCCGGTGAGAACAACCAGTAAGGGAAGAAGAATGGACTGCCTCCCTGATTAATATCCTATGTACCATATTGGATTGCATTGTGGGTTTATGGACCTTTGCCTTTGTCTCACTTGGTTAAGCTTACATTTAAAGAACTGAAAAACATCAAACAACATTGCAAGGAAGCTGGGGAGAGTAATTCAATATAACCTTCATGGGGTTGTATTCAAGATTATTTAATATTTGTGTTTATCAAATTTTTAAGCAATAACAGAAATGTATTCATTAGTGAACTGGGCTGTCAACTGAGAATGATTAAATGGCCCCCCTTCCAATGTGTGTGTCCCCATCAAGATACATATATTTATTCAGAGATCCTGTGGATCAGTTTGTGAGTTCCTGCTGTTGCGTGACAGCATAGGTTCAAGGACCCAGTTATAGCTCCCCTGCAGCAGCGAGTTTAGCTACTTTGGAAAAGGTATGAACAACAACACTGTCCGATGTGGCCAGACAACGCGTCATCCGCACCAGTTCATTTGAAGCATGTGGAAGCCTTTACGTGTTCAACAGCCTTTCATATGGAAGTAGTAAATTATCACTAAACAAAAATGTACATAGATGTATCCATTTGGACATTGAAAGCGAAAAACACTGAATCGGCCTTCAATTTTAGGTAATCATCTGTAATTGCACCTTTGAGTTGTGATGGTCTGTGATTAATCTGCGTTGAGAGGTTTCAAAGGTGTGTTTAAACAGCACTAATCGGTGAGAGAAAAAGACGACTGGCTGATTAGTCTAATCTCAGTACTCCATTACTCAGTATCCTTATCTGCAGGAGACAGACAGATAGTCAGGCAGCCAGGCAAATAAACGCCCTCAGCCAGACAAACAGACCGGCCATGGCTGTACTGTTTAAATCCTTTCTATCTGGGAACCAACCACACAGGTTTGGCATTTTAGCCACAGTGCTTTTTATATGATCAGCACCAGAGGTCGGTTTGGCTTAATTGTGACCAGGTTGAACGAGAGCGTAATTATATCCGTCTGGTGAAATGGGACCACGTGACCTGGTTTTACGGGTGAATCTGAGGGGAATAGCTTTGGGTGGGTGCTCTGGATGGCTTCCTCATTTCTCTCTCTCCTTCCCTCCCTCTGTCCCTGCCTTTCTCTTTGTCTGTGTCTTCCTTCTTTTACACCCTTCCTCTTTCCTGCTCTTTCTCCTTCTCTCCCTCTCTCTTTCTTTCTCTCTGTCCTGCTCTCTCCCTCCCTCTCTCTACCTCCCTTCCAGTAGCAGCGGACGAGAGATGTTACAGGTACTCCGACTGCTCCAGCTGCACCTCCAACACTAACGGCTGTCAGTGGTGTGATGATAAGAAGTGCATCTCCAGCTCCAGCAACTTCACTTTAGTGAGTCAGCCAGCAAGGGGACAGAGACATGTCCTGATCTGACTTGTAGCTCTGGTTTAATTCCACCTAGCTTACTGTACTTAAGAGTTTTGACTGAAATGAGAATGTTTATAATCTAGTTTAAATGGGACGTTCTTCATTTCTTAGGGGATAGAGAGGGCAGGAAAGTTTTGTTGGAGTACTGGCGAATGAGGCTCAAATATGATGTAGTTACTGTCTGAGTAATCTGTAGTGAAGAACATAGTTGTCTCTAGGTATGGTTCAGAGGGCACCAAACAGCTTTAATCTCTTATTATTTGTGCAGTGTTGATTTCTGTTTAGGTTTGAGTGAAGAATGTTGTAGTATGTTGTTGCCTATGGAGAATTGTTACATTAGCACAGTGTTCTTTGTATAAATTCTGTCTATTGCTTTCTATCACTCTCTTTCACTTACAGTCAGTAAAGAACTTCAGCAAGTGTCACATTAGGAAGGAGCAGGTGTGCATCCGGCTGGCTACCTGCAGGGCCTGCGCTCTCAACCTCAACTGCCAATGGGATCCACAGCAGCAAGAGTGCCATGCCCTGCCTGGTGAGACAGGACAGGCTACACCCCTTTAAAACATTTTTTTACCTATGGACTGTTTCTGGTGTTTTTTTTTCTTACTTCCAAATTTAGAATGGTCAATCATGCTCATACTGCATCGCTTATTGAGAGACACAGACATTGTCATATCGCAGTTAACAAGTCGGGTTTACACAGGCATGAATCAGAGGAATACACTTCACGTCACGTGCAGCTCAACAGGCGAACCACAGGTGCCCATTCGACCAGCGGGTGTTGCTGGTGTGCAACGCAACATTGTAAACCTGGCCGGCTGAAACCCTCCCTCACCGGGTGATGCTGGCACCAAATACGCGTAGCCCTGTGGGGCTGCTGGCCACAGTCGGCATGGGCTTGGTCCAGATTTGATACCAGAACGCAGCACTCATTCACGCCTGGTGCCTGGAGCAGGAAACACCACTCAGCTGCTCTTTCAGTTTTAGTCATTAAGTAGTTTGTCACCAGTTATTTACAAAATCCTTCCACAGATTTCTCCTGCAAATATGCTAATATTGATATTTATACTGTGTCTATGCGGTATGTCCATCAGTTCTGTGAATGACTGAATGTGTCTGTGAATGAGTCTGTGTCTGTTCGTGTGTGAGTGAGAGAGAGAAACAGAGAATGTATTTATATATCTGTGTGTGCGTATTTGTGTTAGCTACATGGAGTAACTGTCTATTTTAGGATGTTTTTCCTGCCTTCGTAGTCTCTCAGCCATTATTTCTGGGTCTTTGCTAGACAACCCATTAGTATGCTAAGCCCAATTTCCATTAAAGCAACAATGTGAGCGTAACATACATAATTTTATGTTTGTGTAAAATTACCCCTGTGGAAATCTGGGGAGCTCACAAGTGGGTTTATAGCTGGTATGTGATGTATTTTTAATATTCATACAGAAACACAAACAAAAACAAGTCTTTTGTGGAATATAAGTGAGAAGTGGGTCAATTCGGATTGTTTCGGTTCTGTTTATGAGAAGGTTTCTGGGTTGTATCACTGAAAACACTAAAGGTTGACCAGATTAGAATGAGGATAAGGGCGTGTTTATTAGAACAGCCAAGTGCATTTGAATCAGGTTTTACCATGTCTGGTTTTGGGTCGTGACATAATCCAGCGTGGTTTATATACAGATTAACTTCATATTATCATTATTATCGCTCATTAGTGCTGTAGGTCCAGGTATATCACTCTAACAGCCTCATTTAGCATTTGAGATGGTGTGCAGGTTTGTATCTTGAGGAGAGGTTTTATATACACTGCAATGTTATAATTGCATTGAGGCATTTAGCTGACGCTCTCACCCGAAGTTATTTATGCGTGTGCATACAGAAAGGTTTTAGCAGGGCCCTACGTTTCGGCTTCAATTTCGGCGTGGAATTGTGAGAACAGCTTATATAACACAATCCCACATGTACATTCAAAATAAATCCCACAATGTATTCATGCTGCGAGATATTTTTATTTCATGATTCCTACACATGAAATACAAATGAGTTCTCAAGAGAATTTCAGTACTGTAGGGCAGCATCCCAGTACCCTTTGTTGGCTAAGTCTGCGTGCTGGGTTGTGTGCCACCTGCAATAATGAGTCTGTCCCTGTACTGTAGGAGGCAAATATAAGTCAGAGCTGTTGGCTTGTGGCCCTCTTAGTGGCCCCCTTGCAGTTTGGAGGCTTGAAGGAGAATGAGCAAATTTATTTCTCAATTCTTTGGTCATAGTTGAGGCACGCACCCCTTGAAACTTGTGGTTAATTTTTATTAACTTTATAAAATGTCATGCCACAAATACGGCCTGTGCTTGGTCAGAAAAATGTTAACAGAAACTACATAGTTATGTTTCCATCACTGTGATTACTTAATTTATCATGCCATGAATGATAAATGCCCAATTACGTATGTTTTGCTAATGATGTCCTTCTGCATAAAAAAGATAAAACATTACAGGACAATTATCCAGCTAGCCAGCTAAAATGACTAAACTGGCAATTAATGAGCTATTAAAATAGCAGACTACTAGCTTGTTAGCTACCAAACTTGAGAATGGATTAAGACTGCAAGCTAACTCATTCCTTGATACGTTACCAGGCGAGCTAATTCTGTAACTGCTTGTTAATTTGGAAAAAGTTAAAAAGTATTGAAATGTATTTTATCCAACTGACCAGCTAGTGAGATTGAAAACTGGAAAAAGTTAAAAAGTGATAAGTATTGGAATGTATTTTATCCGACTGACCAGCTAGTGAGAAAAATTTGTGAGAAAATGCATTTCAATGCCTTTATCATCATTTTCCTGGCTAATGGGATAAAAATGTGAGGTCTAGCAAAATAAACTGCACCACAACTACAGGAAGAACTCAGTGCAACTAGGGAGTCACCAGCTTACCTGACTACAGTGAAATGGCGACTACAATCTCTTGGTCTTGAACTATGCATATCTGTGAAAAAGCCTTTGCTATGTGAAGAAAAGGCTCCAGTGGGCTAACCACCATCAACACTGGACCAAGAAAGATTGGGAAACAACAGAAACACATCCTTTTAAACCAGCATCAACACTGGACCAAGAAAGATTGGGAAACAACAGAAACACATCCTTTTAAGCCGTTTCACTGTATTCAGTGAAACTGGTTTCTCTGGAGTTGCATTGAATTATTCCTGTAATTTTGGTGAAGTTTTGTGGTGGTATCTTTTGCTCGACACCACAAGATATTTGTCCTCTGCCCCTAACGTTATCCTTAGTCTTCCTGCCCATCAGCTGGACCCTTCTGAGTGTGTGCTGAACACTGCACCTGGAAATCTTAAGGTTCAATTTCTTGCTGGGAATTGCCACAATATGTTCTTGGCTTCGCACATCTAAACCAAACTCTTTCTTTGCCATATTTCTTGAAACGTTAGTGCCTATTTTGCTTACACTACAGGTCAATGATATTAGGCTACCTATGGTTTAAAAAAACTTAAGGTAGATAAGATTTTAGTCAATTTAACTTAAACAATTCATGCTTTGTTGAATTTGCTTTCCAAAAATGATATTTAACTCAGTTCTGTGTGTGTACAAACGCTGCAAATGAGCAGATTTTCTATTTAGGCTGCCATCTCCTGAATAAATGGTCAATTAATTAGCCTTGAGAAATTAAATATTTATCCAAACATGATAGAGAGGGTATTACAGGATCTCTCATCTGTTGCGAGTCTTAATCTGTCACTTTTTGTAACAAAGATGGAAGAATTAAAATTTAATAATCTTTCTACTTTAGAATCTCTTTGATACCAAAATGTTGAACTTGCTCATTTTAAGGTGGTTCACAACAATCCGTAATATTATTTGTTGCATTTTATCTGTCATTTATTTAAGTGTCTCATTTTTACCGATTCATTTTTACAGGCACATTCTTGAAAATATTCTTGGATATCTTACTTGGATTTAGCTTTTACAAATGTTGCTGTTTTCCCCTATGGAGAAAAGCATTCCATTTGTGTTCTGCCATAACAATACCATCAAAAAGCACAAATGTCTATTATATTTCAAAGAGAGTGCTAGATTCTAGCTGAGTCTAAAGTAGATGTCTCACCTGCACATCGACATCTACACCCTCCTCCCTTTTTTTGCTCTTCCATCTGTTCTTGCCACATTATCTGTTAAAAATGTATTTCTCCAGTTTTTAATATTTAACTTGGGTGGTGCAGATCTATGAAATGAAAGTATGCTTACATTGATTGCTTTGATGTGTGATGTGTGTGACCCGCTCTCTTCTATGGGGTTATAGCCCACCTGTGTGGGGATGGCTGGAGCCGCGTTGGGGAGGCCTGTCTGCGAATAAACTCCAGCCGTGAGAGCTACGACAACGCGCAGCACTACTGCAAGAACCTGGACGGCAGCATCGCCTCCCTCACCAGCGCGAAGCAGGTCGACTTCATTCTGGAGGAGCTGCAAAAGTACGAGCTGCAGGAGAAGGTGAGTCGCTGATCCAGGAGCAGCCTGCTGTGTGTGTGTGTGTGTGTGTGTGTGTGTGTACGTGTGTGTTCCTGTGTGAAGTAAACACAGTGACAGCAAAAGTACGTACAGCACTTACACTGTCCTCCATCCAGAAATGGTAGGAAGCAAACATGGATTATTCTAGATATCAATCTCCTCACAGTTACTGGGCTTGTACATAAACCTTGAAACAGATAGTTAGCCTCAGATTGTAACTAATGCTGTTTTATCTATTAAAATTTATTATGGTGGACTGTATTTCTAATTAAACTGTTAAACTGAATTCCAACAGAATTTTTAAAGTACAAGCATGCACCAATTTGCCTTATGTCTTGTTGTTGAGACATTTGTCATTTGCAATAGTGGAGTTTGCAAGAAGCTCCCTTGATCCTACAGATAGGAGCAGTGCTTTACTGTTTTGGAGAGTTAATTTTGTTTGCCCTGTATGGGGTCACTTAGGACTAGCTGGCCAGTATGCCCTGGCTCGGCTTGTACTGTAAATTCCTGTAATTTGTGCCAGAAAAAAGGCCGGTTCTCACTCTTTCAGAGACTTTGGCTTCTGCAGAGGGCAGAGGGCAGGTCCATTCCCATATTCGAAGTGCTTCTAAAATATTGATCATTTCTAGTGCTGCCTTTTTTTGTTTGTTTCTATCCATCGATTGATTCTGCATTCTGTTCAGCCAGAACCCAGCAAGTGGTAAGAAATACAATTTAAAAACCGTTTTTCTTTGCGAGGAGGAAATGCTTTTCCATTGTTGGGGATGTAGAATTGTTGTGTGTTTGGGGATATGCGGATATGCTACCTACAACTACAAACCAGGAGCACTATACCAACCCTCCACAATAACCGCCCCCCCCAAAAAAACGGTCCTGGTCAGTGGAGCAGATCCCCAGAATTGCCACTCACCTTTGTGACAAACCAGAGTCGTGGTTACAGGGTGTGCAAAATAGACCAGCCTCTGGCAACGGTTCTGGTTTATAGAGAAACTTTGCTGTGTTTATGAGTGTGATCTGTGCGTTTTAACTATGCTGTGTTTTTGGTGTGTTGCGTTGTGATTCTCCCCCTTGGCAGAAGATCTCCCCGTGGGTAGGGCTGAGGAAGATTAACGTGTCCTATTGGGGCTGGGAGGACTCCTCCCCCTTCACCAACACCTCCCTGCAGTGGCTCCCGGGCGAGCCCAGCGATTCGGGGTTCTGTGCCTACCTGGACCGGGCCGAGGTGTCGGGCCTGAAGGCCAACCCCTGCACCGCCACGACTGACGGCCTCATATGCGAAAAACCTGTCGGTGAGATACCCCGGAATGTAGCTCCACAGGTTAAAACACGAACTCCTCTGACTATCCAGCAACCCTCAAAACACACCCTCCTCTAATAACCAAACACCCTAAAACACAACCCCACAGGCTAAAACATGAACCCGTCGGACAGTCCAGCAATCCTTAAAACACGCCCTCCTCATAACAAACACCCTGAAACATGACCCTCCTAATGGCCCAACACTCCTCTAATAATCCAACATTTCAAAACACTACCCTCCCAATAGCCTAAAACGCAACTCTCCTAACGACCCAGCACTCCAAAACACAACACCCCTTAATAGCAGAACAGGTTAAAATGCCACCCCTTCTAATGAACCAATACGCTAAACACAATCCCCCCTAAAGTCCCAACACCCCAGCAGCCTAAAATTCAGCCTTCTCATTTACCCCAGCACCCTAATACGTAATGCCTTTACCACTAAAAGCCCACATCCCTAAAACACAACTCCCTCGAACAGCCTACCACGCTAAAACACAACTCCCTCCAACAGCCCACCATCCAAAAACACAACTCCCTCCAACAGCCCACCACCCTAAAACACAACTCCCTCCAAAAGCCCACCTGTTACGACCACTGTCGTAAGTTTGTTTACATTTGTCTCTCCCACAGTGAGCCCCAATCAGAATGCTCGGCCATGCAAGACACCCTGCTCCCTGCGCAACTCCTGCGCCAACTGCACCAGCCAGGCCATGGAGTGCATGTGGTGCAGCAGCACCAAGCGCTGCGTTGACTCCAACGCCTATGTGATCTCCTTTCCCTACGGACAGTGTCTGGAGTGGCAGACTGGAGAGTGTGTGGGTGAGCATATATCCTGTTCAATGTGCCTGTGTGTAAGAGAGAGATTTAATGTCCCCTTTCCTCTGTATGTCTGTGAGTGTATACCTTCCTCCCTGTGTGAGTATATGCCTTCTTCACTGTGTCTGAGTACATACCTTCCTCACTGTGTTTGTGAGTATATACTTTACCTTCCTCTCTGTGTGTGAGTGAATACAGTGCCAGGAGAAAGTATTTGCCCCCTTCCTGATTTCCTCCATTTTTGAAGATTTGTCACACTGAATGGTTTCAGATCTTTAGATAAAATGTGATACTTGACAGAGGGAACTTAAGTAAACACAAATTTTTAAAAAATTATTATTTAATTTATTTCATGAAAAAGGTTATCAAAAAACCCTTACCGCCCATGTTGGTATCACCTGTTTTGATACCCAAGTTGACTGTTGGCATGATGTTCTTACTGTGAAATGCTGTATTTGCTTCACGGATGAGAAAGAAGATTCACAATTGTTCCAAGCGTACTCCATTTGGGGATAATGACTCTCACTGTTGTTTTTTGGAGTCCCAGAGCCTTAGAAATGGTTTTGTAACCCTTTCCAGACTGATATTTCAACAGCTTTTTTTAAGGTTCAAAGTGAGTGAGGTTTAGATTCAACAAGGCTGGCTGCATTCAAGGCTGGCTGCATGTGTTCAATCAGTATCAATTAAATAGTTTATTGGTTGATTGTGTAACTAAGGGGCCATTTGCTTTTTCACATGGCACTATACCTTCCTCACTAAATGTAATTGCCAAAATTATTAATTTCGAAGCAAATTAGGCTCAACACATGATTTGTCTGATTCACAAAGATGGTTGCAACCTACAATTCATAAAAAGCTTGGATTTCTTAGGACAATCTAAAACTCAGTTGCAATGCAAATCTTCTCTACAAGGTTAGGCCTCTTTGGGTTTAAGGAGATAGAGACTGTTCATCATTACAGACTGAGTCATGCTGTACCAGAATTGCTTAATGGCAAAAATGACATTGAACATGTCCTCTTCAGTCTGTTTTCTGCTATAATTTAAGCAGGGTGTTTTATTGTAAAGAGACAAATATTCAGACCGCTCCAGCTCCAATAACAATGTTGTTTTGATGAAAACTATTCATTTGAGACAGTCAAAGTCTATTAAGTGAGATGGTAAGATGTTCCAAAAAAATTTTTAAAAGTCAATTTGATAGTCATTCAACCAATGGTGGTCATTGGACAACTACAAAAGGTTCAGTAAGGTACAATACTCATATCGTACAGCTATTTATAGCCAAGAACACAGTTCAGTTCACGCAGTGAACATTATTCTGACCTAACTTATGCCATACCAAACTAGGGAGAAGAACAAGCTACAATGTTAGGACAAATACAATCCTCCTGATGTTGTACAGAAGGAATCTGCCGGACCATGATGTTGCCTTGATGTGCTCCTTGCTGGTCGTCCAGGACCACCCCCAGGCTCTTTGCAGGGTGAGAGGCAGTCACTGTGGTGCCATCAACCGTGACTGAGAGCTCAAGTAGTAGGGAGGTCTTGTATGAGAAGAACAGCAGCTCAGTTTTGTTGAGGTTGAGCTTCAGGTGGTGGCTGGCCATCCAGGTTGAGATGTCAGCCAGGCAGGAAGATATTTTATCATCAACCTGTGAGGCAGAGGGGGGGAAAGAGAAGAAGAGTTACGTGTTGTCTGTATTACAGTGATAGGAGAAGCTGTGTGAATTAATAACTGAACCAAGAGATTTGGTGTATATGGAGAACAGCAGAGGACCCAGTACAAATCCCTGTGGTACTCCCGTAACAAGAGGATGAGGAGCAGAGGCAGACCCCATCCGGGTGACCTGGTAGGACCTATCTGCAAGATAGGAAGCGAACCAAGACAGAACAGTCCCAGAAATGCCCATCTCAGCCAAAGTGGAGAGGAGTAAATTGTGGTTGACCATATCGAATGCTGCAGACAGGTCAGAAAGGATCAGGACAGAGGAGAGGCGTGAGGCTCTTGCAGTGGCGAGTGCCTTTGTTACAGCCAGGAGGGCAGTATCTGTTGAATGCCCGGATCAGAAGGCAGACTGGTGAGGGTCTAGCAGGTTGTTCTTATGGAGAAAAGAGATTAGTTGTTTAGGCACTGCTCGCTCAAGGGTTTTGGACAGAAAAGTTAGAAGCGATACGGGCCGATAATTCGTTACATCAGGGGTATGAGGTGGGTTTCTTGAGGAGTGGGGTAACACAAGCCATCTTAAAATCAGAGGGAACATGACCAGGCAAGGGAGGTATTAACAATGGAGGACCGATAGACAAGGATCTCGCCGGATATGGATTGGAGGACTGTAGGTGGGATGGGGTCAAGTGGACAGGTGGTTGCGCGATGAGAAGTGATGAGTTGGAGTACATCGGAGTCCTCCAGCCTCTTGAAGGAGGTCTGTGTGGCCGTGGGTTTGTCCCGGGAGGTAGGGGGGTTCACTGGATGGGCTAAGGAGTTCTGGATTTTACCCACCTTTCCTTCGAAGGCGACCAGAAAGTCATCTGTGGAAAAGGAAGAGGGAGATGGGGGTGGAGGAGAAATGAGGAGGGAAGACAAGGTGGAGAATAGTTTGCATGGGTCAGAGACACATGCACTGATCTTTGATTGGAAAAATGAAGTTTTAGCTGATGTGAGGGCAGATGTGAAAGTTGCCAGCAGGGTGTGATATGCGGTCAGGTCATCAGAGTTCTCCTGGAGCGTAGTGACTCAGACAGCCATGGACAGGGGGGTGAAGAGCGTGCTGGTTTGGAGATAAGAGGACAAAGTGAGTCGAGGGACTGGGAGAGGCATGAGTTAAGGGTGGAGGTACCAAGGTCAACTGGCAGGTTAGAGAAAGAAGCAGGAGGAGGAAGTATAGAGAGAGCAGTGAAGATGAGGGAGGATTGTGACAGAGTAGATATTTTTCCTGAAAGTTACAACGGGTGAGCTGTTAACTTTCGACTGAAGAAATCAAGCTGCACTCAGACAACTGAGATGTGGCTCAAATGTACAGATACTGCTGATGATGTACAGATACTGCTGATGAAGATGGAACCTGGCATGACCTAAACTCAAAAAAATCGTATGAAGGCTTTTAAAAACATGAACAAAATAGACAAAACATGTTTTGCAGCCTAACATACTATTGTACTTCGGAACAGAGCTCACTATTTGGCATAGTCATACAGTTACTTGATTTGCATAAAGGCTTTAGTGAATCTATTGTTAATATGACATGGATAATGTTAGTAGTTATTGCATTGTTTGCAGCTATATTGTGTTGTTGGCAGCTATTGCGCTCTTAGCAGCACAAACTGTGCTCACTATTTTCTCATAGTGGATCTGACCCTCATTCTTAGCTTTCTCTAGTTTCATAAAGGACAGCAGATATATTATTTCAAGAACCTGTAATGGAATTCCATCCTTGTCAAACTATATCCTCAAGGCCTCAATCCAATACACAGTCCTGGGCTTCAGTATCTGACAGTGTTGGCTTTTAAATCTGACTGAAGTCAGACACTTCCTGAGTCTGAAGCTATGTAATGTGTAAACAGTCCTGGCTTTCTGAAACTGACACTATGTAAGTGTGTAAACTGTCCTGGCTTTCTGATTCTGAAGCTCTGTTGTGTGTAAACAGTCCTGGCTTCTGCCTCTGAAGCTCTATTGTATGTGAACTGTCCTGGCTTTCTGATTCTGAAGCTCTGTTGTGTGTAAACAGTCCTGGCTTCTGCCTCTGAAGCTCTATTGTGTGTGAACTGTCCTGGCTTTCTGATTCTGAAGCTCTGTTGTGTGTAAACCGTCCTGGCTTTCTGACTCTGAAGCTCTGTTGTGTGTAAACAGTCCTGGCTTCTGCCTCTGAAGCTCTATTGTGTGTGAACTGTCCTGGCTTTCTGATTCTGAAGCTCTGTTGTGTGTAAACCGTCCTGGCTTTCTGACTCTGAAGCTCTGTTGTGTGTAAACGGTCCTGGCTTCTGCCTCTGAAGCTCTGTTGTGTGTAAACTGGCCTGGCTTTCTGACTCTGAAGCTCTGTTGTGTGTAAACTGTCCTGGCTTCTGCCTCTGAAGCTCTATTGTGTGTGAACTGTCCTGGCTTTCTGATTCTGAAGCTCTGTTGTGTGTAAACCGTCCTGGCTTTCTGACTCTGAAGCTCTGTTGTGTGTAAACAGTCCTGGCTTCTGCCTCTGAAGCTCTGTTGTGTGTAAACTGGCCTGGCTTTCTGACTCTGAAGCTCTGTTGTGTGTAAACAGTCCTGGTTTTCTGACTCTGAAGCTCTGTTGTGTGTAAACAGTCCTGGCTTTCTGAAAATGACACTATGTAGTGTGTAAAGTGTCCTGGCTTTCTGATTCTGAAGCTCTGTTGTGTGTAAACAGTCCTGGCTTCTGCCTCTGAAGCTCTGTTGTGTGTAAACAGTCCTGGTTTTCTGACTCTGAAGCTCTGTTGTGTGTAAACAGTCCTGGCTTTCTGAAAATGACACTATGTAGTGTGTAAAGTGTCCTGGCTTTCTGATTCTGAAGCTCTGTTGTGTGTAAACAGTCCTGGCTTCTGCCTCTGAAGCTCTGTTGTGTGTAAACTGTCCTGGCTTCTGCCTCTGAAGCTGAGGAGCATGTTAAAAATCCTAGTATTTAAGTCTAGTTATGAAGCTCTGGAGCGTGTAAACTGTCCTCGCTTCTGCCTCTGTAGCTCTGTTGTGTGTAAACTGTCCTGGCTTTCTGACTCTGAAGCTCTGTTGTGTGTAAACAGTCCTGGCTTTATGACTCTGAAGCTCTGTTGTCTGTAAACAGTCCTGGCTTTCTGAAAATGACACTATGTAGTGTGTAAAATGTCTTGGCTTTCTGATTCTGAAACTCTGTTGTGTGTAAACAGTCCTGGCTTCTGCCTCTGAAGCTCTGTTGTGTGTAAACAGTCCTGGCTTCTGTCTCTGAAGCTCTGTTGTGTGTAAACAGTCCTGGGTTCTGCCTCTGAAGCTCTGTTGTGTGTAAACTGTCCTGGCTTCTGCCTCTGAAGCTGAGGAGCATGTTAAAAGTCCTAGTATTTAAGTCTAGTTATGAAGCTCTGGAGTGTGTAAACAATGTCAAACATCCTCCACTGGCTGTCTGCACCTAAGTTTCTAAGTGAGGCCATTAAACTGTGAAACCATGGTAATGTAGTGGTGTGTTTATCACTGGGATTCTAATATAACTGCAGTCAGTGGCTAATGTATCTGTAGTATAATACATGTATCAAATACAGGATGGTGTTTCCAGTTGGTCTCCATTGAGCTTCATGAAGCACAGTAAATATGATTACTTATCTTATCTAGTATTATTTTACACAGAGTTTGCGATAGTTTCAGAGCCCTGGAATCCAGGTCCCTGTTATGAAGTTTGAAGGTGGCTATGCAGCTTAGAGCTGAAGGAACAGTTCCTGTAACTAGGCAGTGCTTGCATCGCCATGGGAACTCTGTCACTGACTGCACCCATGAGTTATATACTCACTGTAAACAGCCTTAATGAATACCCAGCAGTGTGTATGAATAATCTTAACTGAGCTCTGTACATTCGCTTTGAGCTTGTTAGCGCTGTAAAAATATGTCCAGATTTTGTAAAACATGTTCGCATCCCACCTTTTTTTCCTCTTCCCTGTAATTCATCGTCTTGCGCCCAATTTATGTAACAGTTCTGCATCATCTCCATGTGGTTGATAAATGCTTAAATGGATTACTATGTAGATCATTTTCTGGTGCTTTTCTTATATATTATTTAATTGCTATTTTAGTATACATATTTGTATATATATTTACGTGCGTACATCTGCGTGTGTATGCTGCAAGCATGTGTACAGATGTGTGTGCGCAGGCATCGCAATCAAATTCTCAGACGACTTGGGAGCGTGATTCACATGCAGGATTCACGAAGCATGCGCACACTGATATACATGCAGAACTTGGAGTTCCATTGGGAGTTATTAAATGATTAAATAAAAGTGCAGGAGATGAGTCGGCAGTATGGAATATAGACACCTACAGTCCACTTACAGTGGAAACACCCCCCCCCCCCAGAGAGGGAGCACAGAGAGGGGAGGAATAGAAACTGGAATTTAGGCAAATATAATGCACATCTCTAAGGTAATGGAATTAAATATACCATTGTTAGCTTTTTATGAGTTAAAAGGAATCGAGGAAGCAGCTTAGTCACGACTACAGACCATACTGATTGGAGGAAGTCATCATCCCTTTCAACTCTTAACCCCAGGATTTCTCTCCTAGTGCGTGGCAGCGGAAGTAACAATTTTTGGGCTTCTCAGCATAAATAACGACATCATAAATCTGCAACCTCGAATAACTGTGCTGTCAGGTTTAAAGAAGAAGCTCCCTAAATCCTGAAACTCTGATGGAGGTTTGCCATATGGAAAGTGGGAAACTATCATCCACACTACATATTATAGTGAGTTATTTTGAGAGTATGAGGAATAATTTCATATATCAAAATGTCTTGGAAGATTTGTGAATCTTGCTTTTGCATTCTAACCTCAATGCTGAAATCAACTAAGTCTACAGAGCAGCTACTACAATGAGTATGTCTATTGTATCACAAACCGGGGATGTGGGGCCTGCTCAATCTTGTGCATTCCCAGTATACATTGAATGAGAGGCCGATCAGGAAGTGATACAGTTGGCCTCAAATTTCACCCATTGAAAATAGCGATGTCCTGGCGTCCATTTATATACTGTCAATGCTCTTGTCCCTGCCCCAGCAGTCCTCCTGAAGAGAGATCGGAGCCCACACGCAGCTCTGAATGGCCACAGTGAAGAGGAATCATTGCCCGCTTTTATTGTGACACCCTATTTTTAGACAGTTGCTATATCTCCCCCTCGCAAGAAACAAACGCGACAAACACTAAAGGTCCTTTTTGCACTGAACTTTGTAAATCTGTGAGAATGAACAGCAACGTTGATCTAGTGTTGCAGGACCCAACGATGCAACAGGCGTTAGCAAGTAGCATTAGCTTTGCATTGCACGTCAGCTGTGCTTCTTTCAGGTTTCAGGCTGACCTACATGTGGGGTGGGCCACACTGGGCTTGGACACTGCACAGTACAGAACTTTTCAGTTTTTCAGCAATGGAAAAAGATGTCATTTAAGGACAATAAGCAGAATTTAGTTTTTCAGCATTTTCATTCTTAAGTTTGTAAAGGTGTATCTTATGGCTTGGTGGAATCATAACTTATTGATGTGCTTTCCTATCTTTTATTTATTTTAGCATTTTTATGTCAATTCATTTTTATTTTCGTGTTCTTTTATTATTTGTTTGCGCGTTATTTTATTAATTATTATTATTCCATTCTTCTCTCACCCTGTCCGTCTCCCTTCCCTCCCTTCTCTCGCTCTGTAGCTCAAAATTGCTCGGGCCTGCGCACCTGTGCTCATTGCCTGGAGCAGCCAGACTGCGGGTGGTGCAGCGACCCCAGCAACACAGGGAGGGGTCAGTGCGTGGAGGGTTCGTACAGGGGGCCCATGAAGGGCGCGGCGTCCAAGCAGAGCCGGGACATGGCGCTGGAGCCCGGGCTGTGTCCCAGGGACCGCGGTTACGACTGGGCCTTCATCTCCTGTCCCGGTGAGAAAATGCCTGTGTCGTGTGTGGTAGAGCGGGGAAAGCACTCCGGGAGGGGGGTAGAGACTCGGGGACATCAAGTCATTAGCCGACTATGACCTGCAGACATTTATTGGCATTGTGCTGCAGACGGCTAGTTGTCGTTATTGAGGGAGATTTCTTTCCTCTCTCCTTGATAAAAAAATTACCATAAGAAATTATAGTTACATTACATTACTGGCATTTAGCAGACGCTCTTACCCAGAGTTACTTACACATCGTTAATATATAACATTTACATACATTTATACAGCTGAATATATACGGAAGCAATGCCGGTTAAGGGTACAACAGCAGTGACCTAGCCAGGAATCTAATCTATCACCTTTATGTTACAAGATCAGTCCCTTACCCATTATACTAAACTGTTGCACTGCCATAGTTATAATCATTCTATAGGATTTTCAACACTTCATTCACATTATTGCTGGCTCAGTTTACGAGTATGTACCATGTTCGTTAATGGAAGCCAATTACAGTTCTCTGAATATATTTGGGCAGAAAAGGAGCTGGTCTCTGATTGGACGCCCTCTTTTCCCAGCTTGCCAGTGTAACGGGCACAGCACCTGTGTGAACGGCAGCGTGTGTGACCAATGTAGGAACCTCACCACCGGACAGCAGTGCCAAACCTGCATGCCGGGTTACCACGGAGACCCCACCAATGGAGGGAAGTGCCAAGGTGAGTGCCCTTGTTCCAGCTGAGCAGACGGCAATGGACGAGATCGAAAATGAGGCTTGCCAAAATATCGTCGGGCATTGTTGGGTTGTTTGCAAGGCCTGTGCTTCGCTGTTGTGGGCCCACTTCGCAGCAACGTTCGCTGCTGCAACATGAGCGCAGTAAGAGGTGGTTACCCTGCTAGTAAGCGGTGATACTGCGCTCTTTGTGAGCGTAGTTGCGTAGCTTAGTACAGAGAAGCAGCGGGGAGACGTGACCGTCCTGCACTTTAAATCCCCACCGCTCCGCAGTCACGAGCCGCTAACCCCGAGAGCTCTGTCCTGCTGTTTAATGGCCGTCCATCTGTCTGTTTAATGACTGCTTGGGGATTGGCGGGTTGTGTTTGGGCTGTCAGAGTATAGTTAGTGTTTATCTCTTTATTGTGCTGTTGAAAGCTCATTAGTGTTTTTATTATCGGGTTATGTAATGAGAGGAGATGGGTATTCATGTGCAATATGCGTTGCAGTAAAAGACCAAGCTGGAATCTGAGGAGCTGCCCCCTGCTGAGGTGGTTATTTGGTCTCCAGGGAAACCCTTTATATTCTGTGATTAATTATTCATGCATCAATATTGCAGCAGAGTTCTTATAGCCCCTCACTAATACCTGCTCTTCTGCATTGATTAGACATTCACGGGGAGCTATGGAGGACATGCTTACGTGTAGCTTAATCACATGTATTTGCTCACATGCACATACAGACACACACACACTCGTTCACTTGCACACATTCACTCACTTTGTTTTTCCTCACACTGTATGCACACACACACACGCATGCGCACACGCGCAGGGTTTCTCCTATATGGGCAAGATCATACAGATCGGCTTATTGTGCCGAACACAGGGAGCTTAGAGGAGAGAAGCACTTACCGTTTAATAAACTCATTTATTCAGAGCCGCTCGCCATTAGCGCTTTAAGACCCACGCATAGATTTACTTCTGCCTCCTAACTTTCAACTCCCCCTTTCCGCTCTTAAGGAAAGGTCGTTTCTCTGACTGTTTACTTTCACACACTGTTCTGTCACAGTCTGTCACTGGCGGCCTTGGAAACGGGACTCGGAAAGGCGTTTTGCAGCCAAACAAATAGCAAGTCGCCTGGCATGACGTAACGGAAGGATAGAGTTCTGCCAGACCACGGTTTCGGATTTTTAAATAAACCAGGCAACTGTTACAACAGAAGAAGAGACAATTTACGTGCTAATATATGTGTTAGTGTAATAATGAGCCGAGGAAAGAGGTGATTAATCACTCCTGTGGTTCAGCATTATTGGAGAGCCTCAGGGCAAAACCAGACACCGGGAAACATCTCCACAGGCTGGCTGTGTCTCGCTGTGCTTCCAACACTTCCTGCACCGTAACCCTGAACGCTCTATATAAGTGCCCTGAACGCTCTGTAAACGCAATGACACGACCAATGCTTTATAAATATCACCTCACCTGCCCACCCAACCCCCCAGCTCTGTGCACACTGTAGTTGTCCTGAGCAGTATAAATGCTCTGAACCCACTGAAAGCTCTGACAGTGACGATCTGAATGCAATCCTTGCCTTGTTGCTCTGTTCATAGTCAGATCAACCGAGCTATACTGATGTCAGTGTAGCTCATTGTTATTAAGCACAGGCAGTGAAAGTCCCCCACATGTCCCCCACAGTGGCCCTGAATCCCAGTGTGTCATTCGCTTCTGACATTTAATCATATTTGGCCAAATATAGTTTACGTGATGTCAGATGCTTCAGGCAGTGAAATCTGTAAAATGTGATTACATGTCAGACGCAGTAGTAGTAGTAGTAGGAGTTTTGAGCCAAATTGATTTGTTTAAAAGTGCTGTATATATAACAGTTTGAGTTTGAATACTATTACTTTTGACGTAATTCTTTACTGTCTGTGTGTCTGTGTTTCTTTGGATCAGCTGGTGGATATGTGTAGTCACCCCATTGACAGCCCACTTTGCTTTGATTTGAAGAGTGAGTGTGGCTCACCTGAGATTTGAGCCTGCCAAAATTCTAAACTTCCACGTGTAAGCGTTGCTTGTGTGTGAGCGGCGTGTGTGTGAGCTGTGTGTGTGAGCACTGTGTTTGTGTGAGCTGCGTGTGTGTGAGCTGCATGTGTGTGTGAGCTGTGTGTGTGTGAGCTGCGTGTGTGTGTGAGCTGCATGTGTGTGTGAGCTGTGTGTGTGTGAGCTGCATTTGTGAGCTGCGTGTGTGAGCTGTGTGTGTGAGTTGCGTGTGTGTGAGCTGTGTGTGTGAGCTGCGTTTGTGAGCTGCGTGTGTGTGAGCTGCATGTGTGTGTTAGCTGCGTGTGTGTGAGCTGCGTTTGTGAGTTGCGTGTGTGTGAGCTCTGTGTGTGTGAGCTGCGTGTGTGTGAGTTGCGTGTGTGTGAGCTGTGTGTTAGCTGCGTTTGTGAGCTGCGTGTGTGTGAGCTGCGCGTGTGTTAGTTGCGTGTGTGTGAACTGCATGTGTGTGTGAGCTGTGTGTGTTAGCTGCGTGTGTGTTAGCTGCGTGTGTGTGAGCTGCGTGTGTGTGAGTTGCGTGTGTGTGTGAGCTGTGTGTTAGCTGCGTTTGTGAGCTGCGTGGGTGTGAGCTGCGTGTGAGTTGCGTGTGTGTGAGCTGCGTGTGTGTGAGCTGCGTGTGTGAGCTGTGTGAGCTGTGTGTGTGTGAGCTGTGTGTGTCTGTTTGTAGTGCCATTCCTCAGCTCTATTTAAAACAGCCACATCTGGGATCAGGCTGTGAATTCTGCGCTCATTAGACACCCTTCTCAACGGAGGCACGGTGCTATTACAGCTGTTATATTTTCCAGTCACACACAGTTTTCTCTACTGAGATTGCTCTTTACTTAACGGTAGTGTGAGCACCTGGGACTGCCATTCACAATTTCTGTCTTTTATAAATCCCCATCAACCTGTGTTTGATATAAATGCTTATGACAGGCATGGGTCAGGCTTAGCGTCATGGAGACTTCCTCGATGCAGCAGGGTCTGTTGGAGGACTAAGCGAGATCTTCCCCCATGGGTCTGCCATTAAACGCCTGGCCCATCTTCTTCTGAAGATCACTCTGACAGGAAGCTGAGATTTTACATTGCAAATGGACAAGAAATTCTCCTGGACATTTTAGATTTTTTAAAAAGTGAGAATTCCTTAGGCAGGTGTGGACATGAGGAAGTGGAAACACTGTCTGAAACGTTGTTGTTTTGGATGAAGTAAAGTTTGTTGATTTGGTTGTTTGGGTTGGGCTTTGTTGCTCTGGGTGAAGTGGAGTGTATTAATTTGGATGTTTGGGGTGGGTGTTGTTGCTTTTGGTGTAGTGGAGTGTGTTGAAAGGTCACAATTCATTTTTGGCTGGACTGCAACAGCGGGGCCAGCCCTACAGACACAAATGTCTGTGACTGAGTGAGTGATGAAGTTACACCATTGGTCAGCCGAGTTATGAAGTTACACCATTGGTCAGCCAGATCACGTGTGTTAGGTCCAGCCATATACTAGGTTTTGACCTGGTCTTGTTAATTTTTTGGTAGTGTTGGGATATCAGGGGGTGTGATGGCACCCATCACCAATGCATGGTAATTTATTACCACAACTATCCACTGGGATGTGACAAAGCCTCCCCTCTGTTACTCAAAACGGTTTTACTGAGGTTGCAGTAATGACGACAACTAAAAGAACATACTCAATACAAAGATCAATGCACTCTTGTGCACAAAGCAATAATGTGTGATGAGTAGTGTTGTGTGTGTAATGTTGCGTGGGTTGAGCTGTGGTTGGTAGATGGAAGGTCAGAGAAATGACCGCGCTTCTGTTTTTTCACCGCTGTTTTATAGTCTCCTTCTGGTGGGTCAGACTTCCGGAAAATTCCCACTGTGAGTCTGTGACAGACCACTGGACCCCAGCTTCTCTCATGGGTCGGCCTTGGTCTCTGTTTACTGCTAAATATGATTAAACTGCCTGACCAGTTCACTCTCTCTCCCTTCTTCTTCCTCCCTCTCCCATTTTCTCCCACTCCATCTGTTGTCCTCACTCCGTCCCTTTTGCAGCTTGTAAGTGTAACGGACATGCGAACGTGTGCCAGGTTCTGACGGGGAAATGCTACTGCACGACCAAAGGCATCAAAGGAGACCAGTGCCAGCTGTAAGTTCCACTGCAATGCCAAATTCAATGCGATGCAAGACTACAGTCACTGCCTCTCATTACATTACATTCATTTAGCAGGTGCTCTTATCCAGAGTGACTTGGATAGGAAACTGCATAAGTGCCGTCACCACACCACTAGGGGTGTGCAGAGACGTCATTATCTGTATCTGTATCTGTATCTGTTCACCCAACAAAATGAGCTGTATCTGTATTCGGATAGAAGACAGGAAGTGGGTGTGGTTTATACTGGAAGTCGCGTTAAATCAGGAAAATATTGTATTTTCTAACATAATATTCATTGGTAATGCAATAGCATATAATTAATTATGAAATATATTTCCACATCCTCATACAGTACTTTTCATCTCTCTCTCTCTTTTTTATTTTTAATTAAACTAAGTTTTATGAACTATCTGAACCCCAGCACCCCCCCCCCCCCCTTTAACTGGGGTACATCAGAAACAGAAAACAATGTTTTATAAATCGAAAGATTCTGGTTTGCATTGGAAATAGAAACTATTTACAGTAAAGATATACAGAAACATATCCTTCAGTTGAAGGGAATAATCCTATCACTGTTTGTTTAACACAGCTTTAAAAAGCAAATTAGCTGCTGTTAAACTGGATTAGTATTGATGTCATTGTAAAGCCATGACTTTAATGCTTTATATCTCAACAATAGCAGTGCCAGTGATTACAATGGCAAAAATCTGGGATTTTTGGAATTATATACAGCTTTGGGGTAAACTCCTCATACTTCTGGGTTTAGCCAGACCCACTTATGGTTTTTATCCGAATACAAATATTTGTGTTGGTTATAACACACAGATACAAATACAAATAGTGCCATCTTCCTCCACCCCTACGGTGTGTGCTGCGTATGTGAGACTCTCTCTGTGGGTATACATTTGTTTGTGTGCGTGTGCCTGAGAGTGTATCATGAGTGTTGTCTGCATTTTTTATTTGGTCTTTGAGAAAATGAAGGATGTTTTGGAAGTCCTTATTCCTGCAGGCAATTGGCAGTATCTCCTGTAAGGGATCTCTGTGTGGCATTTCTTCACATGGCTTCAGGGCTGACAGGTGCTGTCTCTGACTGATGTGACTGAATGTTTTAATATCTGCATCAGCCCAAGGTGCAGTTCCAATGACAGGAGATATATCCATAATTTTGCTTTATTAAAACACACAGTTGAACTTTTTTATGTATGTTAGTTCCCAGGCCAACAGTTTATGATGCTGTGCTGGATTATTCAGAAATGGGGCCTTTTGTTCTCTGGTGTGAATATATCCATTTGTCTTTCCTGTTTGATTGCAATGTAAAAACAAAAATAATGTAATGATTCAAAGGGGTCACAGAGAGGCCATTTGATGCAGACATGTCAGAACTACATTTCCCATCATGCCAGCCTGTAGTCCATTAGAGAAGCAAACTCACTGGGAGGCACAAGGGGGTTATCCTATGTACTGAGGCAGTGTGCAGGATAAAGTAGGCGGTGTACTCCAAACGATGTGATAAAGAACCACCATGTTGCCAAAAGCTCTGTCAGTATCCTCAATACGAACTCTATGTTTTTCCGCTTTATGTCACTCCATACTGCTAGGGGGGGCCCAAACTTGTCACACAGATTTTTCCAAGTTGCTTCGCACAACTCAGGATTATTAATTACATTAATTACATTTTTTGCCAGGAATTTTAGCACATTTCATCTTAAAAATCTCTGCATGATGGATCATAATAAAGATGACGATATCCTTGCACGAGGTCAGCCACTCTTCGTTCAAGGCATGACCACTGCTACCACAGTCTAAATGAGATACAGGAGATTTCAGGAATTGGTGTTGTTAGATTTTGGTGTTTTTTAGCAATGTGTCTTCATTACAGTTTTCAGAATTATAATCTGTTTAAGTCCCCACACCCTTCCTGTTTCTGTCTGGGTGTTGAGTACTCCTTTTCAAATGAAAGCTCTCCCCCAAAACATAGGTGCCATTGGAAAGCAACCCTGGGTGAATACAAACTTTAATGTAAAGAGTCACGATGGTCAGGGACAGGAACCAGGGAAGGAGTGAATTATCACATTGATGTGACCTTTCCTCCTGGCCAGAGACCATTTGTTTAGAGATTGTACTTAAGATGTGCCATTTCTCAATGATAGGGTGTTACACTGGAGATGCTCGTAAGACCATGCATTAAAGAGCTAAACTGTCTTTCACCATCGAATTCGATCCAGTCTCTTTCTTTCCTGAACGCAACTGGAAGCAACAAGCAGCGAACAGAATTTTGATTAAAGAAGACAAACAGATGCATTCTTCAGTGTCCTATCCAATAGGTTTGCCACGATAGAAGTAAATTGAGTAAAGTTTCACCTCATTTTTAGCCTAAAAAATTAGTTGGACAGAATGATAGCCAAATAAATGTTGGGGCAACACTAGGTACATACCTAGCTGCCTAGCATTACTAGTTGCCCCATCTTTTATTTGGCTAGCTTTCTGTCCAAACAATGTATCTTTGGTTTGACTAAAGAATGTGGTTGTTTCCTTATAGAAGGAGGATGAATGGGAATGTAGAGGTGAAATCTGCCCCCGGCTGGTCAACCATGATGCAGCCATCCATGTGACATTTGGCTGAACCAATTGCAGACAGCAGTCTGTGAACTGGTGGGCTGTTTGTGAACTACTTGTGAAGAGTTTTTGCTGGGAGCTTTCACATACCACACTGCACAAACTCAAAACACCGCAGCTTTTTGTTCGTCTCTTTTGTCGAAGCTAGAAAGTGGTGAAAATCACATCACACCACGTACTCCCATCTCCTCTGAGCTTATTACAGTATGGCTCAGTTTCACTCTAACAGTGTTATACCCACAGTAATGAGTTTCACTCATAGGGTATTATTCCCAGAGTAATGGTTTTAACTCTGACAGTTATACCCACAGTAATGAGTTTAACTCTGACAATGTTATACCCACAGTAATGGTTTTAACTCTGACAGTGTTATACCCACAGTAATGGTTTTCCCTCTGACAGTGTTATACCCACAGTAATGGTTTTAACTCTGACAGTGTTATACCCACAGTAATGAGTTTAACTGACAATGTTATACCCACAGTAATGAGTTTCACTCATAGGTTATTATTCCCAGAGTAATGGTTTTAACTCTGACAGTGTTATACCCACAGTAATGCGTTTCACTCTGACAGTGTTATACCCACAGTAATGGTTTTAACTCTGACAGTGTTATACCCACAGTAATGAGTTTCACTCTGACAGTGTTATACCCACAGTAATGGTTTTAACTCTGACAGTGTTAAACCTACAGTAATGGTTTTAACTCTGACAGTGTTATACCTACATTAATGAGTTTAACTCTGACAGTGTTATACCCACAGTAATGGTTTTAACTCTGACAGTGTTATACCCACAGTAATGAGTTTCACTCTGACAGTGTTATACCCACAGTAATGGTTTTAACTCTGACAGTGTTAAACCTACAGTAATGGTTTTAACTCTGACAGTGTTATACCCACAGTAATGAGTTTAACTCTGACAGTGTTATACCCACAGTAATGGTTTTATCTCTGACAGTGTTAAACCTACAGTAATGGTTTTAACTCTGACAGTGCTATACCCACAGTAATGAGTTTAACTCTGACAGTGTTATACCCACAGTAATGGTTTTAACTCTGACAGGTGTTATACTCACAGTAATGGTTTTTAACTCTGACAGTGTTATACCCACAGTAAAGAGTTTAACTCAGGTAGTGTTATACACACAGTAAGGATTTTAACTCAGGTAGTGTAATACACACAGTAAGGATTTTAACTCCAGTAGTGTTACACCCACAGTAATGAGCTTAACTCTGACAATGTTATACCCACAGTAGTTTCACTCATAGGTTATTATTCCCAGAGTAATGGTTTTAACTCTGAAAGTGTTATACCCACAGTAATGGTTTTAACTCTGACAGTATAATACCCACAGTAATGAGTTTAACTCTGGCAGTGTTATACCCACAGTAATGAGTTTAACTCTGACAGTGTTACACCCACAGTAATGGTTTTAACTCTGACAGTGTTATACACATAATAAGGATTTTAACTCCGGTAGTGTTATACCCACAGTGATGAGTTTCACTCATAGGCTATTATTCCCGTAGTAATGGTTGTAACTCTGACAGTGTTATACACATAGTAAGGATTTTAACTCCGGTAGTGTTATACCCACAGCAATGAGTTTAACTCAGGTAGTGTTATACACTCATTAATCAGGTTCACTCTGAGAGTGTAATGAGTTTGACTCAGTGTTGTGCCCCCTGTTGGTAACACCAGCATGCTCTTGCTTTTGTGAAACATTTTGCTCATTAACTGGATGGTTTGTGTGTCCACGAGCAGTTTTTTTTTTTCCTTTAAAGCATTTACAGCAGTCCTCAGCAGCTGAACTCGGCAGGAGGTGGATGTTCATTCCCAAGTTTCCATCTTTAGATTATGATTTTAAACCCTACACATTTTAAGATGTTTGATATCATCCCACAGGGCCATGTAGTTTTCTGTAGTCCCAGACTGTTCATGCTATGGCTACTTTCTGAGAAATAACTGAGGAGAGAAACTTCTCTTGTAGCACATTTTGAGCTAAGATTCAGTTTGTTTATGAAAGATGCAGTTTTTTCTTGATGTAGGTATAGTCAAGACATGGAATTTTCAAGCTGTAAGTCTAAATCTACATGCTAGTGATTCCTCTGTCACTACCTTGTTAACATTAATGTTAGCGTAACGATTCCCCAGACGGGACCTTTCTTTGTGGAGTTTGCATGTTCTGCCTGTGTCTCATGGTGTATTCATTCTCATAGATTTTTTTCTTAAATAACAAATCATGAAAAGCTCATCTCTACCCTCATACTGGTATTCTGGAGATGTTTCATTTTTTACGTTACAAGAGCATATATCTGAATCTCAGCCAATATGCACACATTAATGCGTGCATGAAGCTCTTAATATTCAGAATCTTTTAATTACTGGTGAATGTGAGCTGCCACCTTGCTAAGAAGCTACTGTGTAGATAAGCTCCTTACGGAAGAAGCACATTTTAGTGTGTGATCATGACTAGTATGAGTCGTGCTTCTGACACGGCTGTTCTGTGGGATGTTGATACTTTTTTGTGAAAAAGCAAGCTATTAAGCTATTTTTAATGATTGGTGTTCACAAATAAAATAGTAAATACAAATATATTGGCTGGCATGCCTAAATCTGCTGGTGAGGTATGTATGTAAAATTTTGTGTGTGCGCGTGTGATTGTGCCTGTGTGAGTATGTGTGTGTTTGTGTGCATGCGTGTTTGAGTGTGTGCCTGTGCATGTGGGTGAGTGTGTCTGTATGTGAGTGCTCACATGGGTGTGCGTGTGTATACGTCTGTTTTGTGTGAGTGCACTCGTGAAGGACAGGCACTTGAAGGAAAGCATTAAGCAGGAGAAAGGCAGTTTGCTGCGGGTAAATAAAGAAGTTTAAGTGGCGCCTGAAATTGGCTGCATGCAGTGAGACACGCAGAGCTGTCTGCCAGAAAATGAGGAGAAACAATGTCAATGTCGGCTGCCTCTCACCTTCAGAAAAATCCTCTAATATGTGCACTTCCATTCTGAGAGAGGAAGGAGAACAGGTCAGACAGCAACGAGAGATTTCTCTCATTTATCACAGCACTGAGGAGTTGCATTAAGGAAGAAAGAATCCTATACCGTTACAATAAAATAATTTATCATAAGAATACAGGAATTATGATACAGAATGGAAATGAAACGTGCACTAATGCATCAAACTCAGACGGTGGTCATTAAAACATACAGCCATTCACTGAAGCATATGCTTGTATTGAATTGAATAACACTGCAAAACTACAGTGCCACGGTGCTGACTGCAGTACAATGCTGAACATTACACTACAGAGCTCCATGTGCTGCATAGGCTTATCTAGCTTATCTTGCTTGCATGCTAAAGCTTTCGGCAGTGAAAGTATCTGGGGTATATTTACCTGCATTAGGAAGCAGAACCAGTTGTGATTATGTGTGCAGTTTGTGTACCTGCACAATGAAGCAGTTACTCAGGTGATATGAACAGTGGAGTGCATTGTAGTTTCTCCTCCTTCAGTGGGTTTAAAAAAAATGTATTTTTAAGTTAGACATGTTAGTTAGGCATTCCATGGCCTTTATATGTATTTGTAAATCTTTGTTTGTCCTTGTGAGTGTGTGTATGTGAGTGTGTCTGCGTGTATGTCTGTTGGTGGAAATCTGTTGAGTGAGTATGTGTGAGTGTTTCTGTTAGTGTACCTGGGATTGTGTATCTATGAGTGCGTCCGTTAGCGTGTACCTGTGCGTGTCTGTGAGTTTTTATGTGTGTGTGCCTGTGAACGTGTATGTGAGTGTGTATGTGTTAGCGTTTCTGTTAGTGTACTTGGGAGTGTCTATCTCTGTGTGTCCGTTAGCGTGCACGTGTACGTCTCTGTGAGTTTGTATGTGCGACTGTGTCTGTGTGTGTGAGTGATGGGAGGTCATTGTGGCTCCCCGCGGGTTGTGCTGCGCCACGTCGCAGATTCAAGGTGTCTTGAGCCATCAGCTTTAGGCTTCTCCTGGCTGTGAGCAGCAGTTAATCTGATGAGCCGGGCGGTTTAACAGCACATTGTTTCTTCTCCATTATGGGAGCGATACCATTCATAATCTGCTTAAGGCCACCCAGTCTACAGTCTCCTCTGAGGGGCCTCCCTCTGCCTGCTGGTGCATTTCATCACATTCTTACATGTTCTGGATTAATTCCAGGCTGATAGTCATTACAAATGAAGGCCTTTCACAATGAAATTTAGCACCACTGTGTGTGTGTGTGTGTGTGTGTGTGTGTGTGTGTGTGTGTGTGTGTGTGTGTGTGTGTGTGTGTGTGTGTGTGTGTGCGTGTGCGCGTGCGTGCGTGCGCGCGCGCGTGTGTACAGTGAGCTCCATAAAGTTTGTGACAAAGACATACATATACATTTTGATTTCACCATGTAGAAATTACAGCACTTAGCCCCCATTTCAGGGCACCGTAATATTTGGGACAAATGGCTTCGCAGATGTTTCTGATTAGTCGGGTGCGTTCAATTGCTTCCTTAGTACCGGTTTAAGAGAGCTTTCAGTATCTAGTCTTGATTCAAGGCTTTTGATTGCCTTTGAAGTCTCTTATTGGTGGTTGTCAACATGAGGACCGACCAGAGTTGTGCCAATGAAATTCAAAGAAGTCTGAGAAACAAGAAAATAACAGTCAGAGACATAGACCAAACCTTGGCTTGTCAAAATCAGCTTTGAAACATCATTGCATTCTGTTGATGACTGAAGCATTCTAATGATGACAAACCAACAAAAACCTTTCCAACACATCATAAGCACTCTTCAGGAGGCAGGTGTGGATCTATCAGTGACTACTGTCTGCAAAAGACTTCATGAGCCACTAGTTTGCTGAAGAAAATAGGATGGCCAAGTTACAGTTTGCTAAGAACTGCCTAAAAGGGGGTGTCTTGTGGCGTAGGGCATCGTCCACGTGGTCATTGCGAGCTGCGACCACGCGTCCTTTGTCGCATTTCTCTCTCTCTCTTTCGCTCCCCTTTTTCCCTGTTTCTACACTGTCCCGTCCAATAAAGTCCCAGAAAATAAATATATCTTTTTTATAAGTTTTTAAATGAGTATGCAGAGTTCTGGAAAAAGCTCTTGTGGACAGAAGAGACCAAAATTTGGTTGTATCAGATTAAAGTTTGACAAAAGTAAAGTGTGGAGGCCAAAAAAAAAACTGCTCAAGATATAAGGCACCCCCATCCCCCCCTCATTTGTGGGTGGTGGTGGGGGTGTTATGGTTTCGGCATGTAAGGCTGCCACAGGTAGTGGCTGTACAGACGCATGTTATCTTCCCAGGTTCAGGCAAATGCCTCAAAGCTCATTGGATGGTGCTTCATTCTACAGTAAGCCAATGATCTTAAATATACTGCTAAAGCAAATACTGGAAAATCATTCCATTTACCTGATTTGCATTTCATACGCTGAAGAGAAAACCTAAGGTGCCTGGCCCCCAAAACAAGCAGTAACTGAAGATGGCTACAGCACATACCTGGCTGAGTATCGCAAGAGCTGGTGCTGAGCACCTTTGATTACAGATCTAAAATTGTAGAGCCAAATCAACAATATATATATATTTTTTTCTTGTGTCAGAGCTGGTGTGTGTGTATGGGGGGAGGGGGGTTGGGTGTATAGGCAGTTGCACTACAGTTGGAATAGCAGTAGCTGTAGCTGTAGCTGTACTGTTATTCATTGTAGTGCTATTCACCGAAAGCTGGGGATCCTGGCTATAATTAGAATCATATTGGAATCAGAGCTGAAAGCCAGATGTCCAGGCTGTATTAGAATCAGAGCTAATAGCTTAAGGATCCAGACTATATTTGAATCAGTACTGAAAGCCATTGGTCCAGGTTGTTTTAGAATGAGAACTAATTGCTGGAGGATCCAGGCTATATTTGAATTAGTGCTGAAAGCCTGTGGTCCAGGCTGTTTTAGAATGAGAGCTGAAAGCTGGTTCCAAAAAAGTAGGCATGCCAGCCATGCTTAAGCACCGCTATTTCTAAGAGTAACAGATTAATAGTCAACAGACAGAACAATCATATATAAACATAATGCTAACCAGATTAACAAAAAAGACTAACCCAAAGAATTAGGAATACAGACCAAAATAAGGTGTTAATGACTTTCTAATATAAGTGTTCTGGTTTTGTTCATTTAATATGCAGTTAACTCAAAAGCTCTGCGTATTCCAACTCTCCTAATTCTTTGGGGTATTTATTTTTTTAATTATCTGGGAAAAGATTCCTTATTTTTCAGTCAGCTTATCTGTGTGTTCGATAAATGCCACCATGATACAACCGATAAGCTCTGTGTTTCTTCCTCTATTGCAGGTGTGACTCAGAGAATCGTTACCTGGGCAATCCCCTGAGGGGAACGTGTTACTGTAAGTATCTCTCCCGTAAGCCCCTCTCCTGTCCCTGTGAAACTGGCATGTTAAACTATTTTTAATTTCACACGTTTATTCAGTCTCTGCGCAGTGCAGTATCATACAAATTTATGGTCCGGGAGCATATGACGTTGAGGACGGATGATGTTAGCTGATGCTAGCAGATACTGGCTTGCAGGCACGTGCGGGGGGGCAGGGGGCGGGGGCTGAGGGTGCTCGAGCACCTGCCCCTTTGCCCCTTGCTGTCCAAAGTGCCCTTTTGTCAAGGCGTTTTTTATTTATTTTTTTTTTTATGGTGAAGGCCTGCCTGTGGCCCTTCAAGAAGAACATTTAACAATTAATAATAATTTAGCTATAAATAAAATAACCTGGCTGCCGTCAGTCAGTTATGTCACATGATGACCTTTCACCTGACGTCATCCGTGACGTGCCCAACGGAGAGTTGCAATTTATGTCTATCTTTGCGACCACCGGACGCCACAGACAGACGCTCAGCGTAATTGATATTTCATTTCACTCTCTAAAAAGGGGGAACTTCAGCTGCCGGTAAGTGGTGTTTGGTGTTTGTAGCGGTATTATGTGCGTGTTGTTTGGTGTATTTTACAAGACGAAGTGAAGTGAGCATGCACGTTTGTTTGTATTGCCGCGCGCAGCCTTCACAGTAGAAGCAGAGAGACTCAAAGTGTATAAATATCTTTGGCAGAAGCAGCCGTTATCCGCCAGCTAACCACAGTGTGCTGATAGAGGGAAAGAACGAAGTATGACGGGCGCCTTGTTTCTGTATGTCTTAGTTACTTTTTTTGTCATGTGCGATTTGTATTTCTGTTTTTTATTTATTTGTGTAATTATTAGGGCTGTCAAATTAACGCGTTAATTTCGTTAATTAATTCATTATAAAATAACGCGTTAAAAAAAATGAACACATAGCCTATAATATTATTTAATGTTTATGTTAATTAATTGATGTACCGATGTTACTGTAAGTTGCTGCGTGTTGAATAACACTACCTATATTGTCAAATAACCCAACTGTTGCATTTTGCCACACTGTCAGCCATTATGGGGTTCAGACCAGAGACTGTAAAAAAATATGGACAAAGCTACTGTGACGTCACCCATTGACTCTCCGTGGGTCTCTAAAACACGTTTTGAAGGTCAATGGCGGGCACGGCCATGTTGTCGATTTGGAGCCAAAACCATAGAGTTAAGCGGTTCTGTGATTTTTACAATGTGATTGACAGTCCAGTGCGGAAAAACCCATCAACCTGAACGAACGATTGCAGAACGAACTTGAGGCGAGCTGACTGTCTGCCGTTATGTTTTAAAATATATTATCAAATTTTTACGGAGTTTAATTTCCATCTGTGACTGTACTGTGTCATGTAATCACATTATATGTATGACATTAATAATATAATTATGTTCAGTTATCTTCAATTTATGTTTCTCAGCAAAACGAATATGCTTACCTAGCATAGCTTGCCAGTGAGCTAGGTAGGCTATCCGTGGTTAGCTCACGCATTAGCAGTATGAACCACAGGGGAAGAACATCGACTACCCTGATGGTCAATCAATCAGAGATGTGTAGGCTACCGGTGATTTGACTAGGCTAATTTTCATATAACTGTCTGGTAGACCTGCTGTTAACCGAGCAAGTTATCGTCATAGGTTTTCACCACAGTTAATGAGCCAGTAACTGCTACTAGGCCTACTCCATCGCCGTTTGTGGTGTTCACTTGCTGGGTGACGCTAGCTGACCGATCGTTCGCAAGTCACTTTTTACCGAATAAAAATTAACGCTGTCAGCGGTGATTAACAAATCTACCAAGTATTTTAATAACTGATCTGCAGGCGTGTAAATATGACAACGCAGTTTGTACAGCAAGTTTTCCACCTGGTGCATGAAGACAAAAATAATGTACATTGAATTTCTAATTATTATTAGGCTATTTTTTTTTCTTGTAGATTATCAAAACCAATGGAGAAAAGCCAATATACGCAAGGAGCCCCCAGGACCGATTCTGAGAACTAGAGCCCGACCGATATATCGGTTTGGCCGATATATCGGCCATTATTTGACCTTTTTGACAACATCGGGATCGGCAGTTTTGCAGCCGATGTGTCCCGATTTTTAAATAAGTATAATAAACAAAAAAAACATTGATTCTTTATCTGTACTTGTCTGTTTGAACGTTGTAATTGCTATTTACTAGAATTTTCCAGTAGAGGAAGCTCTAATACAAGTGTGAACTGCAGCAGCTGACGCGCTACTTCTGTAATAAGACGTTTGTCACTCGTGCCTCATCCAATATTCTCCACTGCAAGACTTGTCTACACAGATTCGATTGCCGCAATAAAGGTATGTATATTTAGTGAAAGTTTTTCATTACCGTATTTTCCGGACTATAAGGCGCACTTAAAAGCCTTTAATTTTCTCAAAAAACAACAGTGCGCCTTATAATTCGGAGCGCCTTATATATGGATTAATTCCGGTTGTGCTTACTGACCTCGAAGCGATTTTGTGTGGTACACGGCGCTCACAGCGTTCTGTCAAAATGTTTTAGTACGACTTTGGTAAACTACAAAGCCGCACCGCTTGCAGCATTACGGCTACCGTAGTCAGGAGCGTCGTGGAGTAATACAACAATACAATACAGTAACACAGTAATACATACTGTGCTTCACCATAATATTACAGTGTGTGTGTATAAAGACCCCAAAATGGCACCTGTCAAGAGACACGCTTACAACGCAGACTTCAAACTCAAGGCTATCAGTCACGCAGTAGAACATGGGAATAGAGCAGCTGCGAGAGAATTCAACATTAATGAATCAATGGTACGGAAGTGGAGGAAGCAAGAAGATGACCTGCGTCAAGTAAAGAAGACCACACAGAGTTTCCGAGGGAACAAAGCGAGATGGCCACAGTTAGAGGACAAAATTGAACAGTGGGTTATTGAACAGAGAGCAGCAGGTAGAAGCGTCTTTACAGTCTCTATTCGACTGAAGGCAACAGCGTTAGCACGGGACATGAATATCAATGACTTTCGAGGCGGTCCTTCTTGGTGATTTCGTTTTATGAAAAGACGTAATCTCTCCATCCGCACACGAACTACCGTCTCGCAGCAACTGCCAAAAGATTACGAAGAAAAGCTAGCCACTTTCCGCACATACTGCAAAAACAAGATCACTGAAAAGAAGATCCGGCCAGAGCACATCACCAACATGGACGAGGTTCCCCTCACCTTTGATATCCCCGTGAACCGCACTGTGGAGAAAACAGGGACCAGAACGGTGTCTATACGCACCACAGGGAACGAGAAGTCATCCTTCACTGTAGTTCTCGGTTGCCAGGCTAATGGCCAGAAACTTCCACCCATGGTCATTTTCAAGAGGAAGACTTTGCCAAAAGAAAAGTTTCCAGCCGGTGTCATCATCAAAGCTAACCCGAAGGGCTGGATGGACGAGGAAATCATGAGAGAGTGGCTGAGAGAAATTTACGTCAACAGACCGGGTGGCTTTTTCCACAAATATCCGTCCCTATTGATCTGCGACTCCATGCGCGCCCATCTCACCGATGCTGTCAAAAACCAAGTGAAGCAAACTAATTCGGAGCTTGACGTCATTCCGGGTGGATTAACTAAACACCGGGTGTTTTTTTTACGTGTTACAACTGAACAAGGTTGGGAGTTATTGTGAATACGCTTATTAACGTTTGAACAATGTTGAGAGTTATTGTGAACGTGTTTAATAAAGTTTGACTGACTGACTTATCTGACTGTTTTGTTTCGCTTAATGCGCCTTATAGTCCGGTGCGCTTTATATATGAAAAAAGTTCGAAAATAGACCATTCATTGACAGTGCGCCTTATAATCTAGTGCGCCCTATAGTGCGGAAAATACGGTAAATGCGTTTATATGACCACTATGTTTATCAATCCTCATTATCAAGCGAGCGAGCTAGCTAACATATTTGATTCACTTTAGCAAGCTAGCTGGCTAGCAAGCCTTTATGAAGTGGCAGTGAGCACATAAGCAGCGTAGGATCTACATTTCCAGAGGACATTGCTGTATTCTCAAATAAATAACCAGCCAAAATAAAATGGTGATTGAATGCATCACACATTTGTTTTTTTTATCTGGGATAATGATATTAGCTACTAGCTATATGATGCTGTGTCAGTAGCCAACGCGTTATTGCAAGCGAGTGTGTCATCTAGTCACACGTCATCACAGTAAAAACGCCGATAAAACACTTCTAACGTGGATCATTTTAAGCCATGTTATCTAGCTTTTTCGTGATAACGAGAGAAGGATTGCTGTTGGAGAAGTGAGTCAACCAGCGCGGGTAACCTGCACGAAAGCGCATTGTAGTTTTTTTCACCACTGAATTCTTATGGACAAGCCTCACGTTACGTATTTTATCCAGTCAATTTAGTTTCATCGAACGTTACCTGATTCACTCATTAGATCCGCAAGATAAAGTCTTACTCTTTGAGATCATGCAGTAGGAATAAAATAAGAAAATATAATTCATTTAACTTACTGAGAATAAATAATAAGAAATAATGAGGCTATGTCAACAGCTAATGCATTATTGCAAGTGAGTGTGTGTCATCTAGTCACGCGACAGCGCATTGTAGTTATTTTCACCACCGAATTCTTATGGACAGGGAAGCTCGCTAGATAAAGTCTTACTCTTTGAGATCATGTAGTAGGAATAAAATAAGAAAATATAATTCATTTACTGAGAATAGATACTAAGAAATAATAATAACAAATTAATATCAACAACAGCAATAATAATAATATTCATAAAAATACATGTTTGAAACTGGAAAACTGTTTTTTTTTTTTTTTATTAATTTTTTTATAGATGGCTGGAAAAGAAAGGAGTAAAAGCAACGTGTGGAATTATTTTGAATTCACACCACTTGAAGATGGTGTTAATATATATATTTAATATCATCTTTTACATTTTTTTATCTATCAAAAAGTTCTTTGTGCGTTTATTTTCATTTAGGCCTATTTGTTTGCTTATAAGTTCAATGTTCTCAAATATAGAAACTTTGATAAAATATAAGTTTTTCAAATTGATTTGAAAATGTTGCACTTTTTGACAAAATATCGGTCAAAACATCGGTAATCGTGTGCTAGGACTCTCCAAAAATGGGGATCAGCATCGGACCCAAAAATCTGGCATCGGTCGGGATCTACTGAGAACCACTGTCTTAAATGCTCTTGTCGGTCTCTTAAATGCCAAAAACATGTTCCTTTCTAAATGCCAATCTTACAAAGATGGTTAATTTTGTTAAATTCTGTGTGTGTGATTTCATCCTGTGTTTTATGTTATCCAACAAATAAACCTTAAGACTCTTAATTCACTTCGTGAAACTGAAAATTTTGCAGTGTTTATCCCAAAATCGCGATTATAGTAGCTTTGTCACATGCGTGAAGCGTGGCCCAGGTAGACATTTACGGAATGTACACGACTGACAAGTTTGAAAAATTGAATATTTGCTGGTTAGGGTTAGCTGGCTAGTCAAATGGCTTGGTAGCCGAAGTTTCGAACTGTTTTAGCATAGGCTACTGGACTACCAAATATACCAAGCTGATTATGCTTTCTGCCAACTAATTATTTGGTTAAAGTAACAATCTTGAATATTTTCATTAAAATAAATGTCTGTTAAGTCACTATCTATCGCTGCATTTGGTAACACAATGGTGATTGAGCCTATTTTTATATTAATTTATACTATTATTATTATCATAATTCATGCTTAAAAAACTTGGTGTCTGTGGCGACATTTCCGGGAAAAAATCACAAGCGGCGCACAGTTAGTGACGCGTTTTTCATCACCCATCAGTGGTTGGTCCGCCAGAGAGGGTAGGCAGAACAGACTCGCTCTTCAACTCACTTGTGTGTGAGCGGCGTACTGTTTTTTCCGGTGTCTGCATGCGTTACAATAACAGAGAAAGGGAGGGTTGGGGGAGTTATGGAACCCTAAAAAGTTTTTGTGTAACATCAGAGATCATATTATTTGTTGATGTAGATTTCGTATTACATTTAATGACAATATAACTTTACTAAATTACATAGCTATTTGCACAGCTAACGCTAGCTACCGGACCATGTCAAGAAAGACAACATTAGTTTAGACAACGTTGCGCACAGTATCCATCTCTCATATCAGATAACGTTGCGTTAGCTGGCTAGCTAATGTAATTAACACAATCTAATGTCGGCTAACAATTAGAAAAAAACGCTACCTAAAGGTACCGTCTCTCCGACCAAACCGTCTCTCGAATGCAATGCTACCTTGTTGCAACGTTGCAGTGTAGCTAACTTAAGGCCAGTTCAGATCAATGATTCGCAATGAGACTGGGTGCAACTTGCAAAATTCCAAGACGTCTGATTGTAAAAGTTCTAAAACTGCACCTGGTGATTTGACAAGGACGGTCTTTTAAAACCTCAGGGCGGGCAACGGCTCTCCTACTACATTACATTACATTTACATTACATTACAGGCATTTAGCAGACGCTCTTATCCAGAGCGACTTACACAACTTTTTTACATAGCATTTTTACATTGTATCCATTTATACAGCTGGATATATACTGAAGCAATTTCGGTTAAATACCTTGCTCAAGGGTACAACGGCAGTGTCCTACCCGGGAATCGAACCTGCGACCTTTCGGTTACAAGTCTAGTTCCTTACCCACTATGCTACAGTCCGTCCAACTAGCCAGTTCACACTGCTACAATTTTCGTCTCGTTGCGAATCGTTGATCTGAACTGGCCTTAACGTTACCGTTATTTACATTGCCATCGAGTTCATCAATATATTATAATGATCGGAATAAAGCCGGGGTATGTGGAGCAGAGCCGGGTCTGATTTCTTGATTTCTGAAGACGTCATGCAGGAGAAAACTAAATAAAAGAATACGGCAGTATGGATTAGCATTGTTATTATTTTATTACGCTTCCTCATGTGTTCCTTCAGCCTTTATGCCGTTTTTGATGAAATCTCCTTTGTTTTTGTTTTATTCTTCTTGTTCTGATTGCTAATTTAACACCCAGCTCAGCTTTATTCTCGAACAGTTTAGCTAGCAAAACCAGAAACACCAGGGGTAACATTTTGCAAGGCAGTTTCAAAAATACCACACAACAATCATTCACGAAAAAGACTGCTTATTGTGCACGAGATACATAATTGCACGAGCCACAGCGAATCCCGCAAATTCTTCTCTGCAGTGTAAAGATGTTCATACCGGGCAAAAGGTGGATAAAGAACGTTTGCAGAAAGTGATCATCACTAATTCTACCCCAGGTTTGCTACGGCATTTTAACCCGGCTCGGCAGTGTAAAGACATCTTGAGTTAGCCTAATGTTAGACAACGAATGAGTACGTACATAACGTTACTTTTATAACAACCGTTTTTTATTCAGTAAATAGTAAGTGTTATACTTGGCGTGCCAACTGACTGACGTCACACAGGCAACACTGGTTGGATCCAGTTGGATCTATGGGAAGTGAGGTCCAAAAACACACCTGCAATTACCGCTTCTCGCCATTGGCACCGCCATAGAGAACGAAACTGAAATATTCGAGATTGTCACTTTAAGTAGGCTAAAGGAAATAGTAAAAATGACTCGGCTACCGAAAAACTTCAGAGGAGGATTATTTTATGGTCGTCTAGTGCAGCTGTAAATAGCACACGCCATAATGAAATCACTACGAAATGGGATGCCTGCATTTTCTGACTTCGCACAGGTGGACCGTGGTCGGAGCCGCAATGTCAAGGCCAAGAGGCACCACCTCCCACCCAGTGACCATAGACTGTTGCCCCTACTGTAGCTTAGTCCTCCACAGTTATCAGGAAGTGACGCAAACTTTACCTCATTGGTCCACAACAAATATTATAACAGTGCCCAAATGACACAATAAATCATGAAATCGACCCATGCACAGTCATAAGACGAATAAAATACACATATTGTGACTATTTGTTCTCATGAGAAAAACTTATTGACTTTGTATTTTGACCGCATTTGTACCGTAGACTTACACGGAAACCGGATATGAAAACACCTATACTGGAGCCAACCGTAGTGGCGCTAGTGAGCAACCAGGAACAACAAGACCAGGAAATGAGCTTCAAAAACGAAGTATGGTTTTGGCCGCTTGGTTCAGACCCGTTCAGGCCCTTCAGCTGGAGCGGTCAGTGTGGCTCTGAGAACAGCCCTAAATTTCTAAACGACAGTTCTGACACCACTGGAGTGAATTTACGAACGCACCCCTCTGACACCGTGCCTCGCACAATTCCAACCGGTCAGTGCGTTAAGGACAGTTCAGACAGGGCCGGCCCAAGCCTTTATGGGGCCCTAGGCAGAATTTGATTTGGGGACCCCACCGCCTCAGCGCCGCCAATACTATTGACTATTGTCAATGCTTGATCATTCACCTACTGTAGATCTAACACACCCATTATCAATTTTATTAGTTGTAGCTGTATTGCTTACATCATAGCCTACATATAGTATGAGTACATAGTTGATGGAATAGAATGAGTTTATTTTACCAACGTAGATTGTTATACTCAGCAGCAAGCCATTTGTACATAAAACAACAACTCTTAATCTATAACTAGCTAATTAAGGCATAATGATATTGGAATATAAAAGCAAAGACCCCAAAATGGTAATGTAAATAATGTTAGGCTGTTATCAATACCAAGTTTATGGAACAGAAGTTTATTTTCATTACAGAAATATATACCCAGCAACAAGTTATTATTAAAAAACCTTTAATATATAACTAGCTAATTAAGCCAGATTGATTGGAATATTTTACCAAAAATCACAACATTCTAGTGTTAAATAATGTTATGCTGTTATCAGCATCAAGCTCAGTATACAAACACGAAAACGTTAGCTTGCTTTTATTTCAAAGCAACTATGAATAGCTAGTTATCTAGCTATCTACCAGTTAAAATCAAAATTTCTCTAGCTAGCTTTAGCTAACTTGCTATTATACATACAACTAGGTGGATTAAGATCTCAAGACTATTTAGGAATGTTTAATCAAACGTTAACTTTCCTAAGACAAGACAAGATATGCTACCTAGGCTATGTTAGCTAGCTAACGTTAGCTTCTGTTTTCTTCTTCTTTCTTTTCTCTGCTCCAGAAGGATAGCCTATTCCTTTTTGCGACATTACTTTTTTGCTGCTTTTTCCATCGACGCAGAGGAGAGGATTGTAACCTAACGTTAGTCTGACTGAGTGTGCTTGCACCAAAATGCAGTTAACGTCCTTTGCAGGGCGCATCAACGTGACAGCGGGAATTGATTAAACCAGTAGTATTAGCTTGCCAGCCCGTTAACATAATATTGCGTTTTTGTATGATTACCATTGACATAATATAATATATAAAAAAACAAACATTTCAAGCTCTCTTGTGGGACATTTCAAGCGCTCTTGGGGGCCCTCTGGTGGCCACGGGGGGCCCTAAGCAGGCGCTTAGTTCGCTTATGCGTCGGGCCGGCCCTGAGTTCAGATGAATAATTTGTAATGAGACTGGATGCAACTTGCAAAATTCCAAGACGTCTGATTGTAAACGTTCTAAAACTGCACTTGCCGATTTGACAAAGTGGGTTTTTGAGACCCCAGGCAACTGGTTAGTTTCAGACGCTCTGAAACTAACCAGTTCACACTGCTGCAATTTTCTCTGCAACATTCTAAAACTGTTTAGTCTCCTTGCGAATCATTCATCTGAACTGGTCTTTAGTTGCGCATGTAAATAGTATGTTAAATAGTTAAAAAAAGACTATTATGGCCACATTGGTGCTTAAGTGATAAGCTTATGTTATTTTTTTATTTTTTTAAACTGTTATGGCCACATTTTAGGCTAAGTGGTAGAGGTAATTAAAAAGGAGAGGTAAATAAAAGCACTGACAGAAAGCTCTGTTTAGTGTATGGTTTGATGTGTCATCACATTCGATTTATGGATGTTTCTGCCGTTGTTTTTGTTTTGAAATTGTGTAAACTTTTTTACGAGAGATGTACACAGATAAGTCATTGTTTGGATTGCTGCATCCCAGTGTCTTTTTGAGGGGGCCCCTGAAAGTTTTTATTGCACGGCATGTGCCCATTTTTAGCTTTGAGCACCTGCCCCTCCAGAGGTCTCTGCATGGCCCTGCTGGCTTGAACAGATATCAGATGGAGAATCTCTACTGAAAGGTTGAGATTCCCCCCGATTGTGATATTTTACTGCCGATATCTCACACATTTGTTCAAACATGACACGAAATGGTAGTATTTCTGCTTGTCTGTATTACTGTTGAAACTCCTAACCAAGTCGCAAGCCCTGTTTCTCTGTGCTCCTTCTTGGCCAATTGGACGCAGGTTTCCATGCTGACTCTGATCATGACCTCAGGTCGCTGAGCAGTTGGGAGCCTGTTGGCCACACCCATATGATTGGCCCTGAAGATAGTCACCATCTTTGGGACAGAGCAGTTATTTTATTCCCATGCCACGGAGGAGTTTTCTCATTCCATCTGGGAGCTGAGTGGAGAGATGCAATTAGAACCTGACCCTGTTAGTCAAATCAGGATCCTCGAGGGCCAAACACTGCTGGTTTTCCACCCTCTCTTTGCCTGGGAGTCAGGTGTGATGACAGTGTGGCCAATCAGTCACAATAATTGTTTAGTTAATTATTGTTTGGTTAATTTGGTCAATTATCTGGGAGAAAATAAAACCAGGGCCGGATTTGGATTTTAGGGCCGGATTTGAGCATTCATGCATTACGATGATACATTATGAACTTAGTGGAGCAAATGGCTCCTCCAACTCCCCAGAATGGATCCCTGACCTGTCTTTAGGCCTTCATTTGACAAAATACAATGTCTCCGATATCTGTAGTGTGGAACACAAGCATACCAGCATTCCATCACTGAGATTCCTTAAGTCATGCTTTCTGATTGGCTGTTACTGCCCACGTGCACTCCCTGAAATCTGTCAGACGGCTGGCGGCATAAACACGGTGATAACCAGGGCACCAGCAGCAGACGGGCGTTCTGATTGCTCTCACGCAGCATTGCGCTAGGCGAAACAGCCATTCGGGAAACACAAATTCCATTCGTTTCACTTAACGGTTGAAATTTACCTTCAGGGACAAAGATGAAATCTCTGTCAAATTGGTCACATTTTTTATTTAGTTTTTTTTTCCACATTTATTTTGTTGAAATGCTTGTCTGGTTAGTTGCATGATGTGATGCCACCAGATGGTATGCCTGTCCGCACTGCGTACCACACGAGGAGCATGCCAAAATGCCATTTTATCCTGTGAAAGAGATCAAATCCTGTCACAAAATTAATTATTCCTCACATTAACTACGGCTTTGTTCCGATGTACAGAAAGCATTAGCCTACCTTATAAAGTTCCAAAGATGAAATGATTCCCCATAGTTGACAAGTATTAGCAAGCTGTTTTGTGTAGTGACAGCAAGTTTGATGAATCGTCTTCTGGGACAAAGTGATGCACAAATTGACTGTGACAGGCCTCTGTAAATGACTTTGTCGCGACGGGGGAGCAGAGTCCACTTTAATTAGGCGGGCACCTTCAGTTTCATTATGCCGATGAGCTTAGTGCCAGTGGTGTCAGACTGACTTCTGTAGCTGGACCTGTATAGAATTTATCAATACAAAAGAGCCTTGACAGGGATGGACAAATAATTAATGCATGTGGTGGGGCTCTGGGCTTGATAGCCCAGCCCAATATTATTTATCAATAATTACCAATGACTGAAATTAAAATATGGGGCAAGGCAGCAAGACAGTCAGGCCTCTTTTCTTTCTGAGCTGTTTGCTATCACTATAGAAATTGCAGCCACCATGTGTAACTACCAGGAAATGATCTTATCTGGAAATTTTTTAAATAATTATTTTTAAACTGAATTTACTATTAATTTCTGTATGGTGACCCTCATTTGGTTCTGTCTTGTTTATATTGTTAGGCAGGAGTTCCCACATGCATTATGGGAACTCCTGCCTAACAGTATAAACCAGGCAGAACCAGCTGAGGGTTGGCAAGGTATACGGCAAGGTATACAGTTAGGTAGACTGTAGGGATGTATCTGTACTCAATTACCCTATTTGGAAATGCAGATGTTGCATTGTATACAGATATTTATTTCTTCTTGAAGTTGACTAATGATCATTTTAAATGTTCCCTTTTTTTTAATTCATTGGTAAGTTGTGGAAGTCCCATTGTTCCAGAGAAGACCTGGTGATTTGTTATCCTGTCAGCCTTTAACTGCTGGGAGTGGGCGGGGTCTGCTGCTGAGCCAGTCTAGTGGTGGGAATTTCAGTTCCTTTCAGTGATTTGAGTCATTTGTTTCAGTTCACTGTAAAGATTTGTTTGCCAATTGTTTTGGTGGTAATTAGGTTTAGTCATTTGTTTGTGAACAATGAAATGGACCCATTTGCAGCCTGTAAGATGACACCATGGCCAATTATGCATCACCTATGGGAATCCCAGCTGCAGCACAGACAGGATTCTGGACACATCACCAAGATCCAAGAACCGGTGATTTAGCTGGATGGCCCTTAGCCCCTCATACCGGACTTGTTGAAACCAGGGTGCACACGTCAACACACGGACTCATGCATGCAAGCACACACTGCTTGATTTACAAAATCAAAAGGTGGGGACTGCAGTTAACAATGAGAGATGGTGCACAGTACAAGTGTTTCTGGGTTCCAATTTGGAGTATACCGGTCAGGTCCTCATCACTAATGAGGACCATTATGACATCATTACCCATCTGTGTGATAGTCAGGTGTTCTCATCCCTCACCTTGCTTACATTTGTAGTGGGGAAGCTGCCGCAGTTGAATCTGCTGGTGAGGCATAACTACATTACAAGAAGAGCCAAGGCAGTCTGGTCTGAATGTCTCTGCTGTGTGCTCAGTGCTACAGTGATTGTTATTGTAAAGTGACCTTGTACCTGTTTTGATTTAATTTAATATTAAATGAGATTAGCGTGCAATTCGTGAAATTTTGTTATTCTTTAGACCTGTTTGACCCACAAAAGTGCTCCTTCCCCCGGAAATGCTTTTGATTGCTTGATTGATTTACCAAGGTAATTCAGTGAGTAGCTAAGTGTACAACACTGCAGTGTGTTAGGTGACCTGCTGACCTTTGATTTGTACAAAGAGGTTTTTGTTCAGCGTAGCAACTGTCATTTACATGATTGTTTGTCAGACCAAAACCCAGCCGTCTCTGGATCTCATTTTTAAGCATTTGTTTTCCTTTGGCTCTGCTTTTTTTCTTTGGGTCCAGTGGCATGTTGTGTTCTTGCAGTGTGGCATTTATATTCTGTGCGGTTATGAATTTACCTGTGACATTTTGCTGTAATCCCCAACAGATAACCTGCTGATTGACTACCAGTTCACGTTCAGCTTGCTGCAGGAGGATGACCACCACTACACTGCCATCAACTTCATGGCCACACCCGAACAGGTATGATAATGCTCGCACCTGGGCAGGCAGGCTCACTACACATGAGAACAGGTATGCTTTCCCTCACCCACTGTCACTCGTGGCATGTGTGAGTGGCATTATGGCTTATCGATGACTGGAGGACTTGCCATTTTTCTGGCCAGAATAGTAGTCAGATACTGACATGCAGTACTGTAATCTGTCAACAAGCACACTTCTATTACCCCAGCGTTATTCATCTGTCTGGTAAAAATGTATTTGTACTGTATTTGTACTGCTCTTTTCCTGGAGGTAGAGCTGGTGTCTGATTTATGCAAGAGTTGTTTATTTTACTCTGTCAAATTTAAATTTTACTTCAGGTACTGCTGTTCTGTTCCACGTGGAAATGGCATTGCAGTTTTTATAATCAAAATCGATTTTATAATCAAAAACTTAATGGAAGCACAGACCATGTCTGAACAGGCACTGTGATGTACCTTTGTCTAATATTAGCCTTGTGGGAGCTTTAGCATGTGTAAAATAATAATGTGATGAGCTTTTGTTTCCTTTGTTAGACCAATAAGAACCTGGAGATGTCAATCAATGCTTCAAACAATTTCAACCTCAACATCACCTGGTCTGTGGGCTCCACAGGTAAGATCCTGCAGACAGATCGCGTCCACAGATTCCAGGCCAGCACAAAGGTAGCGCTAAAACCTGCAGGACCTGTGATCCTCTGGTGCTGGACTGACCTCAGTCCAGCTGAGGAGGGTCATAGCTTTGATGGGTCCATCCTGGCGGTGACTCTGTGCACCTCCAGCTGTACACGTGCGTGGACACAGGGGCACACGGGCACAGCAGTGCCATCTTTCTGTGTTTAATATTCCCTGGTGAGGACTGCCTCCTCACGGACCCATCAAGCAGGGCTCTGAATCTGCGCACAAGAGCTTCTGCGATTTTAATTAAGATAAACGCTCACAAGCACAGCTGCAACCATAGCTACGATTTTGACCTCTTTTGTTTCAGAACATCAGATGAGAATAACAATGCACAATATGTGAGTGTGTATGGGAGGATTAAAATATTTCACTCACACAAGACACGGTTATCATGAGCAGTTTTACAGTGTCCATTTGTTCACTGGTCATATTAAACAAATGTATTTCTAATAGTTTGAATCATAGATGGTCTTTGTCTAACAAATCTAGGACCTGTTTTTGTTATTTTAAAACAAAATAAACCTTTTGAGCAGCGTACTTCGTAGCATACTGCAGACTGTAAGTAAACACTTGGTTAATCACAGGCAGTGTTTCATTTTGTCTGTTTGACAGTCATCATCCTTGATCATGACTGAACCCTGACATGTGATATAATACATTATTCATAAGAACATAAATGCCATATGTTGTGTGAATTTGCTAAGTCAAAATGAGGAGCTAAAGCTTTTCGTGTAGATTGCGTATTTCACACTAAATTCTAAAATGCAACTAAACTCTGAGAGTCACAGTCCCACTTAGACAGGCACAACAGTCTCACTCAAACAGAATAACTTAAACACAGAGCCACATTCAAACACAGTCCCACTGTAACACAGTCACATTCAAACACAGTCCCACAGTAGCACAGCCACATTCAATCACAGACCCACTGTAGCACTCTCACTCAAACACAGTCCCACTGCAACACAGACACATTCAAATACAGTCCCACTGTAACACAGCCACACTCAAACACAGTACCACTGTAACACAGCCACACTCAAACACAGTACCACTGTAACACAGCCACATTCAAACACAGTCCCGCAGTATGACAGACACATTCAAACACTGTCCCACTGTAACACAACCCCATTCAAACACAGTCCCGCAGTAGCACAGCCACAATCAAACACTGTCCCACTGTAGCACAGCCACACTCAAGCACAGGCCAGCTGATCTCTGTGCCAACTGACAGTGTCTCTCTGTGCCCCTTGGCCCTCCAGCTGGGACCATATCGGGGGAGGAGGTCCCCCTTGTCTCCAAGAGTAACATCCAGGATTACCGAGACACCTTCTCCTGCGAGAAATTCAGCTTCCGCACAAACCCCAACATCACATTCTACGTCTATGTCAGCAACTTCTCCTGGCCCATTAAGATCCAGGTGAGAGCCAGCAATCCCATGCCTGCCTCTGCAGCCAGTTAAATCACCCAAAGTACTCCTGCTGGACCAGGAGCCATTTTACACCTAATGTGGTTTAATTTCAGGTTTCACTACACTGGTGTCCAGTTTCTTTTGGGATCGATTTTAAAATTTCAGTCATCACTTTTAAGGCAAGGCTCGGTCTAGACCCATTGTACATTGCTGATCTCTTGAAAGCATATACCCCATCATGCTCCCTTAGGTCCCCAAATAAAAAATCCTCACTGTCCCAGCCACAAATTTCAAAATAAAAGGGGACAAGGCTTTCCCTGCTAGGGCTCCGATTTTATGGAATAATTTGGCTGATTTTATCAAGGCCTCTGGCTCTGTGCTTTCTTTTTAATCTTACATTTCTTTTGACCCTTTTTTTGCTTCCAACCTTATCTGACTATCTGTATTAGTTTTTTCAGTTTTTATTGCATTTATTCTTTTTTAATTTCTTTATCATATCTATACTTTTGTTGTGTTCTGTGCACCATGTTTGAAAAGTCCAATACAAACACAGTTAATATTATTTATGGAGTGAACCATAGTGCCTGAACTGCCCAGCCACTGGAGTTAAAAATTTACTGAAGTGTTCCTAACATGCTCTGATCAATTTAGCCAAGTGGCATACTATATAGTGCAAATGGCTCACACTAAAAGATTGAGACTAAGGGCAAAACTGATGCATCTAAACCTAGATGAGAGCACTGCATGTGCCATTACTGGTAGCTTATGTACTAGGGATGTCATTTTCATCCCTCATACATGAACATATTTATCATAAAATCCATATGCGCAAAGCTAGACTACTGCTGGTAGCATTTACGATAACACACCTGCTAAATTTTAGGAACTTTTGAATAGCAAAAGTTATGGAGTTATTTGTATGCGTGAGTATGTGCGTGTGCACTAGCATGCATGCATTTGTGTGTATCTGCTTGAATGTATGTGTATATGTTCCTCCTAAATTAGTTATATGGTTGTCTTCACTGGCTCCAGATATGACAGCAGGTAAAATGAATTTTTTCCATCAATGATCATAGTTACGGTTGCTGATGCCAGTCTGTAACTGCCAGTTGATGTATCTGTGCGTGCTTTAGGCTTGATGTATATGCTAAAATTAAACGCATTGAACAATTTCAGTTTTTGAAATCTGCAGTTTCTTTTGGAAACAATATGGCATGGCATGGCATGTGCCACTTTAAAACACTAATGATCCATGAGTTTGCGATGAAGCTATCAATTACTGAAATATGTCCCCAAACTTCAACAAACCACTCCTTCAGAAATATTCATGGTTTAATCTTATGATCCATAAAATTGAAGTGGTGCTAAGTGCTAATATATAACAGCTGACAGACGTTCGAAAGAGGGCTATAAAAGCACACACTGATAGTGGTGTGTGATGAAGGATTTCAGTGTGAGTGCCATTTATGTAGAACTGAGACTGTAGTACATTACTCCTCTGACTGTGAAATGCTCATTTTTAAGGCGAGGTGTGTGATGAAGTATTGGATATGGGGGAGGTGGGGGCTGGGGGGTTGACTTCAGTTTCAGGGCCCCAGAACAATCTAGAGAAGCTATGTTACAGGCCGGTTTTTACACGGGGCTCCACGTGTCCCGTTTTCATTCAGCTGCATGGAACAGAGTAACCTGGGGCCAGGCATCAGGACCTTTCCCCTTCATTCTGATGCGATGGTGCATGAGGGGTGAGGGACTGGGAAAGAGGCGTTTGATCCGTGTATGATGTTTATGTTCTGGGCGCTAGCATGTTTATGTGCCATGCAGACGCAATAATCCAGGGCCACTCTCAAAGCGCGCATCTGATTATCCTTTTACACTGCTGGGAATTCACTGGAGCCACTGGAGACAGACACACATACGGACACTCACACACGTATAAACACAGGAATGCAGCCGCACGCAAACATGCGCACACATGCTCACGACTGTTTGTTTGCTGCTAATAATTAAATCTCCCTGGCAATATTTGTCTAAGCTTCCATTAATTATCATTGAAGATCCTGTGCAGAAAATATCATTTTTAATGGCCATAAAGAACATAAGAAAACAAATGCAATGATAATAGACCTAGTTTATTCAATTGAAATTTTTATTGACTTCTTGTACTGCACAGTATAAGAGGATTAGCCATCAATCTGGACAGTTATTGCATGATTAATGAGGTAGTTACATTTCAGTCAGTCAGTACTACAGTATACTCTCTAGTGGGCTGCAAAGCAGAACTGGATTGAAATCTCTACAGAACGTTCCATCTCAAACCTCCACAACCATGTTTTTTTTTCCAAGACCACGTATTCAGATTTGTATTGTGGATTTATGAACACTTTAAATACAAGGGGAAAAAAGGCTTGTAATAAACAGGCGTGAGGCAACGTTTGCCATTGTAGCTGACAGCGGCGTGTCCGAATGAAAAAAGCCTGCTTTATGGGCAGCTGCTGAAGGCTTGGAGTGGTGTGAGGTTGCATGGGGTAAGGCAGACGGGCCGCAATTGTCCTCCACTTTTTACCGTCGTCATATTAGCATTAACACACAGCTGAAGCGTAACTATACATGAAACCCTGCCAAAGTAAATTCATTTCCGAGAGGCGATTCCGTAAAAAAGTGTATATTTCTTCATCACTGTGCTCAGCTTCACAAGCAAACGTTTTCCTGGCTGTGAGGATTCTTACTCCCCAAAATTATCGCCTGCTCTGCAGATCTCATAAAATAGTGCAATTGTGACTCTTCCCGCGTTTAACGACTGACTTGGTGAATCTGATTACAGTAAATGAAATGCAAGCAAAGAAGCACAGACTGCTTCTGCTTACTTTATCGTTTAAGCCGAAGCACCTCTGGTTCCCTATGTAGCCGCGTTGTTAAACTCCTGCGTTTCTTTGAGCGACAGTTTTGCATATCTAAAAAATGACACATGGTGGGAAATACTTATAAGCCGATTTTCTGTTTTCGTAAAAGAAGCGTCTAAGTGGGCAAACAGCACTCTCCTTAAGCACGGGATGGGATCGTGAGACATTTAACTAAAATCTCATTTCTGAGAGGTAATTCTATAAATTCTCGCATGTCATCGTTGCGTTCGACTCCAGTAACTGCAGCACTTGCACTGTGAGGATTCTCGCACCCCAAAAACATCACCTGCGTTTTGTGTCTCTGAAAATAATTGTACTTTGGGACTTCCCACGGCTGAGACCTGGCTTGGTGAAGCTTATAAATTAGATCAAATAAGATAAGGAGCCATTCCTAGATGTAACAGCAACGCGCAGAGCTCTCGTGACCGAACGTTGGGGTCACTGTGCCCCACTAACCCTACCAACTAATTTTCCTCCCCCGCAGCGCACCCGCCGCTTTTATCGGTTTTCGGATAAGATGGGTTTCTTGTGGGACGGTTTGCTCTCTCCTCGAGCCCCAGTGTGGCTGACGCTCGCACTCCCACTCCCCAGCACGCAGTCTCTTATTTACTCCCAAAGAGACATCATTAGCTCAAATGGCTTTTCCCCTAATTGAATCGCCCGGGTCTACCGGTCAGAGTGACCGAGTGGGCTTCAGTAAATGAATGTAAATTGAAACTGCAAATATTGGGAGTTGGTATTAACGTTTAATGGACACAACAATCAGAGAGTCTGAATCTGTAATGGGAGAGGAGTCTGGCAAAATTTTGCAGCTGTACTGTTATCAGACGCTGTTGGTCTTGTATCTTTTCAGTTCACATGACAGGCAGTAGAGATGTTTGTGTTCCTGGTGGGGGCATGCTGTATGGGGCATCTGTAGATGGGACATTTACTCATTTATGTAGAAGAAATGTTTACATAAAAACATTTTTTTAATGTTTTTAGGCATTTAGCAGATTCTTATCTGCAGCAACTTGTACAGCTTGCTTTTTTATTTTTTATTTTTTAAACATACACTCGCCGGCCACTTTATTAGGTGCACCTGTTCGACTGCTCATTAACGCAAATATCTAATCGGCCAATCACGTGGCAGCAACTCAATGCATTTAGGAATGTAGATATGGTCAAGACGATCTGCTGAAGTTCAAACCAAGCATCAGAAAGGGGAACAAAGGTGATGTAAGTGACTTTGAACGTGGCATGGTTGTTGGTGCCAGACGGGCTGGTTTGAGTATTTCATAAACTGCTGATCTACTGGGATTTTCACGCAAAACCATCTCTAGGGTTTACAGAGAATGGTTTGAAAAAGAGAAAACATCCAGTGAGCGGCAGTTCTCTGGACGAAAATGCCTTGTTGATGGCAGAGATCAGAGGAGAATGGCCAGACTGGTTTGAGCTGATAGAAAGGCAACAGTAACTCAGATACAACCGAGCTATGCAGAAGAGCATCTCTGAACGCACAACATGTTGAACCTTGAAGCAGATGGGCTACAGCAGCAGAAGACAACCCGGTACTGGCAAGGTGTACTTTATAAAGTGGCCGGTGCGTGTACAATCGATATTTAGCTGGATATTTACTTGTTTCTGGTTAAGTACCTTGTTCTAGCATAGAATGGCATTGCCTGGGAATTGAACCTACAATTTTGGAGTTGCGACCCCAGTTCCCTAACCATTATGCTACACTACATTGCCTGATCCCCACATAGGCTTTCGTACAGGAACTCAAAAAGCCAATTATGGTACAAATGCAGTATCATTGTATGTTTGATTGAGGACCATCAGATTGGAATAGGCAACCACATGCTCTGCCTATCTATCATATTGCTGTGAGAAAGTCCCAGAGCTTTAACCCAGAACTGCGTGAAAGCACTGAGCTTATTGAATGTGACCCAGATGTGACTGAACACTACTGAACACCAGTCACTGAACCTGGTCAAATGTGTCTGAGCACCACTTAACACCAGTTGTGAATGCCTCTCAGCTGGGCTGCTTCGGTATGGAGTCTGTCACTCACAGTAGCCCCAAGAGGCGATTGCCCCAGTGTCACGGACATATGCAACCGTGGTTCGGCTTGTGGCGCGGTTTAAATCTGACAGCAAATTAGATTCTGGAAAGAACCTTGATCTAAAGTTTTAAATCTTTTTTTTCAGTTTAGGTGCCGTAAGCACTGGGTCACTGGGATAGGATATAAAAGATATTTATTTAGTTTGATGTGAGCAGGGACTACAGGAGTGGGAGACGGCTGTGGCGTTTGATGGTGTTAAACAGAGGTGATCTGCAGACAGCCGGTGCTCTGAATCTGAGGCCTGTCAGCGTGGCGTACGTTCATGGGCCTGGGGGGACATGCCATTCCAGCCGCTGACTTATAGTTCTGCCTCTGTGGCTGTGGGAATCACCCCCTGCCCCTGTAAATGCGGAGGGAATGGACTGTGGGGTGTAGAAAGCGGGATGTAGAGAGTAGGGCCCTGTTATTCAAATCACGGCCCTCAAGGTCTAAGAACTGCTGGTTTTCCACACTCCCTTTACCTGGGAGTCAGGTGTGGATACAGTCCGGTCAATCAGAAGCACTAATTGCCGAATGCCGAACTGCCGAAATCCGTCCTGCTAGAGTTGGATAAGTATCTGCGTTCATTTGCTAATTACATACCGCGTTAGATTTTAAACTTTTCCCTGTGTGGTAACTGTTCTTTGTTTTTAGGTTGTGTTAGGTTTCTTTGTTTTTAGGTTGTGTTAGGCTTCTATCTACCACTTTGATTCTTAGAATTGATAGATTGCGATTATTGCACTATTACAGACTGTGAACCTGTGTAATCAGCGCGTTATTCGACTCAGGTTTTCAGTTGCTAATTAGGTACACTCGGAGCGACGCTAGCGTCGCTCCCTCCTAGTTTATGAGCCAGCTCCCCATTCCAGTCTGTGCTCTCCCCCTCAGAAGGCGCTTCCAGCGACATGGACCCCCTTGACAACGGAACCCCTCTAACCTCTGCTACCCCCCGCTGACCCCCTGTGAGAACTTCACGGTCACAGGGGGGCTATGGAACTGCCAGTCTGCTACGCGCAAGGCAGACTTCATCTCTGCCTATGCCTCCCTCCTATCCCTGCAGTTCCTTGCCCTCACAGAGACCTGGATCACACCAGACAACTCTGCCACTCCTGCTGCCCTCTCATCCTCCTACTCCTTCTCCCACACCCCCCGGCGATCTGGCCGTGGTGGTGGTACTGGTCTACTGATCTCCCCCACCTGGAAATTCTCTGTTCTCCCCCTCCCTGACCTGTCTATATCCACTTTTGAATTCCATCCAGTCTCTATCACCTACCCTGCTAACCTCTATATTATTGTTATTTATCGTCCCCCGGGGCTCCTGGGAAGCTTCCTGGATGAGCTAGACACCCTGCTCAGCTCCTTCCCTGAGGACGGCACCCCGCTGATCCTCCTGGGAGATTTTAACATCCACCTAGAGGCCTCCCAGTCTGCTGCCTTCCTACCACTACTCTACTCCTTCGACCTCTCCCTACAACACTCTCCCCCAACCCACAAGGCAGGCAACCTTCTAGACCTGATCTTCCTGAGGACCTGCTCCAGCTCCAATCTTACGGTTACCCCCTGCATACGTCTGACCATCACTTCATCTCCTTCTCCTTCTCCCTCCCCCTCTCTCCACATCCTCCCTCTCCTCCTCCCACCCCCACTGTCACTGTCCGCCGTAACCTCCGCTCCCTATCACCCTCTTCTCTTGCTCCCAGAGTGACTGCTTCCCTCCCCCCTCTTCCATCATTTTCCAAGCTCCCCACTAACTCTGCATCCTCCACCCTAACTTCTTCTCTCTCCTCAGCACTCGACTCCCTATGCCCCCTTGTCCCTAGGCCAGCACGTTCATCCCCTCCCAGTCCATGGATGTCTGACATCCTACGCACCTTAGGGGCGATATAGCTCAGGAGGTAAGACCGATTGTCTGGCAGTCGGAGGGTTGCCGGTTCAAACCCAGCCCTGGGCATGTCGAAGTGTCCTTGAGCAAGACACCTAACCCCTAACCCCTAACTGCTCTGGCGAATGAGAGGCATCAATTGTAAAGTGCTTTGGATAAAAGCGCTATATAAATGCAGTCCATTTACCATTTACCATTTACCTCCAGGGCCAGCCTCCGCGCTGCTGAGAGGAAGTGGGCCAAATCCAGGGATCCATCTGACATCTCAGCCTATCAGTCTCTCCTGACAGAGTTTTCTTCTGCTGTCACTGCCGCTAAGGCAAAATTCTACCAAACTAAAATTCATAACTCCATTTCTAACCCTCGTCAACTTTTCTCTATTTTCTCTTCTCTCCTCAGCGTGCCACCTCCTCCACCCCAGTCTTCCTTCACTGCAGATGACTTTGCAGCATTCTTTGACGAAAAGATTGCAGACAACTGCAGCTCCTTTGCGCCCTCCGCCCCCTCTGCGCCCTCCGCCCCCTGTTTCTCCACATTTTCTCTCCTCTCAGACTCTGAAGTTTCCCAGCTTCTGCTCACCCACCGCCCTACCACCTGCGCCCTCGACCCTATCCCCTCATCTCTCCTCCAGGCAATCACACCAGACATCCTCCCTTTTGTCACCTCCCTCGTGAACTCCTCCCTATCTTCTGGATGTTTCCCCTCATCCTTCAAGAGGGCCCACATCACCCCGCTGCTGAAGAAACCCACACTAGATCCTTCAGTCATTCAGAACTACCGCCCGGTATCTCTCCTCCCTTTCCTATCCAAAACACTTGAACGTGCTGCATCTAACCAACTCTCTGCTTTCTTCTCTCAGAACAACGTGCTTGATCCCCACCAGTCTGGCTTCAGGCCTGGCTACTCGACCGAGACTGCACTCCTCTCGGTCAGTGAGTCACTCCATGCCGTACGAGCAGCCTGTCCTGATTCTCCTAGACCTCTCCGCTGCATTTGACACTGTGGAGCACTCTATCCTCCTGTCCTCCCTGGCAGCAACAGGGATCTGCGGCACAGTCCTTGACTGGATTGAGTCTTACCTCTCTGACCGTTCCTTCCAGGTTGCCTGGGCGGGTAAGGTATCACCACCCCGTCCCCTCGCCACCGGAGCTCCCCAGGGCTCAGTCCTCGGTCCCCTTCTCTTCTCCTTATACACCAGATCCCTTGGCCCTGTAATATCTGCCCATGGCTTGTCCTATCACTCCTATGCCGACGACACGCAACTCTTTCTCTCCTTCTCCCCATCGGACACACAGGTCCCTGCCCGCATCTCCGCTTGCCTGAGAGACATACAGAGCTGGATGGACAATCACCTGAAGCTCAACCCGGGAAAGACGGAGCTAATCTTTATTCCTGCTCTATCCTCTCCCCTCCTCGACTTTTCCATTTCCCTAGGGGACACCTTAGTGACATCATCACCCTGTGCCAAGAATCTCGGAGTGGTGATGGACAACAGGCTGTCCCTCTCCAAGAACATCGCAGCAGTAAGCCGGGCATGCAGATTTTTCCTGTATAACATCCGCAGAATCCGCCCCTTTCTCACCACCTACTCAACCCAGCTCCTGGTCCAAGCAATGGTTCTATCCCGCCTGGACTACTGCAACTCTCTTCTGTCTGGACTACCGGCATCTGCCACCAGACCCCTGCAACTCATTCAGAATGCTGCGGCTCGTCTGGTCTTCAACCTCCCCAGACACTCCCACGTCACTCCCCTGCTCACTACCCTCCACTGGCTGCCTGTTATAGCTCGCATCAAATTTAAAACATTGGTCCTAGCATACCAGGCAGTCAAGGGATCAGCCCCAGCATACCTCCACAAGATATTCAAACCCTACATGCCAGCCAGATCCCTCCGTTCTGCTACCTCAGGACGCCTAGCACCTCCCCCTCTTCGCACCTGCACTTCCAGAACACGTCTCCTGTCTGTTCTGGCCCCACGATGGTGGAATGACCTCCCTGTGGAGGTCAGAACAGCTGAGACACTGACCCACTTCAAAAGACGACTGAAGACTCACCTCTTCAGGCTGCACCTCTCCCCATCCCTCCCTACCCCCCTGTAAATGACTGTAAGCTTAGGATTGTAACTAGGCAGCTGTTTCGTAGGTGACTTAGGTGCATTAACTGTCTTAACTACTGCTTGTATTTTTTCTATAGACTGCGTTGTTGCCGTTCTCGTTGTTAGTGTTAATCAGTTTAACCTTCAGGGTCCAAGTTGAACTATGCAGTTGTTCCCTGCACTTGGACCGGTACTTCTCTCTAGGGGTTTCGTCATACTTGTTCCTGGTTATGGTTATACACTTTGTTGTACGTCGCTCTGGATAAGAGCGTCTGCCAAATGCCTGTAATGTAATGTAATGTTCAGTTAATTACCTGGGGGAAGAGAAAACCAGGGCTGGATTTGGATTCAAGGTCCAGATTTGAAATCTGAGGAGTAGGGAGTAGAGAGTGGATGTAGGGTATAGAGAGTGGACTTCAGGGCATGGAGAGTGGGGTGTGTGTGCTATAGCAAGTGGGGTGTAGAGTAGAGGTGGGATACACGGCAAAGGATTTTGCACAAAGGAGATGACACAAAAAATGATTATTTACATGGCTCACAGTTCCCAAACTGTGTATACATTAGTATGGTTAGTTTATTGTTTAAGCAGATGTGCCATCAATTCCAGTGGAGCCACACTGCAATTGTAAATCTGCAAGCTGCTAAACTTGTGCGTTAGTTTACGCAACAGTTTTCGTGCATCTTAAAAATTGTTTTTTTTTTTTTTTTTTTTTTAATTGAAGGCCATTTTTCATTGAAAGCACTCTGCTTGAGCCCCAGGGGGGGTCTCGGGGACATCAAAGGTTGAGCCTGGGCTGTGTCATTCTCCGACTATGACCTGTATTTATTTAACACTGAATTAGCTCCACCTGACATTGAGCCTCAGGCGGCTAGTTGTTGTTTTGAGGGAGACTGCTCTCCACTGATCTGCACTAGCTCTCATGTAGTACTGTGTAGGGTGTAATATAGTAATTGTCTCAGAGCTAAGTACATCAAATCCATCCATTATCTAACCTTATTTATTTAGGTGTCCAAGCAGCGAAGCTTGTGGAACCCTATTGTATCTGTTAGGATTATTAGGGGTCCAAGCAGCGAAGCTGGTGGAACCCTATTGTATCTGTTAGGATTATTATTATTATTAGGGGTCCAAGCAGCGAAGCTGGTGGAACCCTATTGTATCTGTTAGGATTATTATTATTAGGGGTCCAAGCAGCGAAGCTGATGGAACCCTATTGTATCTGTTAGGATTATTATTAGGGGTCCAAGCAGCGAAGCTGGTGGAATCCTGTTGTATTTGTTAGGATAATTATTATTAGGGGTCCAAGCAGCGAAGCTGGTGGAACCCTATTGTATCTGTTAGGATTATTAGGGGTCCAAGCAGCAAAGCTGGTGGAGCCCTATTGTATCTGTTAGGATTATTAGGGGTCCAAGCAGCGAAGCTGGTGGAACCCTATTGTATCTGTTAGGATTATTAGGGGTCCAAGCAGCGAAGCTGGTGGAACCCTATTGTATCTGTTAGGATTATTATTAGGGATCCAAGCAGTGAAGCTGGTGGAACCCTATTGTATTTGTTAGGATTACTAGGGGTCCAAGCAGCGAAGCTGGTGGAACCCTATTGTATCTGTTAGGATTATTATTATTATTATTATTATTATTATTATTATTATTATTAGGGGTCCAAGCAGCGAAGCTGGTGGAACCCTATTGTATTTGTTAGGATTATTATTGTTATTCTTATTATTTTTCTCTGCTAAAAGTGTCTGAGGCTCAGCAACCATAAGTCCTAGAGCAACCAAATTTGGCAGGTGGGTTCCCACTACTCAGGCTGTGTCATTCTCCGACTATGACCTGTATTTATTTAACACTGAATTAGCTCCACCTGACATTGAGCCTCAGGCGGCTAGTTGTTGTTTTGAGGGAGACTGCTCTCCACTGATCTGCACTAGCTCTCATGTAGTACTGTGTAGGGTGTAATATAGTAATTGTCTCAGAGCTAAGTACATCAAATCCATCCATTATCTAACCTTATTTATTTAGGTGTCCAAGCAGCGAAGCTTGTGGAACCCTATTGTATCTGTTAGGATTATTAGGGGTCCAAGCAGCGAAGCTGGTGGAACCCTATTGTATCTGTTAGGATTATTATTATTATTAGGGGTCCAAGCAGCGAAGCTGGTGGAACCCTATTGTATCTGTTAGGATTATTATTATTAGGGGTCCAAGCAGCGAAGCTGATGGAACCCTATTGTATCTGTTAGGATTATTATTAGGGGTCCAAGCAGCGAAGCTGGTGGAATCCTGTTGTATTTGTTAGGATAATTATTATTAGGGGTCCAAGCAGCGAAGCTGGTGGAACCCTATTGTATCTGTTAGGATTATTAGGGGTCCAAGCAGCAAAGCTGGTGGAGCCCTATTGTATCTGTTAGGATTATTATTAGGGGTCCAAGCAGCGAAGCTGGTGGAACCCTATTGTATTTGTTAGGATTATTATTATTAGGGGTCCAAGCAGCGAAGCTGGTGGAAACCTATTGTATCTGTTAGGATTATTAGGGGTCCAAGCAGCGAAGCTGGTGGAACCCTATTGTATCTGTTAGGATTATTAGGGGTCCAAGCAGCGAAGCTGGTGGAACCCTATTGTATCTGTTAGGATTATTATTAGGGATCCAAGCAGTGAAGCTGGTGGAACCCTATTGTATTTGTTAGGATTACTAGGGGTCCAAGCAGCGAAGCTGGTGGAACCCTATTGTATCTGTTAGGATTATTATTATTATTATTATTATTATTATTATTATTATTAGGGGTCCAAGCAGCGAAGCTGGTGGAACCCTATTGTATTTGTTAGGATTATTATTGTTATTCTTATTATTTTTCTCTGCTAAAAGTGTCTGAGGCTCAGCAACCATAAGTCCTAGAGCAACCAAATTTGGCAGGTGGGTTCCCACTACTCAGGCACTACAAATAACCCATGTTGGCCATGTAGTCCACTTCGTTTTGTTGCTACCATAACATAACAAACTATCTTGTGTCTACATCTGCAGTTTCTCGCTGGAATTTCTAATATTGAATATAAACAAAAGACGCAATTTATGCTGTAGTCTGCCAATGTCTAAAGAAATAATACGGTACTCCGAGCGCAGGTAGCAGGGGTGGTGAGTTGATATTTCCTTTTTTGCTACTAAAAGTTTGTTAGTAAAAGCTTTTTGAGAGGATGAATCATTACTTTTCATTTGAAGACAATATCAGGTGAGTTCGTTTAGTCTTTGAATCCATCATTATGCTGAGAGAAATCATATTCTCAATTTAATTTCTAAATTGACTGTAAGCTTAGGGTTGTAATTAGGTAGTTGTTTCGTAGGTGACTTAGTCTTAACTCGTCTTAACTATTGCTTGTATTTTTGCATAGACTGCGTTGTTGCTGTTCTTGTTTGTGTTAGTGTTAATCAGTTTAACCTACAGGGTCCAAGTTGAACTATGCGGTTTTTCCCTACACTTGGAACGGTAGGCTACTTCTCTCTAGGGTTTTCGACACACTTGTTCCTGGTTATGGTTATACACTTTGTTGTAGGTCGCTCTGGATAAGAGCGTCTGCCAAATGCCTGTAATGTAATGTAATGTAATATTCCATAGCAAGATAAACCCGACATTAGCCCTAAAATATGCCAATACAGCAGTGAGTACGCTACTCACTGAATAACGAAATAAACGAGACAAAGTTTTTTAAAAGTATACCATGTCATTCTACAGTCAATATCTGGGACTAAGCATTTAATAAATATACAAGCTTACCATCGGTTTTACGCGTAGAGATGTCCCTTTTGCGAATGAGTGGTCATATATTGTCTTGGACAATCTGTTTGTGAAATATACGCGCATATGTGACGCCTGGGTCGGCTACCTTCAAAAATAGCTGTGCGTAATACCACACCTGTTGCCTACGGCGTTGTCGCCCCTTTTAGTACAATTTGGCTGGATTGACAATTCATCTATTCAGTAGGTGAGAGTATAAGGTTTCTAACGATGTATAACATGTCTGATTTTGCTTTTGGAATAGCGTTTTATCGGTCAGCGTAACCAAAAATTTTCTTATATGCCAGTGTCTAAATAAATAAAACGGTAGGCTATTCTGCGAGCAGCACGCAGGTCGCGAGTTGATATTTCGTCTTTTGTTTCGTTTTTTCTCAATGTCCTATCTATTATTTGAAATGTGTATTATTATTCTATCTGTCTCTGAGGCGCTCTGAAATGTGCATTCTCTGCTAAGCTGAGCAATGGATTGGAATATGTGTCTGACGTAGTGTTGCACCGTATACCGAAACTTCAGCACTTTTTCGGTACTTAAAAAAAGAGAAACGGTTCGGTATTAGAATTTTCCGACATTCGGTAGTTTTGTGTCAAATGTAAAAGCCAGGGAAATGTGTCTCCCGCATTACTGATTGAGAGGATGAAAGGTGTAATTTGTCAGAATCTTCGCTAGATGGCAGTGGCAACTAAGGTTGTCAAGTGAGGTGACTTGCGCTTGTGCACTCACTCGTTGATACAGCGCAAGCTTCGACTCAGTTCACTTCAGTAGCAATAGGTGTTCTAAATTGGAAATATTTTATTATAGGAAGATGTTGTATTGTTATTAAAATATGCTGTTTTTTTATATCTATTTAAAAGTGAAAGACCTGTTTAAAGATAACTTAGTTTACAATTGTTTAATTTTTGAAATATATTTAATATACTTTTCTATTGTTTAGTGTAACACTATAGGCCTATGCGTGTTAATATGTTGAACAGGCTTCAACTTAAAGGTTGTTAATAACTCCAGGTTTTTAATAAACTGTGAATTCGAAAATGAGGTCAACCCTTTTGGACATTAGGTTTCTGATCTATGAAGGTATTTTCAGTATTGTTAGGTACCGAATATTGAATCAATATTGTTTCAGTATTGAGTATTGTGATACTAAACCTGGTATGGGTATGGAAGTCAAAATTTTGGAATCGTGACAACACTAGTGTGACGCCTTTTTTAGTTACAGCATGGAAGCGCTGCAGCTGTACATACACGCCGGGCCATATATGTGTTACGACATCCCATCTAAGTGTTACGACATCCCATCTAAGCGTTACGACATAGTAAAGGCCTTTACGGGAAGCGGCCAGGACACATCTATGGCGACGCAACTAAGTCATCCGACAGCGTCTCTTAGCACAGAATTGGCCATAAGTCATCAGTATTTTATACAATCATCATGATATTCAGTAGATATGTTGGGTGAAGGCATATGATCATGAGGAAAAAGCCATTTTAAAATCGCTCCATAGGGGGCGCGACGGTGCCAATGCTTGGACCCCTCCCAACGCCGTTTGCGGCTTTAATTGGTCTTATTCCTGGTCAGCAGCAGGGGAGTAAGTTGGTCTTGAGCCTTTCCCAGCATGCATTTGGGGAGAGACTAGGGCTGGGCGATATGACTTCAAATCAATATCACGATTATTTCGAACTTTCACCTCGATTATGATTAATGAACAATTATTTATTTTATACGCTTTTTTTTTTTTTTTTTTACACTGCCCTCATAGTTCTCTGACAAGGTCTGTACTGTAAATATGCTCAACTATTAAAGCTGGGAAATATGTTCTAATGAAGGAGTGCATATCTTATCTTTGTGATTTTAAAATAATTTAAGGAAACACACACAGATGAACTATTTATGGCTATTTATTGAATATTTTGAACAGTTGAAATCAAAGCACGCATCACTTGAAATGAAAACATCTTGTGAAAAAGGTAACATTTTAGTTTTAAAGTAAAAAGCGAGTTCCCTAAAAAAGTACAAAATAATGTCTTGCATCTCTTGCAAACAAAATAAATTATTTTAAATAAATAATTAAATATTTTCACGATGGTACAGCGTATCTTTTGTCGAGGGTTTTAACGAGATGTTCCACAGTAGCTATGGGAGCCATATCCTTTGCCATGTAATATGCAATGGTACCAGTTATTTCTTTACATCTTATTGAATCTTTTGCATATTTTGTGTGGCATTTGTAAATGCTTGTGTTAGCGACAGCTGCTTTGTGGAAGCACTTTGGCGCTTGTCGGTCTCTCTCTCTTTTTGAGCCATGCACTCTTCATATTCGGTAATGTGATCGTGTTCCAAATGATTAAACAAATTGGTGGTGTTACCTTTGCTCGCTGAAATTGTTTTTCTGCAGTGTTTACATTTTGACTTCTTTTTGTTCGGTGTTGTCTTCACTGAAGCCAAAATGTGTCCAAACGATGGCGGACACGGGATTCTTTTTCGGTATAAGCTGCTCGGGTTTATTTGTTAGCTCAGTGTTTGCGCTCATGTCCTCCATGCCGCCAGCTTGAGCTTTGCTTTGAGTGAACGTGGACTAACGTTAGTTGGATGGGGCGGAGGCACGTGACTGAACTCAACATAGTATTTTTTTAAGGGGACAGTTCATGAAACACGCAATGGGGAAAGTATTAACCAAATTAACCGACATGAGCAATATTAAGTCGGTGAGAGGTTCTAAATGTCGGTTTCGCTACATTTTCGGTTAATTGCCCAGCCCTAGGAGAGACAGGAATAACGCTTGGACAGGGCGCCAGTCGATTGCAGGGCACACACTATTTGAGCACATCAAAAATATTTTTTAAATGAAAGCTCTTTCTCTCCCCCCTCTCCCTTTCTCTCTCTCTAGATCGCTTTCGCCCAACACAACAGCATCATGGACCTGGTTCAGTTCTTTGTCACGTTTTTCAGGTGAGTGTAGCGTTGTTTTAACCCTCTGGGGTCTAAGGGTAAAATGAGGCACACTGGTGATTGTGCCATGCTCTGACATTTGTGTAAATTTCATCAACTTTATATGCAGTGATTCCAAAGTGTTCATATCTCTGTTTTCAGCACAAACTCAGCTACAATAATATGGCAGCAGTAAGTAGGTCATAATCATATGTGGATTGCAAATTGCTCTAAAAACACACAAACTGTAAACAGTAGTTTTGAACATGCACAGGAATGTTGTAATAAAACACACTAAACAATTGTGACTAAGATTTTTGGTCACTGAAATGTGTTCATCAAGGTCTTGGGTATCAAAAGATGACAAAATATTTTAGCAAATCCAAATCCAAATATAAAATAAATTGCTAAAGGTTAGTGTTGTGACTACTATTTTTTAACACCAGGTGAGAATGGGAGGGCAAATGGCCTTTCTGTAATGAATATGCATTGGGTAGGACGACCTGCCAGCTAAGTAGGCTATTCACACCTGGCCGCATGCCTCCCCACCACTAAGACAAAGACTCAGTGAGCCATTTAGAAGACAGAAACAAAGACATCTTTTGATTTTCAGAACATTTATTGAAGCAAACTTTACGCATGGAAGATGAGATGAGACTGGTGTACTCTTGCAACGCTTGGGTGGCCTCTTAGCTAGTGATGAAGTAGGCCGTGTTTCCTGATCAGCATCTCTGTAAATATGATAAAAAGAAAATTGTTAGGAAATGTGACATCAAATCAAACTTTATTTATATAGCACATTTCCTTCAACAGGTGAAAATTAAATGTGCTTTACAAAAAAGGGGCAAACCACTAACTAATGAAAACAAAACATAGGAAATGTGACATGGTTACATCATATACAAACAAAGAACCAAACAAACACAACCAGACGCAGAGAGGTAGCCTATAATTTTGAGAAGCAATGGTTAGAATTGTTCGTAGTGTGGGAATTTACAAGCGTGCATATTAGTGAATATTCCTACAAATACACAGAGAATGTAATACAGCACACATTTACAAATAATGCAAGCTATCAACGAAACAACATTAGCTAAACTAAATAAACATTGATATTCCAGCTCAACTACACGCAACTCATCAATAATAATGCCTCAATCTGAAGTAGGCTAGGTCTGTTTAGCTAAGTGTTTATTATATTGCTATTTCCAGAATTTACTTACAGTATGCTAATATCGATTGTGCGAGGACATCAGTTTTAGAATCCTAGCCACGCCACGGGCTATTTATTACCAATATGATCGAAAAAAAATACAGTTTACCTGCTACTTCTAACACACAACCAGACGCAGAGAGCCTAGCCTATAATTCTTAGATGCAATAGTTTGAATCGTTCGTAGTGTGGGAATTTACAAACGCGCATATTTCTGGATATTCGTACAAACACAGAGATTGCAATCCAGTACACATATTTACCAATATGATCATAAGAAATATACTTACTCATGAAGTTGATCCTCAGCTGGATCAGTTCGCTGTTCGAAATGACACCGCTCTTCATCGATGTCGGTTCCGGACGGACCATTTTCCAAAATTAAACGAAATGTTTACCTCAAAAGAAGTGAATTAGGCTACACTTTGACATTCTATCCTGCTTTCGCAGGCTTGTCATTTCTCACATGGATCTCGCATCGCCTCTCCCCTACTCTCCTTCTATGGAGAGTAGTTATAATGTTGTTAACATGTGAATGCGATTTGGGCAGACTTCCTGATGAGCGAAATTCACATAGTAATGACTAAGGATTAACGAAGCATACATGGTTTAATTAATCAAATTTAGAACTTTTAAAACAATTCATATCATTTGTCAATGGGCGCATTGGAAAGTCGCGATTCTAAGGTTTCTGTCAATGTTTTTGTTGCGTCTGTATGATAACAACTCGTGAAGTTAATCATCCAAATAGAAACGAAAGTTAATTTAATCTTGCCGAGCTCCGCCGGCGGAGCTCTCGACCCCAGAGGGTTAAAGGAACAAGTGTTTTAAGGGAATTTGTTTCAGTTCAATAATTTATTTTCTGGCTGCTGTCATCTCATTGGCTGTACATTTCCAGATCCTCTCCTGCCATCTCTAAATGAGCGCACGTAGGTGTGTGTGCTGGTGTGCGTATCGTTTCAGCTGGGTGTGCTGCCGTTATGTTCTAATTGCGACATTATCTCCTGCATACATGGGCTCTAATAGTTATCCATATTTCACGGGTGTTTGACATGGCAGGAAGAGCCAGGAAGTTTGGGTGTGGCAGGGTGAGGTGGAGCAGGTCTGGAATTAAACCATTCAGAGAAAAATGGCCAGAATATATTCATCACCCACCTACTTCCCTCCCAATCCCATAATGTCTCCCAGCTCTCTACAGCATGTTATAGTGACTTTGCACAAGCCTGTAGGGGGGCGCCATTTACAGTGTTTGCCCTGCTGCGCTGAAGCAGCCATTCATAGATTCTCATACTTTGTACCATCTGGCTCACAGATGGCAGTAACCCTGATTGCACTCTACAGCTAATCTGCAGGCTTCACCCGTATGCCTGCAGATAAGCCCCCCCCCCCCAATTTCCCCCGTCCCCCAACCAAACTCTGAAGGGCAGGTCATTCATTTCTGCTCTTACTTGCCTGTGAAGAAGCCTTCGAGGGTGTCCTTCTGTGCTTTATTAGCTACATTATTTTCCTCCACACTCCCCCCATTTACTCCTGCTTCGTTTGAAATTCCCACCATAAATGAAGTTTTGCCTGCAGATGTGTGACATTATTCACAGTGGGTAAGGAACTGGGCTTGTAACCGAAAGGTTGCAGGTTCGATTCCCGGGTAGGACACTGCCGTTGTACCCTTGAGCAAGGTACTTAACTGGAATTGGTATATCCAGCTGTATAAATGGATACAATGTAAAATGCTGTGTAAAAGTGGTGTAAGTCGCTCTGGATAAGAGCGTCTGATAAATGCCTGTAATGTAATGTAATATTCAACTCCATCGCGTATTTAGTGTGAAATAACATTTAGTGGGAGCGAGTAGGGTGGTAGTCAGTGTTCTCCTTCTAAGGCCGTTCTTGAAATCCACAAACATGCAATAGGCAGCTTGTGAGACCCCTAGTCCCCAAAGCTGTCAGCATTGAGTAAGTGACACCCCAGAAACAAGCATCCTGTTGAATTTAAACAGCTGGAAAAAATACCCTCTGTAAATACAGCCCATGCCCACAAACCCAATTCTTGACCTGAGGGCGGTATGGTTTTTATTGTTATTGTGGAAGCCAGCTTGGTTTCTTCCATACCTGTAATTAAAATTAAAATGAAAGCTAATTATCACCAGGCAACAAAGAGCCTCCTTTAATTTTATTTATGTATCCCCCCCCCTGAGTGAAGCTTCAATGTGCAGTGTTTCATGGATATGGTGTTGATTAAAAATGCACCGGTGCCAATCAAGCAGCAATTACCTGGTGTTTAACCCAAGCCAAAGCCAACACCCCTTTCGTTAGCTAATGGCCTTTTCATTTCTGCCTCTGTAATTTCTGCAAGTTAATGCGTCTGTTTCAAGAGGAACCATTTGCTGCAGAGGCCAATCCCGCTTTTGTTGTTCAGTTCTGACGTGCTCTGTAATAGCACATGCTATGGAAGTGCTTCTGCCCATTATCACACCAGTATCACCTTGCTGATCAAAATAAGATTTAGATGGATTGATAAAACTTTAAAGTGAGGTGCTAGCATGTCATTAAACTCAGAGTGCTCGATTTAGCAGTATGTTATTTGCTGTTATTTATTACCCTATCTATTAACAAGATAACTTATAACAAAAGGAACTGGCTTAAGTTCATCATACTCATTATCTGATATTTCACGCAGCCATAATAAAAATGTTGAAATGGAGAACGGTATTGCTGTTTAATTAGCGCAGGTGGCTATTGATAGGACACGATATTGTCAGAATCTTGGAGTATATGAACTGAAGCGAATTGAAACATGCAGTAGTAAAGTAATGGATTCAAAGGGTAAAAAACTATTTGGCTGTGTCAGTCGGATACAGATTTTCAGATAATTCATTTAATTAGCATTGATCTTTTTGATTGCTAATTTTGCTGTTACTCACCCCTCTCTCACTTTCCCCACCCATCAAAGTGATCTCTCTATTGCGCATCAACGATACTTTCGTAAAGGTGTGTGTTTCTGTGTGGCTGCGTGTGTGTCTGTGTGTGCTAGAATATTGCTCCACAGTACAGTACACCTCTGGGTCTTTTTCTTCTGAAAAAAGGTTTGATTTACAGCAGAAGATTATATCGATTCCACCTGAAGCTGTGTGTGTGTGTACAAGCACGTGCGTGCATTAGCGCGTGTGCGTACATAGTATGTGCATGTGCGTGTGTGTGTCTGCGTACGTGCGAACATGCGTGTGCTTGCACGTGTGTGTTTTTGTGTGTGTGTGTGCGTGTGAAAGAGTTCATTTGTATCTGTTTGTGTGTGCGTTAGTATTTATGCTTTTCTGTGTGCACATTTCCACTGCCCTGCTTCCTAATCGGGTGATTGAAAGTTTGCTGCTCTCTCGTATTTGCTTTGGGATAATCTTCAAACAGAAGTGTTGTGTATTTGTAAACATTAAATGGATTTATTCATTTGATAGTGCAGGTAACGTCATTTATTTCACGCATACATATTTATGCATTTACATGCATATACTCATATGTCACATGACAGTAGGTGCAGAATCGAATCTTGGCTCCTTCGTCGGCAGTGGGGGCTGGGTGGGATTGGCGTAATTTACGCCTGGGGTGCTTTTTCACTAGCTAATTTTGTCCCCGGCACTATTTAACAGTCATATAAATATGATTCTGGTGTAAAATGTTCTGAAAATGGCTCGTACGTTAAGGCTGTGGGAGAAAGGGCACTCTGACCATAGGGAAGCGCACTCCTCCGTGTGCATTCTTTGCCTCTCGCACAGCCTGCTGAGGCGACAGCGGACGGCTGAGCATTTTTTGTGAGAAGCAGTGGCATGCAAGAAAAGACTAGTAAAATGTTAGGCAAGAGAAGAAAAAAAGATTTGATTAAAATGTTTAAAGGACCTTTAAAAGTGTTCCCAACCCCGATTCGGAGTCATAGTTTTACCACAGGTTGAAGGGTCTTTGAATGTTATTTCTGTTTGCTGATCCTGATTTAACCAGAGCTCCCTCAGGCTTGCTCTTTTACTCAGACTACCTACAACAATGTTACTCTTTGATTACTTAAAGCTGTTTACATTCAGATTAAAACAGCAGAGTGATATTAGATGAATGTAAGGGATGTATGTAAGGGATGTATGTTCTTACATGTATGATGTATTATGTATGTTTTTTCAGCATTCAGTTTAGAGAGAAAACAATGTAAATGTATATTAGAGTTAATGAATGAATTGAATGGTTGACTGATTCGCCCTGCCCTCTCTCTCAGCTGTTTCCTTTCTCTGTTGCTGGTGGCGGCTGTGGTGTGGAAGATCAAACAGACCTGCTGGGCATCCAGGCGTAGAGAGGTGAGTCGCCTTCCTTCAACAAGTCAGGGCTGTGTTAATCAGTCAGGGATGTGTTAATCAGTCAGAGCTGTGTTAATCAGTCAGGGCTGTGTTAACCCCTTAGCACACATGCCAATTCTGGCCAATCCTTGCCCATTTAGGGGGTACCCTATTTAAAGCCATTTTTCAAGTCTCTGTGGTATTCACATCTGGACTTATAAAGTTTTAAATAGGGTGCCCCCTAAGTGGGCAAGGATTGGCCAGATTTGGCATGTGCGCTAAGGGGTTAATCATTCAGGGTAGAGTTAATTTGTCATGCTAGTGTTAAAGGAAAATACTATTTACAAACTAGAGTTGTTTTGATACTGATACATTTTGATAATATCAACTTAACATAACTTTTCAAAAATATTTATTAACAAAATATCTGACACAACAAAGAATGAAGTTGAAGTTACTCAAGACCATGCTAGACTATTTTGCCTTTTATAATATGATCAGTTTGTATTTGTAAAATGCCACTGGGGAAAGGGGCCTCAATTAACTTGCTTGTGAGAATTTTGTGAACAGTAGCAGTGCACATGCTAACCCATCCAAATATCTTCACTTCAAGACCTGAGAATTACAGGGTTCTATCTGCCATTTTTACAGTTCCGAGACAGAGAGTTTTTTCCCGGCCCTGATCATCTTCTTGATCATCCCCCTCCTTGCTCTCTCATTTCCAGTCCTGCCTTGTTATCCATACCATTGCTTGGTCATTCCAGACCCTGCTCGATTATTTCTGGCCCTACTTGATCATTCCCAGCCCTACTCGATCATTCCTGACCTGCTTAATCATTCTTAGCCCTGCTTAATCATTGCTGGCTCTGCTCAATCATTCCCACTCCTGCTTGATCATTCCCAGCCCTGCTTGATCATTCCTGGCCCTGCTTGATCATTCCTGGCCCTGCTGGATCATTTCTGACCCTGCTCTGTCATTCCCAGCTCTGCTTGGCCATTCTTGGTCCTTATGCTTCACCAGGGCCCCTGCACAAAGATTCTTTACTTTCTAGTGATTAATATTTTAATTTTACAATAGGTTTTTCAAAAATATTTCAAAATATCCTCCATGTTGAACGACTTGTTAGCCTATACAGGGGCTGCAGAGTGTTTCAGAAGCTGTCTTAGGTGTGTTTCTGAGCAGTGCTTTCGGCCCGGATGAGTTTCAATTATACCAACACAGTCAGGTTGTTCGCCTATGTCAGTGAATTTGTATTTATTGAATTAGTAGCCTATTTATTTACAGTTTGTTTTTTCTTTTTTTGCATTAGAACATTAGTTCTTATGGATGTGTGAGCATTTGAAAAGAGGCGAGCCAATATGGGTGTAATGAACAAGCATTGATTGCATAATGCACTTTATAAATTTTAAAGCCTCAATGGCTTTCTAATACTCCTCACAAGGTTACTGTAAGCACAACATGCTTGTAGGGTCATTATATTGATTAAATGTCCTCTTTTGAATGTTAATATGTTTATTATTCTGATTAAACGTCCTTGGCCTTCTGCCCTTTTGTTACTGTTTGAGTACAGATTGGTTTGAATGTGTCTATTATGGCTGCACCATATTGATGTGTGTATGTGTGAGAGTTTCTTTGTGTAGATTGGGTGTAATATACTGGTTATGTTTTTCATGTCTAATGTGTATGCAGTATAAGTTTGTTTGTTTGCGAGAGAGCATTCGTGCATTTATGTGGACATGTGAGTTGTACATTGTAGTTGAGTAAACGACAGAGGAATTCACTGGGGTGCATCCCATTACTCTTCACTCCTCACTCCACTCCCCCACTACCACTCATCTCCTACCTGGAAGTATGTGGAGGAAAGGAGCAGAGGAGACTAATTTGAAGCCGGTTCGCCAATACAGTTCTGTGCAATTCACTCGTATCCTTTGATATTAGGACATTGGATGGAGGGAGGACACAAAGATAGGTTTCCTGGGCATGGAGGAGAGGACGTGGTAGTGGAGGAAAAGAGGATACATTTTTTGAATATTGGAATACTGGGAAAACACAGAGATTGAATTGGCTTCCTGGAATCTGCCTTGAGTGACCACCCATAAGCTTGCCCTGGGTTGGAGGTGTCAAATGTAAATGGGTTTTTTTCCCCAGTGAACAAAATTAAATTTCAATTAAAAGGCGAGGAAAGGTAGATCCTGTCAGGCCTTTAATGCCCTGTCCTTACACAGTGAGCCCCGCTATCAGTGCACAGCAGGTGAACGCTTAGATCTCGCCCGCAGGCCCGTCCCGCTCGTTCTGGAAAGAGACCCGCTCCTCAGCAGTGCTCTTCAAAGACACCCTGACGTACAGCCATCTGTTTAAGGGGCTGGGTCTGGAGCCGAGCAGTGCATTTGAGCATATGTGTGTACGTGTTTGTGTGTGGCGTGTGTGCGTGCATGCATGCATGTGTGTTTACACCTGTGCACTTTTGTGTATGTGTGTTTGTGTTGGTGTCGGTGTGTGTGTACACACATGCGTGTGCTTGCGTGTCTGTGCCTCTGTGAGTCTGTCTGTGTGTGTGCATTTATGTGTATGTATGTGTTTACTGGATGACAGAGGGATGTATGGGGTACAGCACATTCTCGCTGGCGGAGAGTGAGTGTGTGGGTTGTAACATGTGCTTGTGTGTGTGTGTTTACTGAGAACAGAGGATGTATGGTTCGTACATTCTCGCTGGCGGAGTGTGTGTGTGGGTGTGTGTGTGTGTTACTGGAGAACAGAGGATGTATGGGGTCAGTACATTCTCGCTGTGGAGTCGTGTGTGTGTGTGTGTGTGTTTACTGGAGAACAGAGGGATGTATGGGGTACAGTACATTCTCGCTGGTGGGGAGTCTGTGTGTGTGTGTGTGTGTGTGTGTGTGTTTACTGGAGGACAGAGGGATGTATGGGGTACAATACATTCTCGCTGGTGGGGAGTCTGTGTGTGTGTGTGTGTGTGTGTGTGTGTGCATGTTTACTGGAGAACAGAGGGATGTATGGGGTACAATACATTCTCGCTGGTGAGGAGTCTGTGTCTGTGTTTACTGGAGGACAGAGGGATGTATGGGGTACAGTACATTCTCACTGGTGGGGAGTCTGTGTGTGTGTGTGTGTGTGTGTGTGTGTTTACTAGAGGACAGAGGATGTATGGGTACGTACATCTGAAGGGTGGTCTGGAGCCGGCAGTGCATTTGTGTTGTGTGTGTGTTTGTGTGGGAAGGGATGTATGGGTTACACCTGTGACTTTTGTGTTGTGTGTTGTGTTGGCGGTGTGGAACACCATGCGTGTGCTTGCGTGTCTGTGCCTCTGTGAGTCTGTCTGTGTGTGTGCATTTATGTGTATGTATGTGTTTACTGGATGACAGAGGGATGTATGGGGTACAGCACATTCTCGCTGGCGGAGAGTGAGTGTGTGGGTGTGTACACATGTGCTTGTGTGTGTGTGTGTTTACTGGAGGACAGAGGGATGTACGGGGTACAATACATTCTCGCTGGTGGGGAGTCTGTGTGTGTGTGTGTGTGTGTGTGTGTGTTTACTGGAGGACAGAGGGATGTATGGGGTACAATACATTCTCGCTGGTGGGGAGTCTGTGTTCAAGGCTGTTGTGTGTTTATCTCAGTGGGCTCTCTGCTCAGCAGCTTTGGGCACCAGTCTCCTCCCTGAGTGCATGGCATCTGGCACCTCAGGGACCTACCTGTACAACTACAGAAATCTGTGTGTGTATACGTGCGTGCGTGCGTGCGTGCGTGTGCTTGTGCAAGCACGCTTGTGTGTGTGTGTCCCTGTGTTTATAAGCTTGCGCACATGTGTGTGTGTGTGTGTGTGCCTGCATTTGTGCGTGAGTGAGTGTATGTGTGTGTGCGTGTGCAAGCACACGTGCGCGCAAGTGTGTGTTTCTGTAATTGTATGTATTTGTGTATAAGATGGATGAATCCTATGAGAGGCCGTTTAGGTCATAAATCATACTTCCTCTCACAAACACCATCATACTCATTCACAGACACCACTATACCCTCTCACAAACACCATTATACTCTCTCACGTACACCAATATACTCTCTCACATACACCATTATACTCTCTCACATACACCATTATACTCTCTTACACACATCATTATACTCTCTCAGAACACACCACCATAGAGAATAGTAGTGTGTGAGAGAGAATGATTGTATGTGTGAGGGACTATAGTAGTATGTGTGAGAGAGTATGATTGCCAGTATGCGAGAGAATAGTAGTATGTGTGAGAGAGATTGATTGTATGTGTGAGAGAGAATAGTAGTGTGAGAGAGGGTTTGATAGTCTGTGTGAGAGAATACTAGTATGTGTGAGAGAGGTTGATTGTTAGTATGCAAGAGAACAGTAGTATGTGTGAGAGAGTATGATCGTCTGTGTGTGAGAGAATACTAGTATGTGTGAGAGAGTTTGATTGTCTGTGTGCGAAAGAATACTAGTATGTGTGAGAGAGTTTGATTGTATGAGTGAGAGAGAATAGTAGTGTGAGAGAGAGTTTGATAGTCTGTATGTGAGAGAATACTAGTATGTGTGAGAGTTTGATTGTATGAGTGAGAGAGAATAGTAGTGTGAGAGAGAGTTTGATAGTCTGTATGTGAGAGAATACTAGTATGTGTGAGAGGTTGATTGTTAGTATGCAGGAGTTTGATTGAAAAACGGAAGGTAGTTTGATTGAAATGGAAGGCAGTTTCCATCATCAGTTCCTGATTGGCTTACAGCCTTTTCACAGACAAGGCCCGTCCCCTCTCAGCGGCGCCTCCACCGACAGGGAGCATCTAAATTAAACTAAATTTGGCTCTCTTTGCAGTGATTTGGGCTGGAAACTAGCTGTAAGAGCAGAATAAGCACCCCGAAGTGAAACACAATATTGGTTTAACATGGTTACATTTTTAACTGAAACTAGTAGACTGTAATTGAAGCTAGGGTTTTATAATGGCACAAACCAAATTGTAAATATTTTTTTTTCACAAGCCGCTTATGACCACCACCGACCTCGCTTACAGAGGGGACGGGCCTTGTCTGTGAAAAGGCTGTAAGCCAATCAGGAACTGATGATGGAAACTGCATCAATTGTAAAGCGCTTTGGATAAAAGCACTATATAAATGCAGTCCATTTACCATTTACAGTGCTGGCTTTTCAGTAGCTAGACTAGCTTTTTTTCAACCCGTTTTCCATCTCACATAAATCTGACACTGCTCATGAAGTTGTCATCCATTGTATTCTTTATTAGGCAAATCAAGTAAAACAATTACATTTAAGAATGTGCAGGAATAAAACACGAATATTGTAACTGAGATGCTTTTAGCACTGTTTCACAGCAGGTAAAACCAGAAGTGGTATGCCTTCAAACCTGTGATTTTACAGGTGTTTGCATTTAGGCTAATTGTTTTTCTATAAGCCATGGATCATATTCCCTCTGAGAATGCAAGGGCCACTCGGTTTTAGTTCATTTTGGTAAATGCGATCATATTCGTATTACAATTCACTATCATTATGCTACAGCCGAGCTGATTCCAGAAACCAGTCGAAACAGCAGTAATAACGGCTGATGTTGATAATCTCTGGCATTGACCGTGACAGGACTGGTTTTGAAGAAAACATCTGGATTCCTTTGACTGGAGCCTCTGAATCTCACCCACAAGCGTGGGCCCATCATTTCGAGTTTGCTGTCCTGCTCCCTCGTCCTCTTTGTGGAGCTGAATTTATTACCGAGATGGTGGGGAATCAGAGTTTGCACAGTCGATCACTCCCATTAGCGGTCACGGTCAGCACTTTGTACGTTTCTCTTTGTTAACTTGTCCACACAAAAGCTGAGCCTTCCTTCATTGTGAAATGTGTAAATGTTTTATTTTCATGTTTATTAATGTGGAGACTTCAGTAAAGCCCCAGGCTAATGGAAGATGCTGGAAACGGAGGGTCCGTCTCGCGTCGCTGATCTGTGACTGGGTGGCGTGGCGGAGCGTAGAGTGGCATTGTCGTGTCCCGCGTCTGCGGGTCCATTTTCTGCGCCGCCCCCCCAGCTTTGGCACCCACGCGCGAGCGCACCGCGGCTCCGAATGGTGATTTGTGCCAGGCAGGATGTATAAATGCGACAAGAGCTGGAAATGAGAAGTTAATATGAATTCAGCGTGTTTGTTTGTGCATGCGGGAAAGTGGGTATGTGCATGTGTGTGTGTGTGCGTGCGTGTGTTTATAAGCACGTGTGCGTGCATGTGCGTGTGCAAGCATGCTTGTGTGTGTGTGTGTGCCTGTGCGTGCGTGCGTCCGTGTGTGTGCGCGTGCATGTGTGTGCCTGTGCATGCCTGTGTTTGTGCCAGTGTGTTGTGTGCGTGTGCCTGTGTGTGCACATGTGTGTGTGTGTGTGTGTAATGTATGCTGTGGCCAGCTAGCAGAGAGAATGAGAGAGGTGGGGGGCGTATTCATTCATATTCATGGCTCATCTGTTTTATACTAACTGCACAGTAGGAAGAAAATGAAACATGATGGACGGCCCATAAGTAAGAGTGGTGTGGAGATGTGCCATGCGTCTGAATGCAGGGGTGTCCATTAGGAACAGCAGGCATGATGCATATGTGTGTGTATGTTTGTGTGTGTATTGTAGGATATGTAGTGTTTAGATTTTGGCCTTAGAGAGGGAAACCGTGAATAAGAATGTGGCCTGGCCTCCTAATCACAATCATCAAAGCGAATGTGATTTGGGCAATTTAAAATCCACTGATACCTTAATCTAGGCAGACAATCTATGGGTCTTACCTCCTCAGAAGAGACAAACCAGATGACACGGAACACCATATCGGGGATTGGAGACCCTGCATGCCTACATGCCTAACATTTTCCATTACTTTAAGTATTAATGCAATTTTTACGTAGGCCAGTCCTTGTCATAAATTAGTCTGGCCACCCTTCCCTTCTCTCTTAAACCTTAACTCGGCATCACCCAATCAGGGAAAACATCCTCAAGCCATGCTGGGTAAGGTATTTCAGATGGCCACAGGAAAAAGTTGTTTGTGTTGGTCTTGGTTTTGGAGCCTTGAAGAAGAAGAGTTTTTCACTTTTTATTTTGGTGGTGGTTCCTTGTTTGTGTGTGTTTTTAGCTGATTTTCTTTTCATCCTGTGGCGCGTAAACTGGGAGTGAGTAACACTTTGGCAGGTCTGGCTTATCCGTCTCTCTCTCTTCTCGTATTTCTAGATTAATTGTTCAATGTTTTGTATAATGGGCGGCACAAGATGGTCGTGGGTTTGAATCTCGGCTTGGGGCCTTTCTGTGTGGAGTTTGCATGTTCTCCCTGTGTCCTCCGGGTACTCCGGTTTCCTCCCACAGTCCAAAGACATGCAGGTAGGTTGATTGGAGACCTTAAATTGCCCATGGGTGTGAATGGTGTGTGTGCCCTGTGATTGATTTGCGGCCTGTCCAGGGTGTATTCCTGCCTCTCGCCCAGTGCACGCTGGGATAGGCTCCAGCACCCCCGCGACCCTGCTCAGTATAAGCAGGTATAGATAATGGATGGATGGATGTTTTGTATAATGTCTTCTGTTGTGTAATTTAGAAGTAGTGTGCCTGCATTCAATAAACAATGTATGTTTTCAATTCATTAATATAATTGACTGCTTCTTGTTGAATTTGATTATTTAATCTTAAAACCTAATATAGAGCTTGTTTTGACTTGTTGGTTGATTCCACCAGTGCACTGTAGACTGTCCTATCAATGAATTTGGTGATTTAATTGATAATTCTAATTTTCAATATTAATTACTAAATTAAATCAAGTCAAATATATTTTACATGTAGGTTAAGTGAGGGGGTCTAGCATGTAATATCGCTTGGTTCAGTATTCAGAATGCATTGACTGTTGGAACCGCTGGATTCAGAAAATAAACATATTCTTAATTAATCCTCACACACACACACACACACACAGCCTTTGTAAAGAATGCTGAATTCTAAAGATCATCCTTTTAAATGAATTATCCCATCTGAAGTCAAAGGTAAAATAAATGTTAAGTTCTTCCTGCCCTTTTCAAATGAAGCTCAGGAAGGGATAATTGCATTTGACTGTTTTTATTGCCTCAATGAAAAGGTTTGTTTGTGCATGTCAGCTTACTCTTGTTTCACTGTGTGTTACAGGAGTATACTGTCAGTGTCTGTCTGTTCTGATTAGCTGATGTCATTTCCTTGTGTTGCAGCTCAGGTTACTCGGTATAGACCATGCAGATGTGAATGTCATATACTTACTGTTCATCAAGGTTGCAAATACAGTGAGTTTCCTTGGTGCTGTTTGGGGCAGTGAGAGTGTGTTTGGTGCTGTTTTTAGTTGATAATGACACGGTCAAGTCTCGAGATGCCACCTGGAGCTCATGTAGAGCGCGTTTCCACAGACACACGTGCGCGCACACACGCACACACAACACACACACACAGAAAGAGAGAGAGAAACAGAGTGTGTGTGTGTGAGGGTATTAAACAAAATGAAAGAGTCCCAGGCACACACGCTCACTCATTCATCCAGTCAAAGGCAGACAGGGGAATTGGTGGTGTTTAGAGGCAGAGTGCTTGACTCATGCTTATAGTCTGGCTGAGTGAATGAGATTTAATTTGTGGGGCATACGGTGCACAGGGAAAGCATGCAAGGTCACAGGAGACAGATTCGGCACCCTTGAGAAAATGACATTAGTCTTTACAGGTACATCATGATGGAACAAGAGAGCATGGCTCTTGCCTTCTGTTTGGCGCAATTCTACTGTTGCTGATCTATTCCTACCGGCAACATTAGTAATATTATTATGGATGGCCTCAGTACAGTGGCTTGTCTTTCACTAATGGTTTTCACATATTCTACCGATGGGCTCATATTCTACTGATGGGCTTGTGTTCTACTGATGGGCTTGTGTTCTTCTGATGGGCTTGTGTTCAACTGGTGGTCTTGTTTTCTACCTATGGCCTTGTGTTCTACTGGTGGGCTTGTTTTCTACCTATGGGCTTGTGTTCTTCTGATGGGCTTGTGTTCTACCTATGGGCTTGTTCTCTGCCAGTGGGCTTGTACTCTATTGATGGGCTTGTGTTCAACTGGTGGGCTTGTACTCTACTGATGAGCTTGTGTTCAACTGGTGGGCTTGTTTTCTACCTATGGCCTTGTGTTCTTCTGATGGGCTTGTGTTCTACCTATGGGCTTGTACTCTGCCAGTGGGCTTGTACTCTATTGATGGGCTTGTGTTCTACTCATGGGCTCATGTTCTGCTGATGGGTTTGTATTCTACTGATGGGCTTGTATTCTACGAATGCATTTGTACTCTACCGATGGGCTGATATTCTACCAATCAGCTTATGCTCTACCGATGGGTTGGATTGTACCAATGGGCCTTTCTGTGCCGATGTAGAATGAAATCCTGTGAACTGGGTGAATGCATGATGGTCCTCACGGTATATGGGTGTAATGGTATGTGCTTGTGTATGTGCCTGCACTGTAGGTGTGTGTCCTTTTTTGTCATGTACACACGTGTGTGTGAGTGTGTGTGTATGCTGGGTTTCTCAGCAGCGTTTACTGTTGGATATTTTCCATTTATCCTGAGCTGTGATATGTAAATAACCAGAGACCAAGGACAGTGATTGGTGTGGACCGCATGTAATCTGTCTCACTGTTCATAAGCAGGTCAGACTGCTGTACTGATGTTATTTTTAAACGCACAGTATGCACAGATTTAGACGGGCCAATTCTGTGGTCCAGACAGGCGGTTAAAAGGGTTTGATAGATTATTTTTCAGTGACTGCAGGTCATTAGGGGACTGATGTTCAAGTGTGACCCTGCCTGCAGCATGAACAGCACTACTACTGTATCCAGAACTGTGCCTTTAAGGTTTAAGAATGTGAAAGCCTTTGGTATAAGGTGTAGGATAGCCTGTAGAAGCTATGTCTGATATTGTCCTCCTGGCATAAGCTAGCCTGTAGAATCTGTGTCAGTGATACTGTGCTTCAGGTATAAGCTAGCCTTAAAAAATGAAAATCATTTTTTCTTTCTTTCTTCAGCAGAATTCATTCTGAATGCAGCTTACTGAGAATGTCTTTACTCACGTCATGTTGACAGCTAATTGCTGCTTTCTACCAAATGTTTTGGTGAAGAACAGGGTGTGAATCTCTCTTAAATCACATCACGCGGACGGCCCTGACTCTCAAAAACAAAACCACGCTTCACATCGATTTCATCAATGAAATAACGATGACACATTCCTGCTCCATTGTTCCTAAAGTTGAGAACTTTCATTTTATAGCAGTCGCTCCCCAAGGGTTTTTTGGGGTCACCAGAGGCTCTCGTGACAGTTAAAGCCTGCCTCTATGTCACATAACGTACAGTGGAATCAATGCCGGTCATCTCCATACCAACTGAATTGACCTATTGACCTACTTATGGAGGCGGGGCCAGACTGAAATCCGTCACTTACAAAGTGTACCCCCCGGGTTTATAAACGGATAGATTCAGGATTCAGGTTCTGGGGTCTGTAGGTTTTGGTCATGGGCCGGGTGCTACAGTCTCCTTTCCATTATTACATTCTCAATAGGCTAGGATGTGACTCTGCCTAGTGTTGGCATGTAAGTAGGCCAGCAACTGTAGTAGTGATGGGCTGAGGAAGCTCCACCCCCTCTCCAGCCCCCTTTAACAGCACAGCTTATTACTGTCGTTCTTCTGCATAACAGGCTTTTACTCCACTTGGGAGCAGATCCAGGCCACATTAATTGCTCAAGTTACATGCTACCAATATGGCATTACATTTCATTGTACTTCTCTGCTCTGCTTGTGTACCTCACAAAGCAATGCTGTCTGTTTCAAATTATTCAAACTTTAATTGGCTACTCTAAATCTTGAGTCAAGGTCAAACTCCAGAAAGTTGGATATCTTTTAACATTAATGAGCCTCCTAAGAATTGTAATTGCTTAATGATAGTTATCCCTGCAAAACACGCGTATGCCCACCCACACACAGCGGCCGCTATTAGAATTGAATTCCACAGGGCGAAGCTCTCCTTTTGATATTAACATTGACCGAGAAATCAATATGCTTGCCTTTTCTTGTTAAATCTAAATTTCTGATCAGCCTCTGAGGTAAAATAATTCAGCTGCCAATTATCTCACAGTGAAATCACTGAGCGATTTCTCTCTCATACATTGTCTTAATTTGATGGTTTTTTTTCTCTTTAAAACTATTGAGCCATGTCTTGATAAGCGCCGTTTCTCAGTTATGTGGTGTTGTGAGAGACTGCTAGTGGGGCACTGCATATAGCCATATAGCTTGATGTCAATGCCCTGTAAGTGGGTAAAGACCATTGGATTGTAATGTAATGGCTTTGCACTGTAGATTGGGATGCTGTGGGCACGATGTCGACCCAGTTAACCCAGTTGATGATATACCCCGGGGCTCCAGACTAACTTTTTACATTGGTTGCACTGGTGCACCTAACTTTTTCATTTAGGTGCACCAGCACATAATTTAGGTGCACCCAAAAATTTTCACAGCACCTTTTGGCGCCGCAATAATACATTTTAAGCATTACCTTTTTTGTCAGTTCCCATACACATTGGTAATTTCTTAACACATTATGTAAATGATTGTAATCAGGAATAAAAGTGCAGATAAATGTTTTTTCTTTGTTTAAATCACAGCACAAACAAGAAATCGCAATAACCTCAATTGTTTAAAAAATAAACTTAAAAAGTGCTATTTAAAGTGCTTGACAAACTCAAATAAATAAATCAAACTCAAATAACTCAAACAAAAGTGTGCGCTGCTCCCGGAGGAGTACACGGCGCGGTTTCACACATACATGCCTTCTTTTTTTCTCCACCAACATTCAGCGAAGAAGATTATCAGGGTCAGAGCCAATCAGAGGTGGGGTAGGGGCAGGTCTTTGTAGAATGCAGGTGGGAAAAATAAATAATGCTACACATATACACACATTGTACTACGACGGAGTATTAGGGCCACAGGGGGAAAAAAATTCTGAGATTTCGAGAATAAGGTCGTAATATTACGAAAATAAAGTCGTAATTGAGAAAAAAGTCACAAGAATAAAGTCGCAATTTAATCAGAATAAAGTCATAATATTTCAAGAAAAAAGTCGTAATATTACGAGAATCAAGTTGTAATTTTACGAGAAAAAAAATCATAATATTACGAGAATAAAATTGTAAAATTACGAGAAAAAAATTTTTTTTTAGGAAAATATATTACCAGCAACCAACAAAACGGGTAAGAGGACAGTCTAATGGCAGCCTGAGCCTGCAATTTCCTCCAAGTCCGTGTGGTTCTTTCTTCGGAATAGACAGTTCCTTGCACAATCTTTTCAATGTCCTGATACTTATGATAATGTGGTGATTCAGAATTTTTTTTCCCTCAGTGTGGCCCTAATACTCCGTCGTAACACACAGAGACAGACCTGCTAAATGTCAGGCGCACCGGTGCGACCAATGAAAATGTTTAGTCGCACTTGACAGATTTTTGGTCGCATGTGCGACCAAAATGGTCGCACTCTGGAGCCTTGTACCCTTCACAGCGTCATGGTAACTGTGGGGTTCTCGACTGCCTGAACTCTGTTTGTGTGATTTGAGGTGAGCGGCAATTCTGGCTCCTGTTCTCTTTCTTCCCCCTCACCCTCCCCTCCTGAAAAACCAGTAGTGCTCCTGAGGGAATCTCTCTGCCCCCATGCTCGGGAATGAGGGAAACTATAGCCAAAGGGTTACCAAGAAGCGTAATAAGGGCAAAAAACTGTTTTTATCCAGAGATGCTCGGTCGCCAGGGTAACCTGCTCTGTGCTTTGAGAGATCGCTGGGAAGCCGTGCCAGCCCTGGTGTAGTGCTGTCGAGGCGGTTGCAAACACAGAGCGTGTTTTAATCCATACGTCGGCTCTTACGGTCTTTGAGGGGTTTCGACAAGGGTTGACGAGAGGACAGCAGAAATTCCACTTTGTATTTGGTCTCTGTGACTCCTGAAAAGATGCTGGGCTGGCTGGCTCTCAATCCAGTGGATGGCATTTAGTGGGTGGGGCTCCCTTGCATTGGATGTGAAGTGTTCAGATTTGTACTGTATGTGTGGTTGTTTGTATGCTAATAGTTGAAGTGAAAATATTATATTGGATTAGATTCACTGTTGTCTGTTAGCGTGCTTACGCAGCCCCCCACTATGTGCAATATGGCATCTCTGAAATCCACAGGTTCAATTTTCAAATACTGCTGTAAACACCCTTGGCTGTCGTCCATAAGCTCACCTTCTGCAGGGTGTGATGGTAGTTGCAGGTTATATAGTCCAAGTAAAGCATGAGCATCATCATTGTGTAGAACAGTGCACAGAGGCACACATTGTCCTTGGGAAGTAGAAGATTTTAAAGCTGGAACATTGTGTGGGACTTTCATATAGAATTGCCCCCATTTTCATTTGTCTAGTCTCTGTTGTATAATTAATGCCTTTCAGTGTGTGTGCATGAATTGCATTAGCAGTTGACCATCTCATTTTGAGTATTTTATCTACTAGATACTTTTTTTGGTAAATTTTCAGTCTAGTTGTTTTAATGAGTGTTGTTTTTGACAGTTTTTCCTTATGTAACAGAACCCTTGCTGGAGCACTCTTACCCCTAAGGGTGACTGCTCTTCCCATAATTCCCATGCACGCAGTCACTTCTGAAAGACTAATTTATCCTAAAGTGACGCTAAATGGCACCAGCTGGATGACAGGGATCTGACTTGTGCGTGTTTATTAGATTGTGTGTGCGTTTCTGCAGTCACATCAAGAGCCTTCATTAGTGGCAGATTGAATGAGTTTTAGCTTCACAGTTACATGTGGGCAGCCGGTTGAAGAAAGTTAACAGGGTCGCACATTAAGCGTGAAAGCTGCTTTAATGTTGACTCAGTGGCATGCTGGGATTCAACAGTGTGCATTAATCTCACTGGAGGTTGATGACGAATGGCCTGTTATAGGGGGATGTAGTGATGTGGGATGTAAAAGAATATGGACGTGTGTGGTTTATTGGAGAACACAGGTGTGTGGGGTTTCATAGTTTAATAGAGATGTGGTTTTATGGGAGAATACAGAAGTGTGGGGTTTAATAGTTTAATACAGAGGTGTTGGATTTTATTGGAGAATACAGAAGTGTGGGGTTTTATAGGAGAATACAGAGGTGTGGGTTTTATAGGAGATTACAGAAGGGTGGGGTTTTATATGACAGTACTGAGGTGTGGGGTTTTATAGTTTAATACAGAGGTGTGGGGTTTAATAGGAGAATACAGACATGTGGGTTTTTTTGTAGAATATAGGGCTGTGGGGTTTTATAGGAGAATGCAGGGGTGTGGGGTTTTACATGAGAGTACTGAGGTGTACGGTTTTATAGTTTAATACAAAGGTGTGGGGTTTTATAGGAGAATACAGAAGTGTGGGGTTTTATAGGAGAATACAGAAGTGTGGCGTTTTATCGGAGATTACAGAAGTGTGGGGTTTTATGTGAGAGTACTGAGGTGCGGGGTTTTATAGGAGAATACAGACGTGTGGGTTTTTTGTAGAATAAAGGGCTGTGAGGTTTTATAGGAGAATACAGAAGTGTGGGGTTTTATATGAGAGTACTGAGGTGTGGGGTTTTATAGTTTAATACAAAGGTGTGGGGTTTTATAGGAGAATGCAGAGGTGTGGGGTTTTATAGGAGAATACAGAGGTGTGGGGTTTTATAGGAGAATACAAAGGTGTTGGGTTTTATAGTTTAATACAGAGGTGTGGGGTTTTATAGTTTAATACAGAGGTGTGGGGTTTTATAGTTTAATACAAAGGTGTTGGGTTTTATATGAGAGTACTGAGGTGTGGGGTTTTATATGAGAATGCTGAGGTGTGGGGTTTTATGGGAGAAAATAGAGATGTGGGGTTTTATCATTTTATATGAATTCAGTGTTGTGGGGCTTTGTTGCCTTGTTACAGCAGAAATAAGGGTCCCTAATTTGTCCTCTGCACTCTCATCCCATCTTTAGTGGTGTGCTTTTTTCTTGTTTATTTTCTGTAACATCCCTGTAAGTCATTAATTTCCAGTATGTAACTCCAGCAGGGATAACTGCCTCCATATAAGCCAATTAAGCCCGACTGCTCAGAGTGTACACGTCCACTAATGAGGATGAAATGGTAATGTGTGATCAACATTCTCAGTGAAGATCCTCCAGCCTGTCTTTGCTAAATAATTACAGCTGTTGCTTTCTGTCTATCAACAAAGCCATTTGGGCCTTGGCAAATCCCATTTGCTTCTTGTAATAGCCTTAATAGACTTACAGTCAGGTACATGTACACACTCACTCACACACACACACAGATGGCGCTTTTCCACTACCTTGCCGTGCCGGAATCCGTGCTCCTGCTTTGTTTTGCTTTCTCCACTGCCAACTGACCCGTGCCGGGCCGCAAGTACCCGTGCAGATTTTAGCTACTGCTCTGGGGTAGGTACCAAAGGTACTATCCGTGCTGCAATTTGATACTGCAGACCGTTGATTGGTCAGTGAAAATCGTCACAAATACGTCATCCCATGTTCATGTTTGTTCACCGGCAGGAACCGCCATTTTTAAATACCACAACAGCAAGAGAGAATAATGTTAACTAGCGAATTATACAGTCAATATCTGGGACTAAATATTGAATAAATATACAACCTTACTAGGGATGTATCCGAATCTGAATACTGTAGTCTGGAAAGCACGAATAATGCGATGGAAGCAGATATTTTTTCTACCCGAAGTTGCTCATTATTATTTGGATTCGAGAAAAAAAAAGAAAAAAAAGTCAGCTCCATGTTGAGTTCTCATAGCCTCTATCTAACGTTACACGGGCAGAGAGAGAGAGTTGGGGGGGGCACCAGTTACGCACGGCTGTTAGCTGTATCTGGAACTCCGGCACATAGCAGCTGCCAGCCTGCCACACGCCAACAAACTTTGAGCCACATCACTGCAGAACGTTTAATAAATAAGTTATGTGCATCAGCTATTATGTTAAAAATGCCTATTCTGTTTGCAAGATAGGACTTTGATTTCACTAACTAGAAGTTTCATTTACTACACATTATTGAAAAGTAGTCGCTATATTCTGTAGTCGTAAAGTAGTAATTCACGTTTCCCTAGCGAACTGCAGTAATGTTAACACATCAAGAAACGCGAACGCAGCATCATTAGAATATAAGATTATTCACTTCAACTGAAGGATATTTTTCTATATATCTTTACTGTAAATAGTTTCTATTTCCAATGCAAAACAGAATATTTCAATTTAAAAACATTTTTTTCAGTTTTTGATTGTTCAATGTCCCCCAGTTAAAGGTGGGGTTCAGTCAGTTCATAAAACTTAGTTTATAGTTAAAAATAAAAATAAAAAAGAGAGTGAGATATAAAGTACAGTATGAGGATGTGGAAATATATTTCATAATTTTCATAATTAATTATATGCCAATATTAAATCAATTTGATGCTTTGAAGGCACAACAATTGCATTGCCAATGAATATTAGGTTAGAAAATACAACATTTGCCGGTATAAACCACGCCCACTTCCGGTCTTCTATCCGAATACAGATAGAGAAACAGATAATTTTGTTGGTTGAACAGATACAGATAATGACGTCTCTGCACACCCCTAAACCTTACCATTGTTTTTAAGTGTAGTGATGTCCCTTTTGAAACTGAGTGGTCATATATTGTCTTGGACAATCTGTTTGTGAAATATACGTGCATTTGTGATGCCTGGGTACCTTCCAAAATAGCTGTGCGTAATACTGCACGTGTTGTTTACGGCCTTGTCGCCCTTTTTAGTACAGTCTGGCTTGATTGAAAATTAATTTATTCAGTAGGTGAGAGTATAAGCTTTCTAACGATGTACACATCGTACATATCTAATTTTGCTTTTGGAATAGCGTTTTATAGGTCAGTGTAACCAAAGATTTTCTTGTCATCGCATTCACTTCCGCATTCACTCTGTGATAGCAGTAAAAGACGCTGCACCTAACAAAACGATTTTTCGTAATTTCTTGGAAAATACTATTATTATTGAGGACTTATGGGCATAGCTAAGCCATATGTTTGCTGATTGACCTATCTGACATCGTTTTCTGGAGCAAAACAGAAGTGGATAGAACTGTCATTGATTTACTGTCTCTGTCTCTATCTACTGAACACAGATAAGATGTCATCATTGCAATGTAAGTATTACTGCGCAAATGTTTTGGTTATATACATTATTTTTGAAATTGAGTGTCTTTAAATAGGTTAGGGGTATTATATAATGTGGATATTTCACACTGTAATGTTAGCGTTAGTTAGTAGTGTAATAGTTTTTGTGATGCATGCAACAGATGACGAGAGTGTTGGAACATTGCCAAAACGTGGTGGGCGGTGAAAATTGTTTTCATATCGTCCCATCCCCATACAAGAAAACATACAAGAGTAGCCTACAGAGTAGAGAAATACATACAAGAGTTAATTATTACACATTTAGGATGCTTTACTCTGCTTTACTCCTCCCATGACTCCTCTATACCTTCACGGGTCTGTTGTGTAATGGAGAAGCGCAATAGGCAACGCGGCCACGGGTAGGATACGAATGCTTGCCGTACTGTACCATGCCATGCTGGTCGATGGAGAAGCGCCAAGAGTAGTGTGGGGTGGTTTGGGGTGTTTTCTGTGGGCACGTTGGTGAATATCAGGGACCCATCTGGGAATTTAGATCCGTGAATTCCAGGACTCACAAGATATCAAAACTGAGTCTCTCGTGAAAATCGAGTCCTAGTCAAAAAAAAAGTCCATCTTTTCCATTACTGTGTCGTGAATGTGTAAACGTTTGTATGGCGAGCGTATTGAAGCTTGATGTTCAGTACAGTGAGTGTGTCACACTGTGGTTGTGTGGTGAGCATTTCAGGATTAGTCTGTTAAGAGTAAGTGTTGTTCAAAACCTCTAATGTCAGTAATGCACCTGCAATCTTTGTTACACCTGTGATTATTGTACTACACCTGTGCCACCATGTGCTTCTGTTATAGGTGCTGAGCCAAACAGTCATACAGCATGAAGCTGCTTTACAATTGTAATATTCACATGCAGATACTCCCAGATGTGTTACCCATATTACTCAAGGTCAGCATATCTTGCGGAGATTAACCAGAGACCCTGTAATTCCTGCCCTGGATGGCCTGTTTAAAATATTCATTTAGAGCAAGGCAAAATCTCCTAAAACAGGCCCGATTGGAGCAGTGCTGTTTTAGAGGGATAATTAGTGATTAATTTTGTTAATATCTGTTACTGAAGACTTCTATGTTTTCTTCTGTCAAAGAAGGCAATGATGGCGTGGATAGTGTGCACAACCACACACACGTGCATGCAAGTAATGTGCCTGGGAATGCGTGTTGGCATGTGCACGCACGAGTAAATGTGTGGAACGATACATTTTTGAGTAAAGCGTTTTACAGAATTAAAGCTTGATTTTGAGCTGCCTGAGGGAAAGGCTGAGCATGCTTATGGCAGAAGGCTTGTTATATTTATCACAATGGTCCTTCAATGCAGTACAGGTGAGATTAAAATGGAGAAATTGTGTTGTTGTTGATGGTAGTATTGGCGGTGTGGTATGCTAAATCATATTTGTAATTTTTTGTATTAGTGTTGTATGGTGAACCAGTTCTTTGATGGTATCAAAATATAAGATTTTAGTACCAGTTCTTACATGCAGTGTGTCTTGCACTATTTGTAAGGGAAATTACTATTACACTTCTAGTGTGTCTGCATGCTGCATAGGTGTGTAAGTGTGGCTGGTAAACAGGATGGCTAACACCAGCATTGCAGCCACAGAAAATCCCGACCACACCACGCCCGCGGACAAAAACGGGCGGCCAAAGTGAAATATGGCGCTGTATTGCTTACGCAGCAAATAAGATCCCACTGATGCATCGAAAGCTTTGTGCAAAACGCGCTTCAAAGAATTACGTGTACAAGAGGCAAAACGTCCAGCTCAACTGGGCATCCCCGACCCCTTCAAGGAGTTGAATTGACGCTGTCCTGTGTTAGTGGAAAAAGGTCTGGTGTGATTCCGTGATAAATGGCGATCATTGTCAATTCATATGAGAGGCACAATGAAAACGGTTTCACCTTTAAAAACTGGAGCTTCTTTGGTAACTTGCCTTGCCATCTTAATCTTTTGATTCAAATTCTGTCCAATGATAAACCTCAGTGCTTTGATCAATATGTTCCTCATATTCCATCCCTGTACACATTACTATCTATAGCCGCGTTTCCACTGCAGGAACTTTACCCCGGAACTAGGAACCTTTTGAGGAACTCAGTGCGTTTCCACCGCAGGAACTAGGGTCTAAATTTAGTTCCGGGGGCTTTATTCTACCCCCCAAAAAGTTCCTGCTCGGGGGGTAGTACTTTCCGAAAGTACAGGAACCTTTTGGGTGGAGCTTGCAGCGCTGAACATTTCTGATTGGTCGAGTACTCGCAGCATTTTTTTGTCTTTGTTTTCAGCCGCCATGTTTAGAAATATACAGCCGCAAAGCAATTTATTTTCATAATAACTTAAAATCAAACTTGTATGTTATGCGGCGCAGTAGCCTAGTTTTGGTTATAGCCTGCCAACGTCTTGGAATTATAACGTGTGCTCTTCTGTTCTTTTCTTGCTTTAGTATTCGTTTTATAAATTTTTTTTATAAAAAGCATTCGTGCTGGGACAGCATATTACGTACCAAAACATACAAACGGATTAATTCGGTTGCTGAATATTTTCTTCCGGATTTTCTTTGTTAGCCCCTTGTAATTGACTCAAAACGTTTGATACAGTTATGTGAGGTATGCGGTAGTTCTGCGTAATTCACATTGGTAATACAGTAAAAGCAAACTGGAAATCACCTTCCGCACTTTTTGTCAGGGTAAAATAACAGGTTAATTCTAGTAATCGTCCCTTTAGCTTTTTCAGACTGCCGTAATTTTACTCTACCATTCTACAATTCCACAAAAAGACCAGGAAGACTATGGACTAATTTATGGTGCATGGTTCGCATCTGGAGGGCACACTTCGCTGCTCGGCTAGCAGTAACTTCGAAGGAAAGCAAACGGTGGCTGAACCACTACTAATTTAAATTTTCACGCAAGTCCGAGTTTTCGTTCTATTCTTGTCATTTTGCGATTTGCGATATGGAATTGACGATGAGAAAGTAATCAAACAGCAAATTGTTTACAACGTGTGCATGTTTTCTGCTGTTGTTGCCAGTTATACATATAAATGTGAATGCATTCGGTCGCTTCGGATGTCAAGACATGAAAGCGAATGTTCGCATAAAAACATAATGAATGTGTTTGAGAGGATATATAAAACAGTTACAATCTGACTATTGGCCTGTTATATCCTATTTGTTGCATAACAACGGTCCAAGTTCAACTACCAACGACAGTTTTGCTTGACAACAGTAAAATAAGCCCAAACGGCTGCAGAAGAATATTTATGTTCCAGGTGCTTAAATCGATTTTTTTTTTAAATACAAAAGTAATAACAACGGTCCAAGTTCAACTACCAACGACAGTTTTGCTTGACAACAGTAAAATAAGCCCAAACGGCTGCAGAAGAATATTTCTATTCCAGGTGCTTAAATCGATTTTTTTTTAAAATACAAAAGTAACCATATATAATCATTGTTGGTAACCTGTTGTATATAAGTGGAATAAACCCCTCTGGGCTGTACCGGTTATTAGAAAATAATGTAGGCTACTTTGGTGGTAGTATGGGGTTACAGAAAAAATCATAGGACAGATGGACCGAAGACAACGTCGTTTTTTCATACGTCAGTGGGCTAATTTGCCTAATCTTCGCGGGACTTTAGACCGCGGTGGAAACGCAGACAACCATGGGCTGAAGGAACCTTTTAGTTCCTGGTAAAGTAGTTCCTGGGACTGAAAGTTCCGGGTACTTTTGGTGGAAACGCGGCTTATTACAGTATGTTTCTCTCTGGTGTGGGCCTTTCCCTCTATTGGGAAAAGTTTCAGATTGTGACAGTGCTGTTTTGTGTTATCATAATCATCGTTATATGTTTTGACTTTTTATGATTAAATGCAGACCTACATGATGGTAAATCACCAACTAAAATGCAGTTTATAATGTGAGCATTCTTGTCTGTTCTGTGTCAGTGCTTTTCTTAATCATCAGTAAAGCCTGTTTCCTATTGCTGCTGTTATAATGGTGACCTGCTCCGGCTATATTAATCCCGGTGACATATCTGGCTTTTTGCATCTTGTGCTGTCGGCACGTTGGATATTGGGAATATTCATACGGCTGGTTGTGGTCAATGGCAACGGGGGATGGTTCCCTTTTTCTTCAGTCCCGTTAGGCCCAGCTCAGTCATATTCACTGATGTATGTATGTTTGAGAATTTTACATTTAAATAAAATGACATAATTTGTGATGTCGTAGCTTTGATGTGATGTGTCTTGTGTGTGATGTCATCACTTTGACATGATGATTCCTGTGTGTTGTCTTGGTTTTAATGCCACACATCTTGCGCGTGATGTCATGGCTTCGATTTGAAGGCGTGGCTGTAACATAATGTTTCTTGTGTGTGATGTCATAGCTTAGATGAGCAGCACCTTGTATGTGATGTCATGGCTTTTATGTGAGTGTTTGCTCAGTAATCATAACACACACTATCCTAAAGGGTCATTCACAGTGCAGTTTGGACCACAATGATGTAATTGCTTTACAGTTCAGAGAACAAGAAAACTTTTTTGTTTTCACTGTGGGTCAAGCCAGAAGAGCTTCACAGCTTCAGCTTAATCAATAGTCGTCGAACACAGAGGCCACAAAGCGCTGTGTTTTACTTTTGTTGGTGATTGGATAAGAAGTTCAAACTTTAATGCGCACATTTCAGCAGATCACCAGCCAAGTCCTGATTGGTAGATATCTGCTTTTCCAAATCGATAGGCCTCTGAAGACATTACTCAGAAGGGCTTGTGTCTTCTAAATGTTCCCCTGAATGTTTGTTTTTTTGTAATGAGTGGTGATGATGGCACCGTGTGGCACGGTTGGCGAAGCCATGCTGTGTTCTTAAAGAGATGGAAGCAGTGCCAGTCTACGCTCTAAACTAGGATCTAATACATGTACACTTACAGTGCAATTTCATTTTGAATGAATTTTTCACCCTCTTTTGCCTGTTTGGTGAGGAATCAATATTTATGCTTTTGAGTCATCACAGTACAACCGGCGCCCACACACCATAGCAAAAATTTTTTTTTGGGGTGGAGGGGGTGGGCGTTTGATTGGATGGAGCTGAAATGGCCTTCAGATGAACCCCTCCCCGCACACTTTCAGTGTTTATTTGGAATCATTGCTTTTTTTAGGAAGAAAAACTGTTTTTTCTTCTTTTTTATTCGCAGTGTTGCTGTTGAGCAGCCATCACACTCATAATTCTATGTTTGGTTTTCTTTGACACAAAAGGTTTGACTATTTCTGAATCTCTCTCCCTCCCTGTCTCTCTCTCTCTCTCTCGTTCTATTATTCAGCAACTAATGAGAGAGCGGCAGGCCTCTGAAGACATTACTCAGAAGGGCTTGTGTCTTCTAAATGTTCCCCTGAATGTTTGTTTTTTTGTAATGAGTGGTGATGATGGCACCGTGTGGCACGGTTGGCGAAGCCATGCTGTGTTCTTAAAGAGATGGAAGCAGTGCCAGTCTACGCTCTAAACTAGGATCTAATACATGTACACTTACAGTGCAATTTCATTTTGAATGAATTTTTCACCCTCTTTTGCCTGTTTGGTGAGGAATCAATATTTATGCTTTTGAGTCATCACAGTACAACCGGCGCCCACACACCATAGCTGCAGCTGATGCACGTTAAATGCGTCTGCCCGCAAACAAGAAACAGTTTCATGCCCCCCACAGTACTACAGGAGAGTTAGCTCTGATCAGAGGAGATGCTCGTCTCGCACTGACGACTGCTTGTAGCCTCTGGGCAATTAGCGTGCTGTTTGACAGGAGCCGATTCCAGCAGAAGTCCACTCTACCAAAGGTGGGACGAGGTTGACTGCGACAGCTGCAGCTTAGCAGGTTAATGCAGGACAAAATGGATGCACACGCTGGTAGTTTCAGCGCTGGGTAGGCCTTGACTGGGTTTTCCCAAACGTGGAAAGAAAAACAAAACAAGAACAAATTACAGCATGACAAGACACAAGATTGGTTTTGGAAAAGGAAGAGACTGAAGTGCCCATGATGTGTTTTTCTTTTTTTTGTGGGGTGAAGTCCAAACACTGAAATTGGATTCTGGCTCCCTTGTGATCCTGATAACACACTAATTAAGAGATTAATCAGGATGAAAGCATTGATAATTAAATATTACCTCTTGAATGCAGATTGGTTCTATCTATACGGGAGTAAATGTGTCCTGCTGATGTGGTGTTAAGAGCCAGCTCTTCTCCACATCCCCAATCTTTTTTAGGCCGGCTGTGTAGCATAATGGTTACGAAACTAAGCTTGCAATGTTGAGGTTATAGGTTCGAGTCCCAGGTGAGGTGGTGTCATTGTACTTTTTAACCTGTGGGCCCCTTCATTGTGAATACGCCTGTTTGAAATTTAAATGCAATACTGCATTTTTTTGTACCTGATGTGCTAATTTCTGCGGAATTCCCAGATAAACTTGTCGTCTTGCAATTTCACAATGTTATTGTGCATTTATATATTGTTGTAAAGTGGTCAATAAAATAAAATTTTCAGTCGTTGGCATTGCGACTTCACTTTTGTGCGACTGTGCTGTCCCAGCTTTCAGCCTATCGAATGCCATCAGCGAAGAAGTTTGAGATTTAGTTCCGGCACATTACTGTCTGTAAACGTGCCGTGCTGGGTCTAATTATGCCCTTTTTGCACGTTAAGCGTTAGGCTAATAGTCATGACAATATAGACACTGACACATCTCCAAGGCTCGGCAACTAACAAACTGTATTATGAGGATATATACGGGATTAATATTTTGTGATCTGATCTGGAGGAGAGGAGCATCAAATAAACAAGCTACATTCTTTGTATATTTAAAAAAAAATTTTTTTTTTTGGGGTGGAGGGGGTGGGCGTTTGATTGGATGGAGCTGAAATGGCCTTCAGATGAACCCCTCCCCGCACACTTTCAGTGTTTATTTGGAATCATTGCTTTTTTTAGGAAGAAAAACTGTTTTTTCTTCTTTTTTATTCGCAGTGTTGCTGTTGAGCAGCCATCACACTCATAATTCTATGTTTGGTTTTCTTTGACACAAAAGGTTTGACTATTTCTGAATCTCTCTCCCTCCCTGTCTCTCTCTCTCTCTCTCGTTCTATTATTCAGCAACTAATGAGAGAGCGGCAGCAGATGGCGAGTCGGCCCTTTGCGTCGGTCGCCGTGGCGCTGGAGTCAGTTGCTGTGGCGCTGGAGGTTGGGGCAGAGCAGACAGAACTCTTGCCGGGGCCTGCTGAGGTGAGTGCTTTTCTTCACATTTACACAACGGCCACTATATTACACCATTACACAGAGGCAGATAAGCCTTAATTCAGCTGCAGGAACATGAGGGGTGCCCTGAAAAACACACACGCACACACCCACAGATATGCACACACACAAACACTTACACACATGCACACACACATACACACACACACACATACACACACACACAGTTCCTGATGATGTTGGTCTTGACCGTGGTGTCACTAACCTCAAACCCACCCTTGGCCCACCTCTGCTCCCCATCCAAACTCACACCAGCTACGGTCTGCGTTGCGACACTGATCCAGGATCAGTTCTCATCTCCTACCGCACATAATTGGCTCAAATGGAGTCCAGTGAATTAACTCCTTTCACACCATCACAGATCCAGAGTCAGGTTTCGGAGCATAATCTGAATTACATTGGGTCTAGTCTAAGTCGAGTCATCAGCATCACTAATTCAGGATCATTCCTTATAGTACTATACCCGACCTACTTTCACCTGACACCACATGGACATACTATTTTCCCTGAAGCTGAAATGACGGATTTAGGGTTTCCCCCTGTATATGGATGTTGTTGTTTTGTGTTTTTGTGTTTTGTTTTGTTTTGTGAAGCGCTCATGGTGACATGTATAAAATTTGGATGTTATCTCTCCACAAAGAGTTAATTAAGCAACATCTGTCGCTGTTACGCAGAGTTCGTTTAGCCTTGACAGCATGATAAAATGCAGCACTGTTTGGGGTGCCATTCTGAAAGGCAATTGAGGGAAGTCATCACATTTCATGGTCCATTTGGGGAGTGAATAGCATTTTGGCTACAGAAAGCATGCAGCACTTTGAATGAGCAGCTTTTTGGTAGTGAGCAGAGTTTGAGTAGTGAGCAGTGTTTGGATAGTGAGCAGCGTTTGAGTAATGAGCAGTGTTTGGGTAGTGAGCAGTCTTTGAGTATTGATCAAAGTTTGAACAACAAGCAGGAATTGGGTGTTGCACAAATATTTGGACAGTGATCAGTGTTTCAGCAGCTTTGGGCTGTCTGCACATTTCTGTTTGAATTTTTAGTCACAGTGAAATCCAAATGAGGTTTTTCATCAATTTAGTCAATTCTCAGTAACCACAAGGACGTCTAAAAGTATGTTTTCCAAAAAAATTGTGCAATTCTAATTCTTGTGTATTTTCCCTCCAAAGCTGTGTTCCCTCCACTTCCTGGAAAACAAATTTATTTTAGATTTTATGTTATTGGGTAGAAGTGGGCATGTATGTCAATTAAGTGTCTGTCAATTTTCCATTCTTTCCCAATCAACATCTTTTCATGTAGTAGCCCACATTCCTCCCTTTTTTCATTTGAAGTCAATCAAAATGGCTCCCCGCCCTTAAAAAATTCTCCCCAAAAGATTTGTTTCACTTGTGTATGCTTCATATCATGGAAGCTAGTGCTGCTTTAACTTCTCTTTCCCTGTGACTTTAAAGATTTTATTTTCTTAGTATTCAATATAATACAGCGCATGCCCCAAAGCACTGTCATTGGGGTCTTCTGTGACTTGACACCATTTGGATGGTGACATCAGACCTGGGACTGTTTGAACCCCCTCTCTACACTATGTCATTGCTCACGTTGCTCAGGTCAAATTTTTTTTGTGACCCCTGTCCTGTCTAACACATAAACCCATTCTTGGTTTATCTTCCCGGCTGTGATATGTCAGCTTTCTGAAATCATTTCCACATTTAATACCCTAGTTTTTATTTCTCTTGATTTATTCGCTGCGGGTTTCCAGGTCCGTGAACCTGAATTGCTCTCAATTACTTTTCAGTTCCTCCGGAATCAGGTTTAATTAAAGTTTTACTTCCTCTTAAAGTTTCCGTCAAATTTTATTCTCACTTGCATGTCTGCCTCCTGCATAATTTACCTACGGGATTCTCCGACACCCTTAATGTTAATGTCAGTGTCTAATGGAGATTGACAGCCAGGCAGAGTGCCTGCTTCTACCCTAGCAGTACATTAACGGTACATCCATACTTGTGCTCTTGATGCATAAAAAGCAAGAGTATGGATGTCTAATGGAGATTGTCAGCCAGGCAGAGTGCCAGCTTCTACCCTAGCAGTACATTAACGGTACATCTGTACTTGTGCTCTTGATACAAAAAAAGCAGAGATGCCACCAAACAGAGATTATAAAATTTTTGTTATTCCATAATCACAATGTGCTTTTACCGGTTGGCCAGGCTCTCCGTGTTCTCCCAGACTGTCAGTGTTCCTTCATGTTGTCTGTGTTCCCTTGAGGCTGTCAGTGTTCCCTCAGCCTGTAAGTGTTCCTTTAAGGCTGTCAGTGTCCCTTAAGCATGCCAGTATTCCCTCAGGCTGTCAGTGTTCCCGTAAGCCTGTCAGTGTGTTTCCTCAGGCCGTCAGTGTTCCCTTAGGCCAGGGGTCTGCAATCTTATCCAGAAAGGGCCGGTGTGGGTGCAGGCTTTTGTTCCAACCAAGCGGTTACACACCTGATTCTACTAATCAACCACTTGGAATCTTTGCTAAGCACCTTGATTAGTAGAATCAGGTGTGTACCTGCCCAGTTGGAACAAAAGCCTGCGCCCACACCGGCCCTTTCTGGATAAGATTGAGGACCCCTGCCTTAGGCTGTTAGTGTTCCCTTAAGGCTGTCAGTGTTCCCTTATCCATCAGTGTTCCCTTAAGTCCGTCTGTGTTCCCTTAAGGCTGTCAGTATTACCTTAAGTCTGTCAGTGTTCCCTTAAGGCTGCCTGTGTTCCCCCCAGGCTGCCAGTGTTCCCTTAAGGCTGCCTGTGTTCCCCCAGGCTGTCAGTGTCCCTTAAGCATGTCAGTATTCCCTCAGGCTGTCAGTGTTCCCATAAGCCTGTCAGTGTTTCCTCAGGCCTTCAGTGTTCCCTCAGGCTGTCAGTGTTCCCTTATCCGTCACTGTTCCATTAAGTCCGTCAGTGTTCCCTCAGGCTGCCTTTGTTCCCCCAGGCTGCCAGTGTTCCCTTAAGGTTGTCAGTGTTCCCTCAGGCTGCCAGGCAGTTCTGCAGTGTACAGTCAGTTGGTCAGTCAATCAGTCATTGAAAGAGAAAGTGACACACAGCTGTGCATTATTTTTTATGTATATAATGGTTTGGCAATATTTACAGTATGTACTTCATGCCAATAAAGCATGTTGAATTTGAACTGAGGGAGTGAGTGAGAGAGACATTTAAATCTCACGGTAGACTTTTTTACAACCCTTCATTTGCTGTAAGTGCAGACCTGCTGGTCATTACCGATGCTCTTACTGTAAACTCTCAGCACCTTCACAGTAATGCCCTGCACTCTGCGGCTAATCTGGGCAGCAGCAGTAGCCTCTAGTAATTGTTATGAAGCTTGTGTTATTGCCACTGTGGAGTGCTGGTGTGCCACATGGCTGTGCTGTTAAATACTGTTCTGTTGATGATGGCATTCAAGGTTGCAGTGCTAACTGTACCTCCGAAGCACAATTCATATGGTTGTGCGGGCATCTTTGAGCGTTGCCCAAGGTTTTAATGGGCCGTGTAGTCTGCATTTTCCCTTGGGCACGTAGCATGTATTTTCGGTCACGTATAGTGCTTTCTAACCCTCAGTTGTTTTCTGGCAGTTTTGAATGCCTGGTGTACATGTTTGCGGTCTTTGTGGCAGCCTCCTCTTTTGGTTTGGGAGAAATGCACTCCCCTCCTCTTGGAGCCGCAAGGCGCTGCTTCAGAGGTGGAGTCGGGGTAGCGGACCTCGTGCTCAGCCTGTGCGGGAAAGCTGCGTGTGGCGGGGGCCCGACTGAGCAGAGGGGGACACTGGTGATGAGAAGCAGGTTTTCTGTCAACCAGCCAGTCGCGTCAAGCCCTGCTGATGCACTACAAATTTGATACTGTGGGAGCTTGGTAAAGATGTTCCTTAAAATAAATTTCCATAACATGTGCAAAACCTTGTGTGTGTGTGTGTGTCCGCACTTATGTGTGTGTGTGTAGCATGCTCTAACCCTACAGTCATAGGTTTGCTCCTCATATGTACAGTAACATCCTTTAGCCCGCTTTTGCATTGCATATTTTAACCATGGTTTGCATAGCGTGTTTTGGTGTGTGTGTGTGTGTGTGTGTGTGTGTGTTTGTGTGCAGTGTTTTAAACCTCCCACGCAAAGCGTGTTTTAACACTTGCATGTGGTGTGTTTCAACCATCTTGTGCATAGCGTTTTTATTTAAGGAGAACGGGCAGTCCAGCTTTCTTCTGTATTTTTCCACACTTTATTCTGACAGGGGTGAAAAGCGGAGAGGGTTTGATATAGATGCACTGGGATCACAGTACAGAACAGTACAGCACAGTGGTGGGCAATGAAAAGGCCGGCCACACATACAGGCTGAGTCTGCTTCCCTGTGGACTCCGTGCGTATAGTATGTTTTTCATAGAGTACTAATCCTTGAGTGCGCTTTGTCCTTTATCCCTCATGAAGTCTGTGTGCAAGGCCCATGCTGAGCCCCCCCCCCCCCCCCCACCACACACACACGCACGTGCCGCCATCCCCCCCCCACAACACCTGAATCCACTTCATCTCTAATGTTTTAATGGCATATTTATTTTTCAATCCCAGGGATTTACTGCCGCAGGGAAGGTAATGAAAGAGTGGCGAGGAAGAGAGGGAAATGGAGATGGGGGTTGGGGGAATTGGAGATGGGGAAAAGCAAAGGGAATGTTTTCTGTTTTACACCTTTAAAACCACTAGGGAGTTTCAGGGTCAGCAGTCATTAATACAGATGACCTTGCTCCAAATGGGGAAGAAAAATGACAGACGCACACAGTTATTCATACACACTCAGTTATTTACATATAAATGCACATATTTATTTACACACACACACACACACACAAAAAAGCTGAATTGTATCCTTTCTCACATGTACTTATTCACAGACACTCAATTATTTTCTCATAAATGCACGTTTAGACATGTATGCACACCCACACACTCAGAGACACACATTCTCTCTCACACACAGTTATTCACACATGCTCACTTATTTTCACACCGATGCTCTTATTTACACATGTGAACAAACACACACACACACACACACACACATATTTTCTCTCCCTCACACAATTATTCACTCACACTCAATTATTTATGCACGAATCCACATATTTATTTATGGACATATGGACACACACATATGCTAATATGCTACAATGTATTCTCTCTCAGACAGTCATTCACACACACTCAGTTATTTACACACACAGATGGACATTTTTACACGTGCGCACACATGCCCACACACACATACGCTCACGCAGACGACGGATGTCCTGCCCCCGGGGTACGACCTGCATTGATCCGTACAGCCGTTCCACTCCCTGATAAGGACGCAGCCGTGACATTTATCCAGGGAATCAACTGCATGTTTAACAAAAGGACACGCAAACCCAAATATGATCCGACTCGGTGCGGAAAGCCATGCAAAAAAAGTCTTCTCTCCGCAGCGGGATAATTCATTTCACCTGGGCTTAGCGTGGGACGGCGGCCAGGGGCAGAGCTCTCCGGGGAGAGCTTCTACAAAGACGCTTCCATCATCTCCTCTCTGACGAAATAGCTTTTCAGGAATTTTCTGATAAAGCATAGCCATGTCCTTTTGCCTGTTCAGAGATCAAAAGGTCTGTCGGGGGGGGAGATCGGGAAAAATTGCGGAGTTGCATATCTTTTTTTGCAGCTCAAATTTCATCTGTAAAAAATGACCTCAAGGGTATATCTCTGGCAGATGATCAATATTAGCCTTACCATTATCCTGGAGCAGATACTGTCCTGTTTAATTAGGGCTTGAATGTAATTAGAAACGGTTGGGAAGTTGGCATTCAGAAGGATTTGGCTATTGTAGGCAGTGTGGGATTTGTATGTGATAATTACCACTTGGATCAAGCTACAAACTCCATGGTGCTTATGCACCATTCTTCATGGTCTGAGACAGTCCATGAAGAATGTTGTTCAATGTCTCTTGACCTTTGACCTTTCATAGTTGTTTCTGTGTGCACAGTTCTACACTGTTGTACTTGAGGGAAAACTTTGAAGATTGAGACTGAATGGAAAAATACCGCAAAGGCCATTTCTGGACAGCTTTGACGTGCTTGCATTTGTTTATTATTTCATATATTCCTCAGTGGTATTAAATTGTGTTTTGTCATGTCAAATGTAATTTATTTGTACAGTGCATTTTCCAAACATTTGTCACAATACACTTTACAGAAGACCTTGGCCATGTTTCTCTGGGAATATTGTTCTGTATATCTTTTGTAGTGCAAACATGCTTTGGTGATAATTAACTGTTTTGATGCTTGAAGTATAACTTGCATGTATGCATGTTTGTGTGTGTGTGTGTCTGTACATGTGCGTGTGTTTGTGTTTGTGTTTGTGTGTGTGTGTGTGTGTGTGTGAGCATGAGCGTGCGTGCGTGCGTGCGTGTGTGTGTCTCTGGTGTGTAATCTGAGACCACTGCATATGTGATCTCCGTTATCTTCGTTCCGCAGGTCTCTGCTGTATCTCCGCTATGTCTCTACTGCGTGCGCTGTAGATCCACAGTGATCCGTGTCTATATCCGCCAGACTTGCTCCTTCTAATCAATAGCTCCCCCTGGAGAAATGAAATCGATAGCAAATTTCAGGGGAAAAGGTTGGGATGTGAGTTTTTGATAAGTTGTGGGCGAGAATTTAATATCGCTAGTGCTCTTGACGTCAAGTCTCTACAGTACAGGGTGTCAATGGCCTGTTAAAATTTTTAGAATCGCTGAGGACAGCTGTCTGGCAGTACAAGTGTCATCACTAGGTACAGCTGTGTGTCATTGCTAGGGCAGCTTTAAGTACAGCTGTGTCTCATCTCTAGAGCAGCTGTGAGGTACAGCTGTGTCTCATCTGTAGAGCAGCTGTGAGGTACAGCTGTGTCTCATCTGTAGAGCAGCTGTGAGGTACAGCTGTGTCTCATTGATAGGGTAGCTTTGAGGTACAGCTGGGTGTCATTGCTAGCTGTGAGGTACAGTTGTGTCTCATCACTAGGGCAGCTGTGAGGTACAGCTGTGTCTCATCTGTAGAGCAGCTGTGAGGTACAGCTGTGTCTCATTGATAGGGCAACTTTGAGGTACAGCTGGGTGTCATTGCTAGCTGTGAGGTACAGTTGTGTCTCATCACTAGGGCAGCTGTGAGGTACAGCTGTGTCTCATCACTAGGGCAGCTGTAAGGTACAGCTGTGTCTCATCACTAGGGCAGCTGTGAGGTACAGCTGTGTCATCACTAGGGCAGCTGTGAGATACAGCTGTGTCTCATCTGTAGAGCAGCTGTGAGGTACAGCTCTGTCTCGTCTGTAGAGGACCTGTGAGGTACAGCTGTGTCTCATCTGTAGAGCAGCTGTGAGGTACAGCTATGTGTCATCTAGTGCGACTGCTTAAACCAGGGTTCTCAGAGGCAGAAGAGTGATGGGAGCCATGTTTTTACTTAAACTAATAAATGGTCGTATGGAGGGTCCCCCTGGGAAAAGTGACACTGCTGCAGTCTCCTGGGGGAAACCAGGGCCCCTGTTTGTTTCTCTGGTTATTGTACAGGTGCTTGCACAACTGTGTGTGAGTGAGTTTGAGTGATGCCACTGCAATGTGTTTGGGTTTTCTCAGAGGGATGGAGGATTCCAACATAATGAATTAGAGCTTTATCACACTTTGTCAATATTCCCTCTCTCGTCTCTCTCTTCTCCCCTCCCCCCTTCAATCTGTCTCCCTCCTTCCTCTGGATATTTTTCATAGGTGTCAATAAAGCCATACGACCCACTTGCACTTTAGGCAGGATTTGTTGCTTGCTGAAGCAGTCAGGCCGATGTTATTCTGGCGAGAGTAAGAGAGAGACAGAGAGAGTCAGAGAGAGCACACGCTACAGAAGGAGCGGAAAAGAAAGTAGCAGAAGAGAGATAGGGATATTACCGTTTGATTGTTCTCCACACTAGCGATGATTCATTGACTAAAGCATTTTTTGGTCAATTTTTTTTTGGTCAAAAAAAAGCAAATTTTATTGTTATTTCTATAGATTTATGTTGAATTGCCTGAGATGAGTATATGATGGCCAGAGCACAGTTCCTGCCTTTTGCTTTTTGCCTGCCATCTGTCCTCCTCTCCGTTTGTAGGAGGGTATTTTCAAGAGTCTCACAGATGTCTGTGATGCCAATTCTGTCTTCATGGGGACAGCCACGCTCAAGTCAAACTTTCAAGGCTTTTCATCCTAAAAGCTTTTCTGACACTGCAACCCTGCATTCTTCATTCTGTACAGATGTACACCTGCATGCAGTGATGCGCTCGGGCACACACACTCTGTCTATCTCTCTCACACACATACACGAACACATGCACATGCACACACACACACACACACACACGCACGCATGCACACATGCACACACACACATGCACACACACACACGTGCATGCACACACGCACACTCGCGCACGCACACACGCATGCACACGCGCGCACGCACACATGCATGCACACGCACACACGCAAGCACACACGCACACACGCTTTCGCAAACGCTGCCTCCTCAACAGTTTGGTGTTATTTTAGGACAGGTCGATAGGACTGTGCGAGGATGAGCCGATATAAAGTGTTGAGAGAGATGGAGAGTGACGGGTTATGTGTCGATGCTGTGCTCTATCCTGACATCGGATGATTACTTTGTCTGCATATGAACAACGCTGCTTATTACAAGCCCATTTGTCTGGGCCTGGCCTGTCAGCTACTGTTGTTGAAAAGCCATTTAAGAGACGATTTATAAAAACAGCCGCGGAGCCTCCGCATGTTAGAAAGAAACTTCTATAAACCGCCCCCCCCCCCCCAGCCCTTTCCACTTTAATGTGCCGGGAGAGTCACATGCTGTGTAAATAAGTTTGCTCTGAAGTATCCTGGGTAGCACATGCAAGTAAAGGGATGGTCTTTGGTGCAAGCAGTATAGCCAGGTGGTACAATGGCCATAACAGTGTGTGTGCGAGCGTGTGTGCAGCGTGTATGTGTATGTGCGTTAGAGTTGAAAGACTGCATCAAGTTCAGCACCTCCAACCCTGTCTGGCCCTGCACTTTGTAAGTCAGTCAGCCCCCCCCACCCCACCCCCCAACCACAGTTGTTGCTTGTTCTCTTGCTGCCTTTCTGCACAAGTCTGCTTCTTCATCGCAGCTGAGATGCAGACAGTTTAAATTCCCTTGGAAATTTTAAGTGGTGAATGGCTCAGGAGATAAGGCTACGCCATCTCTCCGATACCAGTGTTACCATTCGTTCACTATTATTGTTTGAATATTTTTTAATTAGTTATTTTTTTCTTCTGAAAAAACAGATACTCATCTGAAGCTGAACCTGAGAGACTGCAGCATTGCCATCATCCACTTCACTCAGTCTGTCATCAGAAACCTGAGCAAAGATCATGTTGTGTTCAAATTAGTGTGGCTTAAAAACATAATGCATTGTGTTTATGTGTTAATAAACAGCCCTGCCCTACAGCTCAGCTCGGATCGATTATATCCCCTGCAAATGCCCTAGTAAGGTCAATATGAGATTGATGACTCGAGCTTTGATTAGTCTCTTTATGATGAATTGCGGCCACCGCCCTTCTGCTTGAACTCAGTGGAGGAAGAGCCTTTGTCTGAGATGTGCAGGAAGGCAGCAGTAAAGGCTAACCAGAGCTTTAGGTGACTTAATTTCCTAGAGTTCCTAGACAACAGCCAAGCCCATGTATTAAGCAGTGAAACCTTTGTTCTGAAAATGGGGATTTGACCAAAGCATATCTGTGCTTTTTCCTTTCATCTGTCTTCATAAGTAAGAACACCATTGATAAGGGATACTTTAATACTGTCATGTCTTAGGCTGTCTGACCCTCATATAAATCCCAGCTTGCACTGCTCTACTTCTCTGCCTCTGTGAAAATGGCATTAGCCTTACTTGTTTCTTAAAAAGCATTCCTGATTAATTATGTTTATTCATATTCTGTAAACTCCTAATTGCTATACAAGTGGTCTACATACAGTGAGATAGTGGTTGGTGTGTTAGCTGGATTTTCCACCCTATTTTTCTGGATGAATTTTTATTGTGTCATTGTGAAGTCATTATTATCCAAATGTGTACATGTGCAGTTACTCAGCTGCAGCTCATGGCTGTATCAAAATAATAAGCACAGATAAGCATTTGGAATGATTATATTATTAAGACCATGAGTTCCGTAATTCAGACATGCACACATAGGGGCTAACGACATACACATGAGTTTCTCCTCTGTAGGTTAGTAGGTATGTCTGAAGGGTAGAGGGTGTGTTTGTCCTTTAGGTTAGTAGGTATTTCTGAAGGGTAGACGGTGAGTTTATCCTCTGTAGGTTAGTAGGTATGTCTGAAGGGTACAGGGTGAGTTTCTCCTCTATAGGTTCATAGGTATATGTGAAGGTTAGACGATGAGGTTCTTCTCTGTGGGTTAGTAGGTATATCTGAAGGGTAGAGGGTGAGTTTCTCCGTTGTAGGTTTATTGGTATGTCTGAAGGGTAGAGGGTGAGTTTCTCCTCTATAGGTTCGTAGGGATGTCTGAAGGATAGAGTATGAGGTTCTTATCTGTAGGTTAGTAGGTATGTCTGAAGAGTAGAGGATGAGGTTCTCTGTAGGTTAGTAGGTATATCTGAAGGGTAGAGGGTGAGTTTCTCCTCTGTGGGTCAGGTGGTATGTCTGAAGAGTAGAGGGTGAGTTTCTCCTTTCGGTTAGTACGCATGTGTGAAGGTTAGAGGGTTAGTTTCTCCTCTTGGGTCAGGAGGTATGTCTGAAAGGGAGAGGGTGAGTTTATTTTCTGTAGGTTAGTAGTTTTGTCTGCAGGGTAGAGGGTGAGTTTCTCCTCTGTGGGTCAGGTGGTATGTCTGAAGGGGACAGGGTAAGTTTCTTCTGCTTTGGTTAGTAGGCATGTCTGAAGGGTAGAGGGTGAGCTTCTCCTCTGTAGGTTAGTAGGTATGTCTGAAGGGTAGAGGGTGAGTTTCTCCTCTGTAGGTTAGTAGCTATATCTGAAGGGTATAGAGTGAGTTTCTCCTCTAGGTTAGTAGGTATGTCTGAAAGGCAGAGGGTTAGTTTCTCCTTTATGTTAGTAGGTATTTCTGAAGGGTATAGGGTGAGTTTCTTCTCGTCGGTGAACTGGTATGTCTGAAGGGTAGAGGGTGAGTTTCTCCTCTGTACGTTAGTAGGTATGTCTGAAGGGTAGAGGGTGGTTTTTCCTCTGTAGGTTAGTAGGTATGTCTGAAGGGTAGAGGGTGAGTTTCTCCTCTGTTGGTTAGTAGGTATGTCTGAAGGGTAGAGGGTGAGTTTCTCCTTTGTAGGTTAGTAGGTATGTCTGAAGGGTAGAGGGTGAGTTTCTCCTCTGTAGGTTTGTAGGTATGTCTGAAGGGTAGAGGGTGAGCTTCTCCTCTAGGTTCGTAGGTATGTCTGTGTGGCAAACGAGCCTGCCACAGGCCACCGAAGTGGCTTTCCAAAGGGCCCTCCAGCACAGAGACACAGGGAGACGACGTTCAAACAATCTACGTTTATTTTTGAGGGTGCCAAGATGGTACAGCCAAAGAGCAGATGTTAACACTGTCATGACAGAGGCTCTCCCTTGTGTGAGTGGGGATGGCAGATTTAACCTGTGCGCACTGATTACCTCACTACGCACAGGTGCAGCCACCCCTGTTTCTGGGTCCAATTAGCCTGGCCAATTATCTAACCGATTAGCCAGGTCTAATTAGCTTGACCAGGGCAGGTGTGGCTGCTTAAGCCAGCCATCCCCACACCACAGTCTGACGCGGAGAGGGTGAGTTTCTCCTCCGTAGGTTAGTAGGTATGTCTGAAGGGTAGAGGGTGGTTTGTCCTCTGTAGGTTAGTAGGTATGTCTGAAGGGGAGAGGGTGAGTTTCTCCTCTGTACATTAGTAGGTATGTCTGAAGGGTAGAGGGTGGTTTGTCCTCTGTAGGTTAGTAGGTATGTCTGAAGGGGAGAGGGTGAGTTTCTCCTCCGTAGGTTAGCTATATCTGAAGGGTATAGAGTGAGTTTCTCCTCTAGGTTAGTAGGTATGTTTGAAGGGTAGAGGGTGAGTTTCTTCTCTGTAGGTTAACTGGTATGTCTGAAGGGTAGAGGGTGAGTTTCTCCTCTAGGTTAGTAGGTATGTCTGAAGGGTATAGAGTGAGTTTCTCCTCTAGGTTAGTAGGTATGTTTGAAGGGTAGAGGGTGAGTTTCTCCTCTGATAGTGGGTTTATCTGAAGGGTTGAGGATGTGGTTCTTCTCTGTAGGTTATTAGGTATGTCTGACGGGTAGGGGGTGAGTTTCTCCTCTGTGGGTCTGGTGGTATGTCTGAAGGGTAGAAGGTGAGTTTCTCCTTTACATTAGTAGGTATGTCTGAAGGGTAGAGGGGGAGTTTCTTTTCTGTAGGTTAACTGGTATGTCTGAAGGGTAGAGGGCAGGTTTCTCCTTTGTGGGTCATTTGGTATGTCTGATGGGTAGAGGGTGAGTTTCTCCTCTGATAGTTAGTTGCTATGTCTGAAGGGTATAGAGTGAGTTTCTCCTCTAGGTTAGTAGGTATGTCTGAAGAGGAGAGGGTGAGTTTCTCCTCTGTAGGTTAGTTGGTATGTCTGAAGGGTAGAGGGTGAGTTTCTCCTCTGATGGTTTGTGTGTTTATCTGAAGGGTTGAGGATGTGGTTCTTCTCTGTGGGTTATTAGGTATGTCTGACGGGTAGGGGGTGAGTTTCTCCTTTAGGTTAGTAAATATGTCTGAAGGGTAGAGGGTGAGTTTCTCCTCTGTGGGTCTGGTGGTATGTCTGAAGGGTAGAAGGTGAGTTTCTTCTTTACATTAGTAGGTATGTCTGAAGGGTAGAGGGGGAGTTTCTTTTCTGTAGGTTAACTGGTATGTCTGAAGGGTAGAGGGCGAGTTTCTCCTTTGTGGGTCATTTGGTATGTCTGATGGGTAGAGGATGTGGTTCTTCTCTGTAGGTTAGTAGGAATATCTGAAGAGTAGGTATATCTAGGATATATATAGGATATCTCTGTAGTTTACTAGGGCGACATAGCTCAGGAGGTACGAGCGGTTGTCTGGCAGTCGGAGGGTTGCCAGTTTGATCCCTGCCCTGGGCGTGTCGAAGTGTCCTTGAGCAAGACACCGAACCCCTAACTGCTCTGGTGAATGAGAGGCATCAATTGTAAAGCGCTTTGGGTATAAGCGCTATATAAATGCAGTCCATTTACCATTTATGTCTGACGGGTAGAGGGTGAGTTTCTCCTTTAGGTTAGTAAATATGTCTGAAGGGTAGAGGGTGAGTTTCTCCTCTGTGAGTCTGGTGGTATATCTGAAGGGTAGAGTGTGAGTTTCTTCTCTGCAGGTTAGTAGGTATGTCTGAAGAGTAGAGGGTGCGTTTCTCCTCTGTAGGCATGTCTGAAGGGTAGAAGGTGAGTTTCTCCTTTACATTAGTACGATGTCTGAAGGGTAGAGGGGGAGTTTCTTTTCTGTAGGTTAACTGGTATGTCTGAAGGGTAGAGGATGAGGTTCTCAGTTGTATATCTGGTAATATAAAGGCCTCAGCCATGCTTTAACCCCTCTATTAACCAACCTACCTCACCCCCCTTGTTTTTTTCTGCAGGGCGCCCCAAAGCCTATTGCTATGGAGCCCTGCTTTGGGGGTAAGGCCGCTGTGCTCACCGTCTTCATGTGTCTCCCTCAAGGCTCATCCACAGTGCCACCTCCTGGCCAATCTGGTATGTACACTGATTAAAGTCGCGCTTGCAGGAAAACTTCCTGGTTAAAGCCTTGTAGGGGACATGCCGCTACTTCTCATAGTGGGGCACCAAACTGTAGAAGATATACATCAATATCCTCACAGGTGGCGCTAGCATATAATAATCAGTCTCATAATAATTAAATATACAAACTATAAATTGGCAATTCACATTAATAATTAAATTAATTATTATTAAAATTACTCAATAATAGTCTATCTTAACCAAATATAATATACATTCAGCTAGTACTAACTTAATATAAATGATTTAGCTAAGGATTGAAGGTATTCTATTAAATTCTTTGGATTAGCAGCGGCTGACTTAATTCAACAAGGGTAATATAAATACAGACAACCGTGTAAATATAATAAAGTTTATTAAACACAAAGTCCCAAAACCGCAAAGCCCAATTCTCTACAATGATGTATAACAAACTATGAGTGCATGTGTGTGTAGGTTTTGTGTGTGCATGTGAGTATGTGTGTGAGGAGTGTTGGATGTTCTCCTACAGGGGGTTGTGTACCGCGTACACGTGTTTACGGAGAACAAAGGAACAAGATGGAGGGGTTTTTGAATCTAGACAAAGCTAGTGAGAAACAATGGCGTATGAAGCATACCAAAGAGATACAGGGTAACTGAATAGCTATATATGTGTGTTTGATAGAGATCAACATGCTGTGTTATGACCGGTTAGTAATTAATATAGATCACATGCAAGATAAGTTCTGTGCGTGACATATATTAAAACTAACGCAGCGCGGTGGATGGCTTAGAGCCAACCGAGCATACGGAATGTTTACATTTATCATTAAAACACAATAACGGTCAGTTAGGTACATCCAATCATAAATGTGGCTACATTCGGTCCATCGATAATTATACTAAGCCCAGAGTTACTGCCTTACCTGAGTGTCCTTTGCTTTGGGTTGGTTGTTAGAAAATGTTTCCTGGGTTCCAGTGCGAAGTCTGTGGAGGTCGTGGTGGAAAGGGGAAACTGGTCGCCCTTTCTGTTCCAAAACACGCAACTGGATCCTCCACTAGTCACTTGCTTCTTTTGACTCGCTCTGCAGGATGTCGTGCGTAGCTTTCCTGGTTCTTTGATCACCTCTAATCATAGGAGCGCTTTGGGCGCCTTGTTCCTCCAGCAGCCGGTAGCCAAGGATATTAAGGCCTAACTTCATTGCACGCCTTGCAAACTCTTCCTGGCATGTGGACTCACATGAGATGGAGACGGGAGAAGAGTGGCGAGTCCAGGGAGAGAAAAATGGAAGAGAGTAATGGAAAAGAGAAAAATGGGGGGAAAAGTACGAAACAACGGCAACCTTCGTTTGTTTTATTGAAGACTGCGCGTTTTGAATTTACAGTAAGCCAATACTGTTGCAAGAGAGCTGTAGTAGGGGGCGTGGTTAAGTGAGTCACTTTGAGGTGGAAATGTGGGCTTTGTAGTTCTGTGTCTTTTGTAGGCCATAGTACCTACAGCCTGTATATTCAAACTGTATATTAATTGTAAGTTTATTGTAAGTATACAATTGTATATTGTAAATAGGAAACAATTGTGTAGACTTTATCATGATACAGGGCACTGTATATCCTGCATATGTTACAAGCTAAAGTATAAAATGTGTATTTTTTTGGATATATAGGTATTGCAAACAATCTGTACATTGTAGGCTACTGAATACAATTTCTTCTTGAAGGGAACAAAGCAGAGATACTGTAAATCTGGCACTCTCTAGGCTAGTAGTGTTGCTGTTTTTTTGTCTACGTGATCAGTTATTGATAGGTTAATGTCACTGATTGGCTCGAGTTGTCACTCACTGGGAAATTAGGTTCCTAATTAGAACTCACCAGTCCCTAATTCGACGGAAGGAATGAAAACCGAAAGTACTGTCTGCTGGTCTCAAAGGCCAAATATCAATATTCCTGAAGTAAAATAATGAAAAGGCTTCGCATATGAGTGAGTAAAGAGATGTGCCTTCATTTTGGTTCCTATGGCAACCAAGGATAAACTAAGATCAAATGTACTTTGATGCATCGCGAGATTAAGCTGTATAAGTGAGGTGTAAAAAATACACACAATTTATTAAGTATAAATAAATGATATTTAGAAGAAACCACATCAGAAATAGAAATTGAAAGCACTCTGGAAAGAAAACCCACATTGTACAATAAATGTTGTGTAATATGACATTTCCCCATGATTAATGAATCACAAGTCTAAAGTAACAGTGGGTGTAAAGTGTAGTTGTGTAAGGTCAGAGCAGGTGTAAAGTTCACCTGTGTACGGTCAGAGCAGGTGTAAAGTGCACTTGTGTAAGGTCAGAGCAGGTGCAAAGTGCACTTGTGTATGGTCAGAGCAGGTGTAAAGTGCACTTGTGTGAGGCCGGGGCAGGTTTAAAGTGCACTTGTGTAAGGTCAGAGCAAGTGTAAAATGCTATTGTGTAAGGTCAGAGCAGGTGTAAAGTGCACTTGTGTAAGGTAAGAGCCTGTGTAAAATGCAGACATGGAAAGTAAGAGCATGTGTTAAAGGTACTTGCTAGGACCATGGGAGTTTCCTTTTTTATGCATGTAGTTCCATCCAAGCAGTAAGTAATGGAACTTTCTGAACCCAGTTTTAAGCAATCAAGACTTTTATTTTATTATTAGACTTTAATCTTCAAAAATCATTTGGTTTCCACAGGGATATCCAATGTTATCTTATCCAATGTTGCTGGAAGCTTTTGTTCTTCCCAATCACTGTGATATATAATTATACTAATGAATGAATCAGTCTCCAATCAAGACCTTGATTAGTCCATTAATTGACCATTTTGGCGCAGAGCTCAAAAAAAGACCTCTACCCACACTTGCCCTTTTGGGATGAGTGGACACTCCTGGTTCAGAGACTTGCACCCTTGTGCCAGCAAGCTCTTCTGTTGGTCCTTAATTGTTTAATTTGCCATGTTTATGCCGCAGTTGACTGCTTGCCACTAATTACGGTGTAGTGCCAGTCATAACACCTTGAGCACGTGGACTGAAATGCAGGTTAGATATTTCACAGAGCACATGTTCATGAAAGACTTGTGACCCTGACAGAATTAGTGTGCCGCTATGAAAGGTGCTTGGGGAAGGTCGCGGAAGAAGAGGCTGAACTGAGCAGCATGGTGGCTGTTCTGGAGATGCCTGCTCATATGCAACAGGTTGACAGATAGCAAAATACAGTATGAAAGTTAACGGTGTGACCATGCTCTAGGAAATTAAGCTCACAGGGTCTCCTTTGAGCTGGGGTGATGGGGTGAGGGTGTCTGTTAATGAAGCAGGCATGTGCACACCAAGCGGCCAAAACCAGACTTCGTTTTTGAAACTCACTTCCTGGTCTTGTTGAGAGACGTTGCTCACTAGCGCCACTGCGGTTGGCTCCAGTATAGGTGTTTCCATATCCGGTTTCCATGTAAGTCTACAGTACAAATGCGGTCAGAATACAAAGTTAATAATTTTTTCTCACAAGAACAAGTAGTGTGTATTTTACACAATATGTTTATTTTATTCGTATTATGACTGTCCATGGGCCGATTTCATGATTTATTGTGTCATATGGTCACTGTTATAATATTTGTTGTGGACTAATGAGGTACAGTTTGTCACTTCCTGATTACTGCAGAGGACTAAGCTACAGTAGGGGCTATAGTCTATGGTCACTGGGGTGGGAGGTGGCACCTCTTGGCCTTGACATTGCGGCTCCGACTCATCATCCACGGTCCACCTGTGCGAAGTGTGGACCGTGGAAAATGCAGGCATCCCATTTCGTAGTGATTTCATTATGGCGTGTGCTATTTACAGCTGCACTGATCGACCATAAAATAATCCTCTGAAGTTTTTCTCGGCAGCCAAGTCGTTTTTATTATTTCCTTTAGCCTACTTAACCAAATAATTAGTTAGCAGAAAGCATAATCAGCTAACGCTTATTTGCTATATTTGGTAGTCCAGTATACTAAAACAGTTTGTAACTTCGGCTACCAAGCCATAGCTAGCTTGCTAACCCTAATCGGCAAATATTCAATCTGTCAAACGTGTTTGTTGGCTTGTCAGTCATGTACATTCCGTAAATGTCTACCTGGGCCATGCGGATGTGACAAAGTGACTATAATCCAGATTTTGGGATAAACTGCTAAATTTTCAGTTTCACGAAACAAATTAAGAGTCTTAAGGTTTATGATTTAATTTGCTGGATAACATACAACACACGGTGAAATCACACACACAGAATTTAATGAAATTAACCATCTTTGTAAGACTGGCATTTAGAACGGAACATGTTTTTAGCTTTTAAGAGACCGACAAGAGCTTTTAAGCCAGAATCGGTCCTGGGGGCTCCTTGCATATGTTGGCTTTTTTCCATTGGTTTAGATGATCTACAAGACAAAAAAACAAATAATTAGAAATTCAATGTAGCCTACATTATTTTTGTCTTCATGCACCAGGTGGAAAACTTGCTCTACAAAGAGCGTTGTCATTTACACGCCTGCAGCTCAGTTATTAAAATACTTGGTAGATTTGTTAATTGCCGCTAATCGGTCAGCTAGCGTCACCCAGTGAGTGAACACCACAAACGGCGGTGGAGTAACAGTTATTGGCTCATTAACTGACTGTGGCGAAAACCTACAATAACTTGCTCAGTCAACAAGAAAGTTATGAAAATTAGCCTAGTCAAAAATCACCAGTATGCATCTCTGATTGATTGACCATCAGTGTAGTCGATGTTCTTCCCCTGTGGTTCATATTGCTAATGCGTGAGCTAACCACGGATATCCTACCTAGCTCATTGGCAAGCTGATATGCTAGCTAAGCATGTTTTGCTGAGAAACATAAATTGAAGATATCTGAATATAATTAGTGTGGTTGCCTTAGGCAAACACACTATTATTATTGCACATATTATTTATTATTATTATTATTATTATTATTATTATTATTACTATTATTATTATTATTATTATTATTATTATTATTATTATTAGGGGTCCAAGCAGCAAAGCTGGTGGAACCCTATTGTTTTTGTTATTGTTAGGATTATTCTTATTATTTTTCTCCGGTAAAAGTGTGGCTCAGCAACCATGAGTCCTAGAGCAACCAAATTTGGCAGGTGGGTTCCTACTACTGACTATTGATCTGACTTATGGTGTGGGAGTTATGGCCTTTTACGCATAACCCTTTGTTATAGGGCCCCCCACTACTCAGGCACTAAAAATCACCTATGTCGGCCAGATGGTGGCACTATAACAAAGGGTTATGCGTAAAAGGCCATAACTCCCACACCATAAGTCAGATCAACACAAAACTTCATTGACCGATGCATCTGAATGTGCTCTACAGCTTTGCTTTTGGGAGCACCTATGTCCGCCATATTGTTTGCCCGCCATTTGGACTTTTTTATTAGTTGGGGTGCGGAAGAGCTGGAGCTCCAAATCTAAATGTTACGACATCTAGTAAACTTCTTTACGGCAAGCGACATCCATGGCGACGTAAGTAATCCGACACCGTAGGGTCTAGTTTTTATCAGTGAGCGGAGGGTCTGAACGTCGGGGAAGCAATGGAAGACAGTGCCACCCAGAGTGCATGCTAGGCTACCAAAAGTTTGTTAGTAAAAGCTTTTTATGAGGATGAATGATTACTTTTCTTTGGCATGGATCCATTTGAAGACAGTATCGGGTGAGTTCGTTTAGTCTTTGAATCTGTCATTATGCTGAGAAATAGCTAAACCATTTTATTGATAGGTTCTGAGTTTCTGTGCAAACGCGCGAAAACACGCTGGTATAATTAAACAATGAAGGTAATAAAAATATAGTCCGCTTCATTCCGTTGCTACCATAACATAACAGGCAACATTGTGTCTACAGCTGCAGTTTCTCGCTGCAATTACTAATATTGAATATAAACAAAAGACGCAATTTATGCTGTACTCTACCAATGTCTAAATAAATAATACGGTACTCTGAGCGTAGGAAGCAGTTAGCAAGGATGGCGAGTTGATATTTTTTGCTACTACAAGTTTGTTAGTAAAAGCTTTGAGAGGATGAATCATTACTTTTCTTTGGCATGGATCCATTTGAACACAATATTGGGTGAGTTCGTTTAGTCTTTAAATCCGTATTCTCAATTTATTCTCTAAATTGACTGTAAGCTTAGGGTTGTAACTAGTTAGCTGTTTCGTAGGTGACTTAGTTAATGCACTCGTCTTAACTATTGCTTGTATTTTTGCATAGACTGCGTTGTTGCTGTTCTTGTTTGTGTTAGTGTTAATCAGTTTAACCTACAGGGTCCAAGTTGAACTATGCGGTTGTTCCCTGCACTTGGAACGGTACTCTAGGGTTTTGGACACACTTGTTCCTGATTATGATTATACACTTTGTTGCACATCGCTCTAGATAAGAGCGTCTGCCAAATGCCTGTAATGTAATGTTATGTAATATTCCGTAGCAACAAGATAAACCCGACATTAGCCCTAACATCTGCCAATACAGCAGTGAAAACACTGCTCACTGAATAACGAAATAAACAAGACAAAGTTTTTAGAAATTATGCCATGTCATTCTACAGTCAATATCTGGGACTAATCATTGAATAAATATACAATCTTACCACTGGTTTTACGTGTAGAGATGTCCCTTTTGAGACTGAGTGGTCATATATTGTCTTGGACAATCCATTTGTGATATATACGCAAATTTTGTTATACCTGGGTAGGCTAACTTCAAAGATTGCTGTGCGTAATACCACACCGGTTGCTTACGGCGTTGTCGCCCTTTTTAGTACAATTTGGCTTGATTGACAATTCATTTATTCAGTAGGTGAGAGTATAAGCTTTCTAACGATGTATAACATGTCTGATTTTGCTTTTGGAATAGCGTTTTATCGGTCAGCGCAACCGAAAATTTTCTTATATGCCAGTGTCTGAATAAATAATGCGGTAGGCTACTCTGCGAGCAGCACGCAGTTCGCGGGTTGATATTTCGTCTTTTGTTTAGTTTTTTCTCAATGTCCTGTCTATTATTTGAAATGTGTATTATTATTCTATCTGTCTCTGAGGCACTCTGAAATGTGCATTCTCTGCTAACCTGAGTAATGGATTGGAATATGTGTCTGACGTAGTGTTGCACGGTATACCAATACTTCAGCAGTTTTTCGGTACTTAAAAAAAGAAACTTTGGTATTAGAATTTTCCGACATTCGGTAGTTTTGTGTCAAATGTAAAAGCCAGGGAAATGTGTCTCCCGTATTACCGATTGAGAGGATGAAAGGTGTAATTTGTCAGAATCTTCACTAGATGGCAGTAGCAACTAAGGTATCCAAGTCAGGTGACGTGCGCTTGTGCATTCCTGCTCGTTGATATAGCTCAAGCTTCGACTCAGTTAATTTCAGTAGCAATAGGTGTTCTAATTTGGAAATATTTTATTATAGGAAGATGTTATTGTTATTGTTATTAAAATATGCTGTTTTTAGATATATTTAAAGGTGAAAGACTTGTTTAAAGATTACTTAGTTTACAATTGTTTAATTTTTTTAATATATTTAATATATTTTTCTGTTGTTTAGTGTTGTAACACTATAGGCCTATGCTTGAACAGGCTTCAACTTAAAGGTTATTAATAAACCAGGTTTTTAATAAACCGTGAATTCCAAAATGAGGTCAACCCTTTTGGACATTAGGTTTCTGAAGGTATTTTCAGTATTGCTAGGTACCGAGTATTGAATCAGTATTGTTTCTGTATCCAGTATCGTGATACTAAACCTGGTATCGGTATCAAAGTCCAAATTTTGGTATTGTGACAACACTAATGTGACACCTTTTTTAGTTGCGGCATGGAAGCGCTGCAGCTGTACATACACGCCGGGCCATATATGTGTTACGACATGCCATCGAAGTGTTACGACATAGTAAAGGCCTTTACGGGAAGCGGCCAGGACACATCCATGGCGATGCAGCTAAGTCATCCGACAGCCTCTCTTAGCACAGAATTGGCCATAATTCATCAATATTTTATACAATCATCATGATATTCAGTAGATATGTTGGGTGAAGGTATATGATCATGAGGAAAAAGCCATTTTAAAATCGCTCCATAGGGGGCGCGACGGTGCCAATGCTTGGACCCCTCCCAACGCCACTTGCAGCAACCACCTAGCAACACCATAGAAACCACCTAGCAACACCCTAGCAACCACCCAGAACTCCATAGCAACACCCTTGTTATCACATAGAATACCCTAGCAACTGCCAAAAACTCCATAGCAACAACCTAGCAACACCCTAGTAACCACCTGTAACACCCTAGCAACAGCCTAGATCAACATAGCAGCCACCTAGCAACGCCCGATCAACCGCCTAGAACTCCATAGCAACCACCTAGCAACACCCTAGCAACCACCTGGATCACCATAGCAACTACCTAGTAACACCCTAGCGACTGCCTAGAACTTTGTAGCAACCACCTAGTAACACTTTAGCAACCGCCTACAAATCCATAGCAACCACCTAGCAACACCCTAGCAACCACCTAGAACTCCATAGCAAGCACCTAGCAAAACCCTAGCAACCGCCTATAACTCCATAGCAACCACCTAGTAACACCCTAGCAACCACCCACAACTCCATAGCAACCACCTAGCAACAGCCTAGAACTCCATAGCAACCACCCAGTAACACCTTAGCAACCGCCCACAAATCCATAGCAACCACTTAGCAACACCCTAGCAACTGCCTAGAACACACTAGTAAACGCCTAGAGCTCCATAGCAACCACCTAGCAACACCCTAGCAAACTCCAATTACTCCATAGCAATCACCTAGCAACACCCTATCAACCACCTAGAACTCCATAGCGACCACCTAGAACACCCTAGCAACCACCTAGAACTCCATAGCAACCACCTAAAACTTCATAGCAACCACCTAACAACACCCTAGCAACCGCCTAGAAACACCCTAGACACCACCTAAAACACCATAGTCACCGCCAGAGCAACATAGCAACTACCTACCACTGTTCACTCTGTTCAGCACAAAGTCGACTTTGCATTGGCGGGAACCACACTTCACAATTTCTGCAGGAATTGTTTAGTTAGTGTGGTTGCCTTAGGCAAACACACTATTATTATTGCACATATTATTATTATTAGTGTGGTTGCTTTAAGGCAACCACACTACTATTATCGCACATATTCTTTATTTATTATTATTCCACCCATTTTTTGGACCACTACTCCTCCCAGAGTTTTCGCACCACATACACGTGCCATATGTCAAATTGACCGGCTTATTTGGGAATCGTGTGCTATTACTTTGTGGAAAGTTTGGCTGCACGGTTTTTGAGAAATATTAATTTTTATGCCCAATTTTTCCCCATAGAGATGAATGGAGAAGGTGACGTCATTCATATGCGAACGGTGAAGTTACAGCATTGGTTGGCTTTGCACACGTGATGCGGTCCGCTCTACGGTCGCAGCAGCCAGGATAGGACATAGCTGAATGCGGAAGTCAACGCGATTAAACGGTATTCCAAATGCAAAATTACAAATGAAAACGCTGTCAGCTAGGTATATCAACAAACATATGGTCTGCCAAATGCCTGTAATGTAATATGGCTTAGGCATACCCAGAAGTCCTCAATAATAATAGTATTTCACAAGATATTACGCAAATTCGTTGACGACGTTTCGTCACATGCAGCGTCTTAGAATGCTAGTGCTAACAAAGAGCGAATGCGTTCTATGACATGATGACATAGCTTTCGGTTGACCTAAAAAAACGATATTTCAAAACCTAAAATAGACGTGCTGTTATACCTGGTTAGAAAGCTTATGCTCTCAGCTACTGAATAAACAAATTTTCAAACAAGCCAGACTTTGCGTCTTTGCATGCTAGTGCTAACAAAGAGCGAATGCATTCTATGAGATGATGGCATAGCTTTCGGTTGACCTAAAAAAACGATATTCCAAAACCTAAAATAGACGTGCTGTTATACCTGGTTAGAAAGCTTATTACATTACATTACAGGCATTTAGCAGACGCTCTTATCCAGAGCGACTTACACAACTTTTTACATAGCACTTTTACATTGTATCCATTTATACAGCTGGATATATACTGAAGCAATGCAGGTTAAGTACCTTGCTCAAGGGTACAACGGCAGTGTCCTTACCCGGGAATCGAACCTACGACCTTTCGGTTACAAGCGCAGTTCCTTACCCACTGTGCCACACTCCGCCAGCAGAGCTTATGCTCTCAGCTACTGAATAAACAAATTTTCAAACAAGCCAGACTTTACTAAAAAGTGCAACAACGCCGTCAACAAAACGTGTGCAGCAGCTTCAGGTCCGGTCTTACTCCAGAAAAAGACGTCAGCTTGTAATACCACACATACTGCATTGAGTGTTCTGTAACTTTGTAGTACAAACTGGCTTTATCTACACTTCATCGATCCAACAGGTGATAGAATAAGCTTTCTAACTATGTATAATATGTCACATTTTACTTTTGTAGTACTGTTTTATATTCCAGAGAGTTGGAAACTTTGGTCTCTTTATAACTGCATTGAGGCTAACAGGTAATAGACTATCCTCTGTCTATGAGTTGGTATCTACGGTAACAGATTAAACTCTGAATTGCAGCCCAGTTAAATGTTTTTAGTTGAATGGTAAAAATGAGCTGAACTTAACGTAAAACCATCAATCAATCAAATTAATCTCCCTAGACCTGTCTTGCTTTTTAAAATGGTGCGGTCGCGTAGTGTAGATATAGGGTTTTTCCAAGACCCTCTGAACTGGCCAGCTAGCTTTGTGATTCGCCGTCACTCGTCACAGCATACCGTGAGTAAAACACTGATCTCAAGTATTGATGAAGGGTTAATTTAGCTCTGAATACGTGTGTTGCAAATGAACTCGTTGCCGTGATGTTATATCATGTATACCATACTATGTCTCTGCTCATGCTACAGAAACTGTTCACTCCGTTCAGCACAAAGTCAACTTTGCGTTGGTGGCAACCACACTTCACAATTTCTGCAGGAATTGTCTAGTTAGTGTGGTTGCCTTAGGCAATCACACTACTATTATCTCACATATTATTATTTTTCTTTCTTTCCACCCATTCTTTGGACCGCTACTCCTCCCAGAGTTTTCGCACCACATACACGTGCAATATGTCAAATCGAGCGGCTTCATCGGGAATGGTGTGCTATTACTTTGTGGAAAGATTGGTTCCACGAAAAATTTGAATTTTTGTGGACAATTTTTCCCCATAGGGAATGAATGGCAGAATGTTCAGCCTTGTGATGTCACAATGCTCTGTCTTCTCACCTTTGTGATGTCACAATGTCTTCTAGCAGCAGTACTCTGGTCTCTCTCTAGGTTTGAACATTCTGCCATTCATCTCTATGGGGAAAAATTGCCCACAAATTGCCTCATTGGACATGGTAGAGAGTCCTTTGTCCATTGGTGTAGATCAGCCTCGCCCCCCTTCCTGATTGGCCGATGTTTGATATTTCATAACTTTTGAACCGTTTGTCATAGAGAACTATGGGTCGCGACATTGGACTCAGTAAAGACCTAGCAACCGCCTAGAACTCCATAGCAACCCCCTAGCAACACCCTAGCAACCACCTAGAACACCCTAGCAACCGTCTAGAACTCCATAGCAACCGCCTAACAACACACTAGCAACCACCTGGAACACCATAGCAACTGCCTAGCAACACCCTAGCAACCTCCTGGAACACCATAGCAACCACCTAGCAACACCTTGGCAACAACCTGGAACACCATAACAACTGCCTAGCAACACCCTAGCAACCGCCTATAACTCCATAGAAACCACTAGCAACATCCTAGCAACCACCCAGAATACCCTAGCAACACCCTAGCAACCACCTATAACTCCATAGCAAATGCCTAGCAACACCCTAGCAACCGGCTATAACTCCATAGCAACCACCTAGCAACACCATAGCAACCACCTAGAACTCCATAGCAACCACCTAGCAACACCCTAGCAACAACCTGGAACACCATAACAACTGCTTAGCAACACCCTAGCAACCGCCTATAACTCTACAGCAGCCACCTAGCAACATCCTAGAAACCACCTAGAATACCCTAGCAACACCCTAGCAACCACCTACAACTCCATAGCAAATGCCTAGGAACACCCTAGCAACCGGCTATAACTCCATAGCAACCACCTAGCAACACCATAGTAACCACGTAGAACTCCATAGCATCCACCTAGCAACACCCTAGCGACCACCTAGAATACCCTAGCAACCACCTAGCAACACCCTAGCAACTGCATAGAACTCCATTGCAACCACATTACAACACCCTAGCAACCACATAGCCACACCGTAGCAACCGCCTAAAAGTCCATAGCAAACACATAGCAACACCATAGAACACTCTAGTAACCACCCAGGACTCCACAGCAACTACTTAGCAACACCGTAGCACCCGCCGAAAACTCCATAGCAACCACCTAGCAACACCCTACCAACCACCTAGAACTCCATAGCAACCACCAACCAACACCCTAGCAACCACCTAGCAAAACCCTAGCCACCATCTAGAATACCCTAGCAGCCACCTAGAACACCATATAAACCATCTAGCAACACCCTAGCAACTGCCTAGAACTCCATAGCAACCACTTAGCAACACCCTAGCAATCACCTAGAACACTATAACAACCGCCTAGAACTCCATAGCAACCACCTAATAACACCCTAGCAACCGCCTATAACTCCATAGCAACCACCTAGCAACACCCTAGCAACTGCCTATAACTCTATAGCAACCATCTAGCAACACCCTAGCAACAACCTAGAACTCCATAGCAACCACCTAGCCACGCTCTAGCAACCACCTAGAACATGCTAGCACCTGCCTAGAATACCATAGCAATGCCCTAGCAACCACATAGAACCCCATAGCAACTACCTAGCAACCACCAATACCTCCATTGCAACGACCTAGCAACCACCTAGAACACCATAGTAACCACCAAGTACTCCATAGCAACCATTTCGCAACACCCTTGAAACCACCTAGAACTCCATAGCAACCACCAACCAACACCCTAGCAACCACCTAGCAAAACCCTAGCCACCATCTAGAACATCCTAGCAAGCGCCTAGAACACGAATTGCAACCACCTAGCAATTCCCTAGCAACAGTCTAAAACTCCATAGCTACCACCAAGCAACATCCTAGAAACCACCTAGACTTCCATAGCAACGACCTAACAACATCCTAGATACCATCTAAAACACCCTAGCAACCGTTAGGACAATTTAGCAACTTCTTTGCACTGTTTAATCTGTTCGACAGTCGAATTTGCTTTGGCGGCAACCACACCACAATTTCTGCAGGAATTGTCTAGTTTTATTATTAATGTCATGTAACGTGATTACATGACATAGTACAGACAAAGTTCCCTGCTTGCTGGCCTCCCAGCATCATCTATCAGACCCCTGCAACTCATCCAGAACGCAGCAGCGCGTCTGGTCTTCAACCTCCCCAGACATTCCCACGTTACCCCCCTGCTCACCACCCTCCACTGGCTCCCCGTGATGGCTCGCATCAAATTTAAAACATTAGTGCTTGCCTTCAAAGCAGCCAGGGGGTCAGCCCCTCCCTATCTACGTCAACTCATCAGACCCTACACCCCAGCTAGACCTCTCCGTTCTGCTGCCACATGTCGCCTGGTCCCTGCCCCGGCTCGCACCAGCACCCGGTCACGCCTCCTGTCTGTTCTAGCCCCACGGTGGTGGAATGACCTTCCTGTGCAAGTCAGAACAGCAGAGACCCTGGCCGTCTTCAAACGTAGACTGAAGACTCACCTCTTCAAGCTACATCTCACCTCATCACCCCCCACTACCCTCTAACATTTTTTTTTCTAAAAAAAAAAAAAAAAAAAAAAAAAAAAAAAAAAAAAAAATAGGGTGTACAATTCACACTTATACCTAAGCAAAGTTATACCTATTGTAGCTCTCTTGCAGGAATGTTGTAAAGCGCTTGTCTCTGAGTTTTGTAATGCACTTGTTGTAAGTCGCTCTGGATAAGAGCGTCTGCTAAGAACCTATAATGTAATGTAATGTAATGTACAGTCACGAATGGAAATTACACTCTGTAAACATTTTATAATGTTTTAAAACATAACGGCAGACAGTCAGTTTACCTCGAGTTCATTCTGCAATTGTTTGTTCAGGTTGATGGGCTTTATCACACCGGACTGTCAATCACACTGTGTAAAAATCACAGACTCCAAATCGACAACATGAGCCCGCCACTGAGCTTCAAAACGTGTTTTCGAGACCCAGGGATAGTCAATTGGTGATGTTTACGGAAGAGGATTAGGGCCACGTGAAATTTTTTTTTGAGTTCTGACTTTAAAGTCAGAAGCGCAAAGCCCCTAGGGGTCGGCACGCCAGCGTGCCGACATTACTAAACTCAGACATTCGGTGCTACTGCAACCAAAGTATGAGTTAAAAACAGAAATGCATTGTTTTAGTTTCATTAGTAGACGATACACCACAACTATGCCGAATACGGAGTTTTGCAGTGCCACCATTGTCGCTCTGGTCAATATTGAAAACGCTGCTCACTGAATAACAAAATATACAAGAAAAAGCTTTTTTAAATGATACCATGTCATTCTACAGTCAATATCTGGGACTAAATATTGGATAAATGTACACCCTTACCATTGGTTTTATGCATAGAGATGTCCCTTTTGAGACTGAGTGGTAATATATTGTCTTGGACAATCCGTTTGGGAAATATACGCGCCTGGGTACCTACCAAAATAGCTGTGCATAATACCACACCTGTTGTTTACGGCCTCATCGCCCTTTTTAGTACTGTCTGGCTTGATTGACATTTATTCAGTAGGTGAGAGTATAAGCTTTCTAACGGTGTATAACATGTCTAATTTTGCTTTTGGAATAGCGTTTTATAGGTCAGCGTAACCGGAAATTTTCTTATTATCGCATTCAATTACGTTGTAGCAGTAAAACAAACGCTGCTAACGAAATCTTGTCAACGAGTTGTCGAAATTTCTTGGATAATACTATTATTATTGAGGACTTCTGAGCATAGCATAGCCATATGTTTGCTGATAGACCTAGCTGACATAGTTTTCTGGTGTAAGACATGAGCGGATAGAACTATCTGATTTCCAGTCTCTGTCTCCATCGACTGAAAACAGATATTTCATCATTTCTATGTGAGTATTACTGCTCAAAATACTTAGGTTATATACCTTATTTTTGAAATTGAGTGCCTTTAAATAGGTTAGTGGTATTATATAATGTGGATATTTCACACTGTAGGATAAGCGTTAGTTAGGGCTGTAGTGTTTATGAAGCATGCAACAGTGGTGACGTAAGAGTTGGAAGATTGCCAAAACGTGGTGGACGGTTGACAATTGTTTACACGTTGTCCCATCCCCATACAAGAAAACATACGAGATCAAAGAGTATAGAAATACATACAGGAGTTAATTATTGCACATTTAGGTACTGTACCGCATTGTGTGACAATAAATTTGCATCTGATGGCAATGTTTCATCTTAAACCCTCGTAAGGGGCTCAATTATACGCTTTATAATGGACAAAAAGCATTTTATTCAATTTTGGAATGATTTTGGATATGTTTCTGGACCCCTAGATATTTTAGACCACTGTACTGACTGAAAGCTTGGAATTCCGCCTGGTAAATGATGCAACAGTGATTTTCTTGAGTCAAAACAGTTGATTTGTAGTGAAATATGTGAATATGTTGTGATTCACAGCAATGCATAATTTAGACATTTTGGATAGATTTTGAGATGCAGGGTACACTGCTTAGTTTTTGTTTCATACATCTATAGTAGTTCTACATATACACCCTTAGATTTTATGAACTTGTGGTCAAGAAGTTTTTGATCCAGCATATGTATAGTTTAACCTGCTGTATATATGCAATCTCTCAGTATTTCATTGCAAACTAAAAAAGTGCAAATTAATTTTTGTTTTTTTGTCTAGACAATTGCATTTGTGGCACTATATTTCTTCCAAAATAATGAATATAAACTAATCTGCGTTAGCTTCACTTAAGCCATTTTTCAAGTCTGTGATGTTCACATCTGGAGTTATAAAGCTTTAAATAGGGTACCACCTAAATGGGCAAGGATTGGCAAGATTTGTGTTAAAGTCAGAATTCTGTGAATAAAGTCAGAACTCAAAAAACAATTTCACGTGGTCCTAATCCTCTTCCGTAGATGTAGTGCTTTGTCCATATTTTTTACAGTCTCTGGTGCACACTAAGCTTATAAAAACTTGACTGTCCACCCACTGTTCCATTTAATACTTCTTACTCTTTACGTTACTTTTTACTGAAATTAGTTAGGCGTCTTCACGGGTCAAGTGGAATTTGAATTTTCCGAGACATTTGGTTCAGATTTTGAACTCACCATTTATACTCAAGAGACGTAAATCTAATGCAGCGTTAGTTTTGTAATGTTATCCAATATTATATTATCAAAAGTTTTTACAAAAATGTACAGTTAAAATGCTGCGATGCAGGACTTTTTTGTTAAAATGTGCAAGTGAAAGTGAACATCTGCTAAATTGGACTGCTGTAAACCGCTCGGGTCTGCGAGTCGTCGGGTCTTTTTTGTGTTTTATTTATGTCCCATGGGTCCCATTAGGTTTGTTCACAGAGTCTTTGAGTCTCGTTTGGTTTGCACATGACATTTCGGCCCTGTGATGACCTCTTCTGAGCTACTTTACTTTAATAAATAAAAACCTGATGGGGCATACATTTCACTGCCTTTATTTCAGTAAGAAACAATTTTGTTCAACTGCAGAATTGTAAAATCTGTAAAGTTGCCTGAACGAATTCTTTTTGCTTATTGAAAAATTGGCTGATAACATTTTAATATCCAGTGTTTTTGTGGTCATTGTTCGAGTGGCTGTTGAACATAAGCGTTAGGAAGTTGAGCTGCTGGCATCGTGAGGCTCCCAGCCAAGCATTCTGTTAGCTGCATGCAATGCTTTCAGCTTTTTATGAATTAATAATAGTGATGGATATAAATTATTTTTGCTGTTCCAAGCTCAATTGTATTAGTGCTGACTGCTCTCCCAGGAGGTGGTTAAAAGTTGGAGTTTTTTGAAGCTTGCAAACTTTGGAGAACTTGCGAGTCTAAAAGTAACGAAAAAAAGTGGCAGGCAGGCTGACTTCCCCCATCTGAGTCATTTCAAAGTGTCTTTTCAAAAGCATTCTTCATGCTGGTCTAATCCACACTCAGGGATGCCAAGATTACTGCATGTGTGTCACTTCTCAATCACCCACCCTGCCCATAGTGTTGGCCTGCCCCCTTACCTCTGGCCTACTGCATAACAACCTTCTAGTCTTTAGCTATGTTCACCTTCAGCTAAATGTTCACGTATTTACGTTTACGTATTTGCAGATACTTAATACTATGGAGACTGTTTTGTTTTGTTTGGTTTGGACATGTCTAATTTATTTTAAAGGATAAAATGTGTAATGGAACAGTTATACAACATTATGTATTTAATATTTTTGTTCAATGGCCAATGTACCTTACCAGGCTAAAACTTAATTATTCATCCAGAGTGCAACACAGTGACCTTGAAATTCATAGTCTCAAAGATCAATCAAATGAGCAAAAGGAACCTCACATTTGGGTGACTGCTGGTCACACCAGTGCAGGAATCATATTGCCTCTCTCTTTTACTCTCGCACTCTTCTCTCTTTCTTCCTTCCTCATTACTGCATGTACACTCGTCGGTCACTAAATTAGGTACACCTTGCTGGTTCCGTGTTAGTTTTCTGCTGCTGTAGCCCATCTGCTTCAAGATTTGACGTTTGGCATTCAGAGATGCTCTTCTGCATACCTCGGTTGTTATTTGAATTACCGTTGCTAACAGTTCGAACCAGTCTTGCGATTCTCCTCTGACCTCTGCCATCAACAAGGCATTTGAACTGCCGCTGACTGGATATTTTCTCTATTTTGGACCATTCTCTGTAAACCCTAGAGATGGTTGTGCGTGAATATCCCAGTAGATCAGCAGTTTCTGAAATGCTCAAACCACCCGTCTGGCACCAACAACCATGCCACGTTCAAAGTCACTTACATCACCTTTGTTCCCCATTCTGATGCTTGGTTTGAACTTCAGCAGATCATCTTGACCATATATACATGCCTAAATGCATTGAGTTGCTGCCACGTGATTGGCTCATCAGATATTTGTGTTAAAGAGCCGTTGAACAGGTGTACCTAATAAAGTGGCCGGTGAGTGTATATCTATACTCCCATAGTCACTGTAGCTCAGTGTGCTTGCTTTGTTGCCAGGCGATTGCTGCAGCTGCATGTCCCTGACCTTGTGAGGGGGAGTGTTGTGAAATGGGAGTATTGATTGATTCTGTGTGTGTATGTGCGCACATGGGTATGCATGACTATGAGCGTAATCTTGACTAATTTGAAAGTACCAATTATATAATATGTATTGAACAATTACTGCTCTCACAGCCAGGACAGATGATATGTACCCTATCTTGGATGTTAGATGTTTGTCTTTGACTTCCTTGCGTGTATGTTCTGTTTTCGCAGGTATCACCATAGCCAGCGCGCTCATAGACACATTGCAGCACAAACCGTTGGACTTCAAAGAGAAGAGTTCGGGCATGAAGAACCGCAAACAGCCCCCAGCACCACATCAGGGGACGTGCGTTTGAGCCCAGCCGCCATGACCACGACCCTGTCCCCACTCAGCACACCACCTCTAACACGACTTTGGACAAAGCGAAGCTGTGCAGCGATCTTTATTTTCTCGGCAAAACAGAAACTGAAGGCTGTTTTGCACCGATGGTTCTCATCTGCTCCTGCAATGGATGAAAGTATCAACTACCATAAGCTCCTGCTCCCTGTCTGTCCTCGCCCACTTTACCCAACCCTCCTCTTTTGGCTCCTTCCCCTCCATCTGTCTCTACTTACCTCCTCCAACATATATCTGCCCCCCCTCATTCAATTTCTTACCCCTGTCTCTGTCCCTTCCGCACTGGCCTCGCCCCCTTCCCACGGTCCCACAGTACCCCTCTGTGATGAACTCTCAGCAGCCTGGACAGTGCCTCTCTGTGATTGGCTCCCAGCAGCCTGAGACGGACACTGAGCTGATGCTGCATGGTTGCTGTGGGAAATCCAGGAACAGAAAATGAATAAAAGACGGCATTATCTGTGCTGGAACACAGTGTGTGTGTGTGTATGCGTGCGTGCATTGTTAGTGTGTGTGAGGTGTTGCCTAACTGTGGAAAAGCATGTTTTTTAAAGGCCAGGTACAGTCTATAATGATTTGTGCTTTTAATGAACGCTAAATCTGCATCTTTCATTTTGCAGTTTTTGAATCAGAGTTAGCAGGTTAATTGGGACTGATGGGAGTGTCCCCAGGTCACAAACACAATGCACCCACAATCTTGACATCCTACTCTCTATTGCCCTCTGTAAGGTGGCCTTATTGGGAAGGGAGTACGGGGCAGGGGGGAGCATTAGAGTGTGGAATGTACGTCCATGTTAGTGTTGCAGCCAGCAACAGGAGAGGGGATCTGTACCCCGAAAGGCGTCGCCATCTATGTGGCGATACTGTCTCTAGCAGCTATGTATACGTGTGTACGTATGTATTTGTGTTTTGGTGAAAAAATGGGAGTGAGAATGAACGTGATGCAAGTCTCAACGCAAATGTGAAGAACAAATACAATCTGTGTGTTTAAGCTTTCTGTTGTCAATTTTGGTTACTTATTTGTTTTGTTGGTTTTTACTAAGAGGATGATACTAAATGCATGCTCCTCCCTCCTGTGTAATATCTAAGGTTATGATAAGCCCTACAGTATGTTGTTAGATATTATGATATTTTTTTAAAGAACCATTAATAAATAAAAGGATTTATCCTTTGTCATCATGAATCTGCAGTGTGTTTCAGATTTGAACAGACTGCCGGGACAATAAAATATGGAATCAGTGTTAACGGTTCATCTTGAAAACAAAAATTTCTGGTTTTCATTTTGCGTGAGGAATTTCTGAAAAGTCGCATTTGGGTACAAGAGTTGGGTACAAGAGTCCAGACGCTGTCTGTCCATCTATCTTTTGCATTCTAGTCTGGCCTTGGCCTTTTTTTCATTGTAATCTATTTCCCTGACTCCATTTAAGGTTTTTCTCACGTTGAGGTGACGTTGATGTCCTGGATGATAGTTTTACTATCATCTTTTCTCTATTTTCTCTTCTCTCCTCAGCGTGCCACCTCCTCCACCCCAGTCTTCCTTCACTGCAGATGACTTTGCATCATTCTTTGACGAAAAGATTGCAGACATCCGCAGCTCCTTTGCCCCCTCTGCGTCCTCCGCCCCCTCTGTGTCCTCCGCCCCCTCTGCGTCCTCCGCCCCCTCTGCGTCCTCCGTGTCCTCCGCCCCCTGTTTCTCCACATTTTCTCTCCTCTCAGACACTGAAGTCTCCCAGCTTCTGCTCACCCACCGCCCTACCACCTGCGCCCTCGACCCTATCCCCTCATCTCTCCTTCAAGCAATCACACCAGACATCCTCCCTTTTGTCGCCTCCCTCGTGAACTCATCCCTATCTTCTGGATGTTTCCCCTCATCCTTCAAGAAGGCCCACATCACCCCGCTGCTGAAGAAACCCACACTAGATCCTTCAGTCATTCAGAACTACCGCCCGGTATCTCTCCTCCCTTTCCTATCCAAAACACTGGAACGTGCTGCATCTAACCAGCTCTCTGCTTTCTTTTCTGAGAACAACCTGCTTGATCCCCACCAGTCTGGCTTCAGGCCTGGCCACTCTGACTGAGACTGCACTCCTCTCGGTCAGTGAGTCACTCCATGCCGCACGAGCAGCCTCCCTCTCCTCTGTCCTGATTCTTCTAGACCTCTCCGCTGCATTTGACACGGTGGACCACTCTACCCTCTTGTCCTCCCTGGCAGCAACAGGGATCCGCGGCACAGTCCTTGACTGGATTGAGTCCTACCTCTCTGACCGCTCCTTCCAGGTTGCCTGGGCGGGTAAGGTATCACCACCCCGTCCCCTCACCACCGGAGTTCCCCAGGGCTCAGTCCTTGGTCCCCTTCTCTTCTCCATGTACACCAGATCCCTTGGCCCTGTAATATCTGCCCATGGCTTGTCCTATCATTCCTATGCCGACGACACGCAACTCTTTCTCTCCTTCTCCCCATCGGACACACAGGTCCCTGCCCGCATCTCCGCTTGCCTGAGGGACATACAGAGCTGGATGGACAATCACCACCTGAAGCTCAACCCAGGAAAGACGGAGCTAATCTTTATTCCTGCTCTATCCTCTCCCCTCCTTGACTTTTCCATTTCCTTAGGGGACACCGTAGTGACATCATCACCCTGCGCCAAGAATCTCGGAGTGATGATGGACAACAGGCTGTCCCTCTCCAACAACATTGCAGCAGTAACCCGGGCATGCAGATTTTTCCTATACAACATCCGCAGAATCCGCCCCTTTCTCACCACCTACTCAACTCAGCTCCTGGTCCAAGCAATGGTTCTATCCCGCCTGGACTACTGCAACTCTCTTCTGGCTGGACTACCAGCATCTGCCACCAGACCCCTGCAGCTCATTCAGAATGCTGCGTCTTCAACCTCCCCAGACACTCCCACGTCACTCCCCTGCTCACTACCCTCCACTGGCTGCCTGTTATAGCTCGCATCAAATTCAAAACATTGGTCCTAGCATACCAGGCAGTCAAGGGATCAGCCCCAGCATACCTTCACAAGATATTCAAACCCTACATGCCAGCCAGATCCCTCCGTTCTGCTACCTCAGGACGCCTAGCACCTCCCCCTCTTCGCACCTGCACTTCCAGAACACGTCTCCTGTCTGTTCTGGCCCCACGATGGTGGAATGACCTCCCTGTGGAGGTCAGAACAGCTGAGACTGTGAACAATTTCAAACGATGACTGAAGACCCACCTCTTCAGGCTGCACCTCTCTCCATCCCTCCCTTCCCCCCTGTAAATGACTAAACTTAGGGTTGTAACTAGGCAGCTGTTTCATAGGTTACTTAGTTGATGCGCCAGTCTTAACGACTACTTGTACTTTTATTTATTTTTATTTTTCCATAGATTGCGTTGTTGCCGTTCTCGTTGTTAGTGTTAATCAGTTTAACCATCAGGGTCCAAGTTGAACTATGCGGTTGTTCCCTGTACTTGGACCGGTACTTCTCTCTAGGGGTTTCGTCATACTTGTTCCTGGTTATGGTTATACACTTTGTTGTACGTCGCTCTGGATAAGAGCGTCTGCCAAATGCCTGTAATGTAATAATGTAATCTGAACTCAAAACACGATGATTCTGACCTGATATGTACCTCATCATTTACAACTTACAGTTTATCTCTCATGCTTAACTCATAATAATTCATCTCATCACTCATGATCCATAGCTTATGCTTTGGCCATCCAGGACAATCGCATCACCAAGCAAGCAGAAATCTTTTTTCATCAGTTGACCGTGTATTTTTATCTTGTCTGATATTTTAACTCTTTGTCGCTCTGATGATGATACGGCATTGCTCCCTGATGAGGTCCCCTTTTTTGATATTAAGATACATTACATTACATTACATTACAGGCATTTGGCAGACGCTCTTATCCAAGAGCGTACATAAGATACATAAGTTTATCTTATAACTGTGTGCTTGTGCTTTACCTCATATATATATATACCTAATATAAGGTGCAATCCTATTCTTTTGTGATAGATGATACAGCATCCAGATTGAAGGAGAATTAGATGGTTTATTCTGGTCATCATAATATCACTCATCTGAAACATTGTTTCAGTTCTGCAGTCTCCTCCGGAAGATGCTCTCTTGGATCTAACCTTTCTGCCTCCCTAAACGAGATCACAGGGGTCCTGGATGGAACACGTGACGCCCGTCTTCCCTACGCATACAACCGATTCTGGGTAGAAGGGAAAGAGAGTTGACACAATGACATGCTCCAGAGCTTTATGTATGTTAAGATCACTGCCATCGCTATGTGGATAACTTTCCGACCTGCTGTCAGTATGTGGATAACTTACAGTATAGCTTGGATAGTGCTTGTGTGAGCTCTGGAGATTATAACGATGATTGACATCCTCGGACAGTGGAGAACCTTTTGCAACTCCAGTTTTATAGCTCCAAGTGTTTTCTCACTCCGATCATATATATGTTGATTTTCCATTTCAGGCATTGAGCATCATGTACAAACACTGTCCTACACTTATTTAAGTTCTTCATTGTTTGTTATGCCTTTTTGTGGAAGTCAAAATCACCATATGGCTGATTTTTGAATACCATCTCACCCCTCTACTTTCCTCACAGAAAAATTTTCATACTTCTGTGTATCATGCCTGCAGTACTGAGTACCATCATTACTCATGAACGCCTCATATTGTTTACAGGCACTTTGGGTTTTTCATGCACACTGAACATGCAGTGCCCTCACTCACCTATGTGCAGATCCTGTCTTTTGATTGGATATGTCACAGATCATCACAGTGCATCTGTGTACTCTCCGCCCAGTTCTGATTCCAACACCTGAATATGTTTCAAACAAATATAAAAATGCCTTGAGAGTGTGGTGTTTGTGTTTATGAATTCCACAGTGGAAGTATGATTCACAAATTAGTAGGAATTTGTAATGAGCATATGTACAAAATAATATTAAGATTTATATTATTCAGTGTGACTGTCATCCTCAGTGTGTTGTTAATGCGCCTTACTCTGTGTGACTGCTAGCTACACATAGTTTACATGGGATTCTTACATTGCTCGTACAATATGTTTGACAAAACCCTCAAATTAAAGCTGAAAGTCAACACAAATCACATACTTGTTTCATTTCAAATACACTGTGGTGTACTGAGCGAAAATGAGGAAATCTGTCTCACTGTCCAAACACTTGTGGACCTGACGATTCACCAGTGAGCTCACATTTACAACAAAAAAAGCAACTGGATGAGCCCCAAGCCATTTGGGACAATGTTCTATTGTCTATGCTAGCTTTGTCTCTGCACTTCTGTGAACTGAGTGAGATCTCTCATTGTAATAAAGATGAAGTAGCTGAATTAGGTGTAGTCCATCTGTGGCATTATGGCAAAATTGCTCAGATCGGTGGCATGGCTCCATCACCAGTGATGTGAGCTGCAATCCTCCTGCTGATCGTTGTTGGAAAACATGGGAGCCACAGTTTACCCTTCTGAGGTGTCTCACATTGTAGTGGGCCAGTTACAGATAACATTGATTGTTTACCACCACACTCATTTAAATTAACCTTCTAATCACACCCTTTGTGCTACATCCTCTACCCCCTTGCCCAGTCAAATTGTCTCACTTTGATATGCAGTACCATTGTGTGATATCCTCTACCCCCTACTTCAGTCCAACTCCCCCACACCTTGTTTCTTCCCCCCCAATGTCTGATTACCTCCCCCCCCCCTTTCCCTGTGATGTGTTTAAGATAACCATTTGGCCCTTTGTTTCCTTGAAGGAACAGGGTATAAGTATTCACTGTCTCCGTCATTTGTTGGTTCTGTGTTTATCTGTACTTGGGTAACAGACCCACTAGTTCTTTTGCTACATTAAACGACCTATTTTGAAACGAAGACGTGCCTGCATTTATTTTTCTACTAACAAAAGTACGGCGGAATAAATTGAACTCTTAAAAATTCCACAATCGTCATCTGTCAGGTGTGTTGGGAAATGCTTTAACATCATGATGTCTAATTTTACTGTGATGAGATGATGAAAAAGAAATTTTCTAACTGACTAGGTCAAATTATCAGAAGCACAATAGAACAGAAGCACAACATTGGAATGCTCTATTATGTAGGTACAAAATAATACATAAAGGCAAGTGTAATCATTATTACTTGTATAACACAAATGCTAGTTAATTCTTCAGTTTTGTTCATGTTGATTTTATGTATTACATTTATTATTCTGACAAAAAGAGAAATTGTTGACTAATATGCTATGTTTCGAATGGAGTGATTTCATGAAGATTTGGTTTCTAATCTTGTGATACGCAGAGACTGCTCGGGTTGTAATTTGGTTGTTCCATGCTTTCTCCCTATCGTCCATTCCATTACCCTTCATCAACTGATCCTGAACTTCCATATCGTTCTATTATTAATACTTACCATTATATATTATATATTAATTCCATTGGTGACTACATTAAAATTAGGTCAGGAAGTTGATTGGACAAACAGTGGGTCACGCTTTGCCCCTCTGTGGCTCAGCTGTGTGATACATTGCCATGCGTCGCACACATTACTCTTTAATTACTGATGGTCTGTTTTCATATCTATGAATTTGCTGCCCTCATCGCTTTCTGTCATAAAATTAAACGTTTTCTTTATTCCTGTCTAATTTGGAGAAAGTGGTGTTCTCGGCAAACAGATTATGTAGATGAGGTGCATTTTTTCTGGACAATTTCTATCGCTTTACATTTAGTCATCAAACAAAATGTGTCCAGAAAGTGGTTGTCATCCGTGAGATAGCAAAGGTCATCGAGGCACTCTGGAGACATCGCTCCAAGTGGCCTGTCAAATAGGTCAAGGGGACATTTATTAGATGTGAAGTCATCCTCATCTTGCATTTCTCAGGCCCTCTATATACAATTGCAGCAATGTATCCGGTTTCCCACAGAGTGTCTGCAACATATAGTTGGAACCATGTTTTTTTTCTTATCAAAGATCTTCTAAATGTTCATTAAATCATAAGAAAAAGATACATGCTAATTTTTATCAAACAAAATCAAAATAACAAATGTGAAAGTTTTGATGTAAATGGAAATATTTATCTACAGACAAGCAGGAGCATTTCCTTCTGTAATGATTATTCACTTTTGATAGACAAACACTTGAAGCTTGAATATCCAGTTATCAGCATATGGACACCTATATCCAAAACAACACTTATACCAACTGGAGTATAAGCTATGGTAGACCCTACAAGCTAATACTAGGTTGTACCAGTGTTGGAACTCTCCACATCACTGCCTCCAAAATGGGATGGTAAGAAGAAAAGATGGCCCTCTCCAGTCCTGTGCAGACAGCAGGTAGACTTCGGTTTCAATTTTAATGTTAAAGAAATTGCTAGAAAAGTCTCTTACCCACGTCCGCATATTGACGACTAATTTTTGGATTTGTCTTGCTCAATATACGTAGTAGCTAACAGCAGGTTTCCCTAATATTCCCTAATATGGAGAGAAAATGTTGCCATTTGAACAATCCAATAGCCCTGCCACATTTGAGTGGAATGGAGCAAGTGCTGAAACGCATGCCAAATACAGCGTAATCTGTTTAGATGACATACCCAGTTTTATCTACGGTAGACCCTCCAAGCACTTCGGTTTGGGAACCTTGCTAAATTGGTATGGGGGAACGAGTGAGTCTGCCTGACTGCATCAGGGCCTGCTGAAAAGAAGGTGGGTGGACCCCAGGGCAGATGCTGTGGTACTGAGCGGCGCTGTGGTGCCACGGTGCTACAGTTTACCCACTTCGGGATGATCAAGACTGGCTCCACCTCCTCAGGACAGCTGTGCAGGAGTATCAAAATCGATGCCTGTAATCAAGACTAGATACTAACAGCTCTCTTATACTTGCATTAAATAAGCAACTGAAAACTTCTGACTAATCAGAATCACCCGTGAAGGCATTTGTCCCAAACATATTAGCGCCCTGAAATTGGCGGACTATGGTTAACAGGGCTGTCATTTCTACTTTGTGAAACCAAAGAGTATATAAATACCCTTAAATAATATCTGATAATGTAGACTTTAACCACAGTTAACATCGATTACACATTTTGGAGTACAACAGAGCCAAATGAACATGGAGCTCACAGTACATATAAAATTGGCCTAGGCGTTCTGCACTTACCGTAATTTACAAAGCAACTATACGCTCACGGTGGCCAAGCAGAATCGATAACGTTTCAGAAAAGTCTCATTTTAGGCTTAGGCTTAATTTTAAGCTTAAAATTAAGGTAAGGCTTAATTTTCAGCTAAAGCTTAGGCTAAGGCTTAATTTTTAGCTAAAGTTTAAGCTTAAGCTCAGGCTTAATTTTCACCTTAAGCTTAATCTTAGGTTTAGGCTTAATTTTCAGCTTAAGCTTTGGTGTAGGCTTAAATTTAAGCTTAAAATTAAGCTTAGGGTTAGGGTAGGGTTAGTGACAAAGGGTGCTGTGGCGTAAGTATAAACACAACAGAAATGCAGGTGTAATATGGCCAGTGTATGTACTCACGGATTTGACGGCCATCCAACGAGCCTTGATTGATAACTGAACGTGCAGACGGTACGTCATAATGCAGTGTATACGTTCGGTGAACGGCGGGTAGATATGGTGTAAAAGCAATAATTGAGAAGTAGTAGAGAATTATTAGTGAGGGTAAAAACAGGTTAAAGAAACATGTCCTGGGCTTGAACCAACGACCCCCATGTTCCCAAGACTGTAACCTTACCCACTAGGCCACAGGCAGATTAGCTGTTAAAACTGGAAATGTATCAGAGTAAAAAGGTATGGGTATTTTGCGTGTGAATGCAAGTTTTTGATTGGGTCGTGAGGATGAGGATTTGGCTGATGTTGGTATAATGTCCAATGGGGAGACATGTTGTTAGTGGGATAGGCGGCAGAACAAATTAGAATGAGATGAAGAAGAATGAGAAGATGAAGAAGAAGACGAAAAAGAAGAAGAAAGAGTAGAAGGAGAATACGCAAAATTCTAGTTTGGGGCTTTATTGTGTGGACATGTGAAGTTGTTTATGAAATCTGTCTGTGAGTGTCTGTGGCTGTTGTGGTTATTTCTGTGGGGAACCCTGAAAAGTGCCAAACTCTCGGTGCTGTATAGGTATGGGGCATGCCCCTGCCAAGGCGTAACTTAGTGGGATGGCACACCTGCCATCATAATTATTGGCACTTCTATCACCACCTTTTCTGTGAGACATGCATTGTCGATCTCATGCGTGTGCTGCTGGTGACTTTTTAAAGCTGCGTATATGCCCTCCCTATTATCATTCCGACAAAAACACACCTGTACGGACCGGGTGACCAACTAAAGGCGTTAATATTGTAAAATGCATTGATGGAACAAGATAGGCGAACTATTCAGAAAAGCGCGAACAGATTATGGTCTTTCGCTCTAATAATTGCTTTTCAGCTTGGTGTCGTTCGCCTCCCTCGGTCTCGCTCTCTCTTTTGAATTGGGGAGTTCGCTCTCAGGCACCTACTGAGGCTTTTCAGCTCCTCGCTAACTCCAGCACATTGGATTTGAAATAAAACAATGAATATGCGACTTAAGTCAGCTCTAATTTATAGGTATGTACATCCATATTGGGTCCATGTAAGAGTTCTAGCCGTTTTTATACAAACAAGTTCCTCATTTTGGGCACCATACGTAACTGGATAAATTAACAATCTTATGGTCATATGATTTGCAAAAGCTTTGCATTCGATGACTGCCTAAAATCTGCAGCCAATAGCTGATGCGGGGATCTTCTTCGATGCTCTGTCAGGCCTGAATTGCCGCCACTGTTGGTTTGGTCATTAATCTTGTGTTCAGCAAGTGAATTTGGATTCTGCTCTGGAGTCTGTTTGGCCAGGCAAAAAAAATCCACTTTTTGACCATGAAAACCTCTAAGCCATATGTTTGGACTCATTGTCTTGCTGCAACGTGTAGTGCCGCTGTTGTCAGCAGTCAAATTATCAATAATGAGATTGAGCCAGTTTCTCGTAGCAGCCATACATGGCCTGAGTCTAAACTCTACCTCCATCATGATTCACAGACAGGGGTGAGGTGGCTGTACTTTGGTACCGAATTGTCTCATTTGTTGGTAGAACTTTGGGTTACCGGTCTTTTTATGTACATTTTAGCCAACTCTAATCTGGAAATTCTGTTCTTGAGGTATGCCAATGGGATGCATCCTCTGAGGATATCTTGCATACATCTTGGAAATGTTTTTATCTGCTCATTTGTTGAAAAGGGGTTTATCTTCACAATTGAAAGTATTCGTCTATCATAGTTATTCCACTACCCTGAGCTCACCAGCGCGTTCTTACTTCTTAACAGTGTCAGCAGTTGCTTTCAACAAACCCAATGTTTTTGATCGATCTTGCAGGCAGTAATATGACTTTATTTTTCTAAATGTTGAACTAACCTAACAGCTGAACCTGAAGCCTGAACAGCTTATTGCTTTTGTTTTTTAAATTCAAGATGATTGACTAAATTTTTTCGCTTCAATTTTACACAGAACCCAGTCATTTGCATGTGGTCAGTAGGTAAATATTAGAGTGCTGCCATTTATGTCGGGACAGCAACAGAGGGGCCAGTTCTGCAACCGCGAATGTCTGTGACTGAATGAGTAATGTACACCATTGATCGGCCGGATCATATATACCGTAGCCAGGTTTTACCACATCCACCCAGAGGGGAGTCAATGATGAGCTACAGTACATGAACATCTAATACTAAATATGAACAGAATTCAACTTTATATATGGATTCCAGCAGGAATGTAGGCAGCCTATATTAACCAAACAGCTTGCTAATGTGACAATGTTTTTTAATATTACACATTTCCAGACATTTTCTTTTCTCATAAAGATGATAAAACCATGGAAAGATATTACTGATAAGGCAGTATGTATGTCTGTGTAATGAGTTGAGTTATGCCTCCCCCCGCTACTGACAGATCAGAATCGTCACAAACATATAACAAGTAGCTGTTATTGTGAACTCCATGCCACTGCTAAGGTACTTAGAAGTACTTTACTGACACACATTTGAAGTAGGAGGGCAATGAATAAATGTGATGTTTTGCACATTTCCAAATGAGTGTGAGCAAGTGCATGTGCGTCTGAGTGTGACTCACGTGTTGTGGTTCTAAATACTCTCAAATGTGGGAACATGCCTTACCACTGTTATGCGGAATGCTGAAGTTAATGATTCATACTTAGAAATATGAATTACCATACAGACATACTGTCACCATCACTCTTAACCACATTGCCTCATTTTCTGTTTTTCTGCAATTTAAAAACGCTGCATGTCTGCAACAGACACAAGTAATCAATTGCACTCAACATAAACTTTGATCAAATAAAACCACATAAACAGATGCAATATTTTACTCTGATTAGTCATAAACCAGAGAACCAGCAGATCCTAAGCCATTAAGGGGGTGATGAATAAATACAATAAACAGATGTGTGTTGATGAAAAAAATAGCAGTAAACGACCTTGACTGGATAAAATGCTTATAGCATCTTGTTGATTAATTATGACAAATGCCTCATTCACATACATTTATCTTTATTCATGATGTTCGGTGTGATTCATAAAGCCTAGCTACCTTGAAACCCCATTGCCATGTACTCTATCCCTGCAATAACATATTCCCCCAACACACTTGTGTCCCCATGCCCATCTTCCATGTAAATCCTTCTCCCAGAAACCTCCCACAATACCCTACGTTCGAATAACTCCTGTACAAGTTGCGCCCAGGCACCCCACCCGTCATTCAAATTAATCAGGGACAATGTAGAAAGTGGGACCACAGAGGCATTACCTGCAACTGTATGTAGGTAATATACGTTGCTGTGAGAATTTGTATGTATTAAGCAGTCAGAAATATCTCACAATCCCCACCTCCTTTATTTCTTGTTATAGAGCTTTCTGCTCAATTTATAATTCCATAGTAAAGGTGGTTCCTGTGACGATTGAGTAGCTGCTGGGTAGCAGATACTTTGATTGTACATTTCCATCTTTCCCATGACAAAGACACAACTCCTTTTGTTTGGATCAACATTTTTAATGACTTTTTCTAATAGATGGCACATTTTCGCAAGCTAAGAAGTGATGTAGCCAAAATGAAATATTAACTTGTTTTCTTGTTTTCTTTCATATTTTAAAACCAGTTGACTCTTGTCACATAGACAAGAGTATTACAAAAATAAAATTGTTTTATTTTTTTAGATTGAATGGGGTTGGAGTTACTGACCCCCATGCCACTAGCCTTCATTTGCCTGGTAATTGCATCCCGTTTCCTGGCCACTGGTCTGTCTAGTTTGGATTTTATTCAAGGGATATTGGAATGGCTATAATGAATATTTCTCAAACAATGATCAGGCAATGGCAGAGATTTACTACAGTATTTTTTTTGATAGAATTTTCGAACAGATTTTGGAATTGGTTTAAATAGCAGAATGGCCCACTGACTGTAAACCTGTATTGAATATACTGTTGATACATGAAAAAATGTCCCAGGATTTACACAGACTAGTATTTACCATAAAAACAAGCCAATGGTCTCTGCTGTGTACTTGTGTCTACTTGTATTCAGATGTCCTTACACCATTTTTAATTCATTGCATTCCTATATCATATACAGCCCTGTATATGCAAGTTTTTACACTAAACCACATTACAAACATCCAATTATATGCAATGAGAAAGGTTCAGCGGGTACGTTACTGCATATGGGGGTCAGCGATGGCTTGTGAAACGTGTGGAGTGATGGGATCCCTTGTTTAAAGGCTGCATTCTGTACAGGACAGGAATGTCACATTATCCACACTCACTTCATATCTACATTACTGAGATGAATTACACTTTCATATCAACTGGACACAAATGACGGTTTGCTCAGACCCTTGCATCCAGTGATTAAGTATGTAAAACTATTTCCATTGTGAATGTACTGGGATACTGTAGAAAGAACACTGCTTAAACAGATCAGATGATAGGATGAACTTATCATGTAAAGGCATATTTCACATACAGTGAGCACCATACTTCATTGGACAGTGACATATTTTTGGTTATTGTCGTACTGTACTCTAGCACGTTGAGTTTGAAAGGCTATAATGAGGTTGAAGTGCAGACTCAGCATTAATTATGGTGCTCACTGTATTTATTCTGGTCCCCTCGTCCTAAAATAGCGTGCTTTTTAATTATCCGTATTCTGAATAATTATTGCACACAAAATTTGGTTTGAGTGCATGTTAGCGTTTGTGAATGTCATTTAAGTAGTTGAGTAGGTATAATACCATAATATTGTTGGATGACTGTGTGATTGGATGTCCATGTACAATTAGACAAGATGGGTCACCTTCAATAGACTGATTGGTAATATGTGACTTGATATCTTCAAAATCAAACATAGCATATAATTGTCAGTTGTTTTGAATATCCCCAATGTTATGGATAATTCAGTGTAATAGTCAAACTGAACTGAAAAGAATTACATGGTCAAATCTGTTTTGTTTTCTGTGAGATGTGTAAAAATAGCGATTGATATGTAGGGTGTTGGTGAGAAAACGGATCCTCACAATAGGGCATGTGTGTTTTTCAACAGCGCCAGCGAATGCTAAAATGGGAGGGCTTGACTCTGCGTGGAACCCTGCAGCCCCCAGTGGCATCATACTCGTCCCTGTCATCTCACCAGAAAATATAAAAAACTTCACCTCACATAGACCAGACACATTTTCTAACACAATAACGAAGATACACCACCCACAATGCCCTGCTAATAATGAGTGACAATTAACTCAATTATAATCTGTTTTTGGCACCAGCCCCCCCACCCCTTCACATAAGCACACTGTGAAAACTTCAAATTATTCCCCCTCAAACGCTAATATGCTGGTTGCCAAAATACTGAGCCTTTCCTCACGGTGCACTTAGATATAGCAAATATTTAGTTATAACGCGATTTGCGCTAAACCTTTGACATACTGTTTCTGTGTTGCCTCCATACTTCCTTGTAAATATACAGTTCAAAAACCATCACGCAAACTTAAAACTACACCACAAGGAGACAGGAGAAAGGGTAGCTCTTCTTCCAGTGGCTACAACAGCTCCATAGAGATTGCAGATTGGAGCGCGAGCAGTAGCACCCTTTGACTGAGTGTAGCCGGACGATTCCAGGAGTTCCGGGAGATGGGGGAGCTGGGGTCGTCTATTGGAGGATCCTACCCAATCAATAAAATAGTTATCATCATTCATAAGTTTGTAAGATCATGGAGTATCAGCACTACTCCCTCATGTACATCTCCTTCATGTGCCTTTAAGCAACAATGAAATTATCATTTAATATTTAATAAAAACATTACAGTGACATTACCGTGGTTAACAAGACTAATAGTTTCATAGTTTGCTCCGTTTGTGCTGCTTTGTAATTTAATGGTGTTGATTTTGGAAAGCTTGGTACTTTTTGAAACCCTCACCTGTTACAACCTTATATGCACTGCATGGCTGTTTGGTATTTTTATTTTCAGAATCAATGAAAAACAGATTCTGACAAACATAGCATGATTAGATGATCTCACGCTGTTCAGCAGCAAAGGGTAAGCAATTTCCCAGCATGCTGTTCTCACCTTTGCCAAATTGCCAAATGTCACTGTTTAGAAAACAGCTTATTTTTTATATACAATGACATTTAATGAACTTTAAATGGCAGCAGATGAGCAAACCAGCTGAAGCTGCCAGCTGACAGCAATGGGAAAAAAGGCAGGACTGTACATAGCTATAGCGCATATGAGGGGGAGCCCCTACGTGGCCTCATGAGCACCCCCAAAAACCCACATGTAACTCCTTTCCACGGTTCGGTCAGATTTTCCTATTAGCCACCAAGAGAGCGTTAGACTCACCACGCACAGCAGTGTTTCCATTGTCACATTAGACTTCAACCTCTGAGCCTGTGTGGTGGGGGTGTTAAAAACAAATGACAGTACAAATGAAACAGAAAATAGATATTTTGTAAAGTCAAATCCCAGAAAAACATGATTAATTGTGTGCCAGCAGGCCCCCCTTTGTTAGGAAACTCTCCCCGGTAATAAATCATATTATTACAACCCCAGCCAACATGATGCATAGCTATCTTAAAAATATGGATATAGATTTGTTGTAGGCCTTGAAGTTTAACAAAGTGCTGAAGGGATAGTGTTCTGTGCGTTATGGCTTGATCCTCAGAGACTCACATGCTAAGGTCTGTGTTTGATCTCCTTGACAGGCAAAGTCTCCAAATGACCTTTGTGGAAACCTGCCTAGGCCCAGCTATGGCCGTGGCTCCGTTGTGTTTCTATGCTGATCACTCTTTTACGCAAGATAAACCTTCCACTGTGTTTGAACTAATGTAACTTTGTTTTAGTAATATTTATAGTAATGACTGACTCTTAGGCTACCTTTTAGAGGATACCAAGGATACTACGCCTGTAGTAAAAAGTGTTCAATAACAGTAACCATTTTATTTTTAGAATGTTTATTTCAGGCTTGTATTAAAAAGAGTGCCCTTGAGAAGTGAAGAACCTTGCCCCAAGAGTAACGACGACAGTGTTGTTTCTGGGAATCAAACTTTCCACCTTTTGGCTCCTTAATCATTATATTACACTGGCACCAAGATGATTCTGCAGTGATTTTGCCACTGAAGGACTTTACTCCTACAAAAATATTTGGGTAAAATATTTGCCCCCACCCTACTCCCCACCTTCACCCCCTCTGCGTGCCAGGGGTGCGAATTCCCTCCTAGGTTGCCATGACAGCACCCACCTGTAGGCTGCTGCAGAAGTGGTAGACGGAGCCAGCAGCTGGGTGGAGGTGGTTGTTGTGGGTGGAGTCATCCAGGGCATTGGGATACCGGTTTCTATTAGGGGGGGAGTTGGTAGAAGGGGCAAGGATCGGGGGCACAGGCTGCCACACACCTACATCAGTGCCATTGCCAAATGCCTGGATGGCATTTCCTGCAGGGCACAAAGAATATGTAAATATTACATTCATAACAGATGCATCTTGGACTTTAACCGCTTAGTGCAAACCCCCTTGTGGTCAGCACTCGTGCGTAGATTCAGTGGGAAGAAGAGTAGGACTGACGACTCAGGGCCTGAATGGGGGAAGGGCCCTCGAAAAGCGTGGAATGATGCATGAGAGACAGTGGAAGGTATGCCAGTACAGCTGTGAAAAACGCTGCTTACTGAACACTGAAATAAACTAGATGAACTTGTCAAAAATTATACCTCGTCATTCTGCTGTCAATATCTCTGACTAAATATGAAACAAACCTTATTGTTGGCTTTACACGTAGAGATGGAGTGGTCATAAATCGTCTTGGACAATCCGTTCGTGAAATATACACTAATTTGTGCCGCCTGGGTACCTTCCAAAAAGCTGTGCGTAATACCACTCGTTGTTTTCGGTGTTGTCGTCCTTTGTAGGATCTGGCTTGATTGACAGTTAATCTATCCAACAGGTGACAGAACAAGCTTTCTAACAATATATGTCTAATTTTACTTTTAGAATAGCGTTTAATAGCTCACAATTTGGGATAGAGATTAGTGGTGATTGGTGGGGTGTGACAGTGATCAGGAGTGATTGGTGGGCTGCGTGACAGCCAATGATTAGTGATTAGTACTGACTGGTGGGCGTGGTGCTCTATGTGACCCAGCAGATATAAGACGACGCAGTGTGCAGAACACGCTATCACTAACTCTGAAGCTTAAACAGTAAGTCCCCCAGACGAGACTCAGCATTAAAGAGGACATTATCAGCTCACTGAGCTCCTTGAACAAGCACACAAACAAATACACACACATACATACTCAAACGCGCAGACACACATACATACATTGACACACAAACATACAAACTCACACACAGCGCCCTGCATATTTAATCCACATTCCAATCTGAAGAGTAGAGAATGTGTTTTTGTATTGGTCTTGTGTACAAGATTTGACAACGAAATGGGCAATGTGGAATGTGGATTTCCAATAGAGATGTAATGAGAACATAACTAGGAAAATAAAATTGTGTTTACAAAAAAAAATGTAGAAAGTATTAATATTCAAATATTTACAGAGCTGTTCCCTGTTCTACAGCCTGGTACACTAATGGAAATGTCTGACCCTTTCGCTTAGTTACATCTGCATTGCAACACAAAAAATATCCCTTTTGTTTGCTTCTCTTGCCTGGACTACAAAAAGAAATTATTTGAATTTTTTATATAGAATATTTTATAGCTTATGGATACAAAATTCAAAATTCGAACTTTCAGTTGCAGATTCAGATTATTATTATTATTACTATTACTATGGGTACAAGCAGCGAAGCTGGTGGAACCCTATTGTATCTGTTAGGATTATTATTATTATATTAGTGTGGTTGCCTTAGGCAATCACACTACTATTATCTCACATTTATTTATTTATTTATTATTTATTCCACCCATTTCTTGGAACGCTACTCCTCCCAGAGATTTCGCACCACATAAACGTGCAATATGTCAAATCGAGCGGGATGATCGGGAATGGTGTGCTATTACTTCGTAGAAAGATTTGTTTCAATGTTTTTGAAAAAATTTGAATTTTTGTGGGCAATTTTTCCCATACAGAATGAATGGCAGAAGGTTCACCCTTGTGATGTCAAAATGCAGTCTTCTCACCCTTGTGATATCACAATGCTCTGTCCTCTCGAAGCTGTACTCTGGTCTCTCTCTGGCTTTGGACATTCGACATTCATCTCTATGGGGCAAAATTGCCCACAAATTGTGGGATGCCTCATTGGACTTGGTGTTGATTAACCACGCCCCCTTTCCTGTTTGATATTTCATAAGTTTTGAACCATTTGTCATTGGAGTCAGTAAAGACCTAGCAACCACCTGGAACAGCCTAGCAACTGCCTAGAATACCATAGCAACCACCCAGCAAAAGCCTAGCCACCGTCTAGAACACGAATTGCAACCACCTAGCAATTCGCTAGCAACAGTCTAAAACTCCATAGCTACCACCAAGCAACATCCTAGAAACCACCTAGACTTCCATAGCAACCACCTAGCAACACCCTAGATACCATCTCAAACACCCTAGCAACCGCCTAGAACAATTTAGCAACTTCATAGCACTGTTTAATCTGTTTGACAGTCGAATTTGCATTCGCGGCAACCACACTTCACAATTTCTGCAGGAATTGTCTAGTTATTATTTTTCTCCACTAATAGTGTTTGAGGCTCAGCAAGCATAAGTCCTAGAGCAACCAAATTTGGTAGGCGGGTTCCTATGGCCCCCCACTACTAAAAATACATGCTAGGCTACTAAAAGTTTGTTAGTATAAGCTTTTTGAGAGCATGAATCATTACTTTTCTTTGACATGGATCCATTTGAAGACAATATCGGGTGAGTTCGTTTAGTCTTTGAATCCGTCATTATGCTGAGAAATCGTATTCTCAATTTAATCTCTAAATTGACTGTAAACTTAGTGTTGTAACTAGGCAGCCGTTTCGTATGTGACTTCATGCACTCGTCTTAACTATTGCTTGTATTTTTGCATAGACTGCGTTGTTGCTGTTCTTGTTTGTGTTCGTGTTAATCAGTTTAACCTACAGGGTCCAAGTTGAACTATGCGGTTGTTCCCTGCACTTGGAACGGTACTTCTCTCTAGGTTTCTCGATACACTTGTTCCTTGTTATGGTTATACACTTTGTTGTACGTCGCTCTGGATAAAAGCGTCTGCCAAATGCCTGTAATGTAATATTCCGTAGCAACAAGATAAACCCGACATTAGCCCTAAAATATGCCAATACAGCAGTGAACAGCTCACTGAACAACGAAATAAATGAGACAACGTTTTTTAGAAATTACGCCATGTCATTCTACAGTCAATATCTGGGACTAAACATTGAATAAATATACAATCTTACCACTGGTTTTACACGTAGAGATGTCCCTTTTGAGACTGAGTTGTCATATATTGTCTTGGACAATCCGTTTGTGAAATATACGCATATTTGTTATACCTGGCTAGGCTAACTTCAAAGTAAATGGTAAAATGGTAAATGGACTGCATTTATATAGCGCTTTTATCCAAAGCGCTTTACAATTGATGCCTCACATTCGCCAGAGCAGTTAGGGGTTAGGAGTTAGGCGTCTTGCTCAAGGAGACTTCGACATGCCCAGGGCGGAGTTTGAACCGGCAACCCTCCGACTACCAGACAATCGGTCTTACCTCCTGAGCTATGTCGCCCAGGTGCGTAATACCACACCTGTTGCTTACGGCGTTGTCGCCATTTTAGTGCAATTTGGCTTGATTGACAATTCATTTAGTCAGTAGGTGAGAGTATAAGCTTTCTAACGATGTATAACATGTCTGATTTAGCTTTAGGAATAGCGTTTTATCGGGCAGTGTAACGGAAAATTGTCTTATCGCATTCACTTGCGCATCTGGGGCAGCATTAAAAGACGCTGCACCTAACGAAACGTTGTCAACGATTTTCATAATTCCTTGGAGGGTACTATTATTATTAAGGACGTCGGGGCATAGCGAAGCCATATCTTTGCTTATAGACATATCTGACATCGTTTTCTAATGCAAAACAGAAGCGGATAGGACTTTGTCATTGATTTACTGTGTCTCTATACTACTGAACACAGATAAAATGTCATATTGCTATGTAAGTATTACTGCTCAAAATATTTCGGTTATACGTTATTTTTGAAATAACGTCTTTAAATAGGTTAGTGGTATTATTACTATTATTATTAAACGATTACAGAATCTTTATGTCATTGTTTATCAAACAATAATAACCAATAATCAGTAGTCTGTTTAAAAGTATCCTTACATCAAAATGCAGCCAGTCTATAATCAGGAATTCCACACTGCCATTGTCACACCATCCACATCTAGCCAAAGCCTTGAGCGAGTTAGTGCTTAAAGCCTAATGCTCAATGCATTTGGCACAATACTTTGTCCCCTATCAGGCCTCAGAGGTTCCAGGGTCCTCTAGTGGTAGTAGTTCGGTTGATAGCAGCAATAGTGTAGTATATGTGCGTTCCACTGATTTGCATGCAGTGTTTCCATTGGGTTTAACTATCTGCTAGCAATTTTACTGAGAGGAACATAAGCTGATATGTCCCCATGATCAGTATGAATCAGTATATGTACTATTGGGACTACTGGTGACTTAGTGAGCCAGAGAGCTATTGCTGACAGGGTTCATGAAAAACCCTAAAGATGTCCGCGACCTTTCCTTCTGAGCACTGTTGCAGTGAGAAAGTACGCATGTAATGGCCATTGTCTGCCCACCCAGGTGAATTCAAAGGTGACTGACAGTGCAGGTTCCTAGTTATGACTCAGGAGTGCTGACCTCTCCAGAGATTCAGCTCCCTTCTATCGCAGGGAGGTCTGGGCGGTGCCCTTTCTTTTGGCGCTGATGGCTGTAATTATGGCAGCACTTCACCACTGTGGTGGTTTCAACTCACTTTTACCTGCTTGGGCCCATTATGCCCATCTTGTAAGGCAAATGTACAGGTGGTGACCAAAAAAGTGGAAACATCAATATGAAGTCGCTTCACCGTTCTTCTGAATCAACAATGGAGGCTACGATGAGTGTCGCAGGCTGAGCATGATTGGCATTCCAAACTGGCGCAAAAAAGGAGGTGAAATAGATGCCCACAGGATGAAGATCATTCAGAATCATTATGTAATAATTACCTTGCCTTGTAAGGAAATAAGGCACCCAATTCCAGGAAAGTGCACCCTACACTATTACAAAATCACTCACTGCTGCAACACTGTTGGAAGCAGTCAGGCCTGTAGGCTTCTTTAGGTGTGCACCACGTGTCCTTCACCGTTTGTCAAAAACATGGAGGACGAAGATTGATCTGACCGTATCCAATTGTCCCCTGCTCATTAGTCCACTGCCTTTGCTGTTTTCACCACTGTACTCAAAAACATGCATTGCCAGGTATAATGAGTGATTTGTGCACTACAACCTGACTGCTAGAGCCCTAGACTAAAATATGCAATCAACGGATTTTGAGTTCTGGCTTGCTCGTCCTTGCACGTAGAATTCATGCACGGACATCACGATCCAGGAGTATGTGCTTCCAACCACGGTTGTCCTTTGGTGATAATGTCTTTCCCTCAGAGTTCTTTGCCAAAGTCAACCGTTTATTTATGTTATATTTTATTTTCCTCAGTATAAAATGCCAAACATCATATTTGTTAGCTCATCTCATGGCTGAGATGTCCCAATTATGCAAGACTGCAGACAAGCCAGCCCACTCCGTTAAAGGGCACATATCCTCTGTACACACACTACTGCAGTCTTGTGCTAACTGATAAAATGGCGGTGGGAGATGTTGCCGTCAGGGGCGGGGGCAGGACACTTACAGTAGTATAAAATGATTGATGTCACAGTGCTGTAGCCAAAGCTGGACTTTGATGGAGAGACTGCACAGTCTGAGAATCCAAAGCTGATCTGAAGTCAATGTGTGGTTGGCTGACATTCCACAGAGGGAAGTCCATGCAGGAAAGACACAATATTAGTACTTTGCGTTATCACATTTATGTCCTCAAAGGCCACCATTTTAAGGGGGTACCAATGCTTTCTCATTTTCTGCATGACCCTAAGCTCAAAATAACCAGATGGAATATATTTTAAATGAACCACTGACACAAAATACACTGTATAATCCCAGAAGGTCAAAGATTCAGATTTTTTACCATTGAAATTATAATGGGATCTCCAGCTGAATGGAAAAACCACTGGGTGACTCACAGCAGCTGTGACTCTCTGCCAGACAATGTCATTCAGGCAGGTGAACACAACTCTCAGACTGTGTCTGACTCACTCAGACAGGTGAATGTGACTCTCAGACTGTGTCTGACTCACTCAGACAGCAGTTGTCAGTGAAGAACTGGCTGATCTTATCACACTCCTCTTTTCTGTTCCCACTGTTGCTGCAGTCACACCAGGGCGAAACACTGATCCAAGGAAACCGAAGGTAGTTAGGAGTCATCACTGTACCTGTAGGATGCACACACAGGTCACTGTACAATGCTTAGCACATGAAGGCCAGTATTACATTACACTCAAACTAGTTTTCTGAATATAAATATGCTTATATGAAATATATTTTATTTAGCCTTTATTTGTTCATCCTTTATTTTAAAAGGAAATCCCACTGAGGTGTAGAATCTCTTTTACAAGGGAGACTTGAGCTACAAGACTACAAAATCAGATATGAACAATACACAATAAAAGTAAAAATCACCACTAGTTAAGATCCGTTAAACACTACCAATATTGCCTCATGAATTCTTGTTTTTAATCCTCTTAGTGAAATGAATCTCTTAGTTTAGAGTGTTTTTGAAGGCTACTCCATGTCCAAGAAACCAGGAAGTTGGATACCATCTTGGATTGTGGTGAGATATATTACTCTAGATTACAATGAATGTTCCAGAGTCTTGTCTTTGAAATTTAGGATAATTTCTGTTTCAGCAGGATCGAATCTGTGTGAAACGCAATGTTGATTTTATGAACAGTCGGGGAAGTATATTTCAAGCTCACCAATGAGACCGGAGTAGGACAACAGGCAGTCAGCATAATTCTCCTTCAGACAGCCAGACAGGGAGCGAGGCTCTGGCTGGCAGTTGGCAAAAAAATCTGCGAGACGTGACCTGATAAGACAGAACAAATGATTACCTGTCTGATCGCCGAAAAAATCAAAGTGGACCCAAAACTGAACCCTGTACAAACAAGTTCATACTGTTCCTTCATACAGATACCCGCATGTTACAACAAGCTGCTTACTATTGCTAAGGCGTAGGCTACATGAAAGGAAAATTTTTATATTATGGGATAAATCATAGTTATGAATTTATCATCTACAAAATCAAATTCACTGCGCAGGCAGATAAAAATGTATAACCTGTAACTTTACAAAAAACAGGAAGGAACCATTGAATTGCAGCATGCAAATGTATTGAATTTTGGTACAAAAGCTAAGGATTACTTAAAAATCTCAAGAAACACAGCAAACAGAGAGGTGCCTGTAACATGATAAAGCTTTTGAAGGGGTACATTAAATACATAAACCAACTGCACCAACCCTTACAGGGCTGGAGAGGAAATGCATGGTGACACAAGCCTCCCTCTCATTCATTGGTCTGTTGCCAGCCAAAGCATGTTCTGTTTTTAAAAATATATTTTATCAATTGGCCCAGACAGTTTTTGTGTGCAAGGATATTTTTGATACTGAAGGTTTACAGTTTTAGATGCAGCTAGCCTAGCCATATTGCCTGTGTTCTTGCATATGTAACATAGCCAAGCTACTTACAAAGTGAAATTGAAGCTATAATCATGTCTGACTATGAGGAAGAAGAGAACGTCAGCAGCATTGCAAAATTTTATTTATTCAAGCCTGAATTTATGAGCGAGGAGTTTCAACAGAGGTTGGAGAGAGAAGGTACGCTGACTTCATTTGAAGACAACTGGCCACATTTTCAGCCAATATGGGATGTCTAAAGGTATTTGGCGAAAGGATGTTTTTGTAATATTTTCTCCTACAGATTGGAATTAGAATTTGGAAGTAGGAAGCAGGAAACATTTTCAGTCCCGTTGACTTCTTGCTGCTTTGATTTGCTTCTCGCACGTGTAGCACTATGGATGCAGGAAGCCATGCCGTATCTTTCCTTAACCCCTTAGCGCACATGCCAAATCTTGCCAATCCTTGCCCATTTAGGGGGTACCCTTTTTAAAGCTTTATAACTCCAGATGTGAACATCACAGAGACTTGAAAAATGGCTTAAATAAAGCAAGACATTTGTACCATTTACAATGCTATATTCATAATTTTGGAAAAAATAAAGTGCCACATATGCAATTGTCTAGGAAAAAATCAAAAATGAATTTGCTCTTTTTTTAGTTTGCCATGAAACACTGAGAGATTGCACATATACAGCAGGTTAAACTATACATGTCCTGGATCAAAAACATAAAACATAAGGGTGGATATGTAGAACTACTATAGATCTATGAAGCAAAAACTAAGCAGTGTACCCAGCGTCTCCAAATCTATCCAAAATGTCTAAATTATGCATTGCTGTAAATCACAACATATTCACATATTTCACTACAAATCAACTGTTATGACTCAAGAAACTCACTGTTGCATCATTTTCAAGTGGGAATTACAAGCTTTTCATCAGTAGAGTGGTCTAAAATATCTAGGGGTCCAGAAACCTATACAAAATCTCTCCAAATATGAATAAAACGAATGAATTTTTTTTCCCCCACTATAAAGCATATGAATGAGCCCCTTATGAAGGTTTAAGATGAAACATTGATATCAGATTTAAAAAATAATGCGGTACAGTACCTAAATGTGTAATAATTAACTCTAGAATGTATTTCTATACTCTGTACTCTCGTATGTTTTCTTGTATGGGATGGGATGACATGAAAACAATTTTTAACCGTCCACCACGTTTTGGCAATGTTCCAACTCTCACGTCATCACAGTCGCATGCATCACAAAAACTAAAGTACTAACAAATGCTATTTAAAGACACTCAATTTCAAAAATAACGTATATAACCAAAATATTTTGAGCAGTAATACTTACATAGCAATGATGAAATCTTATCTGAGTACATAGAGACAGAGACAGTAAATCAATAATTTTCTGTCTTACTCCAGAAAACAACATCAGCTAGGTCTATCAGCAAACATATGGCTTAGCTATGCTCAGAAGTCCTCAATAATAATAGTATTTTCCGAAAAATTACGAAAAATCGTTCACAACGTTTCGTCAGGTGCAGTGTCTTTTACTGCTACCACAGAGTGGATGGGTAAGTTAATGCGATGATGAGAAAACTTTGTTATGCTGACTTATTAAACACTATTCCAAAAGCAAAATTAGACATGTTATACATCGTTAGAAAGCTTATACTCTCACCTACTGTCAATCAAAACAGACTGTACTAAACAGGACGACAACGCCGTTAACACGTGTGGTTACACACAGCTATTTTGGAAGGTACCCAGGCTTCACAAATACGTACCGGTTGCAGTGTAGTACACTGTAGCATAATTGAACAGTGTATACTTAGCAAATAGTATATTATAGTTATGGTTCTCTAGTCTCTATTCTAGTTTTAGCTATTCTATTTATTTTTTATATTTGAATTAGTCTATTTAGTTATTGTATATAATTCAGCTTTTAATTGTATTTGTTTCTTTTACCTCATTGTTTTTGTATTTTGATTTATGTCAAGTGGCTGCTGTAACACTTTAATTTCCCTTTGGGATTAATAAAATACTCTATTTATATGATTGGCAGTTTAAAAACTGGTATTTTTATTAGGCCCACTCTGTACTAGTAGCTACATAAATTTCAAGCAAATCATATTGATTAACCACCATACTTTGTTTTTGTAGAGACTTGCATTTTTGTTGTACCCTCTGCTGGTTAATGTATATAACCGTAACCAGGGACAAGCGCGCTGAAAACCCTAGAGGGAAGTACAGTTCAAAGTGCAGGGAGCGACCGCATAGTTTAACTTGGACCCTGTAGGTTAATCTGATGAACACAAACAAAAGCAGCAGCAAAACTGTCTAAAAGTCTATGCAACATACCATCAAGTAAAATCAAGCTTGCGTGTGTCTATTCCTCTGCCGCAGACAAGTCGCAGGCATCAGCCCAAGGATTGGTACGTGATGTCACCGTAACACGGAAGTGCTTCCGTCGGCTACACCAAAGATATTTTATATATTAAGCTTTGAGTCTCTCTGGCTACATATACAGGTCCGTGTAGGGTGGTGACGTCACTCACTTATCCTTAGCAGTTTTATTTCAGACCGCAGCAGAAAGCTCTGCTGCGCGTGAACTTCAGAAATGCTTGGGAAAATGTAGCTTGTGTGGACGCTACTGCACTACATGGTCAATAAAAGAGCTTTGCTACTGAAAAGCTATTTGATTCAGAAAACAGCGATGCTACCACCACGCTACTGAGAAATGTAGTTAAACCAGTAATGACGCTACTTGTAGCGACGCTACTGCCGAACACTGGTTAAACGTAACAATAACTGTCGTAATTATGGGAAACCGGGATCATTTTTGGGGGCACTGTAAAGCACCAAAGCAATACAGAAACTATGGCCCCTCAATGCGCAATTACGCAGAGGGTGACACTGAGGATTTAGCGCGCAACTACGCAGAGGGTGACACTGAAGATTTAGCGCGCAACTACGCAGAGGGTGACAGAGGTTTTCAACAAACGTTTTGCAAGCTTGAATGAGTCAGAATTTAACGTGCAACTATGCAGAGGGTGACACTGACGTTCTGCGCGCTTGAATGGCAGTCAGAAAAAGGCTACAAGGCAAGCTTGCATAAAGCGCAGCTGGCGCAAAAGGAAGTATTTTATTTGGGACAAAAGATTTCGCAGGGAAGAAGGGAAATCGCACAGGACCGCACGGTAGTTATAAGAAACACCTCTGGACAGTAAGGGACCTTTATTTATTTTTACTAGATGCATTAAAAATGAAACCTACTGTACATAGTCAATTCTGCTTTCGTGTAGTTTTAATTACAATGTTGTATATAGCCTACTAGGTGTGTCAAGATTTCCTTGATACTGCTGCATTCTTCTCCAGTCTCAATTAGATTTGAGACGACCAGATATCCCCGCCACTGTGATATCATAAGACAGTCGACGACCCTACGCCAAGATGACGAGGTCTCCGAGGGGGGAACATTCAGCACCGGAGAATCTTGGACCCCCGAGGGCAACAACAAACTCTTGCCGTGAATGGGACCAGAGACTGAGACAATGACAACCATATACTGACAGGCACTACACACTCTGACTGACATGCTGGTCACCAATCAACACCCTGAGCCGACCAGAGGAGGATGGGTTTCCCCCTTGAGCCTGGTTCCTTCCGAGGTTTCTTCCCATCTGCCACAGGGAGTTTTCGTTGCCACTGTTGCCTAAGGCTTGCTTCTGTGGGGGTTTAGGCCAGGGTTGTCTGTAAAGCATACTGTGACAACTGCTTGTGACCAGATGTATTCATTCACTTACACTGATTCCCCCTTTTTATTTTATTTCTTAATTCCTTTTATTTTACTTACTTTCGTTTTTTCTCTATGTTCTGTACATTTCTTGAAAGACAAAGTTTAGCGTATTCCAACTGTGTCTGTATATGCCATTCATGGCCAGCATACACCCACTGTTACATTTATGTATAGGGTACCCACACAAATGTATATTTGATCTCTATTCCTGTACCCCTCTTGAAATGATGATTTGATCATAGATGTATAGGTGATCATATGATGAGAGAAGGAAATTGTTAGATTTTGGTGTTTTTTTTAGTAATGTGTCTCGTTTAAAGATTTCAGAGTCATAAATGGTTTAAGTCCCCACACCCATCCTGTGTCCGTCTGGGTGTTGAGTACCCCTTTTTAAATGCAAGCTCTCCCCCGCAACTTAAGCCGCGTTTCCACCGCAGGAACTATACCCCGGAACTAGGAACCTTTTGAGGAACTCAGTGCGTTTCCACCGCAGGAACTAGGGTCTAAATTTAGTTCCTGGGGCTTTATTTTACCCCCCAAAAGGTTCCTGCTCAGGGGGGTAGTACTTTCTGAAAGTACAGGAACCTTTTGGGTGGAGCTTGCAGCGCTGAACATTTCTGATTGGTCGAGTACTCGCAGCATTTTTTTGTATTTATTTTCCGCCATTACCCGCCATGTTTGAAAATATGCAGGCGCAAACCTATTAATTTTCATAATAACTTCAAATCAAACTTGTATGTTAAGCGGCGCAGTAGCCTACTTTTGGTTATAGCCTGCCAACGTCTTGGAATTATAACGTGTGCTCTTCTGCTCTTTTCTTGCTTTAGTATTCGTTTTATAAAATGCTAAGCATTCGTGCTGGGACAGCATATTACGTACTAAAACATTCAAACGGATTAATTCGGTTGCTGAATATTTCCTTCCGGATTTTCTTTGTTAGCCCGTTGTAATTGACTCAAAACGTTTGATACAGTTATGTGAGGTAGGCTATGCGGTAGTTCTGCGTAATTCACATTGGCGATACAGTAAAAGCAAACTGGAAATCACCTTCCGCACTTTTTGTCAGGGTAAAATAACAGGTTAATTCTAGTAATCGTCCCTTTAGCTTTTTCAGACTGCCGTAATTTTACTCTGCCATTCTTCAATTCCACAAAAAGACCAGGAAGACTATGGACTAATTTATGGTGCATGGTTCGCATCTGGAGGGCACACTTCGCTGCTCGGCTAGCAGTAACTTCGAAGGAAAGCAAACGGTGGCTGTACCACTACTAATTTAAATTTTCACGCAAGTCTGAGTTTTCGTTCTATTCTTGTCATTTTGCGATTAGCCTATATGGAATTGACGATGAGAAAGTAATCAAACAGCAAATTGTTTACAACGTGTACATGTTTTCTGCTGTTGTTGCCAGTTATACATATAAATGTGAATGCATTCTGTCGCTTCGGATGTCAAGACATGAAAGCGAATATCCGCATAAAAACATAATGAATGTGTTTGAGAGGATATATAAAACAGTTACAATCTGAATATTGGCCTGTTATATCCTATTTGTTGCATAACAACGGTCCAAATTCAACTACCAATGACAGTTTTGACAGTTTTGCGGTGGAAACGCAGACAACCATGGGCTGAAGGAACCTTTTAGTTTCTTGAAAAGTAGTTCCTGGGACTAAAAGTTCCGGGTACTTTTGGTGGAAACGCGGCTAAACTTTGTGTCTACAGCTGCAGTTTCTCGCTGCAATTACTGCTATTTATGCTGTAGTCTGCCTATGTCTAAATAAATATGACATTATTTATGCGCAGCACACAGGTAGCAGGGATGGCAAGTTGATATTTAGTCTTTTGTTGTATTTATTATTTGAAATACGTATTATTATTCTATCTGCCTCTGAGGTGCTCTGAAATGTGCATTCTCTGCTAAGCTGAGCAATGGATTGGAATACGTGTCTGACGCCTTTTTGGCTGGACCGTAGTCTGACTCACAGGATATAAACTGTGCGTATAAACCTACCATTGGCTGACTATTTCAGTCGGAATTCTCTTCCCCTTCCGCTATCTGTGTGTTACAGTTTTTGCAAGGGCACCGTCGCTGCATCCTAGGCTTAGCGCCGCCCAAGATAGGTCTGGCTATGCGAGACTAGCTGGACCGCAACAGCGGGGCCAGCCCTACAAACGCGAATGTTTGTGACTGAGTGATGAAGTTACACCATTGGTCGGCCGGATGACGTGCGTTAGGTCCGGCCATAGGGCGTGGTCACACGTGCGAAATTAACATTGGCGAATATTCGCCTGCCGTTCACTTCCATTCTATGCAAACAAAGGGACAAATAAAATATTCGCTTCAGGTGGTGAAGCAAATTTGCATCTTCGCTTCGTGTGGAGTTCAACTTTGGCAAACTTTGACCGGTGAATTCGCAGGCTCAACCAACAGCAAAGAAGTGTGTGTGGTTGATCCCACTTGGCTGTAACTGGCTGTAGTTTTCTTAGTGAGCCAGGATGGAGGACCAACAACCACAACTACTCAAATGGACTACAAACCAGCATACTGATTTCCGTGTGTGTCATGTCCTGCATTGCCCACATTCAGCAGGACAAGATACTAATTTCGCCTCGGTAGGCGATGGTCATTCGCCTGCATTCGCACGTGTGACCATGCCCTTATACTAGGTTTTGACCTGGTCTTGTTAACTCATACTTTGGTTGCAGTAGCACTGAATGTCTGAGTTCAGTAATCTCGGCACGCCAGCTTGCCGGCCACTAGGGGCGTTGTGCTAAGAAGTTAATCAGTCAGGTCTGTGTGAATCAGTCAGGGCTACGTTAATCATTCAGAGTGGAGTTCATTCGTCATGCTAGTGTTAAAGGAAAAGACTATATACAAACTAGTGTTGTTTCGATACTGATACATTTGATAATGTCAACTTAACATTGCTTTTCAAAAATATTTAACAAAATATCTGACACAAAAAAGAATTAAGTTGAAGTTACTCAAGACCATGCTAGACAATTTTACCTTTTATAGTATGATCAGTTTGTATTTGTAAAATGCAACTGGGGAAAAGGGCCTCAATTAACTTGCTTGTGAGAATTTTGTGAACAATAGCAGTGCACATGCTAACCCATCCAAATACCTTGTAATCTTCACTTCAAGACCTGAGAATTACAGGGTTCTACCTACCATTTTTACAGTTCTGAGACAGAGAGCTTTTTCCCGGCTCTGATCATCTTCTTGATCATCCCTGTCCCTGCTCTGTCATTTCCAGTCCTGCTCTGTTATCCCTGCCATTGCTTGGTCATTCCAGACCCTGCTCGATTATTCCTGGCCCTGCTTGATCATTCCCAGCCCTGCTCGATCATTCTTGGCCCTACTTGATCATTCCCAGCCCTGTTTGATCATTCCTGGTGTTGTTTGATCATTCTCAGCCCTGCTTGATCATTCCTAGCCCTGCTGGATCATTCCTGGCCCTGCTGGATCATTCCTGGCCCTGCTGGATCATTCCTGGCCCTGCTGGATCATTCCTGGCCCTGCTGGATCATTCCTGGCCCTGCTGGATCATACTCGGCCCTGCTGGATCATACCTGGCCCTGCTGGATCATACCCAGCCCTGCCTGATCATTTCTGACCCTGCTCTGTCATTCCCAGCTCTGCTTGGCCATTCTTGGTTTTGATGGTTCATCAGGGTCCCTGCACAAAGATTCCTTACTTTCTAGTGATTCATATTTTCATTTTATAATAGGTTGTTCAAAAAATATCTTAAATTAAAGCCGCAAGCGGCGTTGGGAGGGGTCCAAGCATTGGCACTATCACGCCCCCTATGGAGCAATTTTAAAATGGCTTTGTCCTCATGACCATATACCTTCACCCAACATATCTACTGAATATCATGATGATTGTATAAAATATTGATGACTTAGTTGCGTCGCCATGGATGTGTCCTGGCCGCTTCCCGTAAAGGCCTTTACTATGTTGTAACACTTAGTTGGCATGTCGTAACAGTTAGATGGCCCGGTGTGTATGTACAGCTGCAGCGGTTCCATGCCGCAACTAAAAAAGGTGTCACACGTGTTGTCACGATGCCAAAATTTTGACTTTGATACCGATACCAGGTTTAGTATCACGATAATTGATACTGAAACGATACTGATTCAATACTCAGTACCTAACGATACTGAAATTACCTTAATAGATCAGAAACGTAATGTCCACAAGGGTTGACCTCGTTTGTTAAAAACCTGGTTTATTAACAACCTTTAAGTTGAAGCCTATTCAACATATCAATAAGCATAGGCCTATAGTGTTACAACACTAAACCATAGAAAACTATTAAATGTATTTCAAAAATTAAACAATTAAAGTAAATAATCTTTAAACAGGTCTTTCACTTTAAAATAGATCAAAAAACAGCATATTTCAATAACAATACAGCATCTTCCTATAATAAAATATTTACAAATTAGAGCAGCTATTGCTACTGAAGTGAACTAAGTCTAAGCTTGCACTGTATCAACGACGGAAAATACACAAGCGCACGTCACCTCACTTGCCAACCTTAGTTGCTACTACCATCTAGCGAAGATTGACAAATTACACTTTTCATCCTCTCAATCGGTAATGCGGGAGACACATTTCCCTGGCTTTTACATTTGACGCAAAACTACCGAACGGCGGAAAATTCTAATACCGAACAGTTTATTTTCTTTTTTTTTTTCTTTTTTTTTTAAGTACCGAAAAAGTGCTGAAGTCTCGGTGTACCGTGCAACACTACGTCAGACACAAACCTATTCCAATCCATGGCTCAGCTTAGCAGAGAATGCACATTTCAGAGCGCCTCAGAGACAAAGAATAATAACACACAAATACACATTTCAAATAATGAATACGACATTGAGAAAAAACTAAACAAAAGACGAAATATCAACTCGCGAACTGCGTGCTGCGTGCAGAGTAGCCTACCGTATTATTTATTTAGACATTGGCAGATGAGAAAATTTTCAGTTACACTGACCTATAAAACGCTATTCCAAAATCAAAATCAGACATGTTATACATCGTTAGAAAGCTTATACTGAATGAATGAATTGTCAAGCAAGCCAAATTCTACTAAAAAAGGGCGACAACACTGTAAGCAACAGGTGTGGTATTACGCACAGCTATTTTTGAAGGTAGCCTACCCAGGGATCACAAATGCGCGTATTTCACAAACGGATTGTCCAAGACAATATATGACCACTCAGTCGCAAAAGGGACATCTTTACTCGTAAAACTAGTGGTAAGATTGTATATTTATTCAATGTTTAGTCCCAGATATTGACTGTAGAATGACATGGTATAATTTTAAAAAAAAAAGATTTGTCTTGTTTATTTCATTATTCAGTGAGCAGCATTTTCACTGCTGTATTGGCCTATTTTAGGGCTAATGTCGGGTTTCTTGCTGCTACGGAATATTACATTACAGGCATTCGGCAGACGCTCTTATCCAGAGCGACGTACAACAAAGTGTATAATCACAACCAGGAACAAGTGTGTCGAAAACCCTAGAGGGCAGTAGCCTACCGTTCCAAGTGCAGGGAACAACCGCATAGTTCAACTTGGACCCTGTAGGTTAAACTGATTAACACTAACACAAACAAGAACAGCAACAACACAGTCTATGAAAAAATACAAGCAATAGTTAAGACTAGTTAAGTCACCTACGAAACAACTACCTACCTAGTTACAACTCTAAGCTTACAGTCAATTTAGAGATTAAATTGAGAATATGATTTCTCTCAGCATAATGACGTATTCAAAGACTAAACGAACTCACCCGATATTGTCTTCAAATGGATCCATGTCAAAGAAAAGTAAAGATTCATCCTCTCAAAGCTTTTACTAACAAACTTGTAGTAGCAAAAAACAAAATCTCAACTCGCCATCCATGCTATCCGCTTCCTACGCTCAGAGTACCGTATTATTTATTTAGACATTGCCAGAGTACTGCATAAATTGCGTCTTTTGTTTATATTCAATGTTAGTAATTACAGCGAGAAACTGCAGCTGTAGACACAAGATAGTGTGTCATGTTATGGTAGCAATGGAACGAAGCTGACTACATATGTATTACCGTCATTGTTTTATTATACCAGCGGGGTTTCGTGCATTTGCACAGAAACTCAAAACCTACCAATAAAATGGTTTAGCTATTTCTCAGCATAATGACAGATTCAAAGACTAAACAAACTCACCCGATACTGTCTTCAAATGGATCCATGCCAAAGAAAAGTATTCATCCTCTCAAAAAGCTTTTACTAACAAACCTTTAATAGCCTAGCATGCACTCTGGCTGGCACTTCCATTGCTTCCCCGACGTTCAGACCCTCCCCTCACTGATAAAAACTAGACCCTAGGATGTCGCTTGCCGTAAAGAAATTTACTAGGTGTCGTAACACTTAGATTTGGAGCTCCAGCTCTTCCGCACTCCATCTAATAAAAAAGTCAAAATGGCGGGCAAACAATATGGTGGACATAGGTGGTGCCAATGGCAAAGTTGTAGAGCACGTTCAGATGCATAGGTCGATGAAGTTTTGTGTTGATCTAACGTATGGTGTGGGAGTTATGGCCTTTTACGCATAACCCTTTGTTATAGCGCCACCACCTGGCCGACATAGGTGGTTTTTAGTGCCTTAGTAGTGGGGGGCCATAGGAACCCACCTGCCAAATTTGGTTGCTCTAGGACTTATGGTTGCTGAGCCTCAGACACGTTTAGCGAAGAAAAATAATAAGAATAATAATAATACTAACAGATACAATAGGGTTCCACCAGCTTCGCTGCTTGGACCCCTAATAATAATAATAATAATCCTATCAGATACAATAGGGTTCCACCAGCTTCGCAGCTTGGACCCCTAAATATCCTCCATGCTGAATGACTTGTTAGCCTATACAGGGGCTGCAGTGTGTTTCAGAAGCTATCTGAGGTGTGTTTCTGTGCAGTCCTTTTAGCCCTGGATGAGTCTCGATTATACCAACACAGTCAGGTTGTTTGCCTACGTCAGTGAATTTGTATTTATTGAATGAGTAGCCTATTTATTTAAAGTTTGCTTTTATTTTCTTTTACATTAGAACATTAGCTCTCATGGATGTGAGAATTTGAAAAAAGGCAAGCCAATATGGACCCACCTGCAGATGTAGCTGATCTCTCAGGTCTGCAGACTCACCTGCAGATGTTGCCGATCTCTCAGCATGTCTATGGCTCACCTGCAGATGTAGTTGGTCTTGCAGGATGCCTGCAGGGACAGGCAGTTGGGCGTCTCCTTGCCCTCATAGGAGCACACAGGAACGATGGTCTGGCGGCGGCGCTCGGTGCAAGCCGACTGGTCAGAAGGCGGGCAGGAGCAGAAGAGCATGCCATAGCTGTGTTTGGGCGGGACCTTGTCAAAGAATTGCCGCAAAGCCTTGTGGCACTTCCGCTTGTTGCAGACCTCGGCGGTGGAGATGCGGCTGGTGCAAGGGCTGATGTAGGCAGACCGGTGCTTCTTACACATGTCGTTCAGGTTACAAGCCTTGGCTGCATTCAGGCAGTTGTTCTCCTTTGTCAGGGCAGGCTCACCTGCATTGGGAGAGAGCAGTCGGCAGTGTAGTGAGAAGATGATCTCTGTGCAATTTCATGAGAACATATTTTATCCATGCTAGCAGTCCAAAAGACAGCATAAAAAGACGCTGCATAATAACTAACCTGAGTACTGTTGACAACTCTTAGCAGAAAAAACAGGAATTATCTTGCATTCTCAAAGCAAAAATATTGCAAATCGTTTGTTAATGTAATGAACAATGTGTGTTTAGGGTTACATGATGAAAATACCAAGGAAAATCTACATATTGTATAAAGGAACTTGAAAAGGCATAATTGCCCAAGTTACTTCCGGGTTTATACTCTGTTTGGTTGACTGGACAGTCTGTAAGTGAGGCTCCACTTCATATGCAGAGCTCTGCTATCTGCATAATTTTTAAGATTAATTACATTGTTTATTCAATTATTCAGTCCAACAAATAAACATTCAGTAGCAATAGATGCATTTCAATATAAACATATGGACACTGAGTTCAGTTTTCATGCCGGGCGCTCCTATACAGCAAAAAAAAGGTAAATTATTGATTCATCCACCAATGAAAGTTGTCATATTAAACCTTAATATTCACCATTGTAGTTGGCGTAACGCTCACTTCAGTGTAAGATGGAATAAGATACACAATATAATCTCGGATAAACATGCTATAAAGTGTTTCTCAGCTATGAAACATGGACATGTGTAGGTCTAATTCATCTGCTACATTAGCATTGATGTATGAAGTATGAAATACTGAAGATAACCCCATTTGTCAAGCAGATAGCTTAACAGTGCTCATCTGTACAATAAAGCTCACATCCTTCCCCTGCCCTTTTTTGACAGTTCTCTTAAACTGCCAAGAAAAAAACCAACCAATATTTATTATGGGATTACTGTTACAAGCCAGGTGTTACAGGAGTTGCTGGTATAAGTTGTTACAGGCAAACAAAAAGGAAGATATTTAAAATGATATGTACTAAGAACTAAGCCAAGCACAAAAATTTTACAACTCTTAATGATTCATTTGCTGTTGTCATCCCCCCCAAGGCAAATGAATGAGCAGCCCACCCAAAAATCCCTCTCATTAACTGTGTACACTCTTACACTTAACTCTCAGACTTGTCTTGTTAATTGTCTTAAAAACAATTCAGTGGCTGTTGACCTCACACTAACACTGCTGAGCACAGTTGGTAAGGAAACAAACCTCAGAGCAATGAGTAATTCTGCCCTGCCTTTGTTATCACCAGTTAAGAAACAACAGCAAGCTTCAGGTATAATGCTGTACACAAATAATTATTTCCTATTGTGGAAACATTACAGCCTTTACAATACCTAGTTTAAAACAACTGCTTTCATCGCCCACCACCAGCTAGAAACTATGGCGTCTGATCAGTTTTAATTGTACCTCTGAGTGAATTGGCTTGTTCTATGGTGTCAGATTTGGCCTGGAACCATGCTAATGCACAGATCTTTAAATTATACAGATGAGTAAATCTACTCACTGATGGTCATTAACAACAGTAATTTCAGATTAAATAAACGTCAGTCATATATAAGCCACACCTGCGTAAAACGGATAGAAGCTTATTTTCAGAGCTGCTCAGTCTCTAGATAATATGCCATACAGCATTTCACGCACACTCTCAATCTCTGCTCTATCCTGAAGAGCAGGAAACTACTGACAACAGCATTTATCTCCACACAAAAATTAGGCTAAGTATTTGGTATTTGTGAATGGAAAGCGCAATGCAGCTGTGCATGCTGAGGTCACAACAGACAGTGATGAACACATCTCTGATCATACTTCCCTGATCAGCCACGATCAGTTAAAGCCGTCTACGTGGTTACGTCAGCTATCCCTACTTCCACAATGTTCAGAGCCGGCTCTAGCCCGTTTTCTGCACCCCCCCCCCCCATTTGGACAGTAGAATAGGCATTCCGCATTTAACTCATGGCTACGGGGCGCATTTTCATCCATATGTTTGTGAACGATCGCGTTTATATTAACCGCTGTTTTTAATATAATTCAATATTTAGCTAGCTAGCTAGCTAGCCAGGATAACAAGCATATGCCGTGAGACTATTCTGAGCTAAAACCAAGAATTTTATTATTGGCTCGGTGACGGCGAACCTATCATAAAGCTAACTGGCATTCAAACCCAGTTTCAGAGTGTCTTAGACGTTATGTCTATACTGCGCGCACGACCACAACATTTAAAAAGCAAGTGCTAGGGAGATGAATTTTATTGACTGATTGACATGGTTTCATGCAGTTTTACTGATAAAAATGACCAAAATTGGTTCTAATTGTATGGTATAAAACAAGAAGGAACTATTTTTTCTTTCATTGTTTTCATAGAATTAACGACCAGGTTTTTTGCTAAACGTTGCAAATAGAACTACCAACCAGAGTTTTGCTTGACGACGGTAAAATAATATGCCCAAACGCCCGCGGAAGAATATTTCACTTTCAGCTGATTAAATCGATAAAAATCAATAAATATAAAAGTAAACATATATAATCATTGTTGGTAACCCGCTGTATAAGTGGAATAACCCTGTCCCGTTATTGGAAAATAATGTACTTCGGGGCTGGTCAAGCTACAGCGACCCTCGGCTTCGCCTCGGCCGCATCACCACCCCCGTTGTACATTATTTTCTAATAACGGGACAGCCCGTTGTGGTTTATTCCTTACATATAGTGCACAGAAAATGGCAAGGACAATTTAGCATAAAAATCGCTAGCTTGGTAGCTGATATGTTAGCTTCCTTTTGATGACAAACAAAAAGTCTGTACCCATCAAAATTTAGCAACTGTACAAACTCACCTTTATATTGGGCTTTTTTCTCCTCTTCCTTTCGCCGTTTTCTCACCTCTGCCCCTGACAACTTTGTTCTTTTCATTGTTGTTTTTATGCTATAACGTTAATTAAAGTCACTTAACAGGTGGGCTATTTGCTAGCTATCTCGTCTAATCTGAAGAGGATGGGGATGACGTGATGTCAACGATGCGATCATGCACTTCATCCCTGGTGTTTACCGGCAGCTTGCATCCTTGAGAGTTGCACTACTGCCATCTCTCGGAGTTAACTCATACAGCACACACTTTCTCTAACAGTCCCGTTCTCTGAAGGTAGCTAATAAAGCATCTCCTCCCCTGCCCACTAGCACCACACTCCAGTACATTCTTCAGTCCTGCTCCTGTTATCCCCAATCTTCCCATCTCCTCCATCATGTCCTTCCTTTCCGACCTATATTTAATGCAGTTATATTTACTGCAGTAATGATAACGTGTTCTACAGTTTCTGGTACCTGACAGTTTACCTAGCCTATAACATGAAGTGTGCTGCGTAGACTGCAGTGTCCTAATCTTAATCTTATTACGACCTGTTCTCTTCTGTTTCCTCCCCTCTTTCTTATGCTGCCTACTCTATTTTGTATCAGATGTAAATGTCTCCCCCTTCTCTCCTGATCCCAGTGCTGCTGCCATTCTTTATTGATATTTCCCCACACAATGCCCTTTCCCTCTGATTTTGATAACTTAATATTGATTTCAACAATTCCCTTTTGACTGCTTCTTTTGCCAACGTATCTGCTCTCTCGTTTCCCGGGATATCTGAATGTGCTGGGACCCACATGAATGTAACACTTTCCCCTTGCCTAACCACTCTTGAATTGGCAAACAAGATTTCATGAAGTAGATCCTGGTGATTTCTGGCTGTACCTGTCTTAATACTTGCAAGGGCCGACACAGAATCACTACATATTACTATTTTGCTAAACCTACCCTGTTCAATCCATTCTAATGCCATCGATATGGCAAACAATTCAACAGCATACACACTTGAACAATCCGATGTTCTCTTGCTAATTCCCATTTGGTAACTAGTCACAGCAACTGCAGCCCCTGTGCGATCATGCGCACTTGGCACTCCCTCTGAAAAGGGGATGATTGACCATAGACATATGACGTCCGAAGAGTCTTTTTTTGCTTAGGAAGGTTCCTAACTGAGTGAAATGACCCGGAAGTATCTAAGTGGAAGCCATGATAATCGTGCATTTGGACGGTCCTTGTCAACTCGTAAAGTCGGAAATTTATCACGTGACCAAGTCGTATTTACGAGGTGTTTACGTTTGGGCGGTCATGGCAACTGGTAAATTTATCACATGAACAATACGCATGTCCGCTGGGGATGTAAAGGTGGTGGACCACTGAGATCACCCACTGTTGGTCACATGATAAATGTCCAGTTAAAAAAAAAAAAATATTGATCATATTTCAATGTTACAATACATTGTATAGAAAAATATATATTACAGTTGATCACATTGAAAGATCATTTTAATATCTTATATTCATACATGAAACAATATCAGAATAAATGTCCACCATGTGTTACATTACATTACAGGCATTTAGCAGAAGCTCTTATCCAGAGCGACTTGCACAACTTTTACACAGCATTTTACAGTTGTATCCATTTATACAGCTGGATATATACTGAAGCAATTCCGGTTAAGTACCTTGCTCAAGGGTACAATGGCAGTGGCCTCTCCCGGGAATCGAACCTGCAACCTTTCGATTACAAGCCCAGCTCCTTACCCACTGTGCTACACTCTGTCCAGCATGTGTTGAAAGCAAGGTGAGGTCAGTGAAACGTCACAACTCGTAAATTCGGGTATCATGGAACTTGAACGGCCGACCAGTGGAAAACTTGGGTGAGTGCAACTTCCTGGTGGTAAACTTGGAAATAACCGACTTTACGAGTTGATGAGGACTGACGAATGCACCATAACTACAGTGGGGGCTACAATCTATGGTCACTGGGGTGGGAGGTGGTGCCTTTTGGCCTTGACATTGCGGCTCCGACTCATCATCCACGGTCCACCTGTGCGAAGTCAGAAAATGCAGGCATCCCATTTTGTAGTGATTTCTGGCGTGTGCTATTTACAGCTGCACTGATCGACCATAAAATAATCCTCCTCTGAAGTTTATTCGGTAGCAAAGTCATTTTTACTATTTCTTTTAGCCTACTTAACCAATAAGTTGGCAGAAAGCGTAATCAGCTAACGCTTATTTGCTATATTTGGTAGTCCAGTAGGCTATGCTAAAAAAGTTCGCAACTTCGGCTACCAAGCCATTTTACTAGCAAGCTAGCTAGCTAACCTTAACCGACAAATATTCAAATCTGTCAAACCTGTTTGATGGCTTATCAGTCATGTACATTCCGTAAATGTTTCACGGATGCCACATGGAGGGTGCTGGTGCACCCAAGAAGAAGAAAACCTTGGGCAGCTTCTTCAAGGCCACTGAGGGCACAGCACCAGGACCTCAGAGCCAGGGCCAGGCTATAGTCTCTGAGCTACAGTCCTACCTCCAGGCAACCATCCTGGACAGTGAGCCTTTGGACTGGTGGAGGGAACACCGGAAGCTGTTCCCACGGCTCTCCCACCTGGCAAGGAAATATCTTTGCATTCCAGCTACCAGTGCCCCTTCAGAGAGGGTGTTCAGCACGGGTGGAAATGTTGTCAGCTGTCACCGTACATCTCTGAAGCCAGACCATGTCAACAGGCTGATATTCCTGGCTAAAAACCTTTAAAAAGGGCAGCATTTGCCATGTAGCCTAGACCGAAGTTCTTTTTATTTGATCGTATGTTACATTACATTACATTACATTACAGACATTACAGGCTCTTATCCAGAGCGACTTACATAGCATTTTTTTACATAGCATTTTACATTGTATCCATTTATACAGCTGGATATATACTGAAGCAATTTCGGTTAAGTACCTTGCTCAAGGGTACAACGGCAGTGTCCTACCCGGGAATCGAACCTGCGACCTTTCGGTTACAAGCCCAGCTCCTTACCCACTGTGCTACACTCCGTCCTTGAGTTGTATTTATTTTCAGTTATTGCTTGACGTTGAGGGCGGGCCAGGCTATAAGAGGAAGTCTCGGACTGACTAACTTCCCATTGCTGAAATACGTTCAGTGATGTACAGTACGTGACAGTGCACCAATGTAGCAGTTCAGGTGAATGTATGTATTTATAGTTCAAGAAGATTCTGTTTATTCAAAAAGTGCAATAAAAGTATTAATGTTCCCAAAATCAATGAATAATCGTTTTAAATAATCGTGATCTCAATATGGACCTAAATAATCGTGATTATCATTTTTGCCATAATTGTGCAGCTCTATAACCACGGATAGCCTACCTAGCTCACTGGCAAGCTGATATGCTAGCTAAGCATATCCGTTCTGCTGAGAAACATAAATTGAAGATAACTGAACATAATTTTATTATTAATGTCATGCATATAACATGATTACATGACACAGTACAGTCACGGATGAAAATTAAACTCCGTAAACATTTGAAAATATATTTTAAACATAATGGCAGACAGTCAGCTTACCTCGAGTAGGGTTGGGCTGATGTAAAAATTTTCAAACCGGTTTGATATTAAACCAAATACCCGACCGGACCGGTAATACCGAATTTTACCACTAGGAGTCGCATGCCGCTCCCGAGTGGAACATAATGAGAGCCCATGAATGAGTGTGTAGCGGCTTTACCGTCAAGCAAAACTCCGGTTGGTAGTTCTATTTGGACCATTGTTAAACAAAAACCTCTGGTTGTTAATTCTATGAAAACAATGATGCTATCAAGAAAAAATAGGCTAGTTCCTTCTCATTTGATACAATACAATTAGCACCAATTTTGGTCATTTTTGTCATTACATTATTTAATAAAACTGCATGAAACCATAAGTCAAAGTCATCTGCCTAGCACTGTCTTGCTTTTTAAATGGTGTGGTCGCGCAGTGTAGACATAACGTCTTTCTAAGACCCTCTGAAACGGGTTTTGAATGCCAGATAGCTTTATGATAGGTTTGCTGTCACTTGTCACCTGGCCAATATTAAAATTCTTGGTTTTAGGTCAGAAGGGTCTCACAGCATGTTTGTTAACCCGGCTAGCTAGCTAGCCAACTACTGCATTGTATTCAAAACAGCTGTTACTATAAACGCAATCGTTCACAAACATACGGATGAAAATGGGTATGAGTTAAATGTGTATCGCCTATTCTACTGTCCAAATAAGGGATGATTCCGATTTGTAAAGCTAGCAACTGTAACTAGAAATGAGATTCAATGTTGCCATCAATTGTGAAACTGGACATTGAAAATGGGAGGGGATGTAACAACAATTCAAAACCGAAAGTTGCTGTTTAAACTGCTTTAGAATGCTGGATTTTGTAGCGCATTGATTTTAGAACTGTTAAAAGGCCAAGGTGTCCCTTTACTGAGAAATAATTCCCACCCTTGGACCAATCAGAATCGAGTATTCAGCCAAGCCGTTGTATAATAAAATTGGATCTCCTTGTTGCCAGTCTCGGCACTTAATTGCGCACGGCCTGTCAATCTTTTTTTTTTTTTTTGCATTCAGACACTAGTGGCTCCGTTTATAAACAGACATAATATTATGTTAATCACGTTGTGATGCCCGTTCAGTCGGTTCGCATAAAATCAAACCGGTTTAAGCTCGTACACATAATTACGACCGGACCGGAAAAACCGGAAACCGTCCGAACCCTAACCTCGAGTTTGTTCTGCAATCGTTCGTTCAGGTTGATGGGCTTTTCCGCACCGGACTGTCAATCACACTGTAAAAATTACAGAACGGCTGAACTCTATGGTTTTGGCTCCAAATCGAGAACATGGCCGCGCCCGCCATTGAGCTTCAAAACGTGTTTTACAGACCCACGGAGAGGCAATGGGTGACGTCACAGTAGCTTTGTCCATATTTTTTTACAGTCTCATGTATCATCGTGTGATTAGGAGAGAGGGGGTGACCTGGGTGGGCAGCTGCAGGGTGCAATGATTGAATAGGAAGAAGAAAAAAATTCTCCCTTCCGGTTTGCGCCCTACCGATGGATGGCGCCCTGAGCGACCGCCCATGCCTAAAGCTGGCCCTGACAATGTTATCCCAAACTCACAGCACACTCCCAGCAGTTTGTCATCCATATTTCCACGATAAGACCCATTCCAACGTGTGATTTGTCTGATCAGTGGATGGCTCTTAATGGCCGTCTCTCTGTTCACACACACTCACCATTTAAACCATTTGAACCAGCTGAGACGCTATTATACCCTGTCCCCACGTACAACAGTTGGGACATAATTACGCTCTGGCATCATGTTTAAATGCACCTCGATCATTACTGAACCCTCTACAGCCTGTCTTCTGAACTAAACCATTTTAAGGCTGCATCTTAGATCAGTTAATTGCACTACAACTACTCAGTATTCTCTGAGACCAGTGACATCCTCTGTACTTGGTAATCCAGGAGATTGATCAATGACAATGGCTGGTCAATGCCACCTCTGCACAAATGTGAATTCCTGGTTATGTCGCTACTGTTACTTAAGCGTATGGTCATGACATAGCAACTGCGAGAAATTAAGGCTTCATCCAGTGATCTAAACAGAGAAAACAGCTATTATTTTTCTGTTCAGATTTAATCAAAGTACACAGGGTTCACAGAGGGAACATCAGCCATAGTTCAGTCTTCATTCAGCCTTCTTGGGAAAATTAATGGCCAAAGAAAGCATAGATAAAGGACAATAAAGTGAGCATAACCCAGGGAACCATGATGCTTCTGCATTTAAGTTCTGATGTGAAATTTATGTCTCTTCACAGACAAAAAGATCTTCGAATGACCTGTCCAGTCTAGATTAGTCTAGATTACTTCGGTCTAGTAATCAGGTGTGTGGCAGGCCAGCACAGAGGCTGTGTGTGTGTGTTGTTGTATAGAGGGTATGCATTGACGTCACTTTCCCACCAGTATACGCCCCCTCAGTCGGGACTGAGTGGCAAAACATGCTGCCACATGGCTGCCTTTAGTATAGGAAACTGCAAAACCGGGAGTAAAACAAACGATTATCTGCTTAAATTAAAGGCAGTTGGACTCGACAGTGATCCTTACAACTTACCAAAGAACCAGTGGTCCATGGACATTCAACAAGAAATCGGAGCTATCTTTTTACAGACTGCCGAAGGCTAAAGAAAAGAGAAGCAAATTAATCGCTACTATTCGCATAAACAGCTTGAATCCAGGCACCGAAACATGGATTTGCGGTTGTTATTTTGAGTCAGGTATGTTGGATTTTTGGGTAAAATCATACCTTAATAATTTATATGGTAAAATCATACCTTAATAATGTATATGCTTGGCTAGCTAATACTATCCAACCATTCCCCCTTTGTTTGTAGAACACAAGGCTCATCATTATGGATGTTTTTTAATAAATGCTGACAAACTTTACAGTTACACGGAATATAAATGAAAGATGCTAAATATTTAATTGATGTAGTCAATACAGTAGCCTACATAACTTAAGGCATGATTTTACCCAAAAATCCAACATAGCTACCTGACACAAAATGACAACCGCAAATCCACGTGCCTGGATTCCAGTTGTTTCTGCGAATTGCAGCGATCCATTTGCATCTCTTTTCTTTAGCTTTCGGAAGTCTGTAAAAAAGATAGATTCAACAAGAAATCGGAGCTATTTGTACAGTAAATTGCACAACAGCTCTTTCCCATTTTAGGTGTGTTTGTGTTTTCACGGCATTCAAGATGAACGCTAATGCCGCCACGTCTTTCTGCCACTCAGTGGGTGTAATTGCAGTGACTTCCACTTAAGCCGCGTTTCCACCGCAGGAACTTTACCCCAGAACTAGGAACCTTTTGAGGAACTCAGTGCTTTTCGACCGCAGGAACTAGGGTCTAAATTTAGTTCCGGGGGCTTTATTTTACCGCCAAAAAAGTTCCTGCTCAGGGGGTAGTACTTTCCAAAAGTACCGGAAACTTTGGGGTGGGGCGCAAGCGCTGAAAATTTCTGATTGGTCGATGACTTGCAGTGTTTTATTTCAACCGCCATGTTTAAAAATATGCAGCCGCAAACAGATTTATTTTCATAATAACTTCAAATCAAACTTGTATGTTATGTGGCGCAGTAGCCTAGTTTTGGTTATAGCCTGCCAACGTCTTGGAATTATAACGTGTGCTCTTCTGTTCTTTTCTTGCTTTAGTATTCGTTTTATAAAATGCTAAGCATTCGTGCTGGGACAGCATATTACGTACCAAAACATTCAAACAGATTAATTCGGTTGCTGAATATTTTCTTCCGGATTTTCTTTGTTAGCCCATTGTAATTGACTCAAAACGTTTGATACAGTTATGTGAGGTATGCGGTAGTTCTGCGTAATTCACATTGGTGATACAGTAAAAGCAAACTGGAAATCACCTTCCGCACTTTTTGTCAGGGTAAAATAACAGGTTAATTCTAGTAATCGTCCCTTTAGCTTTTTTAGACTGCCGTAATTTTACTCTGCCATTCTTCACTTCCACAAAAAGACCAGGAAGACTATGGACTAATTTATGGTGCATGGTTCGCATCTGGAGGGCACACTTCGCTGCTCGGCTAGCAGTAACTTCGAAGGAAAGCAAACGGTGGCTGTACCACTAATTTAAATTTTCAAGCAAGTCCCAGTTTTCGTTCTATTCTTGTCATTTTGCGATTAGCCTATATGGAATTGACGATGAGAAAGTAATCAAACAGCAAATTGTTTACAACGTGTACATGTTTTCTGCTGTTGCCAGTTATACATATAAATGTGAATGCATTCTGTCGCTTCGGATGTCAAGACATGAAAGCGAATGTCCGCATAAAAACATAATGAATGTGTTTGAGAGGATATATAAAACAGTTACAATCTGACTATTGGCCTGTTATATCCTATTTGTTGCATAACAACGGTCCAAGTTCAACTACCAACGACAGTTTTGCTTGACAATGGTAAAATATGCCCAAATGGCTGCAGAAGAATATTTCAATTCCAGGTGATTAAATCGATAAAAATCAATAAATACAAAAGTAACCATATATAGTCATTGTTGGTAACCCGTTGTATATAAGGGGAATAAACCCCTCCGGGCTGTCCCGGTTATTAGAAAATAATGTAGGCTACTTCGGTGGTAGTATGGAGTTACAGAAGAAATCAGGACAGATGGACCGACGACAACGTCGCTTTTTCATACGTCAGTGGGCTAATTTGCCTAATCTTCGCGGGACTTTAGACCGCAGTGGAAACGCAGACAACAATGGGCTGAAGGAACCTTTTAGTTCCTTGAAAAGTAGTTCCTGGGACTAAAAGTTCCGGGTACTTTTGGTGGAAACGCGGCTTTACTGTGACGTCATGTGCATACCCTCTATTTAAGCTTTGTAGCACTTGGAGGTGTGAACTCACCGTGCAAGCATCAGGTGCTTCTGATGATTCTTAATATTCACACAGGTGTCATGTTTTAACACCTGGCTGGGTGAGAAAGAGGTCTATAGCTGTTGTATGTGCATTTCTAATTTCAGTTCAGGCTATTAATGAGGCTCTTAACGGAATTAAACATGTACATGCTGAGGCTGTGGTTTGGTCCTCAAAACTTTGGACATGTCTGCCTTTAGACTGTGTAGTATCCATGGGAAGCAGTATTGCACTTACAAGTGACAATGCTCAGCAGGTGCATTTAACAGCGTAGGGCTTTTGGTGACTGTACTCAGGAAACAGTTACCAAAAGCCCTACGCTGTTAAATTCACCTGCTGAGCATTGTCACTTGTAAGTGCAATACAAAACATAATTCTGCATTATTACTTCAATTGACACCTAAAGTATGATACCTTGAGAAATGACCGATATTGTAATAGAGAGAAAGAACCATCCAAGCGTCTTGGTAGAAACAAGATATTGTGTAATTGCATTATAGTGACTGTATTATGAGCACAGTGCGGTTCCTTCATTTTCAAACTCAGGTCAGACTCAATTTTCCTCACTCTACAGTAGCCTAGTCAGGCACAGTTCAAACATGCATGCCAGTTTCAATGATCACAGTGTATGTGCAAAGCATAAGGGATACTGTTCCTTCCAGAGCAAGATGTGATTTAGAGAATGCTGGGTAAAAATGATACTCTGGAATATTGTAAAAAAAATAAAAAAACTTTTGGAAACAAAAAAAGCTGAACAAAGCGAGTTCCACTGATAGGCAGAACAATGATTGGCACTGGGAACAGAGGGTGGAGGGCGGTGGGGGGATGGGGAGACCGGAGGGAGGTATGGGAAATTGGGGTGCTGGGAAGAGAGGCCTGCAGGTTTTTTTATTTGCTGCTTAACAATCTCCACATTTTCCCAAACTGTGCCCTAATCTAATAAAACCACATGGCACTGCAACAAATCGGATCATACACAGCCATGACTTCCAGAATCAATCCCCACAGAGCTTTCTTCCTCTCTTTCTCAGTCGCTCTCTGTCCTTTCTCCCCCTTCCCCCTTCTCTATCACCCTCCCTCTTTTTCTCATCAGCCTATACAATATAAAGCTGCATTTAAATGTTTTTCTTTTCTCAAAGGGTGTGCGAGTGTGTTGTTCACTGCATATTGCATTAGGAAGTGATCAGTTCTCCCATTCTCCTTCATTACAGAGCAAACAGTGAAGAGTTCAGCAGTCCATTTTTTAGGGACAAGGGCAGGGGGCAGCAGACAGCGGGGAGAAAAGGGCAGAAAACAGCAAAACCATTTGATAATGAAATCATAAAACAAAAAACTAAGCCTACACGCTCTGCACGCAAACAAAGAGGCAAAGCTTTATTTATGTCAATGCAAAGGAATGAGGTACTTGCAGTCAGAGACTGTAAAAAATATGGACACAGCTACTGTGACGTCACCCATTGACTCTCCGTGGGTCTCTAAAACACGTTTTGAAGCTCAATGGCGGGCGCGGCCATTTTCTCGATTTGGAGCCAAAACCATAGAGTTAAGCGGTCTTATGATTTTTACAATTTGATTGACAGTCCGGTGCGGAAAAGCCCCTCAACCTGAACGAGGCTAGCTGACTGTCTGCCGTTATGTTTTAAAATATATTATCAGATGTTTACGGAGTTTAATTTCCATCCGTGACTGTACTGTGTCATGTAATCACGTTATGTATGACATTAAAAATACAATTAGGCTATGTTCAGTTATCTTCAATTTATGTTTCTCAGCAAAACGAATATGCTTAGCTAGCATATCAGCTTGCCAGTGAGCTAGGTAGGCTGTCCGTGGTTGGCTCACGCGTTAGCAATATGAACCACAGGGGAAGAACATTGACTACACTGATGGTCAATCAATCGGAGATGTGTAGGCTACTGGTGATTTGACTAGGCAAATTTTCGTATAACTGTCTGGTAGATCTGTTAACCGAGCAAGTTATCGTCGTAGATTTCGCCAGTCAGATAAAGAGCCTGCTACTACTAGCTACTCCATCGCCGTTTGTGGTGTTCACTTGCTGGGTGACGCTAGCTGACCGATCGTTCGCAAATCACTTTCTACCGAACAAAAATTAACACTCAGTGGTGATGAACAAATCTACCAAGTATTTTAATAACTGATCTGCAGGCGTGTAAATATGACAACGCACTTTGTACGGCAAGTTTTCCACCTGGTGCATGAAGAAAAATAATGTAGCCTACGTTGAATTTCTAATTATTATTAGGCTATTATTTTTTTCTTGTAAATCATCAAAACCAATGGAGAAAAGCCAATATACGCAAGGAGCCCCCAGAACCGATTCTGAGAACCACTGTCTTAAATGCCTAGCTTGTCGGTCTCTTAAATGCTAAAAACATGTTCCTTTCTAAATGCCAAGATGGTTAATTTCGTTAAATTCTGTGTGTGTGATTTCATCGTGTGTTGTATATTCAGCAAATGAACCTTGAAACTCTTAATTCGCTTCGTGAAACTGAAAAAGTGTTTGGCCCAGGTAGACATTTACGGAATGTACACGACTGACAAGCCGCCAAACACGTTTGACAGATTGAATGTTTGCCGGTTAAGGTTAGCTAGCTAGTCAAATGGCTTGGTAGCCGAAGTTGCGAACTGTTTTAGCACAGGCTACTACTGGACTACCAAATATAGCAAGCTGATTACGCTTTCTGCCAAGTAATTATTTGGTTAAGTAGGCTAAAGGAAATAGTAAAAATGACTCGGATACCGAAAAACTTAAGAGGAGGATTATTTTATGGTCGTCTAGAGCAGCTGTAAATAGCACACGCCATAATGAAATCACCACGAAATGGGATGCCTGCATTTTCAGACTTAGCACAGGCAGACCGTAGCCGGAGCCGCAATGGCAAGGCCAAGAAGCGCCACCGCCCACCCCAGTGACCATAGACTGTAGCCCCTACTGTAGCCGAGTCCTCCGCAGTAATCCGGAAGTGACGCAAGCTGTACCTCATTGGTCCAGAACAAATATTGGCACTGTGCCCAAATGATGCAATAAATCATGAAATCGACCCATGGACAGTCATAAGACCAATAAAATACACCTATTATGACTATTTGTTCTTTTGAGAAAAAATTATTGACTTTGCATTTTGATCGCATTTGTACCGTAGACTTACATGGAAACCGGATATGAAAACACCTATACTGGAGCCATCCGTAGTGGCGCTAGTGAGCAACCAGGAACTACAACACCAGGAAATGAGCTTCAAAAACGAAGTCTGGTTTTGGCCGCTTGCTTGCAGTGTAGGTCCGTGGATACACTGTAGTCAGCCTCGCACTCTGAACATCAGCTCTTCAGATTTACAGTGAAAACCCTGACGCTCCTTGGAACCAACGGCTGGTTCAGCACACGTTCTAATTAGGTGCTCACATTTATTATATAATTGCACTATGGTGGTTTATGGTTATAGAATTAATTACTGAGCGAGAGAAAGGACAGGCATGCAGGATGAAATGTGTGTAGGCAGTGAGTGTTTGAGGGAGGAGTAATTAGTATGTGTGGAGTGTGCATGTGTATGTATGCGTGTGTTTGGGCAGAGTATGTGTGTAGGCAGGGGATGTGCGTGAGCACTGTGTATGAATGAGTGTGTGTTTGGGTGTAGTACGTGTGAGTATCTTTGGGGTATGTGCATGTGTGAGTGTGTGTTTTGGTGTAGTACGTGTGAGTATCTTTGGGGTATGTGCATGTGTGAGTGTGTGTTTGGGTGTAGTACGCATGAGTAGCTGCACGTGGAGGGCTGTTATTGGGAAATTAAATTTTAATTTTACCTAGCTTCCCGCCCTTAATTTACAATGTTGTAAACGAATGTTGTTGATCGGCCACTTAGCCTATTTCTCACAATCCAATTCACCATCCGAGTGGCTGTAAGTACAGTACCTGAGTACTGGCACAGCTGGCACAGTCGAGAAGACTGATAACAGAGGATTGATTAGTGATTGCAGACAGCAGTGTAGCACAGTGGGTAAGGAACTGGGCTTGTAATGGAAAGGTCATAGGTTCGATTCCTGGGTAAGATTTCTGTCATTAGACCCTTCAGCAAGGTACTTAAACTGCATCACTTCAGTATAGATCCAGCTGTATGAATGGATACAAGAGTGTCTGCTAAATAACTGTAATACAATGTAATTAAAGCCGCAGGCGGCGTTGGGAGGGGTCCAAGCATTGGCACCATCGCGCCCCCCGATGGAGAGATTCTAAAATGGCTTTTTCCTCATGATCATATGCCTTCACCCAACATAGCTATCTACTGAATATCATGATGATTGTATAAGATATTGGTGACATATGGCCAATTTTGTGCTAAGAGACGCTGTCGGATGACTTAGCTGCGTCGCCATGGATGTTTCCAGGCCGCTTCCCGTAAAGGCCTTTACTATGTCGTAACACTTAGATGGCCCGGCGTAACACTCAGATGGCCCGGCGTATATGTACAGTTGCAACGCTTCCATGCTGTAACTAAAAAAGGCGTCACACTAGTGTTGTCACGATACCAAAATTTTGACTTTCATACCGATACCAGGTTTAGTATCACGATACTCGATACTGAAACAATATTGATTCAATACTCAGTACCTAACAATACTGAAAATATCTTCATAGATCAGAAACCTAATGTCCAAAAGGGTTGACCTCATTTTCGAATTCACAGTATATTAAAAACCTGGTTTATTAACAACCTTTAAGTTGAAGCCTGTTCAACATATTAATAAGCATAGGCCTATAGTGTTACAACACTAAACAATAGAAAAATTAAACAATTGTGAACTAAATAATCTTTAAACAGGTCTATCACTTTTAAATAGATCTAAAAACAGCATATTTTAATAACAATACAGCATCTTCCTATAATAAAATATTTCCAAATTAGAACACCAATTGCTACTGAAGTGAACCGAGTCGAAGCTTGCAATGTATCAACGAGTGAGTGCACAAGCGCAAGTCACCTCACTTGACAACCTTAGTTGCTACTGCCATGTGGCGAAGATTCTGACAAATTACACCTTTCATCCTCTCAATCAGTAATGGGGGAGACATTTCCCTGGCTTTTACATTTGACACAAAACTACCGAATGTCGGAAAATTCTAATACCGAACAGTTTCTATTTAAGTACCGAAAAAGTGCTGAAGTTTCGGTATACCGTGCAACACTACGTCAGACACATTCCAATCCATTGCTCCGGTTAGCAGATAATGCACATTTTTAGAGCGCCTCAGAGACAGATAGAATAATAATACACATTTCAAATAATAGATAGGACATTGAGAAAAAACGAAACAATATCAACTCGCGACCTGTGTGCTGCGCGCAGAGTAGCCTACCGTTTTATTTATTTAGACATTGGCAGATAAGAAAACTTTTGGTTACGCTGACCTATAAAACGCTATTCCAAAAGCAAAATCAGACATGTTATACATCGTTAGAAAGCTTATACCCTCACCTACTGAATAAAAGAAGTCAATCAAGCCAAATTGCACTGAAAAGGGCGACAACGCCGTAAGCAACAGGTGTGGTATTACACACAGCTATTTTTGAAGGTAGCCGACGCAGGCGTCACATATGCGCCTATATTTCACAAACGGATTGTCCAAGACAATATATGACCACTCATTCGCAAAAGGGACATCTCTACGCGTAAATCCGATAGTAAGATTGTATATTTATTAAATGCGTAGTCCCAGATATTGACTGTATAATGACATGGTATCATTTTAAAAAAACCTTGTCTCGTTTATTTCGTTATTCAGTGAGCAGCGTTTTCACTGCTGTATTGGCATATTTTAGGGTTAATGTCGGGTTTATCTTGTTGCTACGGAATATTACATTAGCCTACATTACAGGCATTTGGCAGATGCTCTTATCCAAAGCGACGTACAACAAAGTGTATAACCATAACCAGGAATAAGTGTGCCGAAAACCCTAGAGAGAAATACCGCTCCAAGCGCAGGGAACAACTACCTAGTTACAACCCTAAACTTACAGTCAATGTAGAGATTAAATTGAGATTACGATTTCTCTCAGCACAATGACGGATTTAAAGACTAAACGAGCTCACCCGATATTGTCTTCAAATGGACCGTATTATGTATTTAGACACTGGCAGACTACAGAATGAATTGCGTCTTTTGTTTACATTCAATATTAGTAATTGCAGCGAGAAACTGCAGCTGTAGGTCGTTATGTTATGGTAGCAACGGAACGAAGCGGACTATATATGCATTACCGTCATTGTTTTATTATACCACAACCCTAAATTTACAGTCGATTTAGAGATTAAATTGAGGATACGATTTACAGCATAAATTGCGTCTTTTGTTTATATTCAATATTAGTAAATGCAGCGAGAAACTGCAGCTGTATGTCGTTATGTTAGCAACGGAACGAAGCGGACTATATATGTATTACCGTCATTGTTTCATTATACCAGCGTGTTTTCGCGCGTGTGCACAGAAACTCAGAACCTATCAATAAAATGGTTTAACTATTTCTCAGCATAATGACAGATTCAAAGACTAAACGAACTCACCCGATACTGTCTTCAAATGGATCCATGCCAAAGAAAAGTAATTATTCATCCTCTCAGAAAGCTTTTACTGAAAAACTTTTGGTCGCCTATCCTAGCATGCACGCTAGGTGGCACTGTCAGACCGTGCTTTCACTGAGAAAAACTAGCGTCGCCATGGTTGTCGCTTGCCGTAAAGAAGTTTACTCGATGTCGTAATCGTTTGGATTTGGAGCTCCAGCTTTTCCGCACCCCACCTAATGAAAAAGTCCAAATGGTGTGCAAACCATATGGCGGACATAGGTGCTCCCAATAGGAAAGTTGTAGAGCACATTCAGATGCATCAGTCGATGAAGTTTTGTGTTGATCTGACTTACGGTGTGGGAGTTATGACCTTTTAAACTATGATCCTTTGTTATAGCGCCACCATCTGGCCGACATAGGTGATTTTTAGTGCCTGGGTAGTGGGGTGCCATAGGAACCCACCTACCAAATTTGGTTGGTCTACAACTTATGGTTGCTGAGCCTCAGACATTTTTGCGGAGAAAACTGCCACGCCCCAACTAAAAAGTCTAAATGGCAGGCAAACAATATGGCGGACATAGGTGGGGCCAATGGCAAAGTTGTAGAGCACGTTCTGATGCATAGGTCGATGAAGTTTTGTGTTGATCTAACTTATGGTGTAGGAGTTATGGCCTTTTACGCGTTACCCTTTGCTATAGCGCCACCATCTGGCTGACATACGTGATTTTTAGTGCCTGAGTAGTGGGGGGCCATAGGAACCCACCTGCCAAATTTGGTTGCTCCAGGACTTATGGTTGCTGAGCCTCAGACACTTTTAGCGGAAAAAAATAAGAATAATAATCCTAACAGATACAATAGGGTTCCACCAGCTTCGCTGCTTGGACCCCTAATAAGAATAATCCTAACAGATATAATAGGGTTCCACCAGCTTCGCTGCTTGGACCCCTAATAATAATCCTAACAGATACAATAGGGTTCCACCAGCTTCGCTGCTTGGACCCCTAATAATCCTAACAAAAACAATAGGGTTCCACCAGCTTCGCTGCTTGGACCCCTAATAATCCTAACAGATACAATAGGGTTCCACCAGCTTCGCTGCTTGGACCCCTAATAATCCTAACAGATACAATAGGGTTCCACCAGCTTCGCTGCTTGGACCCCTAATAATAATCCTAACAGATACAATAGGGTTCCACCAGCTTCGCTGCTTGGACCCCTAATAATCCTAACAGATACAATAGGGTTCCACCAGCTTCGCTGCTTGGACCCCTAATAAGAATAATCCTAACACATACAATAGGGTTCCACCAGCTTCGCTGCTTGGACCCCTAATAATAATCCTAACAGATACAATAGGGTTCCACCAGCTTCGCTGCTTGGACCCCTAATAATCCTAACAAAAACAATAGGGTTCCACCAGCTTCGCTGCTTGGACCCCTAATAATCCTAACAGATACAATAGGGTTCCACCAGCTTCGCTGCTTGGACCCCTAATAATCCTAACAGATACAATAGGGTTCCACCAGCTTCGCTGCTTGGACCCCTAACAATCCTAACAGATACAATAGGGTTCCACCAGCTTCGCTGCTTGGACCCCTAATAATCCTTACAAAAACAATAGGGTTCCACCAGCTTCGCCGCTTGGACCCCTAATAATAATCCTAACAGATACAATAGGGTTCCACCAGCTTCGCTGCTTGGACCCCTAATAATCCTAACAGATACAATAGGGTTCTACCAGCTTCGCTGCTTGGACCCCTAATAATCCTTACAAAAACAATAGGGTTCCACCAGCTTCGCCGCTTGGACCCCTAATAATAATCCTAACAGATACAATAGGGTTCCACCAGCTTCGCTGCTTTGGACCCCTAACAATCCTAACAGATACAATAGGGTTCCACCAGCTTCGCTGCTTGGACCCCTAATAATCCTTACAAAAACAATAGGGTTCCACCATCTTCGCCGCTTGGACCCCTAATAATAATCCTAACAGATACAATAGGGTTCCACCAGCTTCGCTGCTTGGACCCCTAATAATCCTAACAGATACAATACTAATAGTGAGCAGTGAAAACGCCCCCGCCCCCCAGAAAGTGCCATGTTAGGGAATCCAGTCCCAGGCCACACTGGGGTTCATATGGGCTGGCAGTCGACTGCCCTACTGACCATGCACACGGTCTCCCAATAGATAACTCCGAATGAAGTAGTCACCACAAAGTTTCTATAAGCATACTGTGCCATGACCAAAGGAAATTCCAGAACTGATAGGGAAAAAAAGTCCCCAGGAGTAGCCAGCTGGCCATAATTTCTCCAAGGGCGCAGAAAAAAATTCACGAAAGATCCTTGAAGAACATTCAAAGAACTGCAGGCCTCTCTACCCTCAGCTAAAGTCAGTGTTCATGACAGTGTTCAGGAACGAGACTGGGCAAAAATTGGATTCATGGGAGAGTAGCAAGGCGAAAACCATCAGTGCTAGTCTCAGATTTTCAAAAAAGCACCTGGATGATCCCCAAGCCTTTTGGGGTCATGTTCTATGGACAGATGAATCAAAAGTGGAACTTTTTGGATGACGCAGGTCTTATTATGTTTGCCGTAAAGCGAACACAGCATTTCACAGTAAGATTATCATACCAACAGTCAAACATGGTGGTCTTTGTGTGATGGTGTGCGGATGCTTTGCTGCCTTGAGACCAGAACAACTGGTCATTATTGAAGAAACCATGAATTCTGCTCTGTAACAGAACATTCTTAGGCAGCATGTCCAGTCATCTGTACCTGAGCTGAAGCGTAGTTGGGTTATGCCGCAAGACAGATCCAAAACGGAAAAGCAAGTCCACATGTGAATAGCTGAAAATAAACAAAATAATTTTGGAGTGGTCAAGTCAAAGTCCTGACTTGAACCCAAAAGAAATGCTGTGGGAGGACCTGAAACAGGCAGTTAATGTCTGAAAATTACCAATTTATCCAAATTAATGCAATTCTGCAAAGAAGAGTGGGCTTAAATTCCAGCACAGAAATGAAAATGACTGATATCGAATTATACAATAAGTGTTTGGTTGCAGTTACTGCTGATAAAAATGTGGAACCAGTTATTAAGTTTAAGGGGGAAAGTTTTCACATGGGGGGTATGGCTGTAAATAATTAATTATTAAAATGTGTTGTGTTTACTCAGGTTTCCTTTATCCAAGTATACATTTTGTCTAAAGATCGAAAACCATTCAGTGTGACAAATATACAATATCAGAGGAAATTAGAAAGGGGCAAATATTTTTTCACAGCACAGTACACATGTCCTGGAATAATTAGAAAATGAAGGTGAATTCTTTTCTTTTGCCATTTTCTCCCATTTTCTGATCTGGCCCTTCTCCCCAATTTGGTCGATATGCCAATTCCCTGTGTGTATCACAGTCCTGGTCGGTGCGCTATCCTGTCGGTCTGGGGAGGATGTAGACTACCACATGTCAGCCTCCGATACATGTGGAGTCGCCAGCCGCTTCTTTTCACCTGACAGCGAGGAGTTTCACTGGGAGAGTGTAACGCGTGCAGAGGTTCACGCTATCTCCCCAAGATTCCCTCCCTGCTGAACAGGTGCCCCGACCAACGAGTAGGAGTCGCAAATGCAAAGGTCTCCGCGGTGGTAGGCGAGTGCTTATACCTCTGCACTACCCAGACGGCCCTATGAAGGTGAATTCTTAGTTCTTAGTACAAGCTCTGTCATTTGCTGCCACAATTAGCTTCATCCCCAGGGAAGGTAAGTTAGTCAGCCAGTATTGCTTAGGTTAGTACTGAATAGGGCCTCCCTGGCCAAATGCAGGTTAGCAGTTATTACCAGTAAGCTTCGGTATTCTCCTGTGTATACAGGGAGTACTGTGGAGCTCCCTGTATGGGTGCTGTTGAATGAAAAACAAAAGGAAATGGAAAAACAAAATAATTAAATCAGTGGATAGGATAGTCAGCAGATTAAAGGTGTATTCCTGCTCCCCTCATGCCTCTGCTGAAAACAATTTATCCTTTAAGCTCATACAAAAATTCTACTTTGAAGTAGAAGCAAAGTTATCAATGTGTTTTCAGCAAAGATCCTATTATAGATGCCATTAATTGATTTATCCTGCTTAGGCAACTGTAGACAGGAGCAGGTTTCTCTTCAGATCTCAGAGCTATTGATTTTACTGCTGTGTGCAGAGAAACACAAGGATTTGATCCTGTGCAAAAGCTGTTGTTTCTGTCGTCTTCCTCCATGCATACCATGCTGGCGACATGCGGATATTTTAAATCCTGTGACCACTTGTCACTTGTTGGGGCTTGGCTGGTTTGTGACTGAACTGAATTTCACCTTCTACTCATCTTTGTGTTAACGCTCTTAACTGTGGCGCTACCGTTGCCATGTCATTATCTGATGTTTCACTATCACTGGCACTGCTTGCCCATTCATCATTACAAGACAAGATAACAGACTTCCTCTCCTCGTAACGAGGTGGGGCAGAAGGCTGAACTGGCCTTGCGGACACCCCGCTCTCAGGAGCCAACGACTGTACATTTTGCAAATGTTTAATCTGTTCTTAATGCAATTATTTCTGTGTCTATCTTAGCCCTCTTTGCTTTAATGCTTTTCAGTTCTTAGGCTAGATTTTTAACTTTCTCTCTTTCAATGTCAAGGAGTTGTAACATTTTTCAGCCTTGCCATTTATCTCATTCCGCCTTTGCATGTAACTGACAATAAGCAAAGCGAGGGGGAGTTTACTTTTAACAGACACGCGTTGGAATTTGCCGTGTGCTTTCTTGACATCATTTAAACTCCAAACCTTATCTTCCTCAACTTGAAAATCATACTTATTTCCGATGTACTGTATGTATGTACGGTCTTCCAACTTCAAAAAAGACTGAATAAAACCCTTTGTATCCTTAATAAGGAAATCACTTCAGGTGCAGCTTTTCCGCCTTTCTCGGACGTGGGAATCTGGCTCTTATCACGTTCCCCAAACATGACTTCAGTCACAAAAATAAAGTTACTGACAACTCAAACTTCAACTTCTCAAATTATCAAAAAATTATCCTCGTGTCACTCACCACGAGGACAACACAGCTGCTCTCATTTTTTATTAAAACAGACTACCGTTTCTCTCCAAGTTAGGCTACACAGTTTCACTAATGGCACAACTTTAGCACTCAAAATTATTATGGTTTATTCAACTTGTGTTTTGACACTAAACACAACTGCCAAAGTTAACCCTGTGATTCTTTACCAAGATTTTTTAAAAATGCATAAGCTATTTTAAATAACGGTATACCGGGCACAAGAACGTACAAAACACCATACATAAACATTAACAACAACAACGATACAATCAGCGCTTAAACGGACAATGGATAGGTCTCACACACGTCAAGGTCGAGCAAGTTTAGGGCACCGAAATTAAATTACGAACGCCACCACAAACACCCTGTTGCAATCAAGTCCTCTGAAAAAAAGGGTACTCAACACCCAGACGGAAACAGAGTGGGTGTGGGGACTTAAACAGATTATAACTCTGGAACTTTAAATAAGACACATTACTAAAAACACCAAAATCTACCAATAGCAACTCCACAGAGACATAGATATACACCCATATAAACTCTACAGAGACACTTCTCCACCATAGCAACCCTACAGAGATACTCCTCCACCACAGCAACCCTACAGAGACACTCCTCCACCCATATCAACTCTACAGAGACACTCCTCCACCCATAGCAGCCCTACAGAGATACTCCTCCGCCCATAGCAGTTCTACAAAGACACTCCTCCACCCATATCAGAGAGAGAGAGAACATTACAGACCGTGTGTGAAATTCAAAAGTTATTGGTGTTACAGTGCAATGCCCCTTAATCAGTGTGTGCGCGCGTGTGTGCATGAGTATTTTTGTGCGCGTAGTGTACACAAACAGGCCTTGCACCTGATTGACTGGCAAATTAATTACCCCTGAAACCATTCAAATCTGCAGACTTAATATTTATGAACTATTCCGATAATTAATCTTATCATATCATGGAGTGTTAATGAAACTTCATTTAAGCCATGATGACCACTTGCCCTTCTGAATTGACTGTGAATTCAGCAAACAGCAAACAACAAACTTTCCTCTCAAAATTATCTATAATTTAAAAAGTTCAATTATATGCTGGGGTTTTAAACTAGGTAAAATATGATACATTGTTGTTAGAGAATGCTGTTGAGCCTCCACACACATATAACTCAGTCTTGGGTAGTAATGAGGTAGACTACACTACAGATCATAGCCATGGGTCCAGATTGTTTTAATTCAATTATTCACATACACCAGTGGTTCTCAAACTCGGTCCTGGGGGACCCCTGTGTGTGCTGGTTTTCATTCCAACCTCAACAGCAATCCCAGAATTTAATAAGCTGTTATTTTTTCTTAATTAGGTGCTTTTCATGTTTTAGAGCTGGGGTTCCAGAAAGGGCCAGTGACGGTGCACACACCTCATTCTTCTAATCAATCACATAGTCATTGCTAAGCACCTTGATTAGTAGAATTAGGATCAGGTGTGTACACCCACACTGGCCCTTCCTGGATAAGACTGGGGACCCCGGCTCTAAAACATGAAAAGCACCTAATTAAGAAAAATTAACAGCTTGTTAAAATTCTGGGATTGCTTTTGAGGTTGGAATGAAAACCAGCATACACAGACTTAACTCTATACCTAAGAGGTCAACATTTAGGCTAGTTCCAAAACTCAAAAAGAGGGTTTAAACCTGGCAACAAAATGTAAATGGTATAGCCTATTTGTTCCACTGGAAATAAAATCGAACCTAAAACATGACGATGAGATCACGCCATAAAAGTCAGCCGATATAAAAACGGAATACAAATGTTCTTTGGCTAGAATGCAGCTGAGGCAGCTGTCAAATCATAAACTCTGGGAGACCAATAAAACAAAATAATGCCTCAGATACCATTAGGCCCTAAAATTGTGCAAACAACTCCTAAAAAGGGAAAATATACATCCACAGACCTGGTGGACGTATATTTCAGATGCCAATATATTAACACCTACAAGACGTATAGAAAAAAGGGAAAGGAATTCAATTCAACTTAATTACAATTCAATTCTATTTGTGCAACATTTTTTTTTTTTTTTTACAATGACACTGTCATAAAGAAAGAGGAAATATGAACCAAGTCTGAGCCCGAACATCCAAAAACTCTCCAGTGAGAAGAAAAAAAAATCTCAAACACAAGCAAGAAAAAGAAGCTCCGTGGGAAGTAACCTCAGGAGGAACCCGGATATACTGGTAATCAAAGCCCTTTGTTTGGCTTAGGCTAATCGCTATCCAAATTAAGAAAACAAACAGAAGGCCCTGAAGGCAGTGAAAACATATGAACCTGATGTCATCAGTGTCTAGATGCTGAAATGCAGCAGCCCTGCACTGCATGACGGTGTATTCAAATTTCCTGTATACTAGCTGTTTCTCTCACATATCAAATCTCTTGTTGACATGTTTGGTATTTTCTAAAAGCATATTATTTTATTGTCTACCTGTGTTAGCCCTGCATTTGCAAGTCAATTTTTCATTAATGTTTATTTTCACCGGCAGTATGTTTTAAATAATGCATTTATAGACATTTGTACGGGTCAGAGAGCTGGTGGACTGCAGGCAATGGGAGCCAGTATCACAGGGTATAAATACAATGGTTTCCTATGGGAGGACGTTTGTACATGAGAAATGGCTAGTGGTAGGTGAAGGTGGTGGCATAGCTTGGGGCGGTAAGTTATATTGCAGGAGAGTGGAGAGAAATTTGACCAAAAAATCATGTGTGAGAACATTAATCTGGGGAAGCTTCTCTTCAGTATAACTGATGCCCACGTGCAGCACTTCCTTACCGAAAAGCAATGCCTTGAGTGACAGTAAAACGGTCACTCTGTAACACCGTATTGCTCCACAGCAGAACTACCACAAATAACAACTTGTACAGGGTCAAACTAGGCCACTTCCACCTCCTGCTCCCTACTGAAAATTCTGGGTTCATCTCAACCAGGCTGTCCCGCACTACTACGGCACAAGGCCCCAAAGACCAACCATTGCCTCTCCAATGAAAGAACCCCCCTTGGCAACTGGCACAAGACAAAATTATACTGGCAACATTTAATAACAGCAGGCTGATAGGAGGTGGAGACAGGGGGATACTTCCTCTTTACCTCTCCCAAAATACCTCTTTATCAGAGACAAATATTTCTCTGCCCAGATGAATCAGTTTAAACACCAACAAGAACCAGATAAAATAACATCGCTTCATTGTAACATCTATGTGGGACATCTTTTCTGAAACAGAAATTTCTTAATTTAATCCTTTAAGATTAAAAGGTATGTCCTAGTACCTGAGAGAAAAATAATATCACACAGGAATGTGCCTGTCAGTGCAGCAAAAATCGCTTCATGATCACATTGCTCCATCAGGCAATGGCTGCCGACAAGACCAATATATTAATTATTAATATCCAAGAGCATTCATAAAGTCTGAGGTTTTTGCCAGCACTGAAGAGGTTTGAATGGAGTCTTCTTTCCCTGAACAGACTAAGATCTGCGCTGGATATACAACAGAAAAAGACAGGCTGAATTAATTGGTTTGCAGTTTAAAAATGAGCAATAGATCACAATGCTTTTTGAAGCCTGATTTTTATCTCTGAAAATACAGGCTTATGATAAGCAGCACTTAAATAGCTAATTAAATATGATTATGCTTCACACTGAACCTTTGCAGTTTTTCTTCACTTTCAGGTTATATTTAACTTTTAATTGTGGAGTGCAATAATCAGACCATTAAAATACAGAGTTGTAAAATTACAGTAAAAAGGGTAATTACATGTGATAATTAATTTGATCACATCAAAAGGGATCAGACTGCAATTAAAAAGCTGAATCTACTGTTTTAGTTTTGTGTGTTAAATTACGACTAACCACTGTAAAACTTTGATCAATGGATAGGGCTTATTTGGAAACTGCAGGAAAATACAGGCACGTATAATTAATGCATTTTCAATTCTTTCACTGCAGTTTCAATAGTGACAGCATAGTTCAGCAACTTTAGATTACAGTGGTGTTTAAAGCACTGCAGGGTAGCGGGTAGAGTAAAATGTGTTGTAGTGGTTAGAACAGTGATGTGGTGGTTAGAGCAGCAGTGTGGTGTAGTGATTAGAGCAGCAGTGTTGTACAGAGGTTAGAACATGGTGTGCTGGATAAGAAATATAGTGTTAATATAGTTAGTGATTAGAGCAGGAGTTGCAGGGTAACAGTTGGGGAGGCTATCCACATATTAGGACTGATTAAGACTGACTCACTAAAGTATTGTTGCAAATTGAGTAGCCACGTGACTACGCCCACACAAACAGTGAGCACAGTTCACAAGTACAGGGTTTTGTTTTTAGCCATCTGCCATATTTGTGTATATTTGAGGCTGTGCCCAGTTTTGTTTTTGTTTTGTTTTGTTTATTGTTTATTATCAGAAATATGTAAAATCTCATTTTACATGTATAAATAAAATAAATGGTTGGTTTTGGTAGCACCTATTTCTATTTTTATTTAAAAAGTTGGACAAGTTTTGATTTAATATAAATCAGCAACTTATCTGCAGTTTTTCACATGATTCATTTTCATTTGTGTCCCGGCACACTGGGCAGAGAGATCGCAAGCCGAGCAATATCAATATCTTGCTAAAAAGCAAGTAGTTGGGAAAGACTTCGTTGTCAAAGCAGGCAGTAAAACCGTAATAACCACCCAGTGTGGCGGGCAACTGAGAATGACACACGGCTTTCTTGAATGTACAAAGGAATGACAAGTAACGTAACGTACCGCAACGCAGCTGCAGGGAGACGCTACCGGCTTCGGGGCACTGCGTCTTCGTCCGGTCGCCCTCCTTATCGACAACGGCGCCGGGGGTCCCAGAAAGCCGGTCGCTCACCAGCGCTCGTCCAGCTTCGTTTGTTCAGGGTTTCCTAAAAGGTTCGTAATGTTCTCCGGCTATATGCTTCATACTTAGTTTGACACGCCAAAATGGTTGCTACGAGAGGTAAGTAGAACATCCATCGGTTGTGCCTTCTTCAGCACACGGTCATCTTGGTCCTTCGCTCAAGAGCAAGCTTCCTCCTCCTTGCGCCAGACAAGTGCTAAATAAGGAATAGGCCTATTTCACATTTCCGGGTATGTAAACCGGATGTAGGGGTCTCTCATTTCCGGTTATCTTAACAGCCACCCAAACAATGGCAGCGACGAAGAGCTTTTTTGTTTTGTAGCGTCCCCCTGTGTACCAATTCGAAAAATAATTTATTTGCCCTTTCACAGCTTTCCCACAGATGTACTACAAAATAAGAAAAAAAACCTGCTGGGTAGCATGACTGTCATAATGTTGTAAACTAACATAAACTAACCCATTACGATAGCTAGCTAGTTAGCTACTGCTTTGTGAATAAGATTACACTCGATATTATAAACTTTTCTTCTCACATACATTTGGGTCTAAATGTCTGAGTCCCCTACCAACACCTTTGTTTTTTATTTTTTTATCATTCATTGAGAACTAACGCAGTTTCTGTCATGTGGTACTTGTTACTCAAGAATGTCATAAAATCAGTTAGCTAGCTATATTTTATGTTATGATTAGCAAATTATGTTTGAGCCAGCTAGCTTGTTAGCAAGCACATATTTGGATATTCAATGTTGAAACTGCAGATGCACGTTTATTTTAGTTGTTAACTGTAATTACAAAATGTATTGACGGACATCGCGACAAGCCTACTTAAGATATATCAGCTGATTTAAAAATGCGTGGGTAGTTTTTTTATCAGCGATGAAAACAAACAGCTCGGTAGTGAACTGAACACCGGCATTACACAGGCGATTTGACAAGCAATATAAATATTTATTAGAACAAGCACAGCACAAACAACATGTCACAAAATAGTAACGGTAGTACAAAACTTAGTTCACAAGTAATTTTGTGGAGCCTAACACATTGTACTTACATAGCTTTGCCTCCCCTGCTGACCGTCAACGTTAACAGAATCGCTTTTCCTCACAGCTGTCAGGCTCCCTATTCATTCATTTTCGGGACAACCGAGAGGAACAGAGACGCTGTTAACGGACAGTAGATGTTGCTTCACGCTACGAAAACACGATGAACCTCCAGAAAATAATTTATGTAATGTCGAAGTGAAATATCTCTTCAATCGGCTAACTTGCTGTGGTTAGCAAGCTAGCTATTTAGCTTTCTGGCGAACCAGAGCTAACGTTATACTTACCTTCATAACCGAATATAAACTTCTCAAAAAATAATTTATAGCCCTTGTCTAGTTTAGACCGCTTAACGTTCACTGGCAATGCTTCGACAATGCGGATAACATCGGACATAGTGGGAGAGCTATTAGGGACTGTGAGAACACGTCGCTGTTTAGGCTCAATTTTTCGCTGTCAGACATGGGCTGTGTCCCAAACCGCAAACTTCCATGCTCCACACTACCGTGCTCCGGAATACGCACTCCAGGCAATGCTTGGGACTATGCACTCCGAACCATGGAAGTGCAGTAGCACGGAGAAACAGTTAAATGAGTGGGATGCACTTCGTGACGACATCTGACCCATAACCTTTAACCTTTGCCGTAACTATCGGTAAAATTCCGGTAATAAACCTGAGGGGAATAACGTGAGTGAGAGGGCATATTATCGACCATCTGAAATGCTACCGCATTTATTTCATATTTAATCAAGCGGACTGGACTCCGTTACCTATTTAAATGCAAGTCTTGTAAAAATTACACATAACTGTCTAAATGGGAAAAAATCTTACTTAATACATATACATTTTAGTTATATTGATATACTAATTAATTCCTTAATCACGACCATTAAGTAGTGCAAATGTCGCTTCTTCTTAATGGCTATTTTGCTCCCTGCTACTTGGGTTACAATTGTGAATATGTAGCGGATCGCTAGAAATGCTAGTAGGGACCAGCCTTTTTCATATTAACCTGAAATACACAAGACGGGACACTTCTACAATATGATCTCAAGTAAAGACAAGTTCCATTAATCTCTATGCAGTGGCAGATACATGTCCCCGTAGCAACTAAAGCTAGCACTGGGCGAAAATCGCGAAAGTACTGAAAGAATTACCTCCGGAAAATAACAAGGACGTTTTTTCTACATAACTAGGTACAGGTTGTTACTTATATTTCGCCTATTTTACATAGACTACAGTTGAAAATCTGATGTTTTTCTGTCTACCGAACGAACCCGGTCGGTAGATGCTCACACTGAGTAGTAGTAGGCTACTGAAATATTATGATCTAGACTAACCAGTAGGCTAATATCAGCAACTTTTTGCGAGCTAGCCACTTCAATTGAATTCTCCTTTTTGCTGTCAGAAGAGCAGTGGAAGGCAACGATAGCTTGGAAAATATTAATTGCAGTTTGGATAGCTTTCAGTGTACTGTCAACCCCATAATAAAGTTGCCATTTCATTGTAAACAGTCGTGTCTGTTTTTTCATTTTTTCGCGCTGTATACTTTCGCGCTGGGTACTCAGTTAGGCAACATTTATGGAGCCGGTCATGTTTGTGGTGGCTACTCCATAGGCAAGGGGTGTATTTCAAATTAAATGAAAAGATGGGCAGTGGCGAGAATAAAACGGCAGTTTATAATTCAAGACGGGACCCGACGATTAGCACCGATGTATTCAATATAGCTCCTTACACTCGTTAAAAGTACATATCTTTAAACTAATAAAAACAACTGATACTTTACATATTGCGTTATTCATTGACACTGTACCACTTTATTTATACACCAACTCCTGTTTACCATTTTCCTATGACATGATTTCAGTTTCCAATCCGAGAGAGTAGCCTACACTAGACTGTCATCCGCCATTACCGTTGTTTTTGGCCGTTTTCGCGAAAGGAATTATGGTATTTTTCCCAGTCGGAGCATGCACGGATGCACACTTCAAATTTTGATCAAATGGAGTGCGCATCCGGGTACTTTATCCGTGCTCCGCACTACCGAACTTCGGTTTGGACTCGCACTCCAAGATGGCGGCATGCTCGCTATGTGCACTCGGAGCATGGAAGTATGCGGTTTGGGACACAGCCATGGACTTGCGTCCGTAGCAACAGTAACCGGAAACAAAGTATCCCTACATCCGGTTTTGGTCGCCATCTTGTGAAATAGGCCTATTCACCCCGTCCTACTTCCAGGTCACGGGGTCAAACCACTTTGCAGCGTACATGAATCAGTCAAATAATTTCACTGCACGTCAAACAAGCCGGAGACATTTAGGAACCCACTAATTCTAAAAAGGGTGGGATTTTAACTAAATAACTAACCAAAAAAAGAAAAGAAAAGAAAATACCAGCAGGCTTATCTAGAACCTGAGATCGAATAGCACTCTTTTTAGATAATGTGACGGGAAATGGCATGTCCGTAACATTTGTTACAGAAATAACGCTCCAGGAAAATAATTACTAAAACAGGAACTACAAAATGGGTTGAATGACCATGGAACTAATGATTCTACAATGGCTTAACGGGCACAAACCAGCAGTCCTTTGGTGAATTCTGTCAGTTTGATATCGTGTCCAATGAAAATTAAAATCTACATTTCTCTTTTATTCTTTCAGACTTTTTAGATTGATACGGATATTGCTCCCCCAAAATAGTAAACAAGAGTAATGCTACAAATGAATGATATAGCAGCTACACAGTGAAATGTCCAGTGTTATTTAAACTCTAACAGTGTTAATTAAACAGATAACATTTAGTCCCACTTTTTTGGACCAAATGTCATCTGTTAAGAATTGAATTAACACTATACATTTTACTGTGTATAACTAACTTGGTAAGTACACATGTTACATATGTTTATATATTTTTCCTAACACAATGCATTTATTCATTAATTTAATTCCAGAATTTAGCATTTTTTGTATACTAAAAATCTGAAAATGTAGATGCAATTGCGTTACCCCCATTCCATTACAAAATACTAATCTCCTTAATTCACTGTAGTTTGCTAACACTCAACATAACTTTCATGAGAAGTAGTATCATAAAAAGCTTGTAACCCCAGACTCCTCAAAGTTTTAAAATAATGTTTGTGTTATTCTCTTAAAAAATATAATGATAATGTTTTCTTAATGAATACAAAATGATGAAAGTAGTATTTCCATTGAGCTATATGTTATACTTTGTTCCACTTTTAAGTCAAACGTTTTTTTATTAGGCACATGTCCGAAAGTTTAGATCAGAATCAGAGTTACATTCAGCGGCTGTTGAACTTCCCATGTTTGTGGGTTCCATTCCTAGAGGAGGCACAGTGTCAAATCCAGGAGCAAAGCGCTTCTGAAGCATTACAACAAATATTCACCCACACTTATGATAACCTGTCGAAATTAAGTCTGGTGTTCAAATAATGGAGAATGTGTTAATGTTCAGTCATCCTTGTGCAGTTCATAATCCTCTCCTTGAGTTTGTCTGCAAGCACAGTCCTACAGTAAGAGCAGTTTTAACATCCCTGCTTTGTCATTTAAAACAGGCACAAGGTACTTGTCTGTCCATGGGATGAATTAAACAGTAGAATTTGAATTGGCATTTGGAGGAATTAATTTCTGATTCTATACAAATTCCCACCTCTTTGTGATGGTCTTTATCAATATCATGACAGCATCCAAACATGGTTTTACCATTAGCACGAGACGTTTCAGTAATCTCACTAAACAGCTGCTGCACCTGGTCATAGGTCAGCTAAATTCCTTTGTGCCGACTTAACTGCTGGACAGTTGCTAAACACGCTAGCAATATAAAACCATTACTTCAATGAAATGGCTCTGTGCTCCTGACTCATAGAGAACACTATCGATGACAGGCTCACTATCCTCTAAATTTTTTTAAGAGATGCTCCCAGATGTTTAGCTCAAACAAGGCATTTCCTTTGAATGCAGCAAACAGAAATGGTTTTGGTTGCAGTCACCTGACTAGATAAATTGATTTCTTCCACAGTAGCCTCAGAGCGCTTTTTCATCACTCCCTGTAGTGATTAACTTTCAAATAGATTCACCTGGCCTTGTGCTGCTGAATGATCACAAGACCAGCCTCTGTAGGGTAGTTTGCTCCTCCTCACAGTTAGGCCTGCTGCATTTTTAAAGCCTGCATTGATGTTTAGTACGGTTGTTACATTTCATCAGAACACAGAGAAAGCAAACACATCTATCTAAACTCAACAGAGTTGAACCAACCTGTTTTTGTCTAGAGGCAGTGCCAGTTGATAGGGTGTGTCTTGGGGGGGGGGGGGGGTCAGTGTGGATATGGGACCATTCAGAAGTAGCAGTGTGACCAATCAGAAAGCAGTGTTAGTTTGGATATAGGAGGGGCCAATTTGATAGGATGGGCCAGTCTGGATATGGGACCATTCTGAAGTAGGGGGCAGTTCCTCCAGTCGAGTTACCAGTGAAGTCCAGATTTTGAAGGGGAAGAAGTAATCCAGGAGAATGTAAAAGCACAGTAGAGTGATGAAATGTATTCATGAACACAGTAATGAAAAACTACAGAAAGCTCCTTTTCTTTCTGGTGTGTTTTCATTTTACACAGCCTGAAACGCAAAGCCTGTTGCAATCACACTCAGACTCTGCTTCTCCACAGATCAATGATCCAACAGATACTAAAACCACTGGAGAGTACAGCAGTCTTTCTCTCACACACAGACACACATACAGCTCTAACTCTCATGTGTGTTTGTGAGCAAAAGTGTATCTGTGTATGTGCGTGTGCATGCGCATTCACATGTATGTAATAGTGCTAATGTTCACTAAAGCAAAATAATAAATGTATAAACACATTCATACATGCACACATACAGAACTGGAAAATATTCATGCAAATATTCAGAAGAAAATTAAACGTCTCATTATATCTAATTTTATGCAATATTTTATAAAATATACATTCCACATTTTCTCTGTATTGCTCAACTGCTGAGCAGGTAAAACAGGAAAGTACATACTAACATAAAAACTAAAACCCACAAAAATCTACATGAATATCCTTATCCTGTGGGATATGTGGAGGATTGCACTGTGCATTCTGTGAGTTATTTGAACACATGGTTAATTAGTGGAATACAGTATCAATTAATGAAAATAATGATTACTAACAAAGGCCACAGAGAGGTTTGAGCATAAAGGCTGCTCCATACTTTCCACGTTCCGGGTCCGCGGACAGCTGCGGACTTGTACCGCTCCCTGGACGCGCACCCGGTTCCATTCATACTACAATTGAGGGTCCGCGTCGGCCTGGTGTTCCACGCATGCGCATTTCCCGATGTACACTCCATTCCAGTTCCATTACCACAGAGTGAATGCGTAAGTGAATGCGATGATAAGAAAATTTTCGGTTATGCTGGCCTATAAAACGCTATTCCAAAAGCAAAATTAGACATGATATACATCGTTAGCAAGCTTATACTCTCACCTACTGAATAAATGAATTGTCAATCAAGCCAGACTGTACTAAAAAGGGCCACAACGCCGTAAACAACAGCTGTGGTATTACGCACAGCTATTTTTGGAGGGACCCAGGAATCACAAATGCGCGTGTATTTCACAAACAGATTGTCCAAGACAATATATGACCACTCAGTCTAAAAAGGGACATCTCTACGCGTAAAACCAATGGGAAGGTTGTATATTTATTCAATATTTAGTCCCAGACATTGACTGTAGAATGACATGGTATGATTTTTTAAAACTTTGTCTTATTTATTTCGTTATTCAGTCAGCAGCGTTTTCACTGCTGTATTGGCATATCTTAGGGCTATTGTCGGGTTTATCTTGTTGCTATGACGGATTTTTGAGCGGTGAAAGAATATTTTTATGAATGCCCAGCTAGACAATATAAATGTGGTTATGGTGGATCTCCTTGCACAACTCTCTTCAAAACAAGCATCCATTAAATTTTGTTATCGGGAGCATGCGCTTGCTATGCGTACAGTCCACGCTGTCACAAATGTTGGGCTGCACGCAGACGTCCGCATAGGGGTCCACGCGGACCCTCCGGACATGGGCGGATGACGACATTTACGTCACAAGGACCAAAGCGGACCCTCGCAGACACGCGGACGCAGAAAGTATGAAGCAGCCTTTAGAGAGTATGGTATTTTCACCAAGTATTTCTATCACACAGCCCTCTTCCTCCCTTATGCTGATGACTAACACCAATGATGGTAATGTAATAATGAACATGTAATAATGAGTTTTCAGGAAACAGCTATCTATAACACACAAATCCAACCCGTTTTCTTGCAAATTTTAATGAACTGCTTAAATTCAAAGAGCAAATAAAACATGAAGCTCATCTAATTTTTGGTCACAAAGAATGTGTAAGTGCAGATTGCCTGTCTCTCACAGAGCTCTGGACTGACCTGCAGTGCATATGGTGCTGCAGTCTGGTGACTACAGTAAACTCTATTTTTCTCACTTTTTAAAAATGGTGTGGTTTTTAAAAAAGTGCACTGAAGCTCAGCCGCAGAGGCCCTCCGTCTGCCTGCTGCCTGATGTGAGTCTAATCCCTCTGTTTCACTCTCCCTGTCTCAAAAAACCTCTACCCAGAGCGGTCAAGATTAATTTTACCCTCCAATTCCCTTTTGCACTCAGTATATCTCTTTCTGTTTCTCTCCCCCACTATTGCTTCTTTGTCATTTCTTGTTCCTGTTCTCTCTCTTGCTCTCCGTCGCTCTCTCTAAGCACTAGTCATAAAATGTTAAACATGACTGGACATAATGACAACAAAGACAAAACAAAAATTGGCTAAATAAATAAATAAATAAATAAAGTAATGGTTGATGAAAAAGAAAATGCAATAATAATAACAATAATAATAATATGCGTACAGGCGACAATTCTGTGTTCCATGCAGTCACAGCATGGGTGAGTGAGTGGGTTATGCAGAGGTTAGCCCCTGTGTGTCGGTATTAGATTAGCATCCTCATTGGTGCATCTCTAAGCCAAGAGTGATTGCCTCTGCAGATCATCTCTGGAAGGAAAAGACACTGGCCTTCTCATGCTTTTATTCAATAAAGAGGGACACACTGCAAGGCAACACACTACTTTTAGATTGTATTTTGAGATTTATGGAGCCATACAACCGGAGCGGCATGCTTGAAACATTTTCAAGTGATTCAAAGCACCTGCAAAGCATTGCATCTGATCAAATCATTAGAATAGAGTACAGCCACCACAGCAGAAGCAAGCTTTCAGCATTAAAGGAGTACCATGGTGGTTGAACGTGACACTTTCCAGTTGTCTTCAGGCAACAACAAAACAAATGTGCATAATTTTTTTATTCTTCAGTCATTTCAATGTACTTTAAAACGTATTTTTCTAAGCCTAAATTTCCCACGATAAAAATTCACCCGAACCGTCTGGGCGTGGTAATGAGTACTGTCAGTTAGCTATGATTGACAGACCGTGCCCCGTTACCATAGCTACCCCCATGATATGCGCTCTCTTTGGGAGACTGAATTTTCACAAGCTAGCTAGCTTAGTAGGGCTAGTATATCAGGTATCGGTAGATAGCTAAGGTAAGGACGTTGACTTATATCCAATGATAATTTTTGATATCTAGCTAGCCAAGTTAAGATAAAAGCACAACTATAACGTCCTCATAAAAGCAAACTAGCAAGCTAACGTTATCGATAACATTGCCTTATGAAAGCAAACCTCATAGCTAGCTAACGTTAGCTAGCTAGCTAAATGAATATAAGCAGAAATAATCTAAAGGCACTCTAATTTAAGTGAACCTAACGTTAGTCAAATATTTGCATTGTCTGAACAGCAGGACGGTGTGTCCTGTCAGATTTCTTTACGGGGCGTGGAAATGGGAGTGGTTACTGTATTAATGACGTAGCAAAATGACAACTTTCTCAACCGGTTGAAAATAGGACGATGAATTTAAAACGCATATTTCTCCAAGAATACAGAACGGACATATTTAATACTTTGCTCATTGTGTTTCTTCAATGCCTCTTGTGCAAATAGCACATAAAACCGAGAAAGTGTGAAAATCACCATGGTACTCCTTTAATGAAAACAAACAGGGAGCCAAGCAGGGCCTTGTCTCACATTTCTGTTGATGAACTGAGAGAACAAGAAAAAACTCTTTGAGAAAAGAGAAAACACTCCCCGGCTTCTGCTTCCCGCAAGGCTTCTCATTCCTGATCTCTCCATCTCTACAGTAACTGGTGCAACCCCTCTTCTGTCACGCTGAGCCTTACCTGCCACACCCAGATTCACCTGAAACCCCCAGCTTCACCTGAAATACCCAGCTTTACCTGCGATGCCCAGCTTCACCTGAAACCCCCAGTTTGACCGGCCACACCCAGCTTCACCTGCCATATCTAGCTTCACCTGCCACACTAAGCCACAGTCTCTGTATTCTTACTTTCTAATTTAATGCTGGTGTAATTCATACTATACTGCATGTAAGGTGTCTGTAAGTAATAGTTATGCAGTTTGTTCAGAATGTTTTCACCTTACATTTATTGTTTCTCATTTTGCTGTGTTGCAAAGTCAAATTAAAACATATATAAAAGGATTTTTTTCTGTAATGCATAGCGCTCTATAATCTCAAAATGGAATAAAGTATTTACATGTCTTTATTATTTTAAAAATAAAATAAAACCCTGAAAATTACTTTGAATGATTGATTTTCACCCCCCTTTGTATTAAAAAGCTGAATTTGTTCATGGGGGGATTCCATTTTATTGAGAGATCATACTAAATACAGTGCATTAACAAGGTCTGCCTACAGTTAAATACAAAAGTATTGGGACAGTGACATTTTTGTTGTATTGCCACTGTACTCCATACTCCAGTTTTGAATAAACAGAGTATGATGTTAAAATGTAGACTGTCAGCTTTAATTTTAGGGTATTTACACCCATATCAGGTGATTCATGTAGGAATTACAGACGTTTTTATACAGTACTGTGCAGAAGTCTTAGGCACCTGTAAAAATGCTGTACAGCTAAGATGCTCCAAAAATAATTAAATGAAAGGTTATAAATATCGAAAAAATAATATAAAGAGCAGTAAATAGTTAAAAACGAAATAAAATCAATGTTTGGTGTGACCACCCTTCACCTTTAAAACTACATCAATTCTCTTAGGTACACTGTCCGGCAGTTTTATAAGAAAATCGGCTGGTAGGTTGTTCCAAGCATTTTGGAGAACTTGCCACAGTTCTTCTGCAGATTTTGGCTGTTTTGCTTGCTTCTGGCTCTCCAGGTAATCCCAGAGACCCTTGATCAAGTTTTTATCTGAAAAGTAGTCTATTACTTAAAATAGTACTTTATTTAACAAAATACAAAAATGTATCTGTAAAATTTCATTTTTTGGAAAATTCATGTTTGGAAATCTCAAATTTGCTCTTTTCTACTGACACACTAATGCAGAAAACAAAAAATAAACAATCTAAGACCAAATATATACTATATATTATATTTAAAATCTAGGGTGCCTAAGACTTTTGCACAGTACTGTATATATTGTCTCTCCATTTTAGGGGAACAAAAGTAATGAGACAGTTGGCTACTCAGCTGTTTCTTGGCCAGCTGTGTGTCTTTGCATCATTAGTTTATGCACAAGAAGGCTAACTAAATGTTTAGAGTTGATACTAGATGTAGAATTTGCATTTGGAGTCTGTTGCTGTTGTCTCTCAACATGAGGACCAAATAAGTGTCAGTTCCAGTAAAGCAGGTCATTCCGAGGCTGAAAAATCTGAATAAATCAATCACAGAGACATAGCCAAAACATTAGGTGTGTCAAAATAAATTCAGGTGTACAGAATAATAAATCTGTTCAGATCCAACTAAATGCCACAAAACTAATTGGACACAGCTTCACCATGCAATAGGACAATGACCCCATATTGCTAAATCAAGCAGAGATTTTCAGGGCCAAAAAGTGGAATGTTCTTTACTGGCCAAATAAATCCTCCATCCTGAATCCAATTGAATATGAGTTTCACTTGCTGAAAACAAGACTATAGGCAAAACACCCCAGAAACAAAGGGGAACTGAAGATGGTTGCAGTACAGGCCTGGCAAAACATGCCATCACCAGGGAAGCTACCCAGTGTCTGGTGATGTCTATGGGTCACAGGCTTCAGGCAGTTATTGAATGCAAAGGATCTGTACCATTACTTGTGCTCCCCTAAAGTGGGGATTATGTATAAAAAGGCAAAGGAATTCCTACACTCAACTGATATGAAAGTAAATACCTTCAAATTAAAGGTGTCTGTAATTTAACCTCATATTCATTGTTTTATTTGAAATCCAATGTGCTGGAGTATAGAGTCAAAACAACAACAAAAATGTTTTACTGTCACAGTACTTTTGCATTTATGTAGATTTTGAATACACCAACTGTTCAACTGCCTGACTGCAGAATAGAAGTCACCTACTTTATGAGATCTGACTTCTGAAACATCAGATTAGTTCAGTCACTCTGGCATGCAGACTATAGAACTGCCCGTGGAACTTTGTGATTAAGTTGCTAGGAGGGAAAAGCTGGAGACATTTATAAAAAGATCTGAACCTTCCAAGGAACATAATGAAGTCCACTGAAACAAAATGGAGAACATATGGCACAACCCAGACATTTCCAAGATCAGGCTGCGTTACCCAACTGAGCAACTGGATGAAGAATTGCAACTGTCTGAGAAGTGACCAGGAGGCCTGCTCCTATAATGTCAAAGTTTCAGAGCTCATTGGCTGAGGTTGGAGAAACTGTCCAGGAAAATAAATGGGAGAAAATGCCATCAAGGGCACGATAGGTACACAGTAAAATGTCCAGTGGTAAATAAGAAATTCCAGAAATTGACAAGAAATTCCAGACATTGACCAGCTCATGCCTAGTGAGGATATTTGGATTAAGCTCATAGGGGAACATGAGAAGGGGCTTAACATAGGAGTGTATTACTGACTGCCAGCATCAGACAGTAGTGTGAATACAATGCACTTTGAAAATATGAAACAAGCTTGCAGAGGAGGTGAGACTATTATCATAGGCGACTTCAATTACCCCAGTATTAATTGGGAATTGGGACAGGACAAGGAAAAAGGGAGAAGGAATTTTTATATTATAAATGACCTTTTTTTAGCACAGTATGTCAGACAGCCTACAAGAGGGAAGTCAATTCTAGATCTCGTGTTATGTAATGAATGTAATGTAATGAGGTAATGGAACCACTTGGGACAAGTGATCATTTCACAATTAGGTTTGATGTATTTTGGCAAACAAAGAGGGCCCCATCTAATTCCAGGATTTTAAATTTTAGGCGTGCCAACTTGAAAAAGATGTGATCAGAATTAAGTAAGTTAGACTGGGTGCAACTTGATTGCAGGACTGTGAATGAAAAGTGGGGCAGGTTCAAAAGGGTTATACTTGATGCACAGTGTAAATTTGTTCCAAAGATGCAGAAAAGTAAGTTGAAAAAGCAGTCTCCACAGTGGTTGAATAAAGATATACGGAAGAGTTTGAGGAAAAAGAATAAACTGTTTAAGATACATAAAAATGACAGTACTGAGGGTAATAAGGCTGAATATTGTAGTATGCATGCTAAGGTTAAAAAATAACTAAGGGTAGCCAAAAGGCCCTATGAAAGGCAAATTGCAGAAGATGCTAAAAGTAATCATAAACGTTTCTTTCAATACTGTAGTAGGAAAGTTAAAGAGGAAGTTAAGGGCATTAAAAATAATGACGGAGCACTGCTTTAGAAAAATAAGGATATTGCTGATGCCCTAAATGGCTACTTTGTTGAGAGTTTTACCAGAGAAGAGGTTACTAATAGGCCGGAAGGCATATTCAATACTCAGAATGTCTTGTCAGATATTGAGATAGGGGATACAGAAGTATTAGATAAATTACATAAACTAAAGACAAATAAGGCAGCAGGCCCTGATGGCATATACCCAAGGGTACTAAAGGAGTTAAGTGAGATCATTTTTAAACCACTGGCAAGTATTTTTAGACAGTCTTTAGAAACTGTAGAAATACCGAATGACTGGAAACAGGGTATTGTAATACCAATATATAAGAAAGGGGACCGTACTGATCCAGGAAACTACAGGCCTGTCAGTTTAACTTGCATCACATGTAAAATACTTGAATCTATCATTAGAGACAAACTAGAATTATTTCTTGAAAGTAATAATGGGATAGCCAATATGGTTTTTGCAAGGGAAGGTCATGCCTGACCAAACCATTTGACATTCTTTGAGGAAGCTACCAAGTGTCTGGATGGGAGCAGGGCTTATGATATTATATACTTAGATTTCCAAAAAGCATTTGATAAGGTACCACATGACAAACTCATTATCAAAATGAGGACAGTAGGAATTACAGGAGGCATTTCAGAGTGGGTTCGGAACTGGTTATGGGATAGAACACAAAGGGTAGTAGTAGGAGGGATCTTATCTGAGCAGGGTATTGTGGGAAGTGGAGTTCCACAGGGATCGGTGCTGGTCCACTGCTCTTCCTCATTTACATAAATGACCTTGACACGGACATTGAAAGTACACTAGTTAAATTTGCAGATGATACAAAACTGGGAGGTTTAGCCAACAGTTTGGAATCTACTAAAGTAATCCAAGAAGATTTAAACAGAATCCAGAAGTTGGCAGAAACCTGGCAAATGCAATTCAATATAACTAAATGTAAAGTGGGGAATAAAAACATAGAGCAGGATTACTTTATGGGTGGTACAAAATTAGATTGTGCACATGTAGAAAAAGACTTGGGTGTAATAGTTGATCAAAGCCTATCAGGGTCTGGTCAATGTGCTTTAGCAGTAAAAAAAAAAAGCCAACAGGATGCTGGGATACATAGCCAGGAGTATTGAGTATAAATCTAAGGAGATCATACTCACCCTATACAATACCCTTGTCAGACCACACTTAGAGTACTGTGTGGATTTCTGGGACCGTACTACAAGAAAGATATAGAGGCGCTGGAACAGGTCCAAAGACGGGCAACCAGATTGATTCTGGGTATAAAAGATAAGTGTTATGAGGAAAAGCTTTGGATGCTTGGACTTTTCAAGCTTAGTAAAAGGAGACTTAGGGGAGATTTGATTGAGGCTTTTAAATTTATTAAAGGGATTGATAAAGCGAACTACAGGAAATTATTCAAGTTGAGTTTGGTTAGCAGAACGAGGGGGCATAAATGGAAACCGGCAAAGGGTAAATTTCACACAGACATTAGGAAATATTTTTTCATACAGAGAGTGGTTATTGTGTGGAATAGCTTGTCTGGACATATAGTGGAGGCAGAAACACTGGGGTTATTCAATTCCCGGCTTCATACAGTGTTAGATACTATCTAGCTTTAAGGTAAACTAAGCATTAAGTACAGTTTAGCAGTAGGAATAGACAAGCAGTGTTGGGCTGAATGGCCTGTTCTCGTCTTACGTTATGTTATGTTATGTTAAATCAACTCTTACAGAGTACGTATGGTCCCACTCTGGTACAGACTGGGCCTATATGCACTCTGTTAGAATTGAATTGACAGTAGACATTTTGCTGTGTGGAGCCAAGTCCCAGCAAATCCTTGAGGAGAAACTGTTTCAGCCTGAAAGAGATCTGCATTTAGGGCAAAGATTAATTCATGTTCCACATTACAATGAACTAAAGCAAATAGCAAAAACTTTAGGTTACTATCGTAACCCGGTTCTCTGAAACATTGAGTCGAGAGATCCACCTATGGGGAATGACATCCGGTCATGACTCCTCAGAAGCATCCAATTGCACCAAGTCTGGCTCTGACAGACAATAACGCATCCAATGCTACAGGAGGCACCGCCCTATGCTCACAGCTGAGAAACTGTCAGGCCAGCAAGGGCAGCCTCCCCCCTTGAGGGGAGGGTGTGTCTGGCACATCCCATGTAAGGAAGTACTAAACACAAAGCAGGTGAGGGGAGATGCGTGAGCTTCACACAGAGCTCACCCCCAGAACTGCGTGGGCTACCGGAGTCCTGGTGACGTCCAGGCGGTAGAACCTAGCAAAGGTATGTGGAGAAGCCCAGCCTGCAGCTGAACAAATCTCCTGCAAGGAGACCCCACAGAATAGGGCCCACGTAGAATGCCCCTCGTAGAATGAGCCCTCAGGCCCAAGGGGAGGTGTTATCCCCTTTGAGTCATATGCCATAGCAATAGCTTCCACAAGCCAATGAGACAGCCGCTGCTTAGAGATCCCTTTGCAGGGCGGGCCCCTGGCTGGTCGCTCTTTCTGAAAGCCTTAGTCCTTGTCATACGTGTGGAGAACACGCACAGGACATAGCATATTCAGCCTTTGATCCTCTTGAGAGGAGTAAGGCAGTAGGTGAAAAGCAGCAAGCTCCAACATCGCACACGTGAAAGCTGGGAAGCTTTCAGGCATGAAGGCTGGATTGGGCTTAAGAGAAACCCTATCCATATTAGGGGAGAACATTGCACACAAGGGATGCACTGAGAGTGCATGGAGGTCACTGACTCGCTTGGCCGAAGCTAGAGCGAGCAGCAATGCTGTCTTGAGAGACAGCAATTTTAACTCTCTCATTTATAGGCTCGAATGGCTGTAGAGACAGACCCTCCAGCACCAGTGATAAATCCCAAGAAGGGATGTGCTTATTAGCAACAGGCAGAGAACGGCGAGCCCCCTTCAGAAACCTGCGAATGAGGGGGTGTTGCCCCACTGCATAGTCTTTGAAACCAACATGACAAGCAGCCAGGTAGACCTTAATGGTTGAAAAGGATTTCCCTTTATCCGTAAGGTTCTGTAAAAAGCACAGCACGTCGGTAACAGAGCACTGGTAAGGCACTGACTGATGAGAGGCACACCATCCTTCAAATACCTGCCACTTATTTTAATAAAGTGACCAGGTAGAGGGCGTTCTCGCGCATTGGATGGTAGCAGGCACACGAGAGAGGACCCCTAACGCAATAAGGTTATACCTCTCATGGGCCAAGCCCAAAAAGCTATTCGCTCCGAGCGGTGGTGGTGTATTTCCCCTTTCGCCTGAGACAGTAGGTCCATGTGTAACGGGAGTATGCATGGCTGTGCATAAAGAAGAGAGATAATCTCTGCCAGCCACAGCGATTTTGGCCACCTGGGTGCTATCAGGATCAGTGCAAGCTCTGTTCTCTCACTCTGGCTAGAGTGTGAGAGAAGAGAGCGAGTGGAGGAAACGCATGAAGGAGTACATCAGGCCATGGGTGGGCCAGTGCGTCCACGCTAAGAGTTGCGAGAAATACATAGGACAGTGGGCGATTCCGTTCAAGGTGAAGAGATCTCCGGCCGCACAGCCAAATCTCTGCCACAGCATTTCCACAATCTGGGGATGCAACCACCATTCCCCGCAAAGTGGGTTTTGCCTTGACAACAGATCCGTGCCCGTGTTCAGAATGCCTGGACAAGGTGACGGCTGCTCCAGACCAGCAGTCTGTGGGCTAGGCAGTGGAGCCAGAGTGCATGCCACCTTGCCGATTGACATATGCAACCGCAGTCATGCTGTCGCAGCGGATTGGCACATGATGTCCCCTTAGACAGGGGAGAAAATATCTGAGAGCTATCCAAATTATTAGTAGCTCCAGATAATTGATGTAGCTGAGCGTAGCTGGATTGGCTGCGTCCAATTCACAATACGTCCCTCCTGAGTGACACCCCACCCAGAGAGGGACGCGTCTGTTGTCACGACTATTCTCATGAGAACGATCCTGAGAGGGGTTCCCTGAGTGTAAAAGTCTGTGCTTTCCCAGTGACGCAGAGTTTGGCAGCACTCGCGTGTCACCGAGAAGCAGCGATGGAGATCGCCCACGAAGCTGAGGTGGAGGGATGAAATCCACCTCATAAAGCCCCTCATTCTTAATAGCCCCAGTGGAAGGACCTGAGAGGCTGAAGCCATCAGCCCTTGCAGCCTGAGGCATGTGCGATACTGTATTCTCGAGCTTGGTTTGAACTGAGAGAGACAGACTCTGAGTGATAAGATGCGGTCTGCTGATAGCCAAGCTCGCATCGACACAGAGTTTAGGTTCAGTCCCAAGAATGTTACATTCTGGGATGGAGAGAGATTGCTCTTGGGGAGGTTCACTCTGAAACCAAGAGACAACAGATGTGTCAGAACTAGCTGTGTGTCCTGCACAACTCTGACTTTCGAATTGGCGATGATGAGCCAATCATCGATATAAGTCAGAATTCTGACTCCAGTTAGTCTCAACGGAGCCAGACCCACCTCTACACAAAGACAGAACACCTGTGGGCTTAGGGGGAGGTTGAAGGGTAGGACTGTGTATTCGTACCAAACACTGCGGTGGGCGAAGTGGCGAAATTTTGTGTGAGGGGGATAGATGCCTACGTGGAAAAAGGCATCTTTCAGATCAATTGATGTGAACATCATTCTGATGTATTGACCGTAGAAGAGTGCTGTATGTTAACGTTTTGAAGCTGTATTTCCTCAAATGTTTTTCAGCACCCTGAAATCCAAGATTGGATGTAGGGAGCCGTCCTTCTTTGGAACCAGGAAGTAGCAAGAATAGCCGTGTTGGGCTTGATCTCACGGAACCACACGGATTGCCCCTTTGTGTAAGAGAGTAGAGATTTCCTCCTCTAGAACATGGGCCGTACTCTCTTTGGTTCGAGAGTAAATAACTCCATTAAAACGTGGTGGTTTCACTCTGAATTGGAGTCTGTAGCCTTTGGCTATTGTGCTCAGGACCCATTCTGGGACTGACGCAGCCTGCTAAGCTACCATGTGGCTCATGAGTGCCCCTGCCGGTGTAGAGGACCACGGGGAAATCTGGCCGGGTGTGGCCAAATCAAATTATGGTGTCAGCGCTCCACCTAGTGGCGAAACCAGGGGAGGCCTCATGTGTTTTAAAGAGAATCTTTTCACACTGTTTTTTATTTTTTGGCCTTTCAGGGCGGAAGCCTTCATTAGAAATGGCCTGGTGTTGTTCTGCACACTGAATGTGGGTAACACTACCTCTCGGGGCATTGAGAGGGGAAACTGAGGCTGGGGGACACAGGAACTGCTGCCGTGACCACAGCGAACATAGGGGTGGGAACCCCTGAGGGGAGAGGGGCCGTCCCCCTGAACTTTAAGTCTCCTCTTCTTGGAGAGGGGAGACGAACGTCTGTCCACGGGGCTGCTCGCCCCAGAACATGGACTTAGCCCCCCAGCGGGGAAGCCGGTCAGGCAGGCTGCTTCCACTTAGGCTCAGCGGGGGTGGGTGACGGTTTCTTTGCTGTGGCCGCAGCGAAGGTCATGTTACCCCAAGGCCTGGGAGGGGGGTTACCCTGCTGGCCTAGGGTTTTTCCCTGGGGCTTGGTTCTGCCCTGCCTCGGTTGGGCATGGCGGTTCACAGCCGGAGTCTGTGGGGGCCACGTGAGAGGCGGAAGCTGAGGCGTAGCTCTGTGGGGGAGGCAGAGTTTGAAGGCCTCAGCCTCTTTCTGCTGCATGAGAGTCAGCGCAGGGCTGAAAAGGGGCTGGCCTGGCTCAACTCGGGCACCTGCGATGCGCCTCTTCTCACTGTTGGGCAGACCAGAGAGATTAAGCCACAGCGCCCGCTCACCAGCTACAGCCAGGGCCATGGAGCGACCACAGGCCTGGACACGCTGGCAAGCATTGCGCAGCTGCGATGAGAGCACCGCAAGTGGCTGGACAGGCTCGCGAGCGTAGCTCTTCAGAGAATTCGAGAGAGACAGGCTTAGAAAGGGCCATGTAGCGGGGAGCTAGCAGGCTGGTTAAGCAAATAAAGGCAGCGTGGGTGGCTGGCTTTAAGCACTAACAGGCTAGCATGGTTAGCAAGCTGTTCAGTGTTAGCGCGAGCAGGGAGGTGTATCGAAGGCGTGGGCTGCCTGATACAGAAGGGAGCTAGCGAGTGAGGGCGGCAAGCTAGCGAGCTTTATAGCACTGACCGAACTCTCAAACCTTTCACGTTCGGCGGAGCCCGATCCGAGGATATGTCCTCCTGCGGACAGTTAAGTGATGCAGTTCTTGTGAGATGCAAGATCGAGGCTGTGAGCTCAGTTTGGATGGTTTGGATGATCGCGAGAAGCAAATGTCAACTGATGAGTAGTAGCGCTGCAGCGTCCTATATGCTCTTACAGGAGGCCAGTGCCTCCCGTAGCATTGGACGCGCTACTGTCTGTCAGAGCCAGACTTGGTGCAATTGGATACTTCTGAGGAGTCATGATCAGATGTCATTCCCCATAGGTGGATCTCGAAACGAGATGATGAAAGAGAACTACAAATGAATGGCTTAAAACAAGGTTGGTATTCTGTAATGGCAAATACTTAAATCCTATTGAAAATATTTGGTATGAAATGCATTTTTTTATGACAATTGCAGTCCCCAAATCCTCTCTGTCTAACTTGACAGAGTTGGAGAAAATTAATTTTGATATTTGTGTTTTATTTCATATTTTCATAGATAACTCAAAACCTGGACAAACATTGTGTATTGATTCATTAATATGTTAAAAAAAATGTATATTCTTATTTATAACCCTTCATCTGTGTCACTTTTATTTATTGTTTGTATTAAATACCAGAGTTCCAGAATACTGTGTCATGGTTCTGTTTTGTCTCTGTCTTTCCTTGTTGGGCCGCCAGATGACAGCACTTCTGTTTTGTGTCCTGCTTGTACCCTGTGTAATTGTATTATTGTTTTCAATTGTTAAATTATTGGTTCTTGGTTGTCTCGTTTTCCCTTCCCTCTCTGTGGCCTGATCGTTCATGGTGCCCTCCTGTGTCTCGTCAGTGTCTCGTCAGGGAATTTTTTTTTTTTTTAAAGGAAACCCTATCTAATCATTGATTTGCAGTTTCTTTGTAGGGAGCTTGCACACATGTAATAGTCAGGTTGTAAGAACATAAACATTTCCAGAGAAATGACATCGTACTGATACTGAAGTCTGTATGCAGAAGCATTACAAACATTTAGCCTCATCTCGATTGAGTGTGGATCTTTCATTAATATAGAAGTCTTTCCCTGCATTCTAGGTATATTACGGTCCTAAGAACAGGCACCTCCCACTGTCCCAACCATCTTTGTCTCATCACCAGTGTCAAACAGCCCAGCGATGGCTGATAAAATATCTCCCTCCTTACGCCGGGGACCCACCGCACGCGTAGCGTAAGCGGCGCGTAAGCAGCACGGCGAAGCAGCACGGCGCGGCGTGTAGCGTGTCTACACTGGTTCCGTTTGTGTCGCGCAAAGGCTTGCTTAAAGCTCTATATTCCTAGTAGCTCTCGCAGTCTGCAGTGGGATTACATCGTGTATTTCACGTTTGTTCACGACTGTTGATTATGGGTCAAGTGAATATTTGGTGAGAGACCTTTTTCAGTTTGTTAATTTGGTAATATTTTGTTAACTCATGTAAATACGTGAGAAAGTAAACGCTTTAAAGAATTACCATAAGATTAAATCGCAACGTAGCCTACATAATAATCAATCTCAAATGGTATTAATTTATTTGCTTGGTTAACAAGCGTGCAAACTTTATGAAGAATATGTAATGATCATAATAATAATAAATAATCCATAATCAAACATTGGGAATTCCCATGTCGTCTTGTTATTCACGTCAAAACATTTATATGATCAGATTTAGTAAAATCAGTTAATCGTCAAAAAGATAGCGTAACAGTTTAAACTTGAAGGGATATGAACACCACAACGCCATGAACACCGGAAGCTTTGAAGTACAAGTGCAATAAAGGCTTGCTTACAACTTCATTTATAAAATAGGTGCATTTTCATCGGCAAGACCACTAAATCTGATTTTTTAAAGCTCTGTGGATTATCTGATTTTTATTAACAAGCCCCTTTTGAAAGCACGGCGAACGAAGACATCGGAGAAGTCAAATAGGCTGAGCAATGGTTGGTTAAAAACTACCTTCCAACACTCGAGCTAACAAACCGCTGCTCGGTGCATTCACTTCTACATCATTCAATAGGCTACGTCTTTCTGTGGTGCATTTTCAAATTTACCCCACCCCCTCCGCGAAACTAATTTTGCATTTTTCCCAGGTTCCAGTTTTTTGTTTTTTTCTTCCCCTGCAAGGACAATACAAAAACGAAAAGGCTTGTATTTTTTTAGTTGCTTATAAAATATATGGTAGGGAACTAGGGACACACACCCCCAATAGCCAAATATAAGGATTAAATATAAATCAGTGCATGTATACCTAGCATTTTAGAGCATATTTCTGTGTATAAACAGGTCATCATGAAGCGCGACAAGCCGAAAAATAGAACAGAAGCGAAAAACTACGCTTCAGTTCACTTGTGTCGCACGAGTTTCGCAGCCGGTTCGCGACGCGTTCGCATCTGGTGTAGAGGACGTCGCCCGCAGCCGTTGTAATAACAGTACTTCAACTACGCTTCAGTTACGCGCGTAGTACGCTACGCGTGCGGTGGGTGTCCGGCTTTACACCTCTGATGGATAACACATCAGGGACCAACACTGCCACCTAGAGGCAGCCAGCTTCAAAGAAAATGTAGTATTCCACACTGTTTATAAGGCCATAAGGAGTGTTCTATTGGTGCACCTGCTGGGTTTTAAATGCCTTGATCACCATCCCCGTCAGACAAAACTGATTCCAAGATGTGATCTGGCCTTTTTCTTTGCCACATTGGTGACTGCCCTGAGAAACAAATCACTGAGTCACAGCAAAAATTGACTCATTGCTCCAACCCTCTCACTTTCATGGCCTGACACACTGATTACTCAATTCTACATGCTGGGGAGGGCCGACACTAACGAGTTAAAGACAGACTCTGTCTAACATCAGTTCCCAGGGTAGAATTGATACAAATGTGACTTTGTGTTTTTTATATAAAGTTGCTTGTGTCTACAATTTATTACAAAAATCTGGATACAGAATTTATGCACCTCTTCTCTAATCCCATACACTCACTCACATAGACTATATAGAGCCCAGAGTCTTACCTGAAATTATAGGAGCTAACCGGAAAATGTCAGAGAGACGACTGTTCATTCGCTCATAGGGAGAATCCTCCAGTACGCCATTTCCTGAAAATGGCATTAAAATCTGTAAAAATAAAACTAACAGATACTTGTATAACAATACACTACATGAATACATAATAGAATACATTTCTATAATGAATAAAACTGAAAAAATCACTTGAAAAATATGTATTGAATTAAATATTGATATTTAAGTTTTCATTTATAGGTCAAAACCTTGATACACACTGTGAATTGATTAGTTATTGATATGTAAAAAATGTATTTGCTAATCCATAACCCTTAATTTTTTGTGTCAATTTGTAGTCAGTTCCACTGTACCTCTCTGGCAGCTTTCCCTTGGTGTCTGGGACACTTTTTTTATATTTTCCTCAACAAATTTCAGGTTTTATTTTTTTAATCCTAATAATAACAGTAATACTTACTACTATTACTACTAATAATAATAATAATAATAATAATAATAATAATAGTTTTCGGGAACCACTGGAAAACACCAAAGATTGACCTAGACATTATGGAAGGAATACATTTTCATAAATCTAAAACGGTTGCGTGGCTGTGTTCTGCGTTTTGAAAGAATGTGGCGCGCTCGAGCATTTTAGAATTATTCTGTGTATGCAGCTGTAATTGCATCAGACAGTTGGGTCGTCAGTAGGCTATAGCTAATTAGACATATTGTTTGCCCAAATTGGTACACGTCTTAATTTAAATGTAGGCTATCGGATTTATCATTGGGCCAACCAGCAGTATAACAGTAGCCGGACAAAGCAGATTGATGATGATAAACTGCACTTTACGCACAGACGTGGACGCAAATACTTAATAGTGTCGACTAATTATCAAATAACGCCAAAGGGTCTGCTGCATATAAAGTTTCTTTACGTATTCCAACAGTTCATGTTTTTGTTGCTGAAGTGTACATGACTGCTGTTAAAGTGATTCTTGAGAGGCATAGGCTATGCTATGTTAGGGCAAATCGTAGCGGCATGAAAAAACTAAGCCAGCATTTGCTCTGGATGTGTTGAGTTTGCATAGGCCTACCTAGTAACGTCTGGTATATACTCCAGTAAATGCGCAAGCAGTTCTTTTCTTTCTTCATGCCCCGTTTACATCTGCAGTTATAGAGCGGACTCTGTTTGATGGCTTCCATCGCGCTTCTGCACTCGTCCTGCGCTTCGGGTCCCGCCAACATGGTGAAATTGCTCTCTTTCCCCGCCACGCATTGCCTCATTGTCCGATACTTTGTGCTACAGCCCGTCTCCTTCAGACACTGTTCGCTCGCTTTCACGCAGTCCAGCCGACCCATGCTAGCCAGCACACCCTCCTCGGCAGACAGCAGCACATCTGTGTGGGAATAATAATAGGCTACTAATAATGATACTACACAGTAGAATGTCCAGTGTTAATAAACAGAGCACATATGAGTGTAATAGGAACTATATGCACTCTGTAAGAGTTTATTAAACCCTGAACATTTTACTGTGTACTACTACCACTACTACTAATGACAACAATAATAATCACCACCATCATCGTTATCATCATCACCATCATCATCATACACATTACAAATGAGAAAAAATATATTATAGTGACTCCTCAATGACAGATAGACACTTTTTTAGAGTGCCTCTTTAAACGTGCGAGTGTCCAGAAACTGTTTCCATCTGTTTATGTCAAAGAATCATGCAAAATTGTGCAAAAATAGTTGAACATTATATATTGTCATTCACAGTGTATGACCGCTATATCCGAAACTATGCTATACTACAATGTTAAGTAAGACATTCTGAGTTCAAAAGGGGCTGAAATTATGTTATCAGGAACTTACCCAACACGGACAACATGACGTATAAAGCTGTGATAATCATTGCGTTTTCTGCCCGTGGGAATTGAAAGTGTTGTATAGCAGTTTATTTGAAGACAGGAAGGGATTAGAATTTCAGTTCCACAGATAGATCCACTTTGTCCCACTTCAAATCCATTGAGACTCCGTTTAAAAGCAGGGTGCCCCACATGCATTCGGGAGATTTCAAACAATTAACTGGTTCTTAGATCACCTCGACCAGCCCTGAGCAACTGAGACACCCGAGATCCCGTACAGATCGTAAACGAGCTACTAAATTTACATGAGCTAAAAAAGCCAAATAAACAAAGCAAACGCTCAAGTGGTCTCCGAATTACGACTGTCCAAGATTTCAGACGCGCTCTGAGCATTCACTGACGCAAGCCACTGTAGTGAATTTCAGCTTTAACGCCAACCAAGCGGCAACTGTTGGTGACGCGCCGCATGCTCCTCCAAGAGAACACTGAGATGGCAAAGCGCTCCGTTTTACCCTTTTGATTTCTTACTCAGATACTGTTTTCCCCACAGTCTTCGCTTTAGCTAGCAATGGGTTATAGCCAGTGACCGCAGTCTACTTTCATGCAGAGGATTCTACTTTCAGATAATTCTTCATTTAAAGATCGTGTGTTGAGCGGCTGTGGAAGTTTTCAATTGAACAGCTTTTCAAGTGCTCTAGAAACGTAACGAGGACCAGGTAAATTTAAGAATGCTGTAGTGGGATTTTTACGCCAAGGATTGGCCGAGTCTTGTATTTTACAGGCATCAAAGTTAACATCGTTGAATCTTCAATCGATCTCGTCTGCACAAACTATAGGCTACAGAAATAAAACATTGCACATTTAATTACAATGATCAGCGATCTCATCCAAAATATCTGGAATGCACGGCCAAACACACGCTGCATTTTCTCGCAGCCAACAACGAAACGCAGAACCGCATTTAATGCGCTGCTTCAACCAAACGTAATACTTCATTAATTTTCATTATGGTCATTGGACTGACGTAATGTATACACCGATTTTAGGAACTGTAGGCTACTATAGGGGGTGATCGCCTATTTTGGAGTGAATTATAGGCTAGTTATTTTATTTAAGTTTGCGCCACGACATCAGCTATAGGCTACAGGCTGGATTTCTGATGCAGGTAATATGTGATTTAACCTAAATGAATGTATAAATTCAATGAACGAAGAATTAGCCTCGATATTAGTCTCGTAACTTGAATCTCATAAAAAACACGTTCTCAACGTACAAAAATGCCAAGTTACTCACACATATGTAACCTTTATTTGTATCAGCCATGTGTATTATTTAAATCTTAACAATTGTCATTTTTGTAACTGGTAATACTGAACTATTTACATTGAACTCTTAAGTCTATACATTTCCATTTATGCGTATATTGTATTCAGTCTTCATTAAATATTTAAGTTCCCCCTCTTGTGTTCCCCCTGGGACCTTAATTAGGGAACACATCTTGGTATGGTTAGTTTTGGGAAGGAGGATTGTGCTGGTAACATGCTGATGTGCTACTGCTCCTGCCATGTTGGCTACTTCCATTAAATGTTATACCTAACGATACTCACTGTAGCCCAGTTCATTACACCTTCGCCTCGACCGAGACTTGGAGAACAGCCTCTTCCAAATATTCGGGTTACACATACAAGACATGCACCGTCTATAACTCATTCATTCAGACTGCCAAAATCCAGGCCTGCCATTAAAACTATTGAGTAAAGAAAAGCAATGCTACCCAATATTTTCTCAATTCTTTCAGGTCACTTGGCCCTGTGTGTATAAGCATGCAGTACATGAACAGGCCAAACATATGTGTGGATGGCTTTCTCACAGTCAAGAATGATTGTATAGGCATCTATATGTCCAATTTGTATTGGTATGTATGTATTTCGCTGCCCAACCTTTCTGTTGCGTGAATGATTGTATGTTTCTTGGTATAAATGTCTGTTCGTAAATGTGAATGTAACATGCTGCGAGGGAAATGTCCCCATGGGGATAAAGAAGCTCTCTTTATGTATGTATGTACAATATGTATTTTACATGCAGTATTTATTGTACGTAGCAAATATACAAAAACTTGTACATTTACTCAAATTCAGTTCAGAAGCAAGTATAAACATATGTTTTCTGGAGAAATATGCTTCCTGTAGTTACTCACCAGCAGTTTTCTACATGAATTTCAATGTGTTCCATGAGGCAATTGGAAATATTTGACACTTTGATCTGACACAAAGTTTGCATGACATTGTAAAATGGTAAGATTACAAAACACAGGGCCAAGTGACTTGAAAGAATTGAGGAAATATTGGGTAGCATTGCTTTGGAATACATCTTATTTAATTTCGGTGAGGCAAGATAGCCTATATTGTTTGTAGTACCGTAACTTGGCGTCATTTTGATATCAATACTTTTAATGGCAGGCCTGGATTTTGGCAGTCTGAATGAATGAGTTATAGACGGTGTATATCTTGTATGTGTGAGTAAGTTGGCATTTTTGTACGGTGAAAACATGTTTTTTATGAGATATCATTTCTTTTTGCAAAGCGTTTTATTATGAGAGTGAGAAATGCGAAGAAACGGTTGTGGATTATGGCTATCCTTGTGTGAATTTGTACAGTCTGATGAGCGTGTACCGTTTAGCAGTTTCGATTTGCTATATATGTAAAACAGTGGCTGTGACAAAGGGTGCGGTGCAGGGCCGGTTTTAGCCTGCTGTATTAGGGTGGGCTGGTAGAAATTATAGGTGGGCAACTTGGGCGCAGTTTCGTCACTAGGAATGGTGTCACCCAGTGCGCTCGACGGGGGAACGGGGTGTGGATGCTGTCCAGGAGGGGGGGGGGGGTGCTGGCGGGTGTGGGCGCGTGTTATGCATTAAATTGATATAGCACTTCTCGTCACATTAAAGACCATCTTGCAGGTTAAATTTTTTACGAAATGTATACTTAACCTAAATGACCATCTGAAAAGTTAATGCAGGCTTGAATAATTTTTACTTAATTTTTAAGTCATAAGGGCTTTCAGGGGAACTAGTGGCCTCCTAAAAACCCCTTTTTTTCCTCAACATTGCGTCATATTAGCCCAATGTGCAGTAGTAGTGAGTCTTAGCGGTAGTGATGTAGTGAGTTGGTTTTTTTCAGTAGTTTTATATTGCATTTCACCATGTATCATCATGGTAAATTATTGTGTTTGTGCAGTTTGCACAAACTCCAGCCTGTCAGGGCATCCAGCACACAATTTTCCTAACAGGAAAAGGAACGGTGTTGGCTTTCGTGCCTGGGTGCGTTTTGTGCAGGTGGGAGGGGACTTCACTGCTGCATTTGTTACAAAATACTCCTGCCGGTATTAGACAACCAATACTAGTTTTGTTATAGCCTGATACATGATAGCAAACTTCACAATGTTGTGATGTGAACACAGCGTTAATATCATTAGCTAACGCCCATAGATACGTGTTCATTCTACAGTCAATATCTGTGACTAAATATTGAATAAACATACAACCTTACCAACCGTACATTACGTGCAGAGATGTCGCTTTTGAGACTGAGTGGTCATATATTGTATTGGACACTCCGTTTGTGAAATATACGCGCATTTGTGACGCCTGGGTGCCTTCCAAAATATCTGTGCGTAATACCACACGTGTTGATTACGGCGTTGTACCCCTTTTTAGTATGGTCTGGCTTGATTGACAATTCATTTATTCAGAAGGTGAGAGTATAAGCTTTCTAACGATGTATAACATGTCTATTTTTTCTTTTGGAATAGCGTTTTATAGGTCAGCGTAACCAAATTTTTTCTCATAATCGCATTCACTTACGCACACTCTGTGGTAGCATTAAAAGAGGCTGCACCTAACAAAACGTTGTCAATGATTTTTCGTAATTTTTTCGGAAAATAATATTATTATTGAGGACGTCTGGGCATAGCTAAGCCATTTGTTTGCTGATAGCCTAGCTGACACGTTTTCTGGAGCGAAACAGAAGCGGATAGGACAGTGTCATTGATTTACTGTCTCTGTCTTTATCTACTGAACACAGATAAAATGTTATATTGCTATGTAAATATTACTTCTCAAAATATTTTGGTTATATATGTTATCTTTGAAATTGAGTGTCTTTAAATAGGTTAGTGGTATTATATAATGTAGATATATATATAAGCTAACGCTGGTCACTCACCAAGACACCTGCCCAGTTCTCCACTGGTTCTCAATTTCTCTCCTCTGACCGTTATTCCTTGTAACCCTGGTCTGTGCCTGTTCTCTTGGACGCCTAGCAGGCTCATAATGGTAAGGCTGTGGTCCGTCATATGCGTTTACATAAACATTTACAACTCTTGTGTCAATACTAGAGTTGAGATAGTCACGGTACGGGGGCTAGGACCCAGGCGCAGAGTGGGAAAAAACACGAACTCAAAAAGGGAAAATTAACAAAGACTTTACTTACACGACAGGGGACAAAAAAACAGGAAACCAAAAGGCCACGCAGGGCACTTCCAAAAAACACAAAACAGAAAACTCAAAATTCAAAACACACACAGAGCAGAACACAGATAGGACAGAAACCAGGCAGGAACTAACAGGCAGAAACACACAGGCGGAAACACAGTCACACACACAAGCAGGTCAAAACACAGGCAGGCAGATACATGTAAGTCCGAAACAAACACTAGAAGGAAACAAACACAAGGAACCAGCACCCGAGTCAAGGGGACAAAGAACTTAAATAGACAGGGGGTAACAAGACACAGGTGAACTCAAAAAACAATCAAACCAGAAAATGAGGGGATAACAAGACACAGGTGGGAACAATGATAGAATAACGAGACAACAATAATACAATTAACAGGGGGGAGCAGGACACAAAACAGAAGTGCCGCCATCTGGCGGCCCAACAAGGGAAACACAGACAGGAAAACACAGAACCATGACAGAGATCCCTTCTTCTTGTTGTTCAACTTGACCGCTCTCCCTTCTGTTACGTCACTTCCGGGTTGGCGTTTTTCAGATGCCGGAGTAAAATTCTCCCCCAAAAAAAATGACTCCAGAAGTCACTAGTGTGTATATATAAGTATATTTTTATGAACATCTAGTTCCTACATCATTTTCCTACACATTGATTCACTGGGGGTCTCCAACCTGCAATATGCTCTTTAACACCGCTAATTAAATCAACTGGCAGTACACTGCATCAGAGAAACTAGCTATTTCAACCCGTGGCTGCCCACCCAATCAGAAGTTAGAAGCGGTACTGGTATTTTCTGTGCTATTTTTCCATTGGCTGTACAAAATTTTTTTTTTTTACTTTTTTTTTCTTAACTTTTGATTGGGTGGGCAAGACGCCTGTTTGGGTGGGCTGAGCCCACCCCTGCCCATAGCTACCGCCGGCCGTGGTGCGGTGGCGTTAAGTGTAAACGCATCAGAAATGCAGGTGAAATATGGCCAGTGTATGTACTCACGGATTTGACGGCCATCCAACGAGCCTCGATTGACAAAAGAATCAGCAAGCCCGTAGAATTAGAGCTGCCTAGGTCGCAACTTGTGTACCCTTCTGTCCTGCTCCGTTGTCTGTTATTTCGTGGAGATGCACTTTTAGTGTTTGTAAGGTTTATAAGGCATTTTGATAGGCTTATCTGCAGGTAGGAATCCTCTTCACTATTTTGCTAAGCTAGAACCGGAAAACTTGATAGTGGAGAATAGGAGCAGCCGCATATGTCCCAGCAGGCTTTGCATATGAGAAAATAACAACCGTGTGAGAGAAATTAGGAGAAATGATGAAGGCATGTAGGTTAAGGTTGACATGATCACAGACTATAGTGCGAAGTAAAGGAAGTGACCATGAGCAAGCTTAGTTTCCTTATCGAACGGTATATAACAGTTGGTATAAAGCGTCAGTAGTTAAAGTGGAGGGTTAAGTGACCTTAAGTGAAATATATTGCATTAGTGTGCTTTTGTCATGTTCAGTACTAGTAATTATGAGTGAGTCATGATTTTAAATGTAATGTTTTACTGGGGAGTTGCAGAAGGTACATACGTAGTAATTGTTTGTATGTGGCTAGATAGAGAACAGGACGAGGTAACATGAATGCAGAAAAACGTGGCGTTTGCTGATAAGAAGGTTTTGTACGGTAGCCAAGTGAAGAAATATAGTTAGTAGAAATGGCACAGTGGTGAACTGGTGTAACTTTTTAATAAAAGGAATACATTTGGCGTCATGAAATGCATATGGGTGGCCGTGAGTGAGTTTTGGTAAAGCAAATATAAGCGTAATAAAACGTTAGTGTAAAAGAGGAAATTATCTGCCTGAGGGCGAGGCGGGATTCAATCCATCAACCGGAGGTTTACCAGTCTGTGACTTTGTTAGTGCACCACCATGACATAGCTATGCAATGCGTGAAATATCGTTAGCAAACCTGTCCGTGGTTTTAAAGAAGAACACAGGCCAGTAAGCACAGAAGAGCTCCCGTTGAATCCATATGACTTTGCAATATTGTAGCCGGTTAATAACTGAACGTGCAGACGGTACGTCATAATGCAGTGTATATGTTCGGTGAACGGTGGGTAGATATGGTGCAAAAGCAATAATTGAGAAGTAGTAGACAATTATTAGTGATGGTAAAAGCAGGTTAAAGAAAGAAAGGGCTTGAACCTAGGACCCCATGTCCCTGAGACTGCAACCTTGCGCACTAGGCCACAGCAGACTAGTTGTTTCAACTGGAAATGTTTCAGAGTAAAAAGGTATGGGTATTTTGCGTGTGTATGCGAGTTTTTGATTGTGTCGTGTAGGTGAAGATTTGGCTGGTGTCGGTAAAATGTCCAATGGGGAGACATTTTGTTTGTGGTATAGGCGACAAGAAAAATAAGAAGAAGAAGGAGAAGAAGAAGAAGGAGAAGGAGAAAACACAAAATCCCCTTAGTTTGGGGCTATATTGTGTGGACATCTGAAGTTGTTTATGAAATATGTCTGTTGAAATGGGGTCAGAATGTACAGAATTTATTGTTTTTAAGGGCTGAGTGTCTGTGGCTGTTGTGGTTATTTCTGTGGGGAACCCTGAAAAGTGCCAAACTCTCGGTGCTGTATAGGTATGGGGCATGCCCTCGCCAAGGCATAACTTGGTGGGATGGCATACCTGCCATCCCTATTACATAAATAACAAACACGATTTCATGTCTCGAAAATATAGAACAGTACCTACTGATTGCACTTAATTATGCGGAAACATGGTGCGAATAATAGGAAGATACATGCCAACATCATAAATTGAAATAACATATGAAATGATTACTTATTGTTTATATTTATGAAATAAGAAATAAGCATGGTATGTGAGTATGTGAGTATTTATGAAATAAGAAATAAGCATGGTATGTGAGTTCACTCCAAAGCGTAAAACCAGATGATCAATATTACACAAAGACATGGCAACAAAGTTTTTTAAGGCAATCAGAGGATCATTTCCCCAGGATGATCATACGCACGAAATGTTGATTCAGATATGCGGCCTGTTAGTGCCACCTGTTGCTTACTATATGAATTACATCCTAATTTCTGTCGGTGAAGAGAAAGCGTATTTATTTATTAGTAGCCAGTCCTACTAATTTCATGAATTGATGGGGGCTATATGAAGTACTTTTTTGGCGACATTCTCAGATCGGAGGTAAAAATTCAACAGTTCAGATCAGCTGCAAAACAACCAAGATGGACAGAGACGGATTTATTCAGCCAATTAGGCCTAAATGGGAGGTGGGGATACATCGCAGAACATTTCAATTAGTTACATGGCCACAGTGAGTTCGGTTTATCCAAAAACCATGTAGGCTATACTAGTCTTCATTTGGCACCGATAACTCCTAAAGTAAACTGCCATACAAGAGAATCACTTCATATACAAAACCAGCAAATGTAGCCATTAGGTAATTATTTAGGCCACATTGCGTTAAATTAGTTTTGAATTTTTATAATTTAATTCAAAACATATTTTATTTTGATGCAACATATAGCTATTCTTTTAATGCAGTTTATTTAAATAATTTTCGGTATTCTTTTTTATATTTCCATACTACCAGGGACTACAAGCACTATCAAGCCATTGCTTGATATAGCCTATTTAATGTAATTATATATTTGATGTAGCCTGAGTGTTTCCCATTAATTACCTAGACTGTGGCGGCCTGCCATAGTCTAATTTGTCCCGCCACAGTTTCATAATGAACCGAGAATATTTTTACACCTTTTTGCATTTGTGATGCATGGGTCCCTTCCAAAATAGCTGTGCGTAATACAACACCTGTTGTTTACGGCATTTTAGCACAGTCTGGCTTGATAGACAATTAATTTATTCAGTAGGTGAGAGTATAAGGTTTCTAACGATGCATAACATGTCTAATTTTGCTTTTGGCTTAGCGTTTTTTAGGTCAGCGTAACCGAAATTTTTTCTTACCTTACTACTCTGTGGTAGCAGTAAAAGACGCTGCACCTAACGAAACGTGGTCAACGATTTTTCGTAATTTCTTGGAAAATGCTATTATTATTATTGAGGACTTCTGTGCATAGCTAAGCTATATGTTTGCTGATAGACCTCATTTTCTGGAGCAAAACAGAAGCGAATAGAACAGTATCATTGCTTTACTGTCTCTGTCTCCATCTACTGAACATAGAACATCATTGCTATGTAAGAATATTTCGGTTATATGCTGAAAATATTTCGGTTATATACGTTATTTTTTTCAATTGAGTGTCTTTAAATAGGTTAGTGGTATTATATAATGTGGATATTTCACACTGTAATGTAAGCGTTAGTTAGTAGTGTAATAGTTTTTGTGAAGCAAGCAACAATGATGACGTGAGAGTTGGAACATTGCCAAAACCTGGTGGAAGGTTGAAAATTGTTTTCATATTGTCCCATCCCCATACAAGAAAACATACGAGAGTACAGAGTATAGAAATACATACAAGAGTTAATTATTACACATTTAGGTACTGTACCGCTTTGTGTGACAACATTTTTGCATTATTTTTTATCTGTTTCATCTCAAACCTTCATAAGGGGCTCCTTCATATTCTGTATAATAGACAAAAAACATTTTATTAATTTTTGGAGAGGTACAGTACAAATGTCAGCTACAAAAGGCAATGAGAGTTGATGAATACCGTGTCCTCTACCTATGAGATACATCATAAATCTGTATTAAAGGCCCCCACGCATGAAATATGGACTTTTGTGTTTATGTGTTGACCAATGTGTTTATGATTAAATTGTTTACTAGAGCACATAGATCTAGCCTCTTAATTTTGCTCTCAAAGTGCACCAGATTGATGCATTTAACTTTAAAATGTACAAAATTTTATTCCGGGGGAGCATGCCCCCGGACCCCCCTACAGGGTCCGAGGTCCACCCACCATCTCACAAAATCCTGTGGGAAACACTGAGCCTATATGATGTATTTTCCTTTTACAACGTTATTGATGAATAGGCTACTCACAAAGAGAGAACAATCAAAATGTAACCGTTTATTTATTAATAGCGTATAAACAGTCCCGTCAGTATTCTGGTATTCAGTACACCAGATGGTATTTTTAATGAGCATAGCAGGTGATAATTTATGCCAGAAGGTATTATTAAGGTGCTATTTAACAGGAAGCCTTTGGAACGAATGGGCTCTTTTAGAATCTTATTGTAGGTACAGTGCCCTGACTGTTAGAGTTTTGCAAATATTAATCCAAGCTTCTTGCATGCTGTTCGTGCAGCAGAATGCTCGCGACGGCGGCGCGAGCTGTAGCCTGTGTGTCACTAGAAAACGATTTTCCCCATCAGAGTAGTAGTAGCTGGTTCACCACCAGTCCTATAAAAAGTAATCGGTAACTACCAACTCATCGGAATCATCAGCAACCAGAGGGTTTCTTCACCTGATAATATGAGTCTCGATGCGCTGTTTAATCAAATTCTACTCACAGAACAAAAAGTTTCAGAGCAAACAAAGCTGTTGCAGGACGGTAGGTGACCAACGTTGTTCGTCAGCAAGTTGCCGAGATGGCTAAGTTAACCGCTGTTTCTACATAGGCTAACTCACATAGTTTATGTTTACATATTTAACATTCTACATTCACAGAAATATACCAACAATACACCTGTAGAACAGTACTGGCTGTTATTTCTGGGTGGCTAACCGGATAAAACTGACGATAGGCCTAAGCCAGGGCAGAAACATTCGAAGAACGCCATCATGCTAAGCACAACTATGCATTTGCCGTCCTGGTTTTAAATTGTGAAACATGCTTCTTCTTTTTTTCAGTGAAGGCAGCAATCAGCAAATACCAAGGAAAGATAAAAACAACAACAGAAGAGTTAAACTATGCTAAGAATCAACTAGAGGAAAAGGTTTGAAAATACTGCACCATTCGACAAACACTGTAACTTGCTCAAAGAAAGAGAAAAAACCTGCTCAGCTAAACTGATTTAAGAATATGTCCCAGGAGTGGTGAGTAGTTAAGCCATCCCTGAAGTGTTATATATTACTGTTATACACAGGGGCAATATGCAGTTGGTTTATATTAGGATGGCAGGCGTACTGTTGTTCACCAAGATACCGCTTGTTAAGCCGTGACGTATCGACCTTCCGATAATACTGTTTCCAGGTCCAAGCCTCTGCTGCGTTGGCTGAGGCTCTTTCCAACGTGTCGCAGTGCTGTGTCCCTTGTTTGAATAGATCTGCGTCCAAAAAAACGATTAACTTGTCATTCTACCGCTTTCCTTACAAGAAAGAGAAGAGGAAATGGCTGCAGTTGATAATTAAGTTACAATTCTTAAACGAATGAAGAAAAACAAAGTTTGGCGCCAGTGGGTGCTAACGTTAGGTAGCTGTTTACATCCAGTTCTTACCTGTCCTTATCAGTTCTCATTATGCATTAGTGCACAATCTGTCTACATTACAGTTTATCATTACTGTACACCTGCTACCATATATTCTTAACCCTGTATGTAAGGAATAAACCACGACGGGCTGTCCCATTATTGGAAAATAATGGTAGTTCTATTATTTGCACCGTTGTTAAGCAAAAACCTCGTTTTTTCTATGAAATCAACGATTCTATCAAGAAAAAATAGTTCCTTCTTGTTTTATACCATACAATTAGCACCAATTTTGGTCATTTTTGCCATTACATTATTTAAGAAAACAACATGAAACCATAACTCAATTAAATTAATCTCCCTAGCTCTGTCTTGCTTTTTTTAAAATGTTGCGGTCTAGTAGTGTAGACATTGCGTTTTTCCAAGACACTCTGAAACTGGGTTTGCAGTTAGCTTTATGATAGGTTCGCCGTCACTTGTCACCTAGCCAATATTAAAATTCTGGGTTTTAGGAATGATCTCGCAGCATGCTTGTTATGCCGGCTAGCTAGCTAGCTAACTATTGAATTGTATTCAAATCAGCGGTTACTACAAACGGAATCGTTCACAGAGATACGGATGAAAATGCCTATTCTACTGTCCAAATAAGGGACAAATACAAAGTCAATAATTTTTTCTCACAAGAACAAATAGTCACAATATGTGTATTTTATTCGTCTTGTGGCTGTCCATGGGTCGATTTCATGATTTATTGTGTCATTTGGGCACTGTTATAACATTTGACATAACTTTATGACAATCAACTGAAACCCCGAAATGGTCAGAAATCGCGTTTTGACATAGAACCTTGTTTATCTGAAAATGTCTCAAACCGAAAGAACTGGAGAGAAGAATCCTTAGAATAGTGGTTAGTACAGTTGAACGCAGCACACAACATTTTTGGACCTTGGACTTTTAAATAGTGAGATCGTATGTAGCTAGCTAATCGGAATAAAACGACACAGCATCACACCTGCCGCTGAAGCACTCTGCCTGCCTGCGAGGATGGGGAAATCCTTATGGTCATACGGTAGTAAGACAAGCCACGTTGCACGCACTGAAATTAACCCAGATTTGGGAATTTTGGAATTATTTTAAAAAATCAGACCCAGGGGAGACATTACAAGGGATGGGATTAACTAGTTCATCATTTCTTGTGTAAAAAATGTATTGACTTTATATTCTCTCTGAAAAAATTGGCCTCTTTTCAGGCTTTCCCCATTGACTTAACATTGGGTGGGCGGGGTTTCAAGTTCTTTTTGCAACCAGGCCTTGCAGTTCACGCAGTAGCCACTGGGGTAAAAGGCTTCACTCATAGAGGCGAGTTGTTGCCCCTTGGCCTTGACATTGCGGCTCCGACTCATCGTCCACGGTCCACCTGTGCGAAGTCAGAAAATGCAGGCATCCCGTTTCGTAGTGATTTCATTATGGCATGTGCTATTTACAGCTGCATTAGACGACCATAAAATAATCCTCCTCTGAAGTTTTTTCGGTAGCCAAGTCATTTTTACTATTTCCTTTAGCCTACTTAACCAAATAATTAGTTGGCAGAAAGCGTAATCAGCTTATTTGCTATATTTGGTAGTCTATGCTAAAACAGTTCGCAACTTCGGCTACCAAGCCATTTGACTAGCTAGCTAACGCTAACCGGCAAATATTCAATCTGTCAGTCGTGTACATTCCGTAAATGTCTACCTGGGCCATGCTTCACGGATGTGACAGAGCTACTATAATCCCGATTTTGGGATAAACACTGCAAAATTTTCAGTTTCACGAAGCGAATTAAGAGTCTTAAGGTTTATATGCTGGATAACATAGGCTACAACACACAATGAAATCACACACACAGAATTTAACAAAATTAACCATCATTGTAAGACTGGCATTTAGAAAGGAGCATGTTTTTAGCATTTAAGAGACCGACAAGAGTATTTAAGCCAGTGGTTCTCAGAATTGGTCCTGGGGGCTCCTTATATTGGTATATTGGCTTTTCTCCATTGGTTTTGATGATCTACAAGAAAAAAAAAATTATAAATTCAATGTACATTATTTTTGTCTTGCATCAGGTGGAAAACTTGCTCTACAAAGTGCGTAGTCATATTTACACGCCTGCAGATCAGTTATTAAAATACTTGGTAGATTTGTTAATCACCGCTGACAGTGTTAATAATTTATTCGTTTAAAAGTGACTTGCGACCGATCGGTCAGCTAGCGTCACCCAGCAAGTGAACACCACAAACGGCGATGGAGTAGCAGTTACTGGCTCATTAACTGACTGGCGAAAACCTACGGTGATAACTTGCTCGGTTAACAGCAGGTCTACCAGACAGTTAGTTATATGAAAATTAGCATAGTCAAAAATCACCAGTATATATAGGCCTACACATCTCTGATTGATTGACCATCAGTGTAGTCGATGTTCTTCCTCTGTGGTTCATATTGCTAATGCGTGAGCTAATAGCCTACCGAGCTCACTGGCAAGCTATTGTAGCGGTTTCGCAAGGAAGCAGAGACGGAGATGGGCTTGGCTGCTTTCGAATCGCTCCCGGGGAGCTTCGCTTTATTTGTGACATCTCTTCCAAACAGCAGTTCGTAGACTGACCATAATAGCTGGGCGAAGCCTGATTTTATCAAAACCCTGGGTCGCCGTGATTGGCTACCAAGGCACAGTAGACAAACCAATCACGCAGCCTTAACGTCACACCGCACAAAGGTCGGATAAGGTTGATGGGCTTAACAAGTGGATACGCCAAACATCTTGAAACATAGAAGGAAATAATGGTGAAAATCTTTTGAAATGCTTACATGTAGTGATTTATAACTCCGATGGTGAGCTTTGTCATCACGCACAAGTATAAAGCATGTTTGTCCGAGAGTCACAAACCATGTGTCCATCCATTTAATTCCTGCTGCACGCAGCAGTGCAGTTGTGAAGCTGATGAAGTGTTGACACTGATAGTACAGGCGCTGTTAAGTGGTGATTTGTATCACTGCATATAAGAAGGGCCTTCATTTGAAACCAAGTGGGCCAATTATAAGCGCAATGGCAAAATCAATTGTAAATTTCCGATGGATTGCATTAGTCTCAGAAGGCCCATTTACACTGTGCGTAAATCACAGGAGGAAGTTGTGCACATCCATCTTCTACAATTCTGCTCCAATATGTTTCATATTACTACATAAAGCAATGAATGATCAGTGACAGGAAAACTGGTGTAAAATGAACGTATTGCAATAAACGTCACTTAACTGTCAACTGGATCCATATGTGTTTAAGTAAGTTGTTGAAATATCATCTCAGGAATGTATCTTGACTGGCGCCAAGAAATCAATGAGAGGAATCAAACCGTATGGACTGAATCATTGACATATTGTTCTTTCAAGCACAATCAGCTACAAGCTATCTTTCTGTTCTACATTTTATTTTTAAAGATTTAACCAGTAGGTATTAGATTGGTCTAAGATCTTTATACAAATTTTTTTAGTTTAGATGAGTATGAAATTTAAAATGTTTCTGGCATTCTAGCTTCATTACTGAAATGGTGTTAAGAGCTAGTAGCAGTCTTACATACGTGTCTTAAATGTCAACGCAGACATGCAAGTTAATTAGAGGAACTATCAAACAAATTCTCTATTTTCTATTACTATTGTTTTTTCTATTGTGCTCAGTTATACATACAAAACACATTGATTGATACTTTTAGGGTAATTATTAAACACACAGCTGAGGCTTAGATGGTAATACTGCTTTCTAAGAAGGTTATTCTCATTTAACTGGCCACACTCATACTTGTACACACACTCTCACATACAGGCACATTCAGGCTCATACATACACGCACACAAACGCATACACATTCATACATGAAAACAAACAAACATTGGGCTCACATACATGCACTCACACGTGCACTCATGCATACATATGCATTTATCCTTTTAACGCATTCTCTCTGCCAATTTTATGCTTAGATTGAAAAATCGGCTTATTCTGGTGTTCGTTCAAAGGTCTCATTACTGTGTCTTTTTACAGGAAGCATTTTGCAAAGAAGTCTGTGGGGCAGATATTAAAGCAGGTGCTTTGTGTGTTGCATGTAATTAGATGTGAGATAAGAGTTTGCTTTTCATGGCTGAGAGACTGTTTTAGAGAGGAAGGAGGGGGAAAGAGGCTGCAGCATTTTTTTTACACCTGTGAGTCAGGAATCACTGTACTGCAATCAAATCATTTTCACATTTGGCCGCAAAAATCCCCCCCCCCCCCCCCAGTTTTCGGCTTAACTTAATTTCTCTTCAAATTCTGTTTTGTTTTTGTGCGTGTTTGTGTGTGTGTTGTGTGTGTGTGCTTCTGCAGTGCAAGGTACTGACAGAGTATGGGCTGCAGATGGAGCTGTTGAAGAAGTGCAGTGACAGTAGGGAGAAACAGAGGGAAGACCTTCTCACTCAACAGAGCCAACTGCAAGAAACCTCTGTATATATAACGGCCTTATATACCCAAACACCCACACACACACACACCCACACATGCACAAATAACAACTGAGATCAGCTGTGGTTTGAAAGTCCATTAGCAGTGAAAGTATTTTATCTTACAAAAAAAAAGATATTGTTAATGGTCATCTTGTTAGAGGAGCAGTTGCACTGCAGTAAATTTATTTTCTTGCCAAGGGAAATGGGAAAAGATATTACAGTAAATACAAAGTAAGAAGCATAAAATCCACTGCCCTGAGTATTCGCTGTCACTGTCCTGGGGGCTCTGGCAGGAGGAGACTCAGCGGAGGGCAGCAGAGGAGAGAGACAGATTCATGGAGGAGATTGTGAGCTTCAACACTGAGTTCAACCTGTTGGTAGATAGACGGACGGTGGAGGAGAACCGGGCCAGGGCAGAGATCGAGGCCATGCAGAAGGAGGAGGATTCACTCAATGAAGGTGTGTTTCCTGTAGCCTAAAGAGGGGCGTACTGAATGATCTCTGTTAACAGAGCATCTGCTGTACTGTATAGATCAATTGCGCAATAATCTAAAAGTTAGCAATGGTGCAAAAACAGAAGAGCAAGACACGTGGAAGCAATGTCAGGGAGAAAGACAAGTTTTCTAAACAGCAGCTAGAGCTCTTGGTGAAATGGGCCAATGCTAACTTGTTGAGGGAGTCTAAATTTGAGACATACAAACTCAGATATGGAATTCATTCATACGTAATGTCAGTACTGTAGGTGTTTTTGACTCAAAGGAGCAGATGTAAAAAAAAAATGTAATGATCTTAAAAGAAGGACCAACGAAAAAAGTATTTAACTCAGACATCAGGTGCAGGGATCCTACAGTTGATCAGATTCAGTGGAACGTAGTGTAATCTATGATCATCAAAGTGTGACACTGCTGTGTTGCTAACTCAATTGGCTAACTCAATTACACCATTTTACAAACATAGTTACATTTAGTTTATTGTATGCATTGTGTCACATAGCCTATGCCTAATAATATCATTTGCAGTGACACAAAGCAGCAATTTGATTTATCACTTTGGAAAATTCCATTGCCAGTGGTTTTCAGGCAACGTTTAAGGGAGCTGTCCAATGGTTTGAAACTGACTGCTATTCATATTGTACTACTGTGTCGGCTCCTGCCCACGATTGTAAAACTCCAAAAAACAGGTCTTGGAGCCAGGATATCTCTGAATGCGGAAATAAAATTTAAAGGCTGCTTTCACTCGCACCAGTTCAGCAAGTGCTGATTCAGTAACATTCATTGGAAAATTGCCTGTCATTCTGCAAGGGCTTAATAGTAGTTGCTCTGGCTATTTGTCTCCATACAATTAAATTGCCTACTTAAATTATAGCCGAATACAAACTACAGATGGCGGGTTCAATGTCATCTTCGTCTTCAATTCTGGTATTGAGTCTGTACGGACATGTCTCTTTTAACCAAAGAAAAAACATTTGTGCCCTGGAATTGATTACAACTCTTGCAATAGTGCTAAGCTTTTGGCCAGTTGACCTTTGTCAGAAAATGTTCTTGCTGAAAGCTAAGCACTATTGAAAGAGGCTAGCGCTCTATCTCAGTGTGCCAAAGTTTTACTTTATTTTTATATTGTTTCTTCTTTATTGAACTTGAGTGTATTTTACTGTTGTACTGTTATTCTTAAGAACCACATATTCTATTGGACCTCATGTCCACTGCAATGGATATTCAATCAAAAACTATTTTTGAACATATTTTCACAGCGACGTGTTTTTTCATCCAAAAACTAAAATACATTAAAAATGTTCTCTGCCGGGTCTCAGGAGGGTATACCGTCTCTCTTAACCAAAAAAAGGATACTCTTGGATAGAAGATCTGCATTCTTGCACGCCTAACATGTTAGGTTAGTGTGTTCTTGTAACTATGATGGCTGCCATCGTCATTAATAAGTTCACATATTGCCTGGCTTTTACATAGATTGGTCATCATAAAAAATCCATGTGTATTAACAGTGGTGATTTGCGATCAACTGTGTGAATTGAACACACCTTGTATTGAGCTCCATTTGCAATGTTGTTATTTTTACACTGATGTTTTTATGTAGATACTAAAATTTTAATATGCAGCAACTATTTCTCTGGTAATGCAATTGGTGGCATTTTAAAACCAGTGTTTTTATGATACTTGTGACATTTTAATGGGCATCACTGTGCTTTCGAGTTTTTGTCTGTGGCTGATGAATGCCCACTGCTATGATAATAGTACAATATTATCTGACTGAAAAATGTCCACTGCTGTCCAACAGAGATGGAGCACATGGCACAGGGCAATGCAGGAATTCTGTCCTTGCAGGCAGAGAGGATGGCCCTGCAGAGGGAGCTCTCTGAGTTCGAGAGACGTGTCGAAGGTCAGAGGTCACGGAGAGCCGTCATGTGCCATAGTCATGGACCAATCAAAAAGCTTTTCTCAGAATGTCCAAGCACTGGGCTGCAGCACAGTATTGCCCCTCATGGTTTAGAGTCTGGTCCGTGCTCGCACCGGCTGTGGCCACCAGCTCTACAGAGTGGTGCACATTTGCTTTAGCATGAACTAGAGAGGGAAGGAATTTGGTGAGCAGGTAATTCCCTGTCTCATCACAAAAGTGACTCTCCTATGGCCAGATGGGATGTCTATGTACCTCTGACTATACATTGAAACTGTTGAGAAGCAATGACTGACAACATTTTAGAGGAGAGTGAGTGCTTTCTGCTTCATTCAATAGAATGATTGGGAATCAAATTCAATATAATTTGGAGAACAAAACAATGTAGGCCTATGTATTTCATATCATGCACCCCTCAACAAAACACTAGGAGTGCATGATATGAAAATTCTTCACTCTTCTGGAAAGGCTTTGTACTAAATGTTGGAGCATTGCAGCAGGGATTTGCTTCCATTCAGCCAGAAGAGCATAAATGAGGTTCGGCAGTGATTTTGCAATTAGACCTGGCTTGCAGTTGGTTTTCCAATTGATGCCAAGGGTGTTGGATGGGGTTGAGGTCAGGGCTCTGTGCAGGCCAGTCAAGGTCTTCCACACCGTTCTCGACAAAACCATTTCTATATGGACCTTGCTGTGTGCCCAGGGGCATTGTCATGCCGAAACAGGAAAGGACCTTCCCCAAGGTGTTGGGGAAGCACAATATCATCTAGAATGTGATTATATGCTGTAACATTAAGATTTGCCTTCACTGGAACTAAGGTGCCTAGCCCAAACCACGAAAAACAGCCCCAGGCCAATGTGTGTCCAGATACTTTGGTCATATGGTGTTTTTGCATTATATGAGCCCTTGACCATAATCTTAGTTTAGTGATTGATCCCAATAAATTTGTATTAAGATATTAATTGTAATTAATTACATTAACTGTATAGATGCAAACCCCAATAAGTCTGTGCATCCCTACAAAATACTTATTGTTTCAATGAGCTGGTTACAGATAACCCATATTACCTTAATTGCATGGGCCAGTGAATCTTCACTTTCCGAGGGTTAGTACAGATGGAGTATCACAATGCTCTACTCTTGTCTGTGCCATAAATACCTTGGAAATACTACTGTGACTTACTGTATGTGTATTATTCAATATTACTTCAAATTGAAACATTAACCATATTTCATATTAAAATAATGTGACACGGGCACAATAAATAATGTTTTTATTGAATTGATTTTTGATGTAGTTCTGAGTGTAGTGTCTCAGATTTGTCTGTGAGTCTGCGGCCATTGGAATGTTAGATGCAAATTCCCTGTGTGTGTGTGTGTGTGTGCAGACGTGGACACACAGCTTGGGGAAGCGGAGGCAGTCACAAACTGTCTGAAAGCAGAGAGAGCAACAGTCAGTCAGAGGCCATCAACCGACAGTGCGTTTCTTAGGTGAGCCACAGCAGAGTCTCCCTGGTGATACTGTATCTTATCAGTAGGGCACCAATTTATCCTGGGCTTTTTCTCACATGAAATTCGATCATCCCACTGCCAGAGGGCGATAGGGCCTTTTTGCTAGTCAGTTAGCACATTGCCCCTACACCAGTAATCTACATCAATTGCCACTAATTAATCACGCGCAATGACACACATAGTGCAGTGCATAGACATGCATTTTCAGTGTTGGGTGGTAAAATATTTCGTTTTTTTCCCCAAGCACTTGGAAGTATAAGAAGTGGAATTAGATTACCTGCACAAAAATTTACATAGCACTAATTATAAGAATGAAATAGTTTTCAGTGGTGTAGGATTATAAAAATGAAAGGCAAAAATAGATTACCTCAAATGACTCAATTAAATTTCATCATGGTCAGTCGGTTTTCAGTAACTGTCATTCTGTGGCGGTTTTTTTGTGTGAAATTGTCCATAGGAAGAAATGCATCTTCCTGCTTCCTGAAATAACAGAGTTGACTGGGATGGACAAAGTACCCCTTTGCCTTCTGAGAAATATTTGGAACAATTTTGTCACCTCTGTCCCAAAACAGTATAGAGTATCAGTGCAGTGCTGTCAACATGTGACTTGGATTTTCTGAGACATGCAATAATTACATTATGGAAATCAACCTCAGTTCACTAGGCAATGTTTGATCCTATCTGTGAATGAGCTTTTATCAATGCAAGATTAACGGATGTAATTTAACTTTCCTTAAAGAAAAACGTTCAAAACATCATTGTCTGTTGACTTGTCTGTGACCATTGCCATGTGGTCAGCTGACTTGACTGGCTCCTTTATCTTTTATTTAGATCTTTTCTTTAGTCATCAGCAGGCACACATACAGTACTTTTGCCAAAGGGAATGGCTCTGCCGTACCTATTTGAAAATGCGCAAAATTAAGAACCTTCAACTTTTCATGAGGAACGTTCCTGCTTTAATTGGCAAAAAAAAATGTTCTCTCACTCTCCACCTCAGTGTGGTGGGCGTTCAGGTAGGTGCTACACTTTGGTGGTGGTTGAGACAAGTTTCCCCCTCATGACTGTGAAGCCCTTTGAGAAAAGCACAGTATAAATGCAATGAATAGCAGTAATAATAATAATAGTGGTGTATAGCAGTAGTCCTGTGGTTTGTAGCAGTAGCCCTGTGGTGTGTATCAGCGACTCAGTGGTGTGTAGCAGTAGCCCTGTGGTGTGTAGCAGTGACTTAGTGGTGTGTAGCAGTAGCCCTGTGGTGTGTAGCAGTGACTCAGCAGTGTGTAGCGGTAGCCCTGTGGTGTATAGCAGTGACTCGGTGGTGTGTAGCAGTAGCCCTGTGGTGTGTAGCAGTGACTCTGGTGTGTAGCAGTGACTCAGTGGTGTGTAGCAGTAGCCCTGTGGTGTGTAGCAGTGACACCGTGGTGTGTAGCGGTAGCCATGTGGTGTGTATCAGTGGTTGTAGTAGTAACTCAGTGGTCTGTTTCGGTAGCCAAGGGCCCTGTTCCACATATGTTGCCAAAATGATTCAGGATAATTTGATGCTTATCTTATCAAATTATGGAATTAATTAAATTTGGGCTTTCTCTGTTTCACAAACGTGAAGTACGATTTGGTGAGTTATTCTAGGTTTGAATAATCTCGGATAACTGCACTCACCCACTCTGCTATAAAGGAGAGAGGATTCACTCACCAAAACAGGATCATGCTCCTTATGTAGACACAAAGGGAGGTGGTGTTGCCCTTTGTGGGATCACATAAAAATGGTGCAATATTTCTCATAAGGTAACCTATGTTGTTTTTTTTATTTTGTTTTGGGGTTGTAGATGTCGAAATCATGGACTTGAGGGGGCATATTCTTTCTGCTCTAAAGATTCATCAAGAGAAAGTAATCCTAACTAGCAAATCAAACATAGCCAGAGCGGCCAAAACAAGAGAGGAAGACTGGCAGATAATTGCAGATACATTAAATAGGCCTACAGCTGAGGCCAAACTTTACATACAACTAGGCTAACGATATTCAAGCTCAGTTTTTCACAACTCTGCACATTTCATGTTATCATACATTTCTTTTGGTAAGTCAATTAGAGCATCTACTTTGTTCACAGCAGTGGTCATTTCAAAACAATCGATTAGAGACAGATTTATTTTGGCTTTAATTCACTATATCAGAATTCCAGTGTGTCAAAATTTTAAATACACTTAGTTGACTGTCTCTTTAAACAATGACTTTTCAGAAGCTTCTGATTGACCAATTGTCACAATTAGGAGTTAATTGGGAGTTAATTGGCACCTGTGGCTGTATTTAAGGGCCCACCTTTAGAGCCACTGCCTTTTTGCCTTGATACCATGGGAAAATCCAAGCAACTGAGCCAAGACCTCAGAAAAAGAATTGTGGACCTCCACAAGTCCGGTTCTTCCTCAGGAGCAATTTCCAAACAACTGAAGGTACCACGAGCATCTGTACAAACAATAGCATGCAAATATAAAAATCTTGGGAACACACAGACCCTGCATCATTTAGGAAGGAGGCTCAAATTACCTCCCAGGGCTGAACAAACTTTGGTCTGAAAGGTTCAACTGAACCCCAAGACAACAACAAAGGAACTGGTGAAGGAGTTGGAGGCATCAGGAACCAAAGTATCTACATCCATCATTAAGAGAATCCTACATCTCCATCGCCTGAAAGGCTGTCGCGCAAGGAAGAAGCCGCTACTCCAAGCCAAAATGAATTTTGCAGGTGAACACCAGGACCTAGCATTCTGGAGGACTGTTCTCTGGTCATGATCAGCTCTATATATGGAAGAAAAAGGGTGAGGCTTTTAATCAGAAGTACACCATTCCAACTGTGAAGCATGGGGGTGGCAGCATCATGTTGTGGGGGTGTTTAGCTGGAAAAGGGACCGGTGCACTTCTGAAAATAGATGGCATCATCTGAAAGGAGGATTATCTACAAATACTGAAGCAACACCTCAAGACATCAGCTAGAAAGTTAATACTTGGTTGCAACTGGGTCTTCCAGCAGGACAATGAACTTAAGCATACCTACAAAGTTGCAACACAATGGCTTAAAGACAACAAAGTGAAAGGATTGGAGTGGCCATCACGAAGCCCTGATCTGAATCCCATAGAATATTTGTGGACTGAACTGAAAAAGCATGTCTGAGCAAGGAGGCCCACAAACCTGACTGAGTTACACCAGTTCTGTCAGGAGGAATGGGCAAAAAGTCCAGCAAAGTGTTGTGAGAAGCTTGTGGAAGGCTACCTCAAGCGTTTGATTCATGTTAAGCAATTAAAAGGCAATGCCATCAAGTACGAACAAAGTGTGTCAAATTTTGACCCACTGAAAATCTGCAATAGTACATAAAAGCTGAAATAAATCTGTCTCTTAGCTATTATTTTGAAATGACCTCTTATGGAAATAATATAGATACCCTAATTGACTTAACACTGGAAATGTATGGGAACATGTAATGTGTGGAGTTGAGAAACATTGAGTTTGAATGTCTTTAGCTTAGGCGTATGTGAACTTATAGCCTCAACTGTGTCTACTTAAGAAGACTTTCATTCACTGGCTTTTTGCAATGTCACCACACTGAAACATTAAATTATATTATTTTTCAGCGCATGTGACAGCGACTACAAAAGGAGCTGACTGCACTTTAATGTTAAATACAAAAATATATTGTCAACATAACCTCTTTATTGAAATTGTAGTATGTTTTCAACTAGGTAATATGCAAGTTAGTGTTTAACGTCACAGGACATTTGTAAATGCTATTTTGTTATTTTGTATTTTGTTAGTGATTATGTAAATATTGCCATTGTGAAACCCTCTTGCAAATGATCTGTACCTGCATAGAAACCTTGCTTAATAGTGTTCACACTTGCATGGCCAGGAAATCGGATGAATGCACTGATATGCCTTTTGAATGCAAGGTACACTTTCTTGATTGGTCAGTATAACTACTGAGGCTTCACTTATATTTTCATTATTTTGGCTTTAATGATAGCTTATTTCTCATTTCATTTCAAAATTTTTTTTTTAATTTCCTCATTTTAGTAATGCGTTTATTGTGTAGTCTTATATCCCCGTTATTGGTTTTATTTTGCTTTTATTATTGTCCTCAAATGTGAAGCACTTTGTATTGCTTTTTTGTATGAACTGTGAACTCTCTCGGCCAACGGGGGAAGTCAAGAAGAACCAGATCAGTGAGTCTGAGGTAGAGGTTAACAAAAAGTACTTTAATGGTCGTAATGAGTGGGGGTAGGCGGAGCCAAAAAACAACTAAAGAGTCTTCCCGGTTGGGCTCCACTCCAGGTATTCAAACCTCCTTCTGGAGAGAAACAAGAAACACGCAGGTTAGGGGGGGAATAGGGCCTGGCCAGTCAGATCCGGGTCCGGCTCCTTGCTCCGGGCGCCGGCTGGTGATCCTCCAGTCCCCAAGGGGTTGTAGGGGAGAAGGCCTCCCTCCCAAGTGACGTAGCACTCCAATCCTTCCCCAGCTCAAGTTCTGAGCTGTTCCTGTCTGTGCCCCTTGTCACACGGTCCACTTGAGTCACAGTTATCCTTCATACTTTACACTTTACAGTTCGTCACAATTAGGCACCCACTTTCAGAGAGTTGGCCCACGGCCGCTTACAGTGTCAGGTGTAGAGAGTCGCCCGGCGTAGCTCCGTAGGAAGCCCCAGCAACTTTCCCATTCCTGTGTTTGTGCTGGTCTAAAAAGCCTGCATGCTCATCAGGGCAAGCAGCTTCAGGTGGGCGGCGGCAGCCAATCCATCAAGCAGCTTCAGGTGTGCTGCAGAGTGGAAAATTCCACCTACCTTCCCTCTGCTGCAGCCCTGTCCATGGTGCTGCCCGGTGTCACCTCAGTTGGTCTGCCTGGTGCTGTCCAGGGTCCTGAATGTTTCTAGACTGTGGTTTGGCAGGTAACGCCCACTCACAACTTTTCCTAGCGGCCGCCGGTGTCGATGGGCTCGGCCGTCCTGGTGGTCTCGTGGGGAGCACCGATAAGGGATTGGGGCGCCACAGAACAAATAACAAATTACCAAATAAAGTTTATTATTCTTTTGGTGTCGCCATCAGCATATAAAAATGTGTGAGGAAGTGGAGCTCAATACAGCGTCCATATCACTGTTAGGGCTTGCTTCGCTCCGAGTTGGCAATGCACACCACTAATTCTGAAGGTAAATAATTCCCTCACGACTAAATCAGTAGCTCTCAGACAAATAATTGTACAAGTGCCTTAAAGGATACTGTCAGTCTCAAAAAACACATTCTTTTCTAAATGCTGTTCTTACAATGATGGCTTATTAATTGACAAGAAACTTGCGTTTATTTCTGCTGTTGGTGTGTGTGTGATTTCACCATGTGCCATCCAGCTAAATTAAGCATAAACCTGTGATTGCCCTGATAACAAGTCTGGCTAAATTGTGAACTTGCTTCATGTAGCAGTAACTCAGTGGTGTGTACCAGTGACTCAGTGGTGTGTAGCAGTAGCCCTGTGGTGTGTAGCAGTATCTCAGTGGTGTGTATCAGTGACTCAGTGGTGTGTAGCAGTAGCCCTGTGGTGTGTAGCAGTGACTCAGTGGTGTGTAGCTGTATCTCAGTGTGGTGTAGTAGTAACTCTGTAGTGTGTAGCAGTATCTCAGTCTGGTATAGTAGTAACAGGGTTCGTACGGTCATGAAAAACCTGGAAAAGTCATTGAAATTCAAAATGCAATTTCCAGGCCCTGGAAAAGTTATGGAAAATAATATTTTTTGAAAAGTTTTGGAAAAGTAATGGAAATATAGCTAAAGTTGCATCAAATATAATTACTAATTAATCCAATCATAAAAATAGTATGTATAGTAATAAAACGTAAATTGGCACGTAACCCTTGTGGTATTATGGTGGTGTGAGAAGTTAATTCGGTCTGGCAGTCTGTTTACGGGCACGCCCAACAGGCACGCTTCTGCTAATGTAGCAGTTAGTAAACGTAGGCCCTAGTGTGCCGACAATATGCCAGGGAAGTGCAGCTTCAATAATATATCAGGACTCGAAATTAACTTTTTACTTGGTAGCACTGGTGCTCCCAACTTCAAAAAGTTAGGAGCACCCACCAAAATGTAAGGAGCACCAACCATATATGCAATAGATTTTTTATTGATAGAAAATGACAATATAACAGTATGGTTTACAAGTAACAGTTAAACTGTCACGTCTAAAATGTGTGACTCTTCAAAGAATTGCGTGTTATGCATTCAAACGACAAAGCGCTTCTCGTCACATTAATACCGCTAATTAAATCAACCGCCAGTAAACTGCATCAAAGAGATACTAGCTGTTTCAACCGGGTCGCTACACAAAACACTACGTTAACGTTTAAAAAAAAATGCCGTAATCGTTCGCTTAAACTTTTCAGATTTCGATAACGCTAATAAATTGAACATAAACTTTTGTCTTCAGGTAACATTAGTTAACGCATTAGCTCTCTGTGTCGCGTGACAGTGGAGTGATTGAAGGCTAATATTAACCAATTTAAAATCAGCATTAAAGGTAAGAATGTCAAGCTCACGATTGGTTAGAAGGGTCACCGTCAGCTCATAAGGCACATAGCCTACTGAGTGTACTAACTAGCGAATGTACAGAGAAAGAGACGTTCGACTGGAAAAAGAAAAAAAAAAGGTTGCACCAGAACAATTATTTGCACTCGCACAAATGCTCCCAATTATATTTCGAGGTCGCACAGATTAAATTTCGGGAGCATATTTCGAGCCCTGTTTGAGACATTGACAAAAATGTTAAACTATTCAAATTAAAATATGAGAGAGTGTATCTAAAGCCTGGTGCACACTAGAGGATTTTCAAATCTTAACCGATTTTAAAAACGTGGGAGACCACAGACAGACAGACAGATTTAACCGATTTTTAATATTTTAATCATAAGAACGCACACACCAGACACGGCGTTTACACTAAACAATTTGTGTGGCGATTCCAGGGACTTTTTTTTATTTCCGCAAGCTGATTCCCCATCTCCATGGAGACCACACCGTTACAATAATTACATATATACACAATACAATAATATTGATACTTTTGTTGCTACGTGTAGTTGCCTAACCGCATCGAGTAAAAAAACAATATCGTCCGCAGAGAACTTCTTCGGTTTTGGCAAGCCGAAATAAATTCGGTTGGTGACGCTTGCTGGTCAGCTCGCCCTCATTGGCTGTTGCGGGTTTCTGCTCAACATGTTTGATATTTTCAATTCGAGATCGGGGAGACTCCGATCCAGTCAGTAACAATAAGATTATGTCTGTAAACCCCTCACACTACAGGATCATTTGGTCAGATAATCGGTTCAGATTAACCTCGGATCGGGAACGCCCCCGCGATTGTCGGGAAGAGCGAATCAGGCACAAAATCGGCCCAATTGTCCTCTAGTGTGGGGCCAGCATAAGTGTGTGTCTGTCTGGTGTTTATTTGTTTTAGAGAGGCACCATATGTTTCAGATGCAGACCTAATTTTACTTAGTGTTACAATAAATAATTTTAAATCATCCTGCTGAGATAGTCATTTGTTTTGGTCATGGAAATTCAGTTAAAGGTTGTGGAGAAGTCATGGAAAAGTCATTGAAAATCATTGGTGAAAAAGTGTATGAACCCTGTAGTAAGTCAGTGGTGTGTAGCAGTATCTCAGTGTGCTGTATTAGTAACTCATTGGTGTGTAGCAGTACCCCAGTGGTGTGTATCAGTGTTGTGTTATATGATTTAATGCATCAGTGATATCTGTTAGGGGGGCTCTAGGCTGGTGAACCCACGTGCAAGGCACAGAGGAAGGGAGACTGAATTAAGGTAAAGCAGAGTATTTATTAGGGGTAGAGGGAACAGACAATGGACAGCCAGGGAGTGGGCGGAGCTGGGAAGATAGCTGAAAGAATGGGGAGCCGGGCTAGCAGCTGGCCGTGGAGGCAGGGGTGAATGCAGAGGGAGAGCTGGGGGGCCGAGCCGAGCAGATCTGGAGCGGAACCTAGGGAGGAGCTGAGCAGAGTGGAACACAGAGCTGGGGAACCGAGCTGAGCAGATCTGGAGTAGAATCCTGGGGGGAAATGAGCTGAGCGGGGGCGGAGGACAGCGACTGGAGAAAGAGCAAACGGAACTGCAAGAAAAAAAAAACCCACTGGTTTCGGTATAATCAAACGGGCTATCAGAGTAGCTAGGCCTCGCGATAGGAAAAATGGCTAGAAGCATAGACTGACTGAGCAGAGGCTACGATCTGGCAGCGTGGATGAGGCAGAGCTGAGTATTTGTAGGAGTCTTGATTATGAGATGCAGCTGGTGGCGCTTCTGCTCTGACTCCAGTACACCTGTCTCCACTCCAACAATCACACACAGACACACAGGGAGAGAGAGAGGGCGGGAGCTACCGGGAAGGTGACAGACTAGGGAGCCACCGAATGGGAAGTGGAGGGCGTGTCCGGGGAAGTAGCAGAGGCGGATGTAACAGATATCTGTAGCTATGGCTGGTTAATTAAGCTGAGCTGAGGCTCTGGGGTTGCAGTGTTGTGCAGGCTGCTTCCTCCCCTCGTGGGGCTTAACTAAAGGGAAATCAATTGGAATTAAAGCTGCAAGCGGTGTTGGGAGGGGTCCAAGCATTGGCACTATTGCGCCCCCTATGGAGCGATTTTAAAATGGTTTTGTCCTCATGATCATATACCTTCACCCAACATATTTACTGAATACCATGATGATTGTATAAAATATTGATGACTTACGGCCAATTTTGGGCTAAAAGATGCTGTCGGATGACTTAGTTGCGTGTGTGGATGTGTCCTTGCCGCTTGCTGTAAAGGCCATTACTATGTCGTAACACTTAGATGGCATGTCGGAACACTTAGATGGCCCGGCGTATATGTAGAGCTGCAGCGCTTCTGCGCCGCAACTAAAAAAGGCGTCAGACTAGTGTTGTCACGATACCAAAATTTTGACTTTGATACCCATACCAGGTTTAGCATCACGATACTCGATACTGAAACGATACTTGAAATTTAAACAATATTGATTTTATACCTGGTACCAAACGATACTGAAAGTACCTTAATAGATCAGAAACGTAATGTCCACAAGGGTTGACCTCATTTTTGAATTCACGGTTCATTAACAACCTGGTTTATTAACAACCTTTAAGTTGAAGCCTGTTCAACATATTAATAAGCATAGGCCTATAGTGTTACAACACTAAACAATAGAAAAATATATTAAATATATTTCAAAAATTAAACAATTGTAAACGAAATAATCTTTAAACAGGTATTTCACTTTTAAATAGATCTAAAAACAGCATATTTTAATAACAATTTAGCATCTTCCTATAATAAAATATTTCCAGATTAGAAAACCGAGTCGAAGCTTGCGCTGTATCGAGGAGGAATGCACAAGAGCACGTCACCTGATTTGGCTACCTTAATTGCTACTGCCATCTAGCGAAGATTCTGACAAATTACACATTTTATCCTCTCAATCAGTAATTACATTACATTACATTACAGGCATTTAGCAGACGCTCTTATCCAGAGCGACTTACACAACTTTTTTACATAGCACTTTACATTGTATCCATTTATACAGCTGGATATATACTGAAGCAATGCAGGTTAAGTACCTTGCTCAAGGGTACAACGGCAGTGTCCTTACCCGGGAATCGAACCTGCGACCTTTCGGTTACAAGCGCAGTTCCTTATCCACTGTGCCACACTCCGTCCTGCGGGAGACACATTTCCCTGGCTTTTACATTTGACCTAAAAGTACCGAACGTCGGAAAATTCTAATACTGAAGCGTTTTTTTTAAGTACCAAAAAGGTGCTGAAGTTTCGGTATACCGTGCAACACTACGTCAGACACATATTCCAATGCATTGCTCATCCACATTTCAGAGCGCCTCAGAGACAGATAGAATAAATATTTTCAAATAATAAATACGACATTGAAAAAAACAAAACAAAAAACCAAATATCAACTTGACATCCCTGCTACCTGCGTGCTGCCCGCTGAGTACCTTATTATTTATTTCGACATTGGCAGACTACAGCATAAATTGCGTCTTTTGTTTATATTCAATATTAGTAATTGCAGTGAGAAACTGCAGCTGTAGATACAAGAAAGTTTGTTATATTATGGTAGCAACAGAACGAACCGAAATATTTTGAGCAGTAATACTTACATAGCAATGATGAAATTTTATCTGTGTTGTAAGAGGCAGAGACAGTGAATCAATGATACAGTCCTATCCACTTCTGTTTTGCTCCAGACAATGATGTCAGATAGGTCTATCAGCAAACACATGGCTTAGCTATGCCCAGAAGTCCTCAATAATAATAGCATTTTCCAAGAAATTATAAAAAATCGTTGACAACGTTTCGTTAGGTGCAGCGTCTTTTACTGCTACCCCAGAGTGAATGCGTTAGTGAATGCGATAAGAATTTTCGGTTATGCTGACCGATAAAAAAGTAGAGCTGCTCTGTGGTTGTACTGGGCAGCTCTCAGGTGTGAATGTGTATGAGTGCGAAGCAGGGCATTCTGCATCCGCGCTCAGTGAACCTACCCTGGGTAAATAAAGGTTAAATAAAAATAAAACGCTATTCCAAAAGCAAAATCAGACATGTTATACATTGTTAGAAAGCTTATACTCTCACCTACTGAATAAATGAATTGTCAATCAAGCCAGGCTGTACTAAAAAAGGCGACAATGCTGTAAACAACAGGTGTGGTATTACGCACAGCTATTTTTGAAGGTACCCAGGCATCACAGATGCACGTATATTTCACAAACGGATTATCCAAGACAATATATGACCACTCGCTCTCAAAAAGGACATCTCTACGCGTAAAACCAAAGGTAAGGTTGTAAATTTATTCAATATTTAGTCCCAGATATTGACTGTAGAATGACATGGTATCATTTTTTAAAAACGTTGTCTTGTTTATTTCGTTACTTGGTGAACATCGCTTTCACTGCCGTATTGGCATATCTTAGGGTTGTTGTCGGGGTTATCTTGTTGCTATGACGGAATACGATTTTTGAGTGGTGAAAGAATATTTTTATGAATACCCACATAGATAATATTGTCCATTATGAAGTTCAGACTCTCCCCTCACTGATAAAAACTAGACCCGACGATGTCGGATTACTTAGTTGTGTCGACATGGATATCTTCTAGCCGCTTGCCGTAAAGGAGTTTACTAGATGTTGTAACACTTTAGATGTGGAGCTACAGCTCTTCCGCGCCGCAACTAATAAAAAAGTCCATGGCTGCGTCCGAATAGTCTTTTTTGCTTAGGAAGGTTCCTAACTGAGTGAAATGACCCGAAAGTATCTAAGTGGCAGCCATGATAAGAGCTGTTCGAATTCTCTAAATGCTGAGGAAAGGTGCTTCTATGCTTCCTTTCTTATCTCCTTTAGCATAGGGGACACTGGACCATCCTTTACGAAAAGAAAGGAGATAATGCCGTCCGACAATTCCTTGCAGCAGCAACATTTAAAGCTACGCACCATTCGGCCGTTCACGAAAACAAACGATCAACTTGACTGAGTTGTGTAGTCGTTCTTAAACTATTATATGCATAGGCTTATAATCAGATCATAATCAGCATATTAACCATAACACAGAAATCTGTCTTTCAAGAAAAAGGGATATGAGACGTTTTTAGCCAGATGATGTTTTTAATTCAACATGTTTGAAACATAAGAATGATGATATGTTGTACAGTAGTAGATTTGTAGGCCTTACATGTTATGCCTATCTTGCATACATTTAACAATTATTTTCATACAATCATACTAATTGGGATTCATGTCGATAAATATGAGTGGACAGGAGGGTGAGCGTGAGCAACCATTCTCAATGTGACAACCATTTTGTTTCACTTTTGTGACTGGTAGCCTACATTCCTTTTTTATTTCAATTCCAACCTTGGTAATGAAGTAATATTTTTCACCCAATTGTCTACGTTCATATAGCCTGAATGAAACAACATGGTAAGAACGCACGGGGCGAAGTAGCCTATCTAAGATGCGCTTTTAGCAGTCCATCTTTGGAACACTGTAGTTTTACCACGGCAGACCCACGTCAATAACATCCGCCATCACATAATTACGTAGCATAGTATAAGTGCAGTCAGATTCTCTTAACACCACGGTTGTCTTTACCTAAGTCCTTTTGAATTCTTCTTCACATCTTTCCTTAACCTCATGACGTTTTCCATCGAGGTCAAAGAAAAGACATAGGACGTATTTTTTTGACTATTCGGACGCAGCCCAAAAGGCGGGCAAACAATATGGCGGACATAGGTGGTCCAAATAACAAAGTTGTAGAGCACATGCAGATGCATCGGTCAATGAAGTTTTGTGTTGATCTGACTTATGGTGTGGGAGTTATGGCCTTTTAAAGTATGACCCTTTGTTATAGCACCACCATCTGGCCGACATAGGTGATTTGTAGTGCCTGAGTAGTGGGGGGCCATAGGAACCCACCTACCAAATTTGGTTGCTCTAGGACTTGTGGTTGCTGAGCCTCAGACACTTTTAGCGGAGAAAAATAATAATAATAATAATAATAATAATCCCAACAGATACAATAGGGTTACACCTGCTTCACTGCTTGGACCCCTAATAATCCGAATAGATACAATAGGGTTCCACCAGCTTTGCTGCTTGGACCCCTAATAATAATCCTAACAGATATAAGGATATAAGAGAGTTCCACCAGCCTTGCTGCTTGGACCCCTAAATATGTGGCGGTACACAGTGCATGGGGGCTGAACAGGCTGTAAATCACATGCCGGGGGGGGCTTCATCCCCCTGGATACCGGCCACATTGCCGTGGATGACCCCTCAGCATGTGTGAAGCCCCCCCCCCCCCCCCCAGCTGCGAAAGCTCTCCCTCAGCACGTCATCAATCACTGCTCCAAACTGGACACACACTTACACACCTATTGATCGCCTCAAATTGAATGACCAGTGTCAATTTAGCTAAACGATAGCCGTCTGTTAAAGAGCAGGTAAATGGCAGTTATTGAACACACTTACTTAATTGACATACACTCTACCTCTCACGCACATGCTTATTCGTGTGCACACAGATACACACACTGTTGGTTGATTCTTTTGATGGCTTGACTGAGTGATAAAACACATTTATTCTTTATTTCGGAAGGTAGGACAATACACCACTTTTATAAATGTAAAGAAGAGCCATTAACCGATCTTAGATCAGTGATTAAACTAGATGCTTTCAGTCCCTCTTCTTGGTTTCCCTCTGTAATATGTCATTGCAGCTTTAATCCCACTGATTAGCTTCATGAACCCTAAATAAGCAGAGCTGTCGTCCATTATCAGTAACTCACCGTCTTTCACCAATCATAGTATCTTTCTCTAGAGCACAGCTTTCTGTCTCATAGCAGTCAGTGATTGACAGCCCATGAGGTCACCTCTGAGAACTGCTACTGTCTGTCCCAATTCACTTTGTGTAAAAGGTAGATGCTGATCTTGCAGCACATAGTAGGGAGGCTCTATCTATGACATAGGATCATTTTTATGTAAAATATAACAGGAAGTACTGTGATTTAACTGGTGTTTAATAGGACAGCGTGACTTAAAGGATGTTTTATACTTAGTCTGCATAGTTCGCGTAATTTGCGTTGTGTGCGACACTCGCGAACGGGCAGTTCATTTATACTTGTGCGGCATGGTTGCACAGGCCGCGTAATTCGATTTGGTTACTGACCGTTATAGTTCTGAAGAAAGCGATTAGCTCGTGCTTTAAAAACAAAGTAAAGTTGGCTGTATTACGTATCCAGGTAGCCAGATTAATGCAAGACAGAGCTAACCAGAGAGATAATACAATATAATGCATATTCATTCATATGTGCAAACCTACTAAATACTGCACTCATGACCACAAAAATATTCAAATAACTGCATAGCCTATAGCCTATTAAATAGGCCATATTTTCTGGATTGGTTGCCTATATCATGTCAAAAAGACCAAAGCCCTCTGGTGCCCAGGGAAGAAAAAGAAGAAGAGGAGGAAAAACAGGAAAAAGACAGAGGTAATGTGATGAATGAATAGTTTATCTATTGCATAGTAGTTTAAGGTGACCAGATTTCTGAAATGTAAACCGGGGACATTTGCAGTTCGGCAGTCAATATATCATTAAAATATCCAATGTTATTATCTATGAAATAAAAAAGGGGGACAATTCTGGTTTCATGTATTTTGACCATGGTAACTGTTGTGCTGTCATAAACTATGGTGCATGCTGACTGATAAGACTGGGTACTAAGTAACCTTGTAAACCATGTCAGAAAATCATAGTTTACAGTACCATGGTGAGTGAAGCTATGGTAAACTATGGAACACACAATAAAGAAAATGGTCAAACTACAATGATTCAATACAGTGTATTTAATTATCTATACGTCAGGGCTGGCCCAAGCCTTTATGGGACCCGAAGCAGAATTTGATTTGGGGACCCCCCACCGCTGATTTACCTCCTGTAAATCTAACACACCCATTATCAATTTTATTAGTCGTAGCTGTGTTGCTTACATCATACCAATGTCAACCTGGCATGTCTTTACCCTTCTATGGTTTTTAATCTTAAAAGGTAGCAAACTCACTAGTGTGGTCTGGTATTAATTTGCACTTTAATATTCAAAGTACTAAGTACAGTACTAAGAGGCATACTGGACGTGGTGTACTGAAAAGTAACAAAAAAAATTTACCAACCCATGCGCTCAAAGAAGTTTTTAACAAACTAGGTTATATAACAAATGAATGGTGCATTGGCTTCTCATAGATAATCATAGAAAGGAAAGACGGGAGCCCACACTCTTAATTAATAGATATAAATTATGAATGTCTATGCAACAAAATCATTTTCATTTTTATTCCTATTTGGACAAAGAGACAGACATGTTTCGGCCTAAGCCGTCCTCAGTGTCTTGAAGTTCTTCTGACCAACAGGAAATATAAAACCAGAATAAACATGACATCATAATAGCCAATTATATATGTAAATTAGCTTCTAATTGATTGAATAATTATACAATCATATAATCAATAATGACCAAAACCTGTCTTAGGCCAATGTGTGTGACAAGAAGGCTAGGCATTTATATTTCCTGTTGGTCAGAAGAACTTCAAGACACTGAGGACGGCTTAGGCCAAAACATGTCTGTCTCTTTGTCCAAATAGGAATAAAAATGAAAATGATGAATGCGTAGACATTCATAATTTATATCTATTCATTAAGAGTGCGGGCTCCCGTCTTTCCGTACTGAAAAGTAACAAAATAAACCAGCAGACAATGCATTTACTGTAAACAAGTTAATCACTTTAATTGCTTTTGGTTTAAAAAAATTTGCTATGTGCAAAAGTGCAGAACGTTAGCTAACAACATAGCCAAGCTAGCATATCTTAAAAAATTTAACGTTTGATTAAACATCCCTAAATAGCCTTGACATCTTAAATCCACCTAGTTGTATATATAATAGCAAGCTAGCTAACAAGCTAGCTAGAGAAATTTCGATTTTAACAGGGGGAATCTAGCTAATTTGTTAGATTAAAACGCTAGCTGAACATACCTTTGACTGAACTGAAGGCATGTTTGAGGCATCTATCTAGCCAGTTGAATGTTTATGGTAAAATACTGTAATTAGTCATGCAAACATACCTTTATCTTTCTGTTTTTTGTCATCTTCTGTTTTCTTCTTCTTTCTTTTCTCAGCTCCAGAAGGATATGTCCTTTTTTGCAACATTACTTTTTTGCTGGTTTTTCTATTGCGGCAGAGGCCCGGAGTGGTTTATTCCGCTTATACAACAGGTTACCAACAATGACTATATATATATGGTTACTTTAATATTTATTGATTTTTATCAACTTAATCACCTGAAAGTAAAATATTCTTTCGCAGCTGTTTCGGCACATTATTTTACTGTTGTCAAGCAAAACTGTGGTTGGTAGTTCTATTTGGACTGTTGTTACGCAAAAACTCTGGTTGTTAATTCTATCAAACCTACAACAAAATCAACAACAAAAAAAAGTTCCTTCTTGTTTCATACCATACAATTAGCACCAATTTTGGTCATTTTGTCATTACATTATTTAAGAAAATTACATGAAACCATAACTCATTCAAATTAATCTCCCTAGCTCTGTCTTGCTTTTTAAAATGTTGCGGTCTCACACATTGCATATTTCCAAGACATTCTGAAACCGAGTTTGAATGCCAGTTAGCTTTTTGATAGATTCGCTGTCACTTGTCACCTAGCCAATATTAAAATTCTGGGTTTTAGGTCAGAATGGTCTCACAGCATGCGTGTTATCTATTGTATTCAAAACAGCGGTTACTGCCGGAATTGTTCACAAAGATATGGATGAAAATGCGTCCTGTAGCCATGAGTTAAATACGGAATGCCTATTCTACTGTCCAAATAAGGGACGATTACGTATTTTGTGGGATGGTTGGCATCCCTAAATGAAGCCAGTAACTAGAACCATTATTCAACGTTGCCATCTATTGCAAAATTGAACACTGAAAAGGGGAGGGGACGTAACAACAATTAAAAATTGAAAGAATAATGTTGCTGTTTTAACTACTTTAAAATGCTGGCTTTTGTAGCACATTGATTTTAGAACTGTTAAAATGCCAAGGTGTCCTTTACTGAGAAATATTGTATTTATAATTCGTTTTATGTCACTTGTTTCTTTAATACTGTTTTATTTTGTGGGTTTTTTTTCTTTCTAAAATAAAGAAAATCTCAAAGACATAAAACTATGCAGTTTCTGTGTGAGTGTATGAACACAATGATTGGTGATGGAATTGGCTGCGATGCAAGGGGCACCAACTAAAATATCTTGTCTAGGGCACCAAATTGCTTATTTCAACGAAGACATTCGCCTGCTTTTAGCCGCATATTTAACGTTGAATCAACTGTTATAACCTGTTAGCCAGAGCAGTCTGCCAGACTGACCTTATATCAGCAATCATCTTCTGTGCGGCGTGGCAACGCGGACGTGGTGTGCAACCCTCGCAGTTCGCACATGCCGCACAACCCCAAAGCAGACCCATTTTTACGTGCACTCCACAGAAGTATAAAACAGCCTTTACGTTGACCTGGTTGTATGCTTTGTAATAGTGTGTGTTTGTGTGCTACAGTGTGTGTATATGTGTATGATGATGGTGATGATGATGCTGATCGTAGTGATGAAGATGATAATGGTGATGACGATTATGATGATGATACTAAAGATGATGATGGTGATGATGATGATGGTGGCGGTGGTGCTGTCTAAGGCTGAAGAGCGAGGTCGCGGAGCTGAAGGAAGGGGAGCCGAGTCATGTGCGGCAGGCGCTTCGCTCAGAGATAGAGCTGCTGAAAACGGTGCCTCTCTGCCTCCATCTCTTTACTCTGTCTCCCTCCATCTCTTTATGTCACTCTCCCTCCATCTCTTTATTCTGTCTCTTTCTATTTCTCCTCCATTTACTGCCTGTGTGAGCTTCAAACTGAAATTTAAATGTAACTGAATTTGTTGAGCTCCATGATATTATATACATACTGTATTTTGAAGACCTGTTATTTGTATTATAATAACAATGGACTATACAAACCTAAAATTGAAAAATGTCCAACTAACTTCTCTCTCTCTCTAACTCTACAGAAACTGTCCTAGAAGGACACTCTTGTTCCTAGTTTGAACTGCAAAAACATGTGGCGTATACAGTACCTGTGCTGCAGGTCACAGGGCTCAGTCCTGACAGAACAGCAAAAAAACCTGATCTGGTACTTCCTACCTGTGACTGCACTGTTTTGTTATGGTTCAGTTCTTTTACATGTTTGAATGTGCATGGAACAAACTTTTGAGAAATGAATTCCCAGCACCAAAAACCAAAGAGCCTCCCTGTGATCTCTGAGGTTTTGGAATCAGTGAGAAAAAGTTTTCTGTTTTCTTGCTTTTACAGTACAGATAATAGGGAAAATGCTTAGTTATACAGTTATACAGTTGTGTATTTTCTATCATCTAAAGCGATCATAGCTTTTATATTTGACCAGCTTTGGCCAGCACAATACCATATTGCTGTATTGCTTTAAAAGCTAAAGACAGCCACCTTGTGGGAGGATTGAGTACTACAGAACTGATGCTAGAGCACCAGTGAAGCTTCCAGATTGCGCACTAAACATATTAAATTAGCTTGTCTAGCCCATGCCCACAGATTTTTTTTAAACTGCCCCAGAGTTCTCATTCACTTTAATTTTTTCTTTATAAGACGTATTATTTTCAGTACCACAAGGCATGGGTGACTTTAATTATACTGTAAAATAGCTGGCAAGATTAAATTCAGTGATTTTATTGCTGTATCTCAGTCACTCATACAGCCAAGTGAAAATGCAGCTTTTAAACACAACACATACAAAGCATGCACACACACATATGACACATATGTATTTAAAATGGGTGTGACATATGTTAGGCATGACACGGTGGTGCACTGAATAGCACTATTGCCTCACGGTTAGAAAGTACTGAGTTTGAAACTCAACCTTTCTGCATTGAGTTTGCATGTTCTCCTCATGTCTGTGTGGGTTTCCATTGGGTACTCAGCTGCTACCACTATTTCCTGAACTAAGCTGGTAAAATAATAAGTGAAATCTGGTTGTGTAGCGCACGGTTGGAGCAAAGCCCACAGGACCTGAGTATCACTACTGTAGTGTATAAATAAGATCTATTACAGTAATCTATTAAATGTTTTCCACTTAAAGATTTGTTTTCAAGTTTTAAAAATTATTTTTCCATCTGGAAATCGGTCTGGCAATTCCAAAAGTACTCTGGCACCATTTGACAGTAAAATTGCTTTACAAAATAAAAGTTGATTTATTGGTGGATTGAGTGAACACACTGGTGCACACAACAGCCCTTCTTAAAAGAATTGAAGGAGCATCACATCAAGGTGCATAGAGAGTCTCATACATCAGGATGCACATAGTGCATTTGAACCTAATCTGCCCTTTATTACTGTGCATAAATAACTGCAGTTCTTTACAGGGGTTTGACTGGCTCTGTTCTTCAGATACCTCACAAAGAGACCTCTGCATTCCCGGTGTCAGAATGGAGGTGGTGAAATGCAGCATCACATTATCTGTTACCTCAGTTTGGTTTATTAACTGAAGCTCGATCTCTCATTAATGTGTACAAGCTTTTGCACGGTCTGTAACTACTGTTCCCACCAAAGCTCTTTCTCTCGTTTATGTGTAAAAATGTGGTCATTTTATAGCAGTTGCTTATCAAAGAGAAGTTGCTTATCAAAGATTCATTGTTCATGACTTGAGAACAAGCTTTTAAAGGCTTAAAATATGAAAATAAAATAAAATGGTTCACAGAATAGTAATACATTTAGTGAGGGCACAACACATATGGCTAGATTGCCAAGGGTAATGCTGTGGTTTTTTTTTTTTAAAAAACAACAACTTTGAATAAAATCTATTGCATATTGGGGTTTTTTTGGGCGTGTCTCTTCATTGTGTCTGTGAGAATCTGGTGGGACTGCCTGGCAGTTTCCACATATTTCGCTGTGCAAACAAATCGGGATATACTGTACAGTAGCACTGTGTTACTGTAACATTCATTAATAACCTGATCCTAACCAGGAGCCACTTCAGTGCTGCATTGTTAAAGACATGTAATTAAGGAAGACATGTAATGAAAAACCAGAAACATTTGATCCAACTGGAGAGTTGTATGTATGTATAACATGATTCCCAGGGGCGGGCAGTGGAGTTACGCTGAAACATCATCCATCCATTATCTAACCTGCTTATTCCTGCTCAGGGTCATGGGATGGGTGAGAGGCAGGGATACACCCTGGACAGTTTGCCAGTTCATCACAGGGCGTATACACAATTCACTCACACATGCACACATACCTAGGGACAATTTAGACTCTGCAATTCACCTACAGTATGCTGCATGTCTTTGGACTGTGGGAGGAAACCCACATGGACATGGGAAGAACTCCACTCAGAAAGGCCCCGGGTGGGATTTGAATGAAGGACCTTCTTGCTATGAGGCAACAGTGCTACCACCGTGCTGCCCTCACAGTTAAACAGTGGGTATAACCAGGGGCATAGGTTTCATTTGAACATTGGGGGGGACCACAAACAGTAAATTTTCTTTGTGATGATAATGGAGGGGGACACTAATAATATGCCATTCAATCAATCCTTTGTGCTTGCACTCAGGGACGGCACTAGACATTTTGAACAGGGTAGGTATGAGGTAGCTTGGGTACCAAATATAGCAAATAATTATGACAGAAAAACTCTGTATCCTCCTTAGCCATACAGCCTGACTGATGTGCACACAGGTGGTTTTCAGAGTTGGGACTTGGGCCCTATTCCTCGTAACTGCATTGAATAAAACCAGGAACTGTTTTTTTTTTTTCATTCCATATTCCAGATTTGGGGGCTTTCTGGGATTTACTCAGTTTATCACATGCCACAGTTAGCCAGCTACAAGGAATAGGGCCCTGCACAAACAAACAAAAAATGAGATGGCTCACACTCAGGAAGGACAAGGACATAAGGATAGCTCATTTGAGATTTTTTCATTTATAACTAATTCCACTGTAATCAAAACAAGTCCAGAAATCAGACACAAAGACATCAACAGAAAGTGTTCAACATATAGAACCAGAGAGCAGCATATTTATCTAATATCATCAATTCATATTGATATTGGTTAAAGTAACAATCTTGAAGGTCTCCGTTTCGTTGTCTTTGGCGGCACTTAGGGCGATAAGCGGTAATTGCAGTGTGTTTTTGGACCTCACTTCCCAGAGATCCGTGTGGCCTGTGTGACGTCAGTCAGTTGGCACCTGGGCCACGCCTCCATAACAATTCGCGGTCACCAGTTACACATGAGCGAAAAGGGAGTGTCGTCTTCTGAGAGGGTAAGTGTAACGCTTACTATTTACTGAATTAAAAACGGTTGTTATAAAAGTAACGTTATGTACATACTCATTCATTGTCTAACATTAGGCTAACTTATTCCGATTATTCCAATTATATTGATGAACTTGATGGCAATGTAAATAACAGTAACGTTAGAAGCCCATCAACCTGAACGAACGAGTGCAGAACGAACTGGAGGCTACCTGACTGTCTGCCGTTATGTTTTAAAATATATTATCAAATGTTTACGGAGTTTAATTTCCATCCGTGACTGTACTGTGTCATGTAATCACGTTATATGTATGACATTAATAATACAATTATGTTCAGTTATCTTCAATTTATGTTTCTCAGCAAAACGAAAAATATTTTAATAACTGATCTGCAGGCGTGTAAATATGACAACGAACTTTGAACAGCAAGTTTTCCACCTGGTGCATGAAGACGAAAATAATGTAGGCTAGCCTTCATTGATTTTCTAATTATTATTTTTTTCTTGTAAATCATCAAAACCAATGCCAATATACGCAATATCATCAAAGCCAATATACGCAAGGAGCCCCCAGGACCGATTCTGAGAACCACGGTCTTAAATGCTCTTGTCGGTCTCTTAAATGCTAAAAACATGTTCCTTTCTAAATGCCAGTCTTACAAAGATGGTTAATTTCGTTTAATTCTGTGTGTGTGATTTCATCGTGTGTTGTAGGCTGTGTTATTCAGCAAATAAAACTTAAGACTCTTAATTCGCTTCGTGAAACTGAAAATTTTGCAGTGTTTATCCCAAAATCTGGATTATAGTAGCTTTGTCACATGCGTGAAGCATGGCCCAGGACATTTACGGAATGTACACGACTGATAAGCCGTCAAACACGTTTGACAGATTGAATATTTGCAGTTTATGGTTAGCTAGCTAGTCAAATGGCTTGGTAGCCGAAGTTGCGAACTGTTTTAGCATAGGCTACTAGACTACCAAATATAGCAAGCTGATTACGCTTTCTGCCAACTAATTATTAGGTTAAGTAGGCTAAAGGAAATAGTAAAAATGACTCAGCTACCGAAAAACTTAAGAGGAGGATTATTTTATGGTCGTCTAGCGCAGCTGTAAATAGCACACGCCATAATGAAATCACTACGAAATGGGATGCCTGCATTTTCTGACTTCGCACAGGTGGACCGTGGTCGGGGCCGCAATGTCAAGGCCAAGAGGCGCCACCTCCCACCCCAGTGACCATAGACTGTAGCCCCTACTGTAGCTTAGTCCTCTGCCGTAATCAGGAAGTGACGCAAACTGTACCTCATTGGTCCACAACAAATGTAACAGTGCCCAAATGACACAATAAATCATGAAATCGACCCATGGACAGTCATAAGACGAATAAAATACATTGTGACTATTTGTTCTCATGAGAAAAAATTATTGACTTTGTATTTTGACCGCATTTGTACCGTGGACTTACATGGAAACCGGATATGAAAACACCTATACTGGAGCCAACCGTAGTGGCGCTAGTGAGCAACCAGGAACAACAAGACCAGGAAATGAGCTTCAAAAACGAAGTCTGGTTTTGGCCGCTTGGTTCAAATTCTCTAAATGCTAAGGAAAGGTGCTTCAATGCTTCCTATCATATCTCTTTTAGCATAGGGCACACTGGACCGCCCTTTACGAAAGGAAAGGAGATAGTGCCGTCCCACAATTTTTTACGCAGCAACATTTAAAGTGAAGCACCATTCGGCCGTTTACGAAAAAAAACGATCAACATGACTGAGTTGTGTCGTGGTTCTTAAGCTATTATATGCATAGGCTTATAATTAGATCATAATCAGCATATTAACCATAACACAGAAGTCGGTCTTTCAAGAAAAAGGGATATGAGACGTCTTTAGCCAGATTCAAAGAATTGAGGAAATATTGGGTAGCATTGCTTTAGAATACATCTTATTTAATTTCGGTGAGGCAAGATAGCCTATATTGTTTGTAGTACCATAACTTGGCGTCATTTTGATATCAATACTTTTAATGGCAGGCCTGGATTTTGGCAGTCTGAATGAATGAGTTATAGACGGTGTATGTCTTGTATGTGTGAGTAACTTGGCATTTTTGTACGTTGAAAACGTGTTTTTTGTGAGATATCATTTCTTTTTGCAAAGCGTTTTATTATGAGAGTGAGAAATGCGAAGTGACCCTGTAAGAAACGGTTGTGGATTATGGCTATCCTTGTGTTAATTTGTACAGTCTGATGAGCGTGTACCATTTAGCAGTTTCGGTTTGCTATATATGTAAAACAGTGGCTATGTCCTGCTCCGTTGTCTGTCATTTCGTGGAGATGCACTTTTAGTGTTTGTAAGGTTTATAAGGCATTTTGATAGGCTTATCTGCAGGTAGGAATCCTCTTCGCTGTTTTGCTAAGCTAGAACCGGAAAACTTGATAGTGGAGAATAGGAGCAGATGCATATGTCCCAGCAGGCTTTGCATATGAGAAAATTACAACCGTGTGAGAGAAATTGGGAGAAATGTTGAAATTGCGTAGTTGAAACAATATGTTTTTAGCAGAATGAAGGTGAAGGTTTACATGATCACAGATTATAGTGCGAAGTAAATGAAGTGACCATGAGCGAGCTTAGTTTCCTTATCGAACGGTATATAACAGTTTGTATAAAACATCAGTAGTTAAAGTGGAGGGTTAAGTGACATTTGAAATCTCTTGCATTAGTGCGCTTTTTTCATGTTCAGTACTAGTAGTTATAATTATGAGTGAGCCATGATTTTAAATGTAATGTTTTAATGGGGAGTTGCAGAACGTACATACGTAGTAATTGTTTGTATGTGGCTAGATAGAGAACAGGGCGAGGTAACATGAATGTAGAAACGTGGCGTTTGCTGATAAGAAGGTTTTGTACGGTAGCCAAGTGAAGAAAGTTGGTTAGTAGAAATGGCACAGTGGTGAACTGGTGTAACTTTTTAATAAAAGGAATACATTTGGCGTCATGAAATGCATATGGGTGGCCGTGAGTGAGTTTTGGTAAAGCAAATATAAGCGTAATAAAACGTTAGTGTAAAAGAGGAAATTATCTGCCTGAGGGCGAGGCGGGATTCAATCCTTCAACCGGAGGTTTACCAGTCTGTGACTTTGTTAGTGCACCACCATGACATAGCTGTGCAATGCGTGAAATATCATTAGCAAACCTGTCCGTGTTTTTAAAGAACACAGGCCAGTAAGCACAGAAGAGCTCCCGTTGAATCCATATGGCTTTGCAATATTGTACCCGGTTAATAACTGAACGTGCAGACGGTACGTCATAATGCAGTGTATACGTTCGGTGAACGGCGGGTAGATATGGTGCAAAAGCAATAATTGAGAAGTAGTAGACAATTATTAGTGAGGGTAAAAGCAGGTCAAGGAAACGTGTACTTAGCTGGGCTTGAACCAAGGACTCTATGTTCCCAAGACTGTAACCTTGCCCACTAGGCCACAGGCAGACTAGCTGTTTAGACTGGAAATGTTTCAGAGTAAAAAGGTATGAGTATTTTGCGTGTGTATGCAAGTTTTTGATTGGGTCGTGTAGGTGAAGATTTGGCTGGTGTTGGTAAAATGTCCAATGGGGAGACATTTTGTTTGTGGTATAGGCAGCAGGAAAAATAAGAAGAAGGAGAAGGAGAAGGAGAAAACGCAAAATCCCCTTAGTTTGGGGCTATATTGTGTGGACATCTGAAGTTGTTTATGAAATCTGTCTGTTGAAATGGGGTCAGAATGTACAGAATTTATTGTTTTTAAGGGCTGAGTGTCTGTGGCTGTTGTGGTTATTTCTGTGGGGAACCCTGAAAAGTGCCAAACTCTCGGTGCTGTATAGGTATGGGGCATGTCCCCGCCAAGGCGTAACTTGGCGGGATGGCATACCTGCCATCCCAATAATGCATTATAAGTATTGATGTTGGATGGTATAGAGCTCACAGACAAAAAATGTATCAACAAACATATTCGCCAAATCTTTCAACGAAGGAACAAAGTGGTGCCAAGAGGTAAATTCTACTGGAGAACGTGTATTGAGGATTACATTACAGGCATTTAGCAGACGCTCTTATCCAGAGCGACGTACAACAAGTGCATTAGACAAGGATATTTGCTGGAAAAGGGCTTGGCTTCTGCCATATAAATATTGCATTTCTAATAAAACCAAGGAGACTCATATTAAACTTCTACACAAAATATATCCAACCAAAGCATTTATGGCTAAATTTACAGATATTGATAGCCTTTGCACTTTTTGCAATAAAGCTGATGAAACTCCTATCCATCTGTTTTATAGCTGTGAAATAACAAAGAAATTATGGGAAGATTCAGCATCTTACTTATTTTCAAATTCTAATATTACATATTCCTTCATGCTAAAAGACATAGTTTGTTATTATGATAACGAAAATAATAAAACATTGGAATATGTAATTAACTTCTTTATCCTTATTGCAAACTTTTTTGTTCATAAACAGAAATTCTAACTCCTGTCCTGCCTTGCGTCTCTTTTTGATTAACTGGATTCACTTCTATCGTCAATTAAAATACTAAAGGACAATAAAAGTCAAAAGTTGATAAAATATTTACAAAATTTTTTGAAGAGCCCCCTGTTGAAATGTAACTGAAATAATTGGTTAATTTCACTCTTTACTATTGTATATCTTAATGTATATTAATTTAATTAATTTAAGTTTGTACTATTACTGACTATGGAATGTCTGTATTCACATTATTATTTTCCTTATTTTACTTTATATTTTTTATTTATTTATTTTAATTAAATTTTTTAATTATTTGATCTTTAGTTATTTTTTTCTTTTATTTTATATATTGTACCATTTCTTCTGTTTCAATAAGATACAGTAACATTTGAATTTACATATTGCTGTACTTACCTGCTTCAACCTGTATTTTGTAATTTCTACCAATAAAAAAAATGGATGCAGTACTCCTGATGGGATATGTAGTCCAAACAACAAACTTGCCTTTTTGCGAAAATAGTGTGACTAGAATGTTCGTTTTCACCTTATTGCTTTCCAAACGTAATCCAGTTAATAGAATTCATGTTTTGAACATTCGATCCCTATTCAGTTATAAGCAAATGCTAATAATATGGACTCCATCCGGTTCTCTCTAATGCAATGCAATGAGGAAAAATAGACATATCCTCTGTCTAAATTACTATCTAAAACTGGACTCCGGATATCTGGGTTAGTTGAGCCTCTCACTTTGAGTCTCTCTGGAAAGGTGCTTCAGTGCTTCCTTTCTTATCTCCTTTAGCATAGGGGACACTGGACCATATTTTACGAAAAGTGTTGTTTCATGCAGGCTATATAAACGTGGCCAACCCGGTGAAAAATATTACTTCATTACCAAGGTTGGAATTGAAATTAAAAAAAGGAATATAGGCTACCAGTCACAAAAGTGAAACAAAATGGTTGTCACATTGAGAATGATTGCTCACGCTAACCCTCCTGTCTACTCATATTTATCGACATGAATCCCAATTAGTATGATTGTATGAAAATAATTGTTAAATTGAATGCAAGATAAGCATAACATGTTAGGCCTACAAATTTACTACTGTACATCATTCTTAAGTTTCAAACATGTTGAATTAAAAACATCATCTAGCTAAAAATGTCTCATATCCTTTTTTCTTGAAATACAGGCTTCTGTGTTATGGTTAATATGCTCGTTATGATCTGATTATAAGCCTATGCATATAATAGCCTCAGGACGCCTAGCACCTCCCCCTCTTCGCACCTGCACTTCCAGAACAGGTCTCCTGTCTGTTCTGGCCCCACGATGGTGGAATGACCTCGCTGTGGAGGTCAGAACAGCTGAGACTGTGACCCATTTCAAACGACGACTGAAGACCCACCTCTTCAGGCTGCACCTCTCCCCATCCCTCCCTTCCCCCCCTGTAAATGACTAAACTTAGGGTTGTAACTAGGCAGCTGTTTAATAGGTGACTTAGTTGATGCGCCAGTCTTAACGACTACTTGTATTTTTATTTATTTTTATTTTTCCATAGATCGCGTTGTTGCCGTTCTCGTTGTTAGTGTTAATCAGTTTAACCACCAGGGTCCAGGTTGAACTATGCGGTTGTTCCCTGTAATTGGACCGGTACTTCTCTCTAGGGGTTTCGTCATACTTGTTCCTGGTTATGGTTATACACTTTGTTGTACGTCGCTCTGGATAAGAGCGTCTGCCAAATGCCTGTAATGTAATGTAATGTAATAGCTTGAGAACCACCACACAACTCAGTCATGCTGATCGTTTGTTTTCGTGAACGGCAAAATGGTGCGTCGCTTTAAATGTTGCTGCTGCAAGGAAATGTGGGATGGCATTATCTCCTTTCCTTTCATAAAGGACGGTCCAGTGTGCCCTATGCTGAAAGAGATAAGAAAGGAAGCATTGAAGCACCTTTCCTTAGCATTTAGAGAATTCGACCAGCTCTTATCATGGCTGCCACTTAGATACTTCCGGGTCATTTCACTCAGTTAGGAACCTTCCTAAGCAAAAAGGACTATTCGGACACAGCCCCAGTTCATAATCATAAATTAATATAATCATAATAATAATATAAATTAATATAATAATAGGCTCAATCACCATTGTGTTACCTAATTCGGCGATAGATAGTGACTTAACAGACATTTATTTAAATGAAAATCGTCGAGATTATTACTTTAACAACGTCAATGTCTAAAATTAAGATTGGGTTTTTAGCAAATCACAGGTGACCATATTTACACCCTGCATGCCCTAAGAATTAAACATATCAACCAAAACAAGAAATGTTCTATTTTATTGATTTTCATAAAGCGTTTGATTAAATTTGTCAAGATGGCTAAGAGCATACATTTACAGATAATGATGGTAACATGTATAATATAATTAAATCAATGTGCGCAGGAAATGCAGTCTAAAATGCAGTTAAGACTGGATAAAGTCACTCTGGGGCGTGATAGATGGGGATAGATGGGCAGTGAAACAGGGTGGCACTTTTTAAACATTTAAATGAATGGAATGGCCATTCGACTGTTTCATTAATATAAACGTTCCACAGTCCCTTATCTAATCTTTCTTTACTTCATAAGGAAATTCTTGTTTTATCCAGATTATCTTGTTCTGCTGTCACTCACCCAACAGAGGCTGCAGCTGAATCAATAATTGTTGGAGCAGTTTTGCAAGACCTGGGCCCTTGCAGTAAACTTTAGAAATATACAATACACTACAATTTATGCATACCAGGATTAAAGATTAACTCCATACAGAACCATGAATTTACTGAAAGGTAAGACTTGCAGGGCATTTTATGCCATTAAGAGGCAAATTAAAGAGACATCAGTTATGATTTGGCTCAAAATGTTCAAATCAGTAATTTAGTGAATTGCAAAATATGGCAATACGGTGTGCACCCAACAGGACTCTGAATGTAGGGTTGCATAAGGCAATCCTACATTCAGAATCCTGTGAGAACATCATCCATGTACACAAGAAAACACCAAACAACATAAAACGCAGCAGTATTCACTATCTTTTACATTTTAAAAAGATCCATTACAGGACCTAAAATGCCTCCCCCCCTCCCTATACCATTACAAGGTCTTGAAATGATACAAGCTGAACCCAGTGGCTCCTGAGTCTGGGGTTCACTAACACCAACTAATGCCATGCAGGACAGCACCAATCCAACAGAACCAATGAGAGTCAAACAGAGTGTGACTCAAAATTATATTACCAGCTGGGAACCAATGAATAAAAGTGACGAGAAAAATTGCATGCTACCTGGTGTTAAAATGAATGTGCTCTTAAACCTATTTGTCCATTCAGAAATAACTTAACACCAAGCCCCGTTTTGGAATTAAAAACATGTACTCAGACACTTTTTTAAAACTAGATTAGGTACAGCCTGAAATATAAACTAAATGTATCAGAGAAGATTAAACTTGGCGTGACCTAGTGAATCTTGTGAAGGTTGATCTGATGGATGAAACCTCATGTTTCATAAATAAAAGTGTGACGTTCTTGCAGTTGTGAATTGCGTTCCTACCTACAATAGTGTGGTTTTGTGGTTCAGTACTTTTTTGCAGTCCTTAATATGGTGGAGACAACATTGGCAGCTATTGCCAAATAAGCAGCGTGAACTGGGCTGGGTATTTATTCTTAGGGGATGTTGTAGTCTGTATTGGTATCTGTTTGCTGTTAGTGTTTGTTTTGTGTTTCTGTGGGTTTATTATTTTTCACATCCTCCGTCCCAGTGTTTTCGTTCTCCCGGTCACTTGTTTCCCCAGTACTGTCTCTGTGTCTGTGTTCCCTGAGCTGCTTCACTCCCCTGTATTTGCGTGATTTCACTATTCGGGTGGTTCCGGGTTTTCGTGGTTTCTCTCCTTCTTTCCAGTCTCGTTTTACTTACTTCCTGCTTATATCTAGTTTTACTCATTTCTACTAATCCTTACTAACTTATAGATTGTAAAGTACTAACCTCATTAATATACTAACATGTGAATATTACTAATGGACTAACAAACACTAGTTTTGGGTTTTTGATAGTTTAGATCACTATACTAATACATTAACCATTCTCCCCTTTTCCATGCTGCGATGTAGCTCCGCCCCTTTTCTTTCTAGTCTGCCCTAACGCTGAGTTCTGCAATTGCCTGCACCTGTCTCTTGCGCTAACTGCACCTCTCTCTCTCTGCACGTGTTTTACCTGCTAAACCCAGGCCGTCTGTTATCATTGTTGTCTATGTGATTCCAGTCCGCGTTTTGTCAGTCCCCTGTCATTTAATTAGTTATCCTAATGTTCTTCACCTGGATGTTGTTTGTTACTCTGCCCTCACTCACGTAACCCCTCCTTGATTGTTACCTTCCCCAGTGTATAAATGTCAGTCTTTTCCACCAGCTCCCTGTCAGAACGTTCGTTCTGAATAGGAAAACTGCAAGAAGGTCAAATGGTTAATTTCAAACCATCTTTGGAGAGCCATTTCAATTTATGTGCACCCTTGTGCCTGATAACAATAGAGCAGTAGATGTCTTCATTCTTATTTGAAACTGTGAGGACAATCATTAGACCTCTTCCTGCAGGGGTTCTGTCCCGTATCTCTGAGCAAAGGGAACATTACCACTGAGACTTGAAATTACAGTGGAGCTGCCAGCTTTCTCTTCTTCCCTCTCTTACATTCAAATTCAAAACTGCTTTATTTTCATGACAAGAGAACATCAGAATCAGAATCAGAATCGTATTTTATTGCCAAGTACATTTACACATACGAGGAATTTGTTTTGGTCAACACACCGAGGCAGCCATCTGCGGCGCCAACTTATTAGATGAGAAATGAGAGAACAGGAGGAAGGAGGAGGAAAAAAACAGTACTTTCAATGAAACGAGAGGGCACTCGTTTCATTGAAACGAAGAAAAACCTCAGCACATAGCAACATCATAAAAACATTACAAACATTACAAACATTACAACAAAACTCGAAGACTTGCACATGTGGTAGGGTGTCGGGGAGGGGAAGTGTCGCAGCACAGACACTGGGGGGAGCGCGCAGCCGCTCAGGCGCATCGCATCAACCCTCAGCAGACTGCACTGTAACGGGGGAGGGAGGGGGGGTGGGAGCCAAGAAGGCGTTGAGTAGGAGGTAGTGTGCGTGTTATCTTCATGTGCGTGTGTGTGTAAGTCCATGGACTTCATCTCCACCACAGTCTCAACATTGTCTCTGCCGTCTGATACTGATGACGAGGACACGGCCGTTGCCGTGGAGACGACCTCGAAGAGTCCTGATCCAGAGACAAAGTTCCATAGGAGCAGGGAGGTGGGGGTAGGGCCGAGCATCTGTCTGCATAACAATCCAGGAGAGTGGAGAGATATCAGCCTTCCAAGGCCGATGTGGGGGAGCCAATGAGGATAAGGATTGTTTTGGGTTCAGGCAGACTTCTGCATTTTTCGTCTACCTTTAGTCCTGTGGTTCTCTCAGCGTTGTTCCAATCATCCGAATTAGTGGCCCATTTCAGTGAGCCGAACCGACAACTTCTCCAAGTTGGTATCCGTCATGCGAATTTGCGATCCAATCGCATCCAGTTTGCGATTGAGCTCACAAATCGCTTGAGTCTGAGTGTTGACAGCCCTGCCCGTTCCCTCAATGGCGGGCAGCTTCCCAATTAGTGCTGCCAACGCCTTTGGCATTTTGCGATAAATCAGGATGCTGCCAGCTCCAAACAGCAGAAAGCCTGTTATCATAATTCCAATCAAGTAAACGTCTTCAACATCCTCAACGGAAAGGATCGACAGGCACACGACCCTCCACTCCTTCCAGGAGTCCATCGTGTATCCGGCTGCAAACGTTCCGTCAGGGCAAGAGGGCTCTCCCTGACCCGTTCTTCTCGTCGAGAAAATACTATCAATTGCGTTGAGAGACCAGTTGATCAGATCCATGCTTTTAGGTTTCGGAGAGAAATGCAGAGAGAGGCTCCGGATAGTTCAGACAGACACAGCACAAGACAAGAGAGCAGCAAGCAGGGGCAGATAAGGGCAGGGAGGGAGCAGAGGAAAAAGCGTCCGCCTTCGTTGAGAGCAGGAAGAGAACATGCATTGTTAGGTACATTGGTGATAAACGTTCCATTACCAAGCTTCCTAAAAATAATACACAAGTAACACCCCCCCCCCCCCCCGCCCAATTACACTTACACCAGCATGCAGTCACTCACACCAATCTCTCTCTCTCAGCCTTAACCTGGGAATTAACACAATCAGTCAGACTTCTGGATGATTGGACACCTAGTCAACAAGTTTCCCAATCACACTCATATTGACACATGATACTAACATATGGTCACACAATCACACCACACACAATCACGCCTGCTCAGTAATGATAATTAAGTGATCTTAAGTTAAGTCGGGAAGAAACAATATAGTCACTGTTGACTAGCTAGCCATGCATGCTAGCTGCAACTGATAGTCTCCATCACGTGTTCCTTCCCTCAAATTAAGTTTGTGACTGATGTCTATGGTTCAAAATAAGAGTATAGATCATTTCAAGTAGACAGTGAAATACTACTGGTTTGAGTTGGTAAGCCTCCATTTCAGGACAGCATAATATTTGGGGAATATTAATCTTATATAAATGAAAGTAGATATGTTTAGCACTTTGTTACACATGCTTTGCATACAATGACTGCTTGAAGTCTGTGACCCATAGACATTACTAGGTGCTGAGTATCTTCTCTGGTGATGCTCTGCTAGGCCTGTACTGCAGCCATTTTCAGATCCTAGGACCCTGGGAACATAGGACCCTGGGAACATAAGCCACGTTTCCACCGCACTAACTTTCCCCAGGAACTAGGAACCTTTTGAGGAACTCGTTTCCACCGCAGGAACCAGGGTCTAAATAAGTTCCAGGGACTTTATTTTACCCCCAAAAAGTCCCTGCTCGGACGGTAGTACTTTCGAAAAGTACAGGAACTTTTGGGCTGGGGCGCAAGTGCTGACCATTATGATTGGTCGATTACTCGCAGCATTTTATTTCAACAGCCATTTTTTAAAATCAGCATCCGCAAACCGATTTATTTTCAAAATAATAACTTGAATTCAAACAGTAGCCTACTTTTGGTTATAGCCTGCCAACGTCTTGGAACGTTGTAACTCCGTCATTCTTATCAGCCACTTTGGTGAGTGACCTTTTGGAGGCATTTTCTATTTTAAAAAATGTAATCATTTTGGAGCAGATGTCATGTTTACGTCACAACGGTTGCGCACACGTTGCAGTGGCAGAAAACATGAGAAAACAAACTGAGAAGAGAGTTGGCTAAGGAATTTTCCCTGTCAAAGGAAAAATATCCAAAAGTAGGGTCTTCATTTTTATTGAACACCATTGTCATGTACCACCTTTGAAGCTAGGTGCAGATATTTGTGCCTGCAAGCCATTAAAAGAGCAGACTGGATTGAATGTACTAATTCATCATTTTCGTTTCGTCTGCATTGCCCATTTCATATCACATAATGTTTTCTTCAGTGCTCAACACACACAAAGCCAGACATTAATGAAGAAGGCTAACAGATAATGATAGCAGGGTCCACAAAGTCAGCATTAGCAGGCTGATTCATAATGGGAAACACCATTGACCAATATTATCAACCTTAGCGCATAAGCAGGAGCAGCTAGTACACATTCATGGAAAGTTTACAACATCATTCAGTTTGTAAGGCAAAGAAGGTATTATTAAACTGGCATATGTTACTATATGGTCTATAGGCTATATACTGTATGCATAGCTATCTGAGAAATGGCATACATATCACGTGTTCCCACTTTCCAGCATGAACGAGCGCAATTAAGGTAAACCTAAGCTAACCATGTTTCATAGTTTTCTCTGAGTCGGGAATATGCCACAACTCCGCCAATTCCTGCTGGATCTAGAATCCCCATTTCTCATTTTCCTTAACTAGATCATCCAACATAATAAGGTGTTCATGTGAACCTTACTGGTAGTAAACTTGTGTAGATTGTGAATCCGACAACACTTGAAAGCAGCATCATGTTAGATTAGCTGAAAAGATAGCTACCTCAGTTGTGTTATAATGATCTTTTTATTGATCCTCAGGACACTTTGTCAAATTATTTTAAGGGTTTGTCAACACAAGACAAATAAAAAAAATATGAATAAGGATCGATTAAGAGATCATGCTCAGAGCTTTCTTTTGCTACCTCCGCTACATTAGACAAACTGTCAAAAGACCGTTTTTTCTGCCACCAGTTTGGCTCCGCCCACAAAACTTGTCATCAAAGTTTACTAACGTCAGAATGGTCTATTCAAAGATACTACACAATGGGGGGGGGAGCCAATTTGGCGCTGGTGTGAGCTGTCATATGGACTTCAACTGAGGAGCGACACTTCGGGTTTTCCTCACCAATATTTTGTTAAAGTTTATTTAAGTTGCAAATACCTGAATTTAAATGTCAACTGAATAACCAAAGTTACCAACTACCGGCTACCAACTGAAATTTTTTTGGAACATCCTCCTTCTCCTGTGGCTAATTACGTCTTGGTGCTAACTTAAAAATGGAAGACCAAAAGCAAACATCAATCGTGGAAGAACCGACGATTGAAATGGAAACTGACACTTCAAGAGTAAAGAGGAACATAAGTATGACTTATTCCTATTCCTGCAAATCCAACGAAGGTGGCGAATGTGACCCCAACACACCGGCCAAGAACGGATCAGCTAAGACAAAGAAAGCAAAGATGAATCCTGATTATGAATTATCTCTAAGTGAAGTACAGGATAACATTATTCTTGTCCTGACAACCAAAACTAATGAAGTCAATGAGAGCGTGGATGAACTTAAACGCATGGTGAACAAAATAC